>NC_134687.1:258487194-259212194 GCF_050947455.1 Rhinoderma darwinii | reverse complement strand
AAAAAAGTTGTGCACAAATTGCATTCAAATCAGTTAAAACATGAGAATATCATGTGAAATGATAAGTTCACGTTTCTCAGTCAGCCACCCTGACAACAGGAGTCCCAGACTGCATCACGTGATTAATGCTGTACTTGCCAACTCTAGCAAAACGTTCCCTGAATGGTGCACTCTCCAAACATTTCCTCTGCCGCGACACAAGATGCGGTGTCATCAGACTCAGCCCCATGTTCAGAGGGTGCCGCCACTAGCTGCACCAGTGGGAATAGTCTTTCTTCCCGAAGCTGTAATTTTGTCAGGCACAGGTACCCCGCTTTGGCCTGGTGGAGGGCAGGAATGGTCAGAAGAGCAGTCAATGAGTCAGGAGGAGCTTGAGTCTCAGCTGCTGCCACTTGTGCTCTGAGGCAGAGCAGGAAACGATTTGCATCCTCCTCAGATGGATCTGTGGTTGTACGCTGTGTTCAGGTAACAACTTCCTGCCTCTCCAGGATCACACTACAACATGCCAGGAACGATTTGCTAGCAATTATTGTCAGGTTATCCTGTGAATATGCTATAAATGTCCTTTTACCATCATTTTGTTTTTAGTTCCAAATGTCTGTGCTGATTAACCCCTTTATGTGGTAATAACTTTGGAATGCTTTTACTTATCTAAGTGATTCTGAGATTGTTTTCACGTGCACAATGTATTTTGTTAGTGGCAAAATTTGGTCGATATATTCAGTGTTTGTTTAAAACATCAAAATTTTGAGAAAATTTGGAAAATATTGAATTTTTCTAAATTTAAATGCATCTGCTTGTACGACAGATAGTTATACCACACAAAATAATTACTACTTTACATTTACCATATGTGTACTTTATGTTGGCATAATTTTTTTTTAACAGCCTTTTTTTTATTCTATGACGATAGAAGACATAACTTTACCAGCAATTGCTTAAAAAAATTCCCAAAACCTGTTTTTTTAAGGACCAGTTCAGTTCTAAAGTTGCTTTAAAAACTGCACCCGTCAAAGATGTTATGGCCGCGGACCACCAGCATTACTCACCAGCCACGATCACAGACCCACGAGCTCATGCAGACGTCTCCCTCCTCTGAGACGCCGGCACACTGTACTGTCCTTGGCTGCTGCTAGGGTGCGCGTGCGTAAAGGGCCAGCGTGCGTACCTACAAAAAGCTTCCTATACAATCCCTACTCTCCCTGCTGTATAAAAAGGACTCTCCCCTCTTTGTCCTTGCTTTAGCATTGTTGTCTACCCATGTTTGTATTGCAAATGGTCCCTTAGTTGTATCTTGCTCCCAGTGTTCCCGTATCCTGCTTCCTGTATTCTGTATCCTGTTGTTGTGTTCATTCCTGAGCCTAAGCCTATTGTTGGAGTCGTGTGTGCCTCATCTGCCATGTCTGGTATCATCTGCAACGTCTGGTGTCATCTGCCACGTCTGGTGCTATCTGCCACGTCAAGCATCATCTGTCCACAAACCATCTGTGCCAAAGCGTCTGCTACATCTTGTGTCTGTCTGGACTATTACAGGTACTCTTGTGCTAAAGACTTTTATTTGGCCAGCTGCCACTCTGCTACAGCGGAGTGGCCTAGTGGGTCCACATACCCCAGGACCGTGACAGTATTCTCTGGCCATGGATCCCGCTGGTGAACCTAAAACTGCGATCCAGGTGATGTAAGTAGACATGTGTGACCTCCAGGCATGCCAGGATCAACTCTTACAGGCTGTGAACTCCCTCATTAACTGTTTGGATCGTCCTTCTGTTCCTCCCCTGGTTGCTTCCACTACTCCACCACCTGCTATTACTCCTGCCTGTCCTGGATCTGTTATTTCGTTGGCTCTACCTCCTTACTACGACGGGGATCCTAAGACCTGTGGAGGCTTTATCAATCTGTGTTCGAACCATTTCAAGTTACATGCCCATCTCTTTCTCTCTGACGAGGCGAAGGTCGCTTTTATTATTTCTCTTCTCTCTGGCATGGGCGAACCCCATCTTGGAACAAGAGGGTCTGGAGTTCACTGATTTGCTACTGTTTCTTGAGTCTTTTCGTATGGTGTTTGAGGAACCGGTTCGAACATGCTCTGCTGCTACCTCGCTGCTGACCCTCAATCAAGGGGAGTCAACTGTTGGAGAGTATGCCATATCCAGTTGCACGCTGGCAGCAGAACTGGCGTGGAATAATGATGCCTTAATGGGAACTTTCTGGCAGGGCCTTGCCTTGCCTCTCATATAAAGGTTCAACTGGCAGCTCGAGAGCTTCCAGCTACCTTAGATGCCTTGATTCTGCTAGCAACTCGATATTAGGATCCAAGAGCTCACCTGTGAAGTTCGCCGGGAGAAAATATTTTGTCAATGTGCACCTAAGTTTCAAAGACCTCTTCTGCCTTCTCTTGTTGTACCCCTGGAGGAGCCAATGCAGTTAGACAGACTTACACTGTCCGACTAAGAGCGCAACGCAGACGATCTTCTGGATTGTGTCTATACTGTGATCACAAGGGACATTTTGTGCGCCAATGCCCTCTGAAACCGGGAAATCTCCAGCATCTAGACTTGATTGGAGAGACAACTGTAGGTGAATATACCCCTGCTACTAAATCCTCCCCCAGGCTGTCTATTCCTGTGTCTATTGTCACCACTGAATGATGCTTACTTGTATTCAGGAGCGGCTGTAAATTTTATCCAGCAGGACCTGGTAGACTGTCTCCACTAAGCCACTGTCCCACTGAAGAAACCTCTGTCTCCAGTCCTCGATTGGAATTCTGTTGTCCTCCAGTGGGGACCCCGATGTCTTCACTGCTGTCTGCCTCAGGTTCGACCTGTCGTCTCTCCTCTGCCTCAATCTCTCTGAGGACTACCTCCACAATATGCTGGTGTCCCGAAGAGGGTCTGTAGAACCACTGGGCTGTACCGCCTTGGCAGTAAGGCAGCTGGCCAACAGGGCGCAGGTGAATGTCTATAGTTCGTATAGGTACATGTGGCAGCTCAGACAGCAACAGGGCAGGCTCGGCTTAGACTAGGCAGCAGGTAGACATCAGGTGAGGTGAAGCAGGTCAGACGTGGAATACAGCACGACACGACTTTGGCACAACTCAGTGCTCGACCAGGATGGTATGGAAAGCAAGGAACAGGAACTGGAACAGGTACAGGTACAGGAACAGGAAACAGGAACACACTACATCACATAGACAAACTAGGAAACATCAACAACGCTCAGGCATAGAAGCAGGGGGCTGGACCCCTCTTATAGTCCAGGGTACTCACGGGTCAAAGTTCAACAAAAGTCCGGTATGCCCCTTTAAGAGTGGGCATGAGCGTGCGCGCGCACCCTACGGTATCCGGCTGAGGTGAGTGGAAGCGGGCGCTGGCGTCTCCTGAGGAGGAGGCTGGGGCCAGCGCTTGCCGACTCGTGGCTGCGGCTGTCAGGAGGGGATTGGAGCTGACAGCCCGCAGCCACGGACATTAAAGCTGGTTATGCAGATGTTTTTAGCAAAAAGGTGACAGAAATCCTTGTCGGAGTATGTCAGGGAGAACCTAGAGAGGGGGTTCATCAGGAAGTATTATTCGCCCGCTGGAGCTGGTTTCTTCTTTGTGGAGAAAAAGGATGGAACACTTCGACCATGCATTGACTACCGTGGGTTAAACCAAATCATGATCAAGAACAAGTAGCCCTTGCCGCTTATCTCCGAGCTATTTGACAGGATTCGTGGAGCCAATGTGTTCCCTAAGCTGGATCTCCGCAGGGCCTACAACCTGGTACGTATCCGCAAGGGTGATAGAAGAACACATTTAACACCCGAGACGGTCACTACAAGTATCTCGTAATGCCCTTTGGACTGTGTAACGCTCGAGCCGTGTTCCAAGAATTTGTAAACTACATCTTCCATGATCTTCTGTATGTCTGTGTGGTGGTGTATCTGGACAACATCTTGATCTACTCACCTGATCTTCCTTCAAATGGATCCAGAAAAGGTGAAGTCTGTCTTGTAGTGGCCACGCCCTCGCGGTCTCCGAACTATCCAAATATTTCTCAGATTTGCTAATCTCTATCGTCAGTTCATCCCAAATTTCTCATCTCCTACTGCCCCCATCTCTGCCCTTACCAAGAAGGGAGTAAATACCAAGGACTGGACCTCTGAGGCAGAGTCGGCATTCTTCAACCTCGAGCGCCTTCACTTCTGCCTCTGTCCTTCATCATTCTGATGTGACTTGACAGTTTTTCTTGGAGGTTGATGCCTCTTACATTGGTGCTGGAGCACTCCTGTTTCAAAAGAATACCAAGGGTAAGGCAGTATCATGTGGATTTTTCTCCAAACTCTTCTCTCCTGCTGAGTGCAACTACTCCTGTTATGGAATACCTAGGGGAGTGATTCCCCAAAGGCTGCTGGAGACTGCTGGGAGAGAGCGTGCATATAAATCTGTAAAATTTATAATCTATTAATGAGATTCAAGGAGTCATCGGAATAAATTGAAGTATTGTGGCCTTTTATTCTCATTAATGAGGAGACAAAGCGACATCAGATTAAGTCATCTTTCAGCCTCTGTCTGCTGATATCTTGCGTATCATGGTTTTTATACATGGGATAAACGTATTACTTATTCAGCCAATTACGGACACACAATATATTACAGATACATCATTATAATTCTTCACACATTAAGTTTGCAGCTGGACTTATCTCTCTTGGCAAAACTATTTCTGTAAGATGGGGGAGGCACTCCCACAAGTATTTTTGCCGCCCTACCATCTCACTCCCTGTGTTTTCTCTGTAAGCTTCGTATGAGAAGCAAGGTCAAAGATAAGTAACCTCAATAGCATGAAAACCTGTCTTAAAGGAACAATGATTTTCTTATTCATTATAAAAGAAACAAGATGAGAACTCCAGACAAGATGGCTGCTGCACGAAATTACACACATCATATAAAGAATAGAAAATGGAGACTACCCACCACCCTCACACTTGATAACATATTCAACACTTTGGTCTCCATCACATAAACATAAATTTAAAATAAAACTTTTCAGACAAAATCCGCAACCTCAAATCCGCCACAACTTTGATCTACAAACAGAGTCTAACGGTACCCTATGGTATTTGCCAGGGCAAACCGCAAGGCGGGATGGTTTTTGCTGCATTGAACCCAGATTGTTTTAGCAGAGTTTAATGTTGGATAAGAGGTGCAATGCAGGCAAACCTTAACAGGATAAAGAGACAGCCAGAGGTTAAACAGAAAGTCCAAATCAATAAGTAAGTGGATACCAGGTAAAGCAGAGGACAGAGCCGGCTGGGTGCAGATAATCCAAATCAGCAAGCAAGGAGTTAACGAGAGACAAGCCGAGTTCAGTATTCCAAGAAGTCCAAAAGTCAGAGGTATGGGGTTTAGTCAGAAACTTGATCAAGACACCTGAAGGTAAGGAAAATCACAAACAAGGACTGAGTGAGAAGGACAGGTATAAATGCTAAACCAAATCTGATGAATGAATGGACAGGAACCCAAGTTCGTTCTTCTGGTGCATACCCCATCCAGTGCAACCAAGTACTGTAGAGTACCCCTGACCCTTCTAGAATCCATAGTCCTCTGATCCTCTAACTCCATATCTCCTTCTACCTGAACTTCGAGGAGGAGGTTTCTTGAGTGGATTAGATGGCGGAAACATTTTATTTTTAATTTTTTTACTAACTTTTTGTTGAGGTTTTGCAGAGAGGCAATATTGTATTTACAATATGTGTAAGAGCCTCAGTATACAAAATATACAATTAATTGTTAGAATACACAATTAGAAGTCTTGTGTGTACAAAGTCTTATCTCTATAATAGACAAAACAAATCATAAAAACAGAACAATAATGTAGTATGAACGTTATTATGTAAGGGGGAGAGAGGAGGAAAAAGAAACGCACAAGGAGAGAGGTCTCCAAGAACATCAGGTCTTATGGGTCTGTTAGAAATTATTCCCAGAATAGAAGGGAAGCAGAGTATCAATTGACATTGTCAGATATAGGAGGGTCTGCATACCAAAGGTGATGAAAGGAGTAATTTTTACAGAACGCATACCAGGGTGCCCAGATCTTTTGGAATTTGGCATGAGAGTGGTACTCAAGATGTGCGAGCTCTTCCATTCTCGCAAGCTGGGCTCCCTTCCTAAGCCAGTGGCTTATTGGTGGCACAACCTCGGTCTTCCAATACAGCGGTATCAAAGATTTGGCGGTTGCGAAGAGTTGTAACCCTAGCTCCTTGGGGGACCCCCTAGGGAATGTCGGCCACAGGTTTAGGAAGACTACTTGAGGGGAAATAACAATAGAGGAATGAGTAATGGTATTAAGGGTATTTTTTATCTGGTCCCAAAAGGAGGAGATTTTCTCACAATCCCACCACAAATGTAGATATGTTCCCAGGGCTTTATGACATCTCCTACAGTCTGGAGAAATTTTGTTACACATTTTATGCAATACCCAGGGAGTCTTGTTCCACCTAGAGGTTGTATGAGGATTCTTGTAATTTAATACATCTAGAGGTCCCAAGGTTGTTTCGAAAAACCTTCTTGGTGTCCTTGTCAGAAAAAGTACTATTAAGTTCCAACTCCCAATATTTAAGAAAGGAGGGCTGTACTGATGAATTCATCTTAAAGAGATTATTATAGTATAGTGTAATAAGCTTCTTAGGTGGTTGGCGAAGGAGGAGGGTTTTTTTCCAACCAGGATGGCGTGCAGTCGAGTGGTCCCTGCCTAAGCGCTCCCAGGTAACACCTCATGAGGTGAGAGTAATAAAGAAAATTGATGGACGAGAATCCAGACTGAGACTTCAATTCAGGGAGGGTAGGAATGGCCCAATTAGTCAGTATGAAATCGTATGCACTGCAGGATGTTGCTTTAGGAAGGGAAGAACAATCTGTAAATATGTCAGTCTGTGACTGCACAAGGTGTCGGACCGTCATCAGGGGAGACAGAATTTGGTGCAGGGATTTCATCCCCTCGCCTTTCGTCCATGTTTGATAGGAAGCAGAGGTAAGAGAGTTACTAGACAAAATTGGGCCTGCATTGGGTTTGTCAAGCCACAGAAGGGAGGTAAGGGGGATCCTATGGTGGCCTCCTCCACGGGAACCCCAAGTTTACTTGAAGTATGATCAATCCACTCAGTTATCCTGGCTAATTGTATCGAGTGGTAGTAGGATTCGATATCCAGAATTCCTATCCCCCCTGAGCATTTAGGATGGACAAGGGTGTTAAATGCTATTCTGGGTTTAGTATTATTCCAAATGTATTTAGAAAACTGTTGTACAAGGGCAGCAAAAAAGGTTTTTGGAAGGGGAATCGAGAAAGTTTGGAGTAGATAGAGGAGTTTAGGGAGAATGACCATCTTAAGTAAGTTGGATCTACCAATCCATGAAATATATGGGATTTGCCAAGACAAGATAGTGGCTTTAATATCGGAGAGTAAGGGTATGTAATTGCTTTAATACCAGTGATCAGGCGAGGGAGTTAAATTAATTCCTAGGTATTTTATACTATCCGAACGCAGTAGATAAGGAGAGATTAGTTTCAGAGACGTTAACAGAGCCGGAGTTCAGGAGACACAGAGGCCTTCGGACTTGCTAGAGTTAATTTTGAAGTTGGATAAATCCCGAAAATGGGTAAACATCTCCTTAAGTCGGGGTAGAGCTGTGGAGGGGCTAGTGATGAAAATAAGCAAGTCATCGGCAAAACCAGATGTGGCAGATGACACAGGATGTGGCACGACTTGATACTAAGGAACAGCACGGGAAACAGGAACGGGGAACAAGGCACGGGTCACAGCAGGAACGGGAAACACTAAGGGACCATTTGCAAGACAGATTAAACTAACAACGCTCAGGCAAGGATTAGAAGGCCAGGGGCCTTCTTATAGACCAGGAAATTGTGGCAGTTGATGATGATGACTTCCTCCTATTTGCGCGCGCTGGCCCTTTAAGGCCGGGCACGAGGGTGCGCGCGCACCCTACGGGACACAGCCGAACGGAGCGGAAGTGAGCGCTGGCGTCTCCTAGGAAGGAAATGGGGACCAGCGCTCACAGATCCATGGCTGCGGGCGTCGGGAGGTGAGTAAACCCGACGGCCCGCGGCCATGGACGCTACAGTATCCCCCCTCTTACGCCCCCTCTTCTTGGGGCCAGAGCGAGAGAGGAACTTTTTAATAAGAGCAGGAGCACTGAGGTTCTCCTCTGGCTCCCAGGACCTCTCCTCAGGACCAAACCCTCTCCAGTCCACGAAATAGAAAGTCCTTCCTCCTACCCTTTTGCAGTCCAGGATCTCTTTTACCTCGAATACATCAGAAGGACCGCTGGGAGCAACTGTGGAACTAGAAGTCTTGCTGTAGCGGTTCAGGACCACTGGTTTCAGGAGGGACACATGGAAGGAGTTAGGCATTCTGAGGGTAGGAGGCAGCCGCAGCTTATAGGAGACAGGGTTGATTTCCTGCAGGATCTCGAAAGGACCAAGGAACCTGGGAGCAAACTTGTATGAAGGCACCCTCAAGCGAATGTTCCGAGAGGACAGCCAGACTTTAGTCGCCGGTAGATACTGAGGCGGCTCTCTTCTCCTAGTATCTGCCTTTCGCTTCATGCGATCTACCGCCAGCAAAATAGATGTCCGTGTCTGTTGCCAGATTTGCAGGAAATCCCCATATGCAGAGTCAGCAGCCAGTACCTGAGATGAAGTCGACACTGGAAGAGGGACTCTGGGATGTTGACTGTACACGATGTGAAACGGAGTGGAAGTGGTGGAGTCACTTGTGTGGTTGTTGTATGAAAACTCGGCCCATGGAAGAAGCTGTACCCAGTTATCGTGCTGTGAAGAGATGAAGTGGCGGAGATAATTTTCCATGAACTGGTTGATCCTTTCAACTTGCCCATTGAACTGGGGGTGCTAGGCTGAGGAAAAGTCCAAACTCAAATCCAGGAGTTTACAGAGGGCTCTCTAGAACTTAGAGGTAAACTGAACACCCCGATTTGACACGATGTGTAGAGGCAAGCTATGCAAGCGAAAGATGTGTAGAATGAAGAGACTCGCCAGACGAGGAGCAGAAGGTGGGCCGGTCAGCGGGATAAAATGAGCCATCTTAGAGAACCGGTCCACCACCACCAAGACAGTGTTGCATCCTGCTGAGGGGGGAAGGTCAGTGACAAAGTCCATCGCAATGTGCTGCCAAGGGGCACTGGGTACAGGCAGAGGTTGAAGCAGGCTGGCAGGCTTGGAGTGAGTCACTTTGTTAGAGGCACACACCGTGCAAGAAGAGACAAAGTCCAGAACATCCTTAGGTAGCGTGGACCACCAAAAGTGACGAGCAATCAGGTCTCGGGTGTTACGGACACCAGCGTGCCCAGCAAGTTTAGAACTGTGTCCCCAGCGGAGAATTCTTCTTCTGTCTGCCAACCGAACAAAAATCCTCCCAGGAGGGATGTCTCTAACCTGCAGAGAATAGCAGTGACAATGCAGGACGGGTCTATTATAGTCTGAAGGGACTCCACCGTGTCTTCCGTCTCAAACGATCTGGACAGGGCATCGGCCCTCACATTCTTGTCCGCGGGAAGGTAGTGGAGCACAAACTGGAACAGTGACCACCTGGCTTGACGGGGATTCAGTCGTTGTGCAGACTGAAGGTAGGTAAGGTTCTTGTGGTCGGTGAAGATCAGGATGGGGTGAGCAGCGCCCTCTAGAAGATGTCTCCACTCCTCCAGGGCCAATTTGATGGCCAGTAGCTCCCGATCTCCAATGGAGTAATTGCGTTCAGCAGAAGAAAACAGTCTTGAGTAGTAGCCACATACTACTGCCTTTCCTTTGGTGCTCCTCTGGAACAGAAGTGCACTTGCACCAACAGAGGAAGCGTCCACTTCTAGAGAGAACTGCCGAGATACATCAGGATGATGGAGGATCGAGGCTGAAGTGAAGGCTTTCTTGAGGCTAATGAATGCGGACTCTGCCTCTGCAGTCCACACTTTGGCATTCACACCCTTCTTGGTAAGGGTCGAGATGGGAGCTGTCAGAGAAGAGAAGTTAGGAATAAACTGCTGGTAGAAATTGGCGAATCCCAGGAACCGCTGTATGGCCCTTAAGCCTTGAGGACGTGGCCACTCCAGGACAGCTTTCACTTTCTCAGGATCCATCTTGAGGCCTTAATCCGAGATGATGTAGCCAAGGAAGGGCAGAGAATTCCTCTCAAAGATGCACTTCTCCAGCTTGGCGTATGAATGATTCTCCCTCAATCGTAGTAGAACCTGACGGACATGCCTCCGATGAGTCGTCGGATCTGGGGAGAAAATCAAAATATCATCGAGATAAACAACAACACAGACATAGAGTATATCCCGGAAGATATCGTTAACGAACTCCTGAAACACTGCGGGAGCGTTACACAGTCCGAAGGGCATCACTAGGTATTCGTTGTGCCCGTCCCGGGTGTTAAATGCGGTCTTCCATTCATCACCCCGGCGAATCCGGACTAGATTGTAAGCCCCACACCCCCCCCGCAAGTCTAGCTTAGAAATTTTTTGGGCTCCTCGTATGCGATCAAACAGCTCAGAAATGAGTGGCAACGGGTATTTGTTCTTGACTGTGATCAGGTTGAGGCCCCGGTAGTCAATGCAGGGACGAATGGATCCGTCCTTCTTTTTAACGAAGAAGAATCCAGCCCCGGCCGGGGAGGAAGACTTTCGTATGAAACCCCTTTCCAGATTCTCCTTGATATAGGCCGACATGGATAGAGACTCAGGCAGCAGAGAGGATATACCCGTCCACGGGGGAGAGAGGCATTAGGAATCAGTTCAATGGGGCAGTCATAGGTCCGATGTGGAGGCAGCGTCTCAGCCTCCCTTTTGCTGAAAACATCTGCATACTGAGCAAATTGGGGAGGCAGTCCCGCCAACGACTGAGGCAGAGGAGGCTTGACAGGATGGATCTGCAACAGACAACGACCATGGCACTTGGAGCCCCATTGGAGAACCTCTCCAGAATTCCAGTCCAGGACTGGGGCATGTAGTCAAAGCCAAGGCAGGCCCAGCAGAACAGGATTGATGGCCTTGGGCAAAACAAGGAAAGAAATGTATTCAAAATGCAGGACTCCAACTTGGAGCTTCAACGGCTTGGTTTTAGAAATGATGGGATCAGGCAGAGGCAGTCCATTAACTGAGGCAACAGCCAAAGACGTCTCTAGGGGAACTTGGGAATGCTCCCGGATCCTCATGTCAACCCGGGAGGCGAGTAGGATTAGATCGTCCAGGGTAGATGGCAGATCGCGAGCAGCCAGCTCGTCCTTGATCCCTGAAGACAGTTCCTGCCAGAATGTAGCCACCAAAGCCTCGTTGTTTCAGGTCAATTCAGCAACCAGGATACGGAACTGGATGGCATACTCGCCCACGGAGAGGTCTCCCTGGTGTACGGTTAACAAGGATGCAGCAGCCGAAGAAACTCTCCCAGGTTCCTCATAGATCGAGCGGAAGGTCCGTAAGAAGCATTAGGGCTTTGCCAGTAAGGAGAGAGATGATGAAGGCGATCCTAAGTCGCCAGACGTGGCGGATTCCTCCGGACGTGGCAGATGACACAGAACGTGGCGGATTCCTCCTGACGTGGCAGATGACACAGGACGTGGCACGACTTGATACTAAGGAACAGCACGGGAAACAGGAACAGGGAACAAGGCACAGGTCACCGCAGGAACGGGAAACACTAAGGGACCATTTGCAAGACAGACTGGGAAAACTAACAATGCTCAGGCAAGGATTAGAAGGCCAGGGGCCTTCTTATAGACCAGGAAATCGTGGCAGTTGATGATGATGACTTCCTCCTATTTGCGCACGCTGGCCTACGGGACACAGCCGAAGGGAGCGGAAGTGAGCGCTGGCGTCTTCTAGGAAGGAGATAGGGACCAGCGCTCACAGATCCATGACTGCGGGCGTCGAGAGGTGAGTAAACCCGACGGCCCGCGGCCATGGACGCTACAGGAAGTGTACAGAGATAGGATTTTGTGAATGAAGAGTTGGGGAAAGCCGAAACGGCAAAGCGCCTTGACCATATAGGTCCAGTCCACCCAGTCAAAAGCCTTCTCTCCATCAGTAGATAACAGAACCAGAGGAATCTTGCTCTACCTGGTGTATATGGTAGTAAGGATTGCATCCTGTTAGCTATGATTTTGGCATATAATTTAACATCCACATTCAAAAGTGATATGGGGTGATAACTACCGCATAGCGAAGGGTCTTTACCTTCTTTTGGTATTACCGAAATATGTGCTTCGAGCGCTGAGGGTGAGAAATGTTGAGAAGCATTAAGAGAGTTACATACTCTGAGGAAAAATGGTAGCAGGATGTCACCAAACTGTTTATAATATGAGGCTGGAAGACCGTCAGATCCCAGGGACTTACTAGAGGGGATACATGAAAGCGCATCGCAGATTTCTTTAAGTGTAAAAGGGGATTAGAGTAGGGTTTTTTGTTTTTTTAGTTAAGGTATGAAAAGAGAAGGAATCTAGGAAAGATTCAATCATTACAGTTCTGTCCGCAAGCTCCTTGGGTGTCTCTCCGGGACATAGATCGTACAATGTTTGATAGAAGGAGCAAAACAGAAATGTCATTTGTGTCCTCAAGCACAGTCCCAGTAGGGGATCGGATTTTGGGGACATAGTTTTGCTGTCTTCTCTTTTTAGCTAAGTATGCCATGAGTTTGCTCCCCTTGTCACCATGCATGTAGTATTTATGAGTAGCAGAGCTACATTATTTAAGCTTTTCTCTGCAAACTATAAGCAAGGAGAGAACCTCTTGAGCTGCGCAACGTTAAGGTTGGTTTTCAAGGTCTAATATTTGAGAAATCAATCTCCCTGTTCCTCTCTCTCTTCATAAACGAACCCATGCTTATGAGGACCCCTCTGATCAATGGTTTATGAGCCTCCTAAATAGTGCTGTTGGAGACATCCAGCGTATCATTCTCAACAAAGTAAGATCGCAGCGCTGCCTCAACTCGATGCTTATTGCGCGGAGAGTAGAGGAGAGTTTCATTAAGTTTCCAGTTATATTGCCTAGGAAAAAAAGGGTGTGTGTCACGGACACTGGGTTTGTGAACCCACTAGGCCGCTCCGCCATAGCGGAGAGGCAGCTGACCAGGTCACAGTCTATGCGAACGTAAAATGGCAGACAGTAATGCTTGGGTACCTGAATTAGTCCGGGCGGTGGCTGTGGCTTCTGCATGGGTGGAGACAGGTGCGGCAAGTGGCGCCAGACGTGGCGGGCAGTATCCGATGAGCGGTAGACACTTGACGTGGCAGATGGCACTTGACGTGGCAGATGGCACTTGACGTGGCAGATGGCACTTGGCGTGGCAGAAGAAACTTGACGTGGCAGATGGCACTTGACGTAGCAGATGGCACTTGACGTGGCAGATGGCACTTGACGTGGCAAAGACACTTGAACGCGGGTAGGCACAGGAACAATACGGAATACAGGAACGGTAACAGCTGGAACGGGAGACACTAAGGGACCATTTGCGAGACAGACTGGGAAAGACTAACAACGCTCAGGCAAGGATTAGAAGGCCAGGGGCCTTCTTATAGACCAGGAAATCGTGGCAGTTGATGATGATGACGATTTCCTAATTGCGCGTGCTGGCCCTTTAAGGTCCGGGCGCGAGCGTGCGCGCGCACCCTACGGGACCCAGCCGGACGGAGCGGAACTGAGCGCTGGCATCTCCTAGGAGGGAGACGGAGGCCAGCACTCACAGATCCATGGCTGCGGGCGTCGGGAGGTAAGTAAACCCGACGGCCCGCGGCCATGGGCTCTACAGTATCCCCCCTCTTACCCCCCCTCTTCTTTCGGCCAGAGTGAGAGAGGAACTTTTTAATAAGAGTAGGGGCGCTGAGGTTCTCTTCTGGCTCCCAGGACCTCTCCTCAGGACCAAACCCTCTCCAGTCCACCAAATAGAAAGTCCTTCCTCCTACCCTCTTGCGGTCCAGGATCTCCTTTACCTCGAATACATCAGAAGGGCCGCTGGGAGCAACTGTGGAACTAGAGGTCTTCCTGTAGCGGTTCAGGACCACTGGTTTCAGGAGGGACACATGGAAGGAGTTAGGGATTCTGAGGGTAGGAGGCAGCCGCAGCTTATAGGAAACAGGGTTAATTTGTTGCAGGATCTCGAAAGGACCAAGGAACCTGGGAGAAAACTTGTATGAAGGCACCCTCAAGCGAATGTTCCGAGAGGACAGCCAGACTTTAGTCCCAGGAAGATACTGAGGCGGCTCTCTTCTCTTGGTATCTGCCTTACGCTTCATGCGATCTACCGCCAGCAAAATAGAGGACCGGGTCTTTTGCCAGATTTGCAGGAAGTCCCCATATGCAGAGTCAGCAGCGGGTACCTGAGATGAAGTCGACACTGGAAGAGGAACTCTGGGATGTTGACTGTACACGATGTGAAACGGAGTGGAGGTGGTGGACTCACTTGTGTGGTTATTATATGAAAACTCCGCCCATGGAAGAAGCTGTACCCAGTTATCGTGCTGTGAAGAGATGAAGTGGCGGAGGTAATTTTCCATGATCTGGTTGATCCTCTCAACTTGCCCATTGGACTGGGGGTGATAGGCAGAGGAAAAGTCCAAACTCACATCCAGGAGTTTACAGAGGGCTCTCCAGAACTTGGAGGTAAACTGAACCCCCCGGTCGGACACAATGTGAAGAGGCAAGCCATGCAAGCGGAAGATGTGCTGAATGAAGGAACTTGCCAGTCGAGGAGCAGAGGGTAGGCCGGTCAGCGGGATAAAATGTGCCATCTTAGAGAATCTGTCCACCACCACCCAGATGGTGTTGCATCCTGCTGAGAGAGGAAGGTCCGTGACGAAGTCCATAGCGATGTGCTGCCAGGGGGCACTGGGTACAGGCAGGGGTTGAAGCAGGCCGGCAGGCTTGCTGTGAGTCACTTTGTTAGAGGCACACACCGTGCAAGCAGAGACAAAGTCCAGAACATCCTTCGGTAGCGTGGGCAACCAGAAGTGACGAGCGATCAGGTCTTGGGTTTTACGGACACCGGTGTGCCCAGCTAGTTCCCCAGCGGAGAATTATTTTTCTGTCTGCCAACCGAACAAAAGTTTTCCCCGGAGGGATATTTCTAAGCTGCAGAGGATTGGCGGTGACAACGCAGGATGGGTCTATGATCGTCTGAAGGGACTCCATCGTGTCTTCCGTTTCAAATGATCTGGACACACGTTCTTGTCAGCGGGACGGTAGTGGAGCAGAAATTGGAAACGGGTGAAGAACAGTGACCACCTGGCTTGACGAGGATTCAATCTTTGTGCGGACTGAAGGTAAGTGAGATTCTTGTGGTTGGTGAAGATCAGGATGGGGTGAGCAGCGCCTTCCAGAAGATGTCTCCACTCCTCCAGAGCCAATTTGATAGCCAGTAGCTCCCGATCTCCAATGGAATAATTGCGCTCAGCAGAGGAAAACAGTCTTGAGTAGTAGCCACATACTACTGCCTTTCCTTTGGAGCTCCTCTGGAACAGAAGTGCGCCTGCACCAACAGAGGAAGCGTCCACTTCCAGTGAGAACTGCTGAGATACGTCAGGGTGATGGAGAATCGAAGCTGAAGTGAAGGCTTTCTTGAGGCTAATGAATGCGGACTCTGCCTCTGGAGTCCATACCTTGGCGTTCACACCCTTCTTGGTAAGGGTAGAGATGGGGGCCGTCAGAGAAGAAAAGTTCGGAATAAACTGGCGGTAGAAATTGGCGAAACCCAGCAACCGCTGTATGGCCCTTAGGACTTGAGGACGTGGCCATTCCACGACAGACTTTAACTTCTCAGGGTCCATCTTAAGGCCTTGATCCGAGATGACATAGCCCAGGAAGGGCAAAGACCTCTTTTCAAAGGTGCATTTCTCTAACTTGGCATACAAGCGATTCTCTCTTAGTCGCAGAAGAACTTGACGAACATGCCTCCGATGGGTCATCAGATCTGGGGATAAAATTAGAATATCATCGAGATAAACTACAACACACGTATAGAGGAGATCTCGGAAGATATCATTGACGAACTCCTGAAATACTGCGGGAGCGTTACTCAGTCCGAAGGGCATCACTAGGTATTCGTAGTGCCCATCGCGGGTGTTAAATGCCGTCTTCCATTCGTCACCCCGGCGAATCCGGATTAGATTATAGGCCCCCCGCAGATCTAGCTTGGAAAAAATTTTGGCTCCTCGTATGCGATCAAACAGCTCGGAAATGAGTGGCAACGGGTATTTGTTTTTGACCGTGATCTGATTGAGACCACGGCAGTCAATGCAGGGTCGGAGAGATCCATCTCTCTTTTTAACGAAGAAGAATCCTGCCCCGGCCGGGGAGGAAGATTTTCGAATAAAACCCCTCTCCAAGTTCTCCTTGATATAGGCTGACATCGATAAAGTCTCTGGCAAGGAGAGAGGATATACTCGTCCACGGGGAAGAGAAGCATTGGGAACCAGTTCAATGGGACAGTCATAATTCCGATGTGGAGGCAACGTCTCAGCCTCTCGTTTGCAGAAGACATCCGCAAAACTGGCATACTGAGAAGGTAGATCGGAGAGTGACTGAGGCAGAGGGGGCACAACAGGACGGACTTGTGACAGGCAATGGCTATGGCATCTGGAACCCCATTGAAGAACTTCTCCAGAACTCCAGTCGAGTGTCGGGGCGTGTAGACGGAGCCATGGCAGACCCAGCAGGATAGGATTGATAGCCTTGGGTAGTACCAGGAAGGAGATCTGTTCTGAGTGAAGAGCTCCGACCCGTAATGTCAACGGCTCAGTGATGAGCATGATTGGATCAGGCAACGGTAGACCATTCACAGAGGCAACTACCAGGGGTCTCTCCAGACGGACTATGGGTAGTTGAAACCGATCCACTAGATCTTGGTGGATAAAATTAGCAGCCGCTCCAGAGTCAAGATAGGCGGAGGAAGGATGTGATGCCTGTCCGGTGACGATGGCCACAGGTATCGATAATTTGGAAGAGGTTTTAATGTTTGGAGACGTTCCACCTAGAGTTGCCTCTCCAACCAACCCTAGGTACTGGAGTTTCCCGGTTTCTGTGGGCATTGGTGCACAAAATGACCCTTGAGGCCGCAATACATACAAAGTCCAGAGGAGCGTCTGCGCTGCTTCTCCTGTTCAGATAACCGGACTCTGTCTACCTGCATGGGTTCCTCAGGTAGCGCACTAGGAGTGGACAATAGTGGTCTCTGGGCAGAGGGTGCTGGTCTGTGGGCCCGGCTCTCCTGACGAACCTCTTGAGACCGCTCCCGGATTCTCGTATCAACCCGGGTGGCTAACAGGATGAGGGCATCCAAGGTAGAATTAAGGTCGCGGGCTGCCAGTTTGTCCTTGATGTGAGAGGACAGTCCCTGCCAGAAGGTCGCCACCAGTGCCTCATTTTTCCATGCCAGCTCGGCTGCTAGGGTAAGGAAGGAGATGGCATACTCCCCTACTGTGTAGCCTTCTTGCTTGAGAGTCAGCAGAGTGGCTGCGGCAGAGGATGTTCGACCTGGCTCCTCGAACACGGCACGAAAGGACTGCAGGAACAAGGCTAGGTCCGAGGATACAGGTCCTTGCGAGGGCCTTGCCAGCGAGGAGGGAGATAATGAACGCTACTTTGGCCTCCTCGGAGGGGAAGAAATGAGGCCGTAGCCTAAAATGCACCGTGCATTGATTGAGAAATCCTCTGCATGCTCTGGGGTCACCGTCGTAGCGAGGAGAAAGAGGCAGAGGAACTGAGGATCCGGAACAAACAGGGGGAGCAACAGGCAGTGGCACGGCAACAACTTCAGGAGGAAGAACCGGGGGTGGAACCGCGAAAAGACCCAGGCGGACCAGAATAGAATTCACCGCCTCAAGGAGTTGATACTGACGTGTGCGTAGGTCCTGCATCTCTGTCTGAATCTTCTGTACTGGGGTCTTGGGCTGGCCAGCGGGTTCCATGGCCTGAGCGTACTGTCACGGACACTGGGTTTGTGGACCCACTAGGCTGCTCCGCCGTAGCGGGGAGGCAGCTGACCAGGTCACAGTCTATGCGAACGTAAAATGGCAGACAGTAATGCTTGGGTACCTGAATTAGTCCGGGCGGTGGCTGTGGCTTCAGCATGGGTGGAGGCAGGTGCGGTAAGTGGCGCCAGACGTAGCGGGCAGAAGCCGATGAGCGGTAGACACTTGACGTGGCAGATGGCACTTGCCGTGGCAGATGGCACTTGGCGTGGCAGAAGACACTTGACATGGCAGATGGCACTTGACGTGGCAGATGGCACTTGACGTGGCAGATGGCACTTGACGTGGCAGAAGACACTTGAATGCGGGTAGGCACAGGAACAATACGGAATACAGGAACGGTAACAGGGCACGGGTAACAGCTGGAACGGGAGACACTAAGGGACCATTTGCGAGACAGACTGGGAAAGACTAACAACGCTCAGGCAAGGATTAGAAGGCCAGGGGCCTTCTTATAGACCAGGAAATCATGGCAGTTGATGATGATGACGATTTCCTAATTGCGCGCGCTGGCCCTTTAAGGCCGGACGCGAGTGTGCGCGCGCTCCCTACGGGACCCAGCCGGACGGAGCGGAAGTGAGCGCTGGCATCTCCTAGGAGGGAGACGGAGGCCAGCGCTCACAGATCCATGGCTGCGGGCGTCGGGAGGTGAGTAAACCCGACGGCCCGCGGCCATGGGCGCTACAGTCTGTATGTTAAGGTCAAAATCTGACAGGAGAATGTTGCCTATAGAGGGCGAATCTACTAAAGGGAGTTGGTTATTTGTAATGAATAGGTAGTCTAATCTTTGGTAAGAATGGTGGGGTGGCAGTAGAAGGTGTTGTCCCTAGCTTTGGGATAAAAGGATCTCCACAGATCCATCAATCGTAAAGAGGTTAGGAGTCTGCAGATTTTCTTCAGACCTGAGTAGCTGTGAATGGAGGTTCCTGTAGAGGAATCCAGAAGAGGCTCAAGGGTAATATTGAAGTCCCCTTCCAGAAGCGTTAGGCCCTCAGAGAACTGGGAAAACATTTCTAGAGTGGCAGATAGCCAAGGAATCTGACCCGAGTTTGCGGCGTATATGTTCCCAATGGTAGTCAGGGTGTTCACCACTTTACCTTTTATGAAAGGAAAGTGGCCTGCGCTATCAGCAATCTGGGAGACCAATTCAAGGGGAATGTCAGACCATAAAGCTATAAATGTCAGACCATAAAACTGACTTTTGCCACTATCATTGCATGAGTAGAACCATGTAGTGTAAGGTGATTTAGGAAGGTTTGGAACTTAACCTTTCAAAAAGTGGGTTTCCTGCAGCAGCAGCAGTACAGACTAATCCATTCTCTTAAGGGAGTGTATGACCTGGGAGCGCTTAGTAGGTGAGTTGAAGCCCTTGACCTTCAGTGTCGTAATCTGAATACGCGACATAAATTCACCAGTATAAAGAAAAAATTAGGAACACAGAAAAGATAACAATAACAAATAAACTTCTTTCAAATTTTTTGATAAGGATATTTGCACTGATCTACAGTGTGGTATTAGTCAGTTAAGAGCTGACTGGCGGAGAAACATGGTGGCAGGGAGAAGAGTGAACGAGTGAATAAGAATATGCACCCGTGAACACTTGTCATCCCGGCACACAGACGTCTACGATTCAAGACCGATTGTAGCAAAGCAGTTGAAGAAAACAGATGTTAAACCACTTGAAAAAATAAGGTTAAGACAATAAATCCTTATACAAATATATCCTTAGACAGATAAAGAATACAATTGAGGAGAAAAAATAGGACCAAATATACTAGGCCCTGCTATTGAGAAACCTATTTAATGGATTGGAGGAAATACAGGCTACGCATTTCGACGCAGGACATGCGTCTTCATCAGGCCTTAAAGTTTATAGTATATTTGGCCTGGTATATTTGGTCCTATTTTTTCTCCTCAATTGTATTCTATACCAGGCGGTAAATTTCCGTTTACCGGTTTGGACCTGGGCAGCAGCTGTATCTTGGATCTACCTACACACACTCTGGGTGTGTCTGCTTCCAACACATCCCAAGTAGCGGTGATTACCACGTAGGCTGATTTATCCCTTCTAACAGTGTTGTGCCTGCTCAGCACAACTTCTCTAGGTGAGTACATTTCACCTTACCTCTGTGCAATTACTCGTGGGTAATCTACACTATGTGGCACAGTGTTTTGTTCTTTTTCTCCCTATTCAGCTTAGACAGATAAAGCATGGATGCGAATAAAACACATTCATAAACAGGACAGCAAGTCTATCATGGAGAATTATTTGACGGTCTCTTCTTAGCTGGGCGGGATCTGGGGTTCAGCCAGACATCAGGTTTAGGCAGAGAGGGAAGAGAGGCTACATCTGTGTAAGATTGCCAAAATAGGATGGCGGTGTGGTCGAGGTCTAGTGGAGGGCAAGCTTTTTCTAGATCTTCCGGTGAACGAACAATGAACAACCTACCTTGGAAATGGTAGGGTAGTCCAAAAGGGAAAAGCAATTTGTATGATATTTTTAGGGTTTAGAGTCGATCCGTGATGACCCCCAGAAACCTTCGTTTGGACGGGGAAATATCATGAAAGAAAGTCAGTTTATGTCCCTCAAATATAAGGTCTGGCATGTCTCTTGTCTTGCGGAGCACCGCTTCTTTAACAGGATCTGACAGTAGCTTGCATACGATATCCCTTGGTGGTTCACCTTCTTTTGGTTGTGGACGGAGAGCCCTATGAGCTCTTTCAATCTGTAGGTCTGGGGGCGAATCAGGACTGAGGACAAGGTCCAGGATTTTCTTAGTCATGAACATGGTCTCATGTGGAGGTAAGTTTTCCGGCATTCCCCTTATCATTAGATTGTTTCGTTGACCCCTGTTGTCCAGATCTTCCAGGGAGGTGTGAAGAGAATTAAGGTGAGTTTGACATGCCCCGAGAGCCGAGGAGGTCGCGTCTCCGTGAGTGAGAAGAGCAGTTTGGGGTTATTTAAGTAGCTCAACTCTAGCTCCAATGTGTTAGACTTCCTGCTTAATATCGGCAAGTTCTTACATTACAGGTTGTAGGGATTTCTCAATAATCTTTTGTAAGCCTTTAGTAGAAATGGAGATCATTGAAGGTGGGTCAGGTGCCGCTTTTTCCTCTACATAACCTTCAGCGTCTGAAGTGTCACGGTGTTCAGCAGGCACCATTGGCTTTTTAGTGGAAGGTGTAGATCGTTGGGGCGAGTGTCTTTTCAGGAATTTATCCATGTCAGGTTGGTATTTCTTTTGTTTGGGGGTAGTGGGAGGGTTTCCGTGTTTAGCCTCACCAATTTTCACCATATTGCTTTGTATATGCGTCAGAGTGAGCCAGGAATGAAAAGTCTGCGTTGCAATCACATTAGTTAATAAAGTTTAAACGTGTATGTTGAAGCAGCCGGAGTGGAGCAGCGGTCTATTTCTGCGGGAGGGTATTTAAATTTCCAGGTTGCAGTGCGGGGAGGCCCTCGTGGAAGGGAAGGCGCGACTCTTAAGCGGGTCTAGGCAGGGAAAGGCAGTCCAGTGAGTGGGAAAGGGTATTGTATAGGAGGGTGGGCACAGCAGCATCTGACAGGGATTGCCCGCTAAAAGGCTGCCAAGTCAATGCAGGTACAGAAGCAGAGGTCCTTGTTGGGTGTCACCTAGCTGATAGAGGGAATTCGGGTAGATGGGGCGTTTGCACTTACCCCAAGTGGTGCAGATTCGGAGACAGTGGGAGGGGGCGGCTGGTGTGATGTCCCTTCAGCCAGGATCCCAGAGTCAGGTGACGCCTCCTGGCAGATGTTGAGGTCTGTAGAAGCAGGCCAGAGTAGTATTGCAGTCCCCTCTGACTGAGGATCGATCTCCAGCGGAGGCTGGGTCTGCTGCAGTAGGTACCTGCCGGCCGCCGACTTAAAATCGAGGCCGGGGATCCGGTCCTCTGATTAGGCTGCAAGACCTCGGGACCTCCGATTTGCGACCGGAATCGGCGGGCCGCTGCTTTAAAATTGAGGCCGGGCATCCAGTCTCTCTGCTAGGCCACAACACACCAGGTGCTCAGATTCGTGCCAGACCGGGATTTATCTATTCCCCAGAGTGAGGGGAACACAGCCACGCAGGAGCTATCGCCTCCAAAGGTATTGGGAGGGAGGATGGCAGCCGATGGTACCTTAGCTTGGTGGAGCTCCTGCAAGGCATATCTGCGCCCGCCGTCATCGTAACCCCCCACGGAAACATTTTTTTAATGAGAGATTTGTGAAAAACATCATGAATTTTAAAAGACGGACGAAGAGCCAGACGAAAAAATACAGGGTTAATGACATCAACAATATCATATGGACCAATAAACCTAGGGGCAAACTTACGAGACGGCACTTTCGCAGATTTTTAATAGAAAGCCACAACTTTTGACACACATTAAACACAGGACCCAACGTACGTTTTTTGTTAGCATTCTTCTTTTGAATAACTTGGGAACCAAATTGTGCACAGTTTATTTTATTCAACTTGTACCTCAGGGTTATCACTATAAGAGGTGGAAAATGAACCAAAATGTAGTCGAAAACCATAATTACAGAAAAACGGCGAGGTATCAAGAGACACATGGTGGCGATCATTTATTGCGTAAGATATGAGACCCATTCCACCTGCTTATCAGCAATAAAACACCTAAGATACTGTTCTAAGGTTTGATTAAAGCACTCAGTTTGACCATTAGTCTCAGGCTGAAATGCAGAAGAGAACGATAACTGTACACCAAGTTTCTTACAGAAAGCTCTCCAGAAACTAGCCACAAATTCTACACCTCTATCAGAGACAATATTTTCCGGAATACCATGCAGACGAACCACTTGATCAATAAATAATTTAGACACAGTTTTGGGATCATGGAGTTGAGGCAAAGGGACAAAATTACTAATTTTACTGAAATGGTTCACCACAACCCAAATGACAGTTTTCCCTTCAGAGGGAGGCAAAGCGGTGATAAAATCCATAGACAGATGAGACCAAGGTTTCTGTGGAACAGACAATGGCCACAGTTCACCCATAGGACGAGTTTGAAGAGTCTTAGTGCGAGCGTAGACATAAAAAGCAGAGACATTGGAATTCACATCTCGAAACTAAGATGGCCACCAATTAGAGCCGCGAGACTAATTTTTTAGTACCCGTTATCCCTAGATGGCCACACAGAACAGAATTATGTAACTCATTGAGCAGACAAAATCTGAACTGAGGAGGTACAAACAACTTCTCAGCAGGAATGGTTTGCGGAGCGAGTTGCTGACATTCTTCAATCTCAGTTGCAAGATCAGGTGATATGTTGAAACCACTATCACATTAGAAAAAATAGATTCAGGATAAACGTCGGGGACCTGTGAGGAACAGAAACTTCGAGATAAGGCGTCGGCCCTGACATTTTTAGACCCTGGTCTGTAGGTTACAATAAAGTGAAACCTGGTAACAAAAAAGGCCCACCTAGCCTGTCTGGGATTGAGTCTTTTGGCTGATTCCAAAAAAAAGGTCAGGTTTTTCAAGTCAGTAAGTACAGTAATTTAATGTCTAGCTCCCTTTAGAAAGTGACACCACTCTTCAAACGCCCACTTAATAGGAAGAGGCTCTCAATTACCTATACCATAATTTTTTTCAGTGGTAAAAAATTTTCTAGAAAAAAAAAAGTTCAGGGACGCAAATTAGTCAATATAGAAGATCCTTGAGACAACACAGCCCCCACACCTACTTCTGAGGCATCAATCTCAACAATAAAGGGACTAGAAAGGTCAGGTTGAACAAGTACAGATGCTTCCATAACACACAGTTTTAAGGTTTCAAAGGCGGAGACCGCACTAGGTTTCCAATTTACAAGATCAGAACCCACTTTCGTAAGATCCATCAAATATTTGGCAATGGAGGAAAAATTATAAATACATTTTCGGTAATAGTTAGCAAAACCTAAAAATCTCAGCAAATCTTTTAGCGAAGTCGGTTGGACCCAATCAAGAATTGCTTGAAACTTAGCGGAGTCCATACGAAAATCATGAGGAGACAGCACATAACACAAAAAATTAACTTCCTGAACTCCAAAAAGGCATTTTTCAAATTTCTCATAAAGACAATTTTTCCTCAGTACTTGAAGGACGGACGTTAAATGTTGAAGATTAGAGGACCAATTGGAAGAAAACACAAGAATATCGTCCAGATACACAACCACAAAGCGTCCAACAAAATTTCTGAAAATATTGTTAACCAGGTTTTGGAAAACAGCTTGAGCATTATTTAAACCAAAAGGCATGACCAAATACTCATAATAACCATCTGGAGTATTAAACGCTGTCTTCAACTCATCCCCTTTGCGTATTCAAACCAAATTGTAGGCCCCGCGTAAATCTAGCTTGGAGAACCACCTGGCTCCTGGGATCTGATTTTACAGGTCCAGGATGAATGGAAGAGGGTATTGATTTTTAACGGTAATTTTATTTAATTCACGATAGCCGATACAGGTACTTAAACCACCATCTTTATTTTTAACAAAGAAAAAACCTGCACCCACCGGAGAAGTAGATGGACAAATATGACCCTTACGGAGACTGTCTTTAATATAATGGAATGGGAAGAAGGAAGAATGGCTGGCACTGCTAAACCGCACAATCGGAATGGGAATATGGAAAGTGGCTTTCTTTCTATTTGGTTAGTTGCAGGTAAGTTGCCACGGAGTTGCTCATCGAAAGTGTAGCACAACCAGCTAAATATATTATAGAAGAATGATCGAGGCACTCACCGGAGCTGGCAAAACAGTTTCTTTATTACAAAAAGATCTCGGTCAGGATGTGGAATTGCCTACGGCCGTTTCACGTGCGTACACGCTTTCTCAAGGCCAAATTGTAGGCCCCGCGTAAATCTAGCTTGGAGAACCACCTGGCTCCTGGGATCTGATTTTACAGGTCCAGGATGAATGGAAGAGGGTATTGATTTTTAACGGTAATTTTATTTAATTCACGATAGCCGATACAGGTACTTAAACCACCATCTTTATTTTTAACAAAGAAAAAACCTGCACCCACCGGAGAAGTAGATGGACAAATATGACCCTTACGGAGACTGTCTTTAATATAATGGAATGGGAAGAAGGAAGAAAGGCTGGCACTGCTAAACCGCACAATCGGAATGGGAATATGGAAAGTGGCTTTCTTTCTATTTGAATAGTTGCAGGTAAGTTGCCACGGAGTTGCTCATCGAAAGTGTAGCACAGCCAGCTAAATATATTATAGAAGAATGATCGAGGCACTCACCGGAGCTGGCAAAACAGTTTCTTTATTACAAAAAGATCTCGGTCAGGATGTGGAATTGCCTACGGCCGTTTCACGTGCGTCCACGCTTTCTCAAGGCCAAATTGTAGGCCTTGCGTAAATCTAGCTTGGAGAACCACCTGGCTCCTGGGATCTGATTAAACAGGTCCAGGATGAATGGAAGAGGGTATTGATTTTTAACGGTCATTTTATTTAATTCACGATAGCCGATACGGGTACTTAAACCACCATCTTTATTTTTAACAAAGAAAAAACCTGTACCCACCGGAGAAGTAGATGGACAAATATGACCCTTACGGAGACTGTCTTTAATATAATATTTCATGGCCTCTCTCTCCAGAGTAGAAAGAGTATAAATCTGTCCCTTATGTTATGGAATTGCTAGGAGAGCGATTCCTCAAAGGCTGCTGGAGACTGCTGGGAGAGAGCGTGCACATAAATCCGCAACCTCAAATCTGCCACAACTTTTAACAACAGAGTCTAAGGCTACTCTATGGTATTCAGTAGAGCCCACGCAAGGCGGGACGGTTTTTGTTGCATAGAACCAAGGTTGTTTTAGCAGAGTTCAATGTTGGATAAGAGGTGCAATGCAGGCAAACGTAAACAAGATAACCAGACAGCCAGAGGTTAAACAGAAAGTCCAAATCAATAAGCAAGTGGATACCAGGTAAAGCAGAGGTCAGAGCCAGCCGAGAGCAGATAATCCAAATCAGCAAACAAGGGGTTAACAAGAGACAAGTCAAGGTCAGTATTTCAAGAAGTCCAATGGTCAGAGGTATGGGGTTTAGTCAGAAGCTTGATCAAAATATCTGAAGGTAAGGAAAATCACAAGCAAAGACTGAGTGAGAAGGACAGATATAAATACTAAACCAAATCTGAGCAGAAAGATAGAGAAAAGGGATAAACTTAATGAAAAACCAGAACCGCCCAGAAGCCAGAACAGTAGTCATGGAGATCATTAACCCCTTAATGACCAGGCCATTTTGCGCGTTAATGACCAAGGATTATTTTTTCTTTTTCACGGTCGCATTCCAAGAGTCGTAACTTTTTTTTTATTCCGTCGACATAGTCGTATGAGGGCTTGTTTTTTGCGGGACGAGTTGTATTTTATAATTGTACCATTTTTAGATGCTTATAATATATCGATTAACTTTTATTAACTTTAATTTAGGAGAGAATTGAAAATAAGCAGCTATTCCAGCATTGATTTTCAAGTTATAAATTTACGGCGTTTACTATGCAGCGTAAATAACATGTTAACTTTATTCTAGGGGTCGGCACGATTACGGGGATATCAAATATGTAAAGGTTTTATATGTTTTCCTACGTTTGCACAATAAAAACCCTTTAAATTACTTGTTTTTGCATCGCCGCATTCCAAGAGACGTAATTTTTTTATTTTTCCGTCAATGTGGCCGTATGTGGGCTTGATTTTTGCGTGCCAATGTGTAGTTTTCATTAGTACTACTTTGGGGTACATAGCACTTATAGATTAACTTTTATTTAATTTTTTTATGGGGGGAATGGGAGAAAAGAGAGAATTTTGCCGTTGTTTTTTGCGTTTTTTTTGGATGCCGTTCATCCGGCGGATTAAGTAATGTGTTCATTTTATTGTTCAAGTTGTTACGATCGCGGGGATGCCATATATGTGTATGTGTTATTTGTTTTGGCACTTTTACTAAATAAAACCACTTTTTGGGCAAAAAAATGTTTTATTTGATTTTAACTGTAAATTATTTTTTTTTTCACAAACTCTATTTAACTGCTTTACATTTTTTTTTTAGTCCCACCAGGGGACTTCACTATGCGATCTGCTGATCGCATATATATAATGCTTTGATATACTTAGTATATCAAAGCATTATTGCCTGTCAGTGTAAAACTGACAGGCAGCCTATTAGGCCATGCCGGAGGCATGGCCTAACAGGCATTTGCTGAATATAGACCTGGGGGTCTTTGTTAGGCCCCCGGCTGCCACCCGCGATTTATTTGCGGGGGTGCCGATGGGGTGAGAGAGGGAGCTCCCTCCATCTGTCAAACACATTAGATGTCGCTGTCGCTATTGACAGCGGCATTTAATGGGTTAAACTGCCGGAATTGGAGCACGCTCCGATTCCGGCAGTTGCAGCAGGAGCCAGGTGGTGTATAACAGCTGTGCTCCTGCCACTGATCGCGTGTGTACACTGTCAGTACCCGCGCGATCACAGAACGGATATATCGGTCCTCCTGCGCGAACTAGCAGCTGCAGAGGACGGATATATCCGTCCTTCGGCGTTAACAGGTTAAAGGAATAGGTGTATCCTAACAACTCCATTGGGGACCGAGAATTGCTTGCTGTGAAGTTGGCTTTGGAAAAATTGAGACACCTGCTGGAGGGGGCTGTCATCCCATCATCATCTACACAGATTATAAGAATCTTACATATTTGCAGTCCGCACAGCGACTAAATCCTCGTCAAGCCAGATGGTCGCTGTTCTTCGCTAGATTTTTTTCTGCACTTCCGCTCTGCTGACAAAAACATTAAGGCCAATGCCCTGTACCGGTCATTCGAGATTGAGGACTCTGAAGAAAGTCCTCAATACGTCATTGATCCCTCAAGGATTATTGACGTAAACCCTCTACACACCAAGGACATTCCGCCTGGAAAACAATCCTCTAGGGGCATAATTCCAAAATACCTGGGCACTGTGGTGTCCGTAAGACTCTGGACTTTTTTGCTCGTCACTACTGGTGGCCCACGCTACCCAAAGATGTTGTGGACTATGTTTCTTTGTTTACGATCTGTGCCCAAAACAAGGCTACCCATTCTAAACCTGCAGGCCTGCTCCTACCTCTGCCAGTTCCTGATACCGCCTGGCAGCACATCGCTATGGACTTTGTTACTGACCTTCCTCCTTCTGCTGGATGTACTACTGTCTGGGTCGTGGTGGACCACTTCTCAAAGACGGCATATTTCGTCCCTTTAACTGGTCTTCCCTCTGCTCCTCGTCTGGCAAGTTTGTTTATCCAACACATCTTTTATCTGCATTGCCTCCCCCTCCATTTTGTGTCAGATCGGGTCGTACAATTCACATCAATGTGGACTTTTGGATCTGAAATTGGTCTTTTCTTCCGTTTATCACTTGCAGTCTAACGGCCAAGTTGAGAGGATCAATCAGGTACTTGAAAATTACCTTCGTCATGGGCCGAATTCTCTTACAACAATCATACTAGTGAGTCTACTGCTTCATCTCCATTATTCATTGTGTACAGTAAACATCCACGTGTTCCTTTTCCTGTGCCAGCTAAATCTTAAGTGCCTGCAGCCAAATCTTCTTTCGGAGGTTTTCTTCACATCTGGCAGCAAACTAAGTCCGCGATCCTTCAGGCATTTGATTGCATGAAGAGATTTACATATAAAAAAAGGAAAATTCCTCCTCAGTATTTTCACGGAGTCAAGGTCTGGTTGTCTTCCAAAAACATACGTCTGAAGATTTCTTCCCACAAATTTGCTTCCAGATTCCTCGGTCCCTTTGAGATATTGCAACAGATAAACCCTGTGTCCAATAAGCTTCAGCTACCTCCTACCCTCAAAATTTACAACTCAATCCATGTGTGCCTCCTAAAGCCTGTGGTCCTAAACCGATTCAGCAAATCCCCTAGTTCTACAGTTGCTCCCTGCGGTTCTTCTGACATCTTTGAAGTAAGAGAGATCCTAGTACAACAGGGTAGGAGGGAAGACCTTCTACCTGGTGGACTGGAAAGGGTTTGGTCCTGAGGAGAGGTCATGGGATCCTGAAGATAATGTGGATGCTCCGGCTCTCATCAGGAAATTTCTCTCACGCTCTGGACCTAAAAAGAGGGGCGTAAGGGGGAGTTACCCTTATGGCTGTGTTCGCGGACCGCCGGCATTACTCAACCGCCGACGGTCGCGACCGCAGACCCAGTAGCTCATGCCTCTGAGACTGTACTTTCCTCGGCTCCTGCTAGGGTGCGCGTGCACGCTCCCGGCCTTAAAGGACACTTACAAAAAGCTCCCTATCTAATACCTACTCTCCCTGCTACATAAAAAGGACTCTCCCCTCTTACTAATTGCTTGAGCGTTGTTGTTGTCTACCCATGTTCGTATTGCAAGTAGTAGTTGTATCCTGTTCCCAGTGTTCCCGTATCCTGCTTCCCGTATCCTGTTGCTGTGGTTTTTTTCCTGAGCCTAAGCCTACTGTTGGAGTCGTGTGTGCCTCATCTGGTATCATCTGCCACATCTGTTGTCATTGGCCATGTCTGGTGTCATCTGCCACGTCAAGCATCATCTGTGCCACGAACCATCTGTGCCAAAGTGTCTGCTACATCTTGTGTATGTCTTGACTCTTACAGGTACGCTTGTGCTAAAGACTTTTGCATAGACTGTTGTTTGGCCAGCTGCCGCTCCATTACGGCGTAGCGGCCTAGTGCATCCACATACCCCAGGACTGTGACAAAGTATTCAAAACAGTATTTAGAAAGTTTCTTAACCCTTTAGGCATTTCACAGAATTTAAAGCAAAAACACCATTTTGGAGACTACACCCCCCACAGGGAATTAATCTACGGGTGTAGTGAGCATTTTGACCCCACAGGATTTTTGCTAAATTTATTGTAATTAGGCCAGGAAAATATATTTTTTTTCTCTTATAAAATCAAGATTTAGCTCAGATTTTTTCATTTTTACGAGGAATAAAGGAGAAAAAGCCCCCCAAAAATTGTAAACCAATTTCTCCCGAGTATGGAAATATTGCTGTTTGGACACATGGCAGGGCTCAGAAAGGAAGGACTGTTATTTGGCTTTTGGAGCGCAACATTAGCTGGAATGGTTTTCTGGTGCCATATAGCATTTGCAAAGCCCCTGAGCAGCGGCATGACTAGGTAAAACTGGGCCCCATAGCAAACTCTTGACCGGCCCCCCCATGGTGCCACAGTAGACAGTGCTATATAGCCCCACCTATAGACAGTGTCACGCCCCATTTGTAGATAGCGCCCCCACCTCCCCCTTGTAGATAGTGCCATACACCCCCCCCTGTAGATATCGCCATGAAGCCCCCACTGTACACCGTGTTCCAAATTATTATTCACATTGGATTTAAGTGTCATAAACATTTAATTATTAGTTTTTCAATTAAACTCATGGATGATATTGTGTCTTAGGGCTCTTTGGATCATTGTAATCAATCTCAGACACCTTTGATAATTATAAATACCTATATTGAACCAGACCTAACGATAAACGTTATAGTAAACGTCCACACATATCAAAGAAGAACAGACAATAAATACCTATAGATGTATGTGAGGACAGATCATAACTACCCGAAGGGAAAGAATAACACCAAGTACAATCAGTAACTTGCAAAAAATATACACTCTTTATTATAATATACATAAGAACATGTTGGCCATCAGGACCTAAAAACCACAAACAATTAAAATACGCAATGTGGAAAACATAAGGCTACTCACAAATGGCATATATACAATATTCAATAATGCCATACAGGGTCGCTCTGATAGTCATGCCATAAATGTATGTATTACAAAAATAACAGACACCTGAAAATGTGTCTCTAAAAACACATGCTAAAACAGAACAATGTAATACAGACCCTGTGAAGAATGGTATGCAGGAAAAACTAGTAACCAACACTGAATGGTCAGTGTAAATAAAGTGGTATAGAGACCAGGGTATCACCAAAAATCAGAATAGGTCCCAGAAGCCATACCAACCCGTATGTTGCATATCAAGCAAAAAAATGAATTTCCACAGCAAGAGCCCCGACGCGCGTTTCGCGGTAGCTTTTTCAAGGGGTACTAACTAGTGAGGTGACCAGCGTTGTGTTTGTACTCAGTGGTAGGAGAGGTATGTTCGAAAATAGCCAATGGCAGTACAAATCACCAATGCCTAACACCTGAAATATATCAGGTGTTCTGCATTGGAGAGTCAAACTGCCATACAATTACCTGAACTCTAATCAGTGGGCAGCAACAAACGCCATTACCGATGTCAAGTATACGTCTCAGGGATATGACCGCGCATGAGCATCAATCCAAAAGCGCCGCAGAAAAAATGTCATCGCATATGGATGACGTATCGCGCCATAGTGGCCATCTTGAGTATGGGCAAGGACAAGGATGAAGAACGCACCTGCGCATGCGCATCAACCCACAAACGCAGAGAACAAATGTCATAGCATGTAAATGACGTATCGCGCCGTGGTGGCCACTTTGAGTATGGGCAAAAAATCTAGTTATAGGGCAAAAAACAAAAACAAATGTAGGGCATATGTAACACAATCCGAACTTTCACATAGAGAATACAATACAATGGGACTGTAGCGTCTACAATTGTGGACAATAATGCACATATGGAACAATATATATACATAATTCAATAATATATTAAACATCACTTCATACATCCATCAATACAAAGAAGACCACATATTGAACCATGTACATACATGAATATATATAGCACATAATGAAGGGGAAGCAATTTATACAAGACGAAGGCATTAGCGCCGAAACGCGCGTTGGGGTGGATCCTGGCTGCACTTATCCTGTCTATTCATCATGGGTATGTGAGACCTCATCTATCTTGTGTAACTTTACTTACCTTATCACTGACCTTTTGCATGTTTGATCCCACTGCATCTATAACGACATGTGTGTAGTTAAGGTCATTGTACCATGACTACAACTTTAGCATTGTTAAATCATTTTTGGGTGTTGACCCGTGTGTGATTCTACCTAGTCTGCATTACTTTGCATTTGCATATGCATATAGTTGACCTATCTATTTAAACAGGCTATACTCTTAAAACGTTCACACACACCTGTCATACCAATTTCAATCAAGGGATGCATATGTGTCTCATTTACCGTCCACATATAGATACATGTTTTGGATAATTTTCCAGTCAAGGATCCGTGTTTTACTGATGGTTTATGGATTCTTTTTATACGTCTTATTATATGTCAATAAAGTATTTTTGTATTTTCATTACTTCTTTGTCTCTCAGCATTCATTTTCTCTTTTGGTCTCACCTCTGTAGATAGTCTCACATATAGCTCCCCCAGTATATAGTGTCCCACATATAGCCCACCACTGTAGACAGTGCCCTACATATAGCCACCCTGTAGCTAGTGTCCCACAGGTAACCCATCCCAGTATATGGTGTCCCACATATAGCCCACCACTATAGAAAGTGCCCTAAAAAATAACTCCCCTATAGATAGTGCTCTACATATAGCTCCCCTGTATATAGTGGCCCACATATAGACCACCCCGTATATATTGGCCTACATATAGACCCCCCTGTATATAGTGGCCCACATCCCCACATATAGTACCCCCCTGTAGATAGTGCTCCAAATCCCCACATATAGACCACCCCCTTTATATAGTGGCCCACATATAGACGACCCCCCCTGTAGATAGAGCCCCCACTATAGATAATACCAGTCACAGTTTTATTAGAAAAAAACAAAAAACTTTACATACTCACATGATCCCGTTCCCGCGCTGTCCGATGGCAATGCAGATCTGTTCTCTTCTGAGCAGATCTGCTGGAGCTGAACGAGGCACCGTACAATGACTTGCCCCGTCAATCAGCACCTTGCAAGCACGGAAGCGGTGCGATGACATCATCGCGCCACTAGCGTCATTGAAAGGCGTTGATTGGCGGGGCAAGTCATTTTTCCCCGCCAATCAGCGTCATTGTAAGGCGCTGAATGGTCGGGCACGAAACATGCCTGGCCATTCAGCGCTAATGCATGTATTTGGCTGTCGCTAGCACCGGGGCCCCCTCCAGTGCTAGCGACGCCTACGAGCATGAGAGGGCTCGACGGCGCAGGCCCCGTAGTAGCGGGGTATAATAAAAGCCAGGGTGTAATGGCAGGAAGGAGGTGAAGGGAACAAGTGAGCCCTAATCTACCCACCGCCCTGTCCCTGCCTACTTGCAACGACCCGCCCTAGGCGACGGGGTACAACTTGGCGGCGGTCCCTACGCTGTCTAAGTGCAAGGGAGTACAAACAGGGAACACGCAAGGGAAGGGGCAGTAGCCCACGGAACGCCGCGAGGAAACGGAGCGGTGAATGAGTCAGTCAGGATCAGGATGTAGTGGAGTATACCAACGAGAGCACGGAGCAGGAAGCAAGCCAGGGGCAAAGCGAAGCAGGATAAGCGGAACAGAAGCAAATCAGAAGCATGGCAGAAGCAGGCTGGAGCAAGGCAGCAGTGGGGCCAGGAATCCAAGAAGAATAACAAGCACTGAGGAAGAGAACACGGCAGGTATAAATGGACAGGGGGCGGAGCTAACTCCGACTGACCAGGCCGCGATAGGCTTTCCCACTCCTGAGCCTGCCACCCTGGTTGGTGGGAGCCGGTGTCAGTCTAAGAGGTCTGGCCTCAGGTGTCGACTGATTAATCCCGGGAGTATACACAGACGTAGTACCTGGCAGATCCTTTAAAGTACTCCCCCTTTTATGAGGGGCCACCGGACCCTTACTAAGAGGACCCGGTTTAGTGGGGAAGAGAAGGTGGAACCTCCTGATCAATACCCCAGCGTGAACATCACAAGCAGGTACCCAAGTCCTCTCCTCCGGCCCGTATCCTCTCCAATGGACCAGGTACTGGAGGGAGCCCTGGATCATCCTACTGTCCATAATCTTGGCCACCTCGAATTCCACCCCCTCAGGGGTGAGAACGGGAACAGGAGGTTTCCTCGAGGGGGACCAGGACGGGGAGGAGCGTTTAAGGAGGGAGGCATGGAAGACGTCATGTATGCGAAAGGATGGGGGCAGCTCCAGACGGAAGGATACAGGGTTGAGGACTTCAATGATCTTATAAGGTCCAATAAATCGGGGAGCAAACTTCCTGGACGGGACCTTAAGGCGCAAGTTCCTGGACGACAACCAGACCAGATCCCTGACGACAAACCGGGGGTTAGCAGAACGTCTACTATCAGCCTGAATCTTTTGTACGCTCTGGGACGCCTCTAGGTTCTCCTGAACCTGGGCACAGACTGTGCACAGTTCCCGATGAACGTCCTCTACCTCGGGATTATTGGAACAACCAGGAGAAACGGAGGAGAACCTTGGGTTAAACCCGAAATTACAGAAATACGGGGAGATCCCTGACGAGTTACTGACCTGGTTATTCAGGGAAAATTCGGCGAGGGAAAGGAATGAGACCCAATCAAATTGACAGTCAGAGATGAAACACCTTAAATATTGTTCCAGGGATTGGTTAGTCCTTTCCGTTTGGCCATTAGTTTCGGGATGGAAGGCGGAGGAGAAGGACAGATCAATCTCCAACTTTTTACAAAAAGCTCTCCAAAATAAGGAAACAAATTGTACCCCTCTGTCAGAAACGATATTGACTGGAGCCCCATGGAGACGCAGAATGTGTTTAACAAACAAAGAAGCTAACGTCTTGGCGTTAGGTAGTTTCTTAAGGGGCACAAAGTGGCACATCTTGCTGAAGCGGTCTACTACCACCCACACCACCGACTTGCCCTGAGATGGAGGCAAATCGGTGATAAAATCCATGGAGATATGGGTCCAAGGTCTCTGGGGAATGGGCAAGGAACGTAGTAAGCCCGCAGGTCGGGACCTAGGGGTCTTGGACCTAGCACAAACCTCACAAGCGGCGACGTAAGCCCTAACGACTTTAGGCAACCCAGGCCACCAATAGTTTCTGGTAATGAGGTGTTTGGTACCCAAGATGCCAGGATGACCAGATAGTGCAGAGTCATGGTTTTCCCTGAGTACCCTTAGCCGGTATTGCAGGGGGACAAACAGTTTGTCCCCATGGATGTTCCCGGGAGCTGAACCTTGATCAGCCGCGATGTCAGAAGCTAAATCAGAATCAGTGGCAGAAACGATTATACCAGGGGGTAAAATACAAGCAGGATCCTTCTCGGAAGGAGGATTGGCCATGAAACTACGTGACAGTGCATCAGCCTTAATATTTTTGGACCCAGCCCTATAGGTAACCAAGAAATTAAATCTTGTAAAGAATAGTGCCCAACGAGCTTGTCTAGGATTAAGCCTCCGGGCAGATTCTAGGAAAACCAGATTCTTGTGGTCAGTAAGGACCGTTACCTGGTGTCTGGCCCCCTCCAGGAAGTGACGCCACTCTTCAAAAGCCCATTTAATGGCTAAAAGTTCGCGGTTGCCAATATCATAGTTACTCTCCGTGGGCGAAAACTTCCTAGAGAAGTAAGCACAGGGGCGGAGATGGGTGAGGGAGCTGGTACCCTGGGACAAGACGGCCCCCACTCCCACCTCGGATGCGTCAACCTCCACAATAAATGGCTCCCTTTGGTTGGGCTGAACCAGCACGGGGGCCGAGATAAAGCAATTCTTGAGGGTCTCAAAAGCCTGGACGGCCTCAGGGGGCCAATGGAGGACATCAGCACCCTTGCGAGTAAGGTCCGTAAGAGGCTTAGCGACGACCGAGAAGTTGGCAATAAATCTCCTGTAATAGTTAGCGAACCCCAAAAAACACTGTAGCGCCTTCAGGGAGGCAGGTTGGACCCATACCGCCACAGCCTGAACCTTGGCAGGGTCCATGCGGAATTCCATGCGGAGTGAGGATTTGACCTAAAAATGGTATCTCCTGTACCCCAAACACACATTTTTCGGTCTTCGCAAACAGATTATTTTCCCGGAGGACCTGGAGGACCTTCCTGACATGCTCCACGTGGGAGGACCAGTCCTTGGAAAACACCAGTATGTCATCAAGGTACACTACAAGAAAATTACCCAGGTAATCTCTCAGAATTTCATTAATAAAATTCTGGAAGACGGCAGGGGCATTACACAACCCAAAGGGCATGACCAGGTATTCGAAATGACCTTCGGGTGTGTTGAACGCAGTTTTCCACTCATCCCCCTCTTTGATGCGGATAAGGTTATATGCCCCCCGTAGATCGAACTTAGAAAACCATTGGGCCCCCTGAACCTGATTAAAAAGATCCGGAATTAAAGGAAGGGGATACTGGTTCCTTACGGTGACCTTATTCAGGTTCCGATAATCAATGCACGGCCTAAGACCACCATCCTTCTTCCCCACGAAGAAGAAGCCAGCACCTACAGGAGAAGTCGAGGGGCGAATGAAACCCTTGGCCAGGCATTCTTGGATATACTCCCTCATAGCTTCACGTTCAGGACATGAAAGATTAAATATCCTACCCTTAGGAAGCTTGGCACCAGGCACCAAATCGATGGCGCAATCGTAATCTCTATGAGGGGGCAACACCTCGGAGGCCTCCTTAGAAAACACATCAGCGAAGTCCTGAACAAACTCAGGAAGCGTGTTTACCTCCTCCCGGGGAGAAATAGAGTTAACCGAAAGACATGACATCAGGCATTCACTACCCCATTTGGTGAGATCCCCAGTATTCCAATCAAACGTGGGATTATGCAGCTGCAACCAGGGAAGACCTAATACCAGATCTGACGATAATCCCTGCATCACCAGTACAGAGCACTGCTCCAAATGCATGGAGCCAACAAGGAGTTCAAAAACAGGAGTATGCTGAGTAAAATAACCATTAGCAAGAGGAGTGGAGTCGATACCCACTACCGGGATAGGATAAGGCAAATCAATAAAAGGCATTTTTAGAGACATAGCAAATTCCACAGACATGATATTAGCAGATGAGCCAGAATCCACGAAGGCACTGCCAGTGGCAGACCGGCCAGCAAACGAGACCTGAAAGGGAAGCAAAATTTTATTGCGTTTCATATTAACGGGAAATACCTGTGCGCCCAAGTGACCTCCCCGATGATCACTTAGGCGCGGAAGTTTTCCGGCTGTTTATTCTTGCGCCTGGGACAGGTGTTTAGTAGATGCTTGTCGTCCCCACAATAGAAGCAGAGACCATTGTTCCTGCGAAACTCTCTACGTTGTCGAGGGGACATGGAGGCCCCGAGTTGCATAGGTACCTCCGAGTCCTCCGTGGAAGAGCGAGGAGACGGGACCTCGGGGGGAATCGCAGGGAAGTCAGAGGGGAACACATTGAAACGTTCAAGCTGACGTTCCCTGAGACGTCGGTCAAGTCGTACTGCTAGGGCCATAACCTGGTCTAGGGAGTCAGAAGAGGGGTAGCTAACCAGCAGATCCTTCAGGGCGTCAGATAATCCTAACCTAAACTGGCACCTTAGGGCCGGGTCGTTCCACCGAGAAGCTACGCACCACTTTCTAAAATCAGAACAGTATTCCTCAACAGGTCTCCTACCCTGACGTAAGGTCACCAGCTGACTCTCGGTGAAGGCAGTCCTGTCAGTCTCGTCGTAAATGAGTCCGAGGGCAGAGAAAAAACGATCAACGGAGGAAAGTTCAGGGGCGTCAGGAGCCAAGGAGAAGGCCCACTCTTGGGGCCCTTCCTGGAGTCGGGATATAATGATACCCACCCGCTGGTTCTCGGAACCTGAGGAGTGAGGTTTTAGGCGGAAATAAAGTCTGCAACTCTCCCGGAAGGAGAGAAAAGTCTTACGGTCCCCTGAGAACCGGTCAGGTAACTTGAGGTCGGGTTCTAGAGGTGAGGTGAGGGGTACTACTAAGGCAGCGTCACCCTGGTTGACTCTCTGAGCCAGGGCCTGGACCTGTAGGGAGAGGCCCTGCATCTGCTGGGTCAGGGTCTCAAGGGGGTCCATGATAGCGTCAGCGTAGGAGAAATGGTAGACTAGGTATGGGCTGTTATTATGTAATGACAGGAAGGAGGTGAAGGGAACAAGTGAGCCCTAATCTACCCACCGCCCTGTCCCTGCCTACTTGCAACGACCCGCCCTAGGCGACGGGGTACAACTTGGCTGCGGTCCCTACGCTATCTAAGTGCAAGGGAGTACAAACAGGGAACACGCAAGGGAAGGGGCAGTAGCCCACGGAACGCCGCGAGGAAACGGAGCGGTGAATGAGTCAGGATCAGGATGTAGTGGAGTATACCAACGAGAGCACGGAGCAGGAAGCAAGCCATGGGCAAAGCGAAGCAGGATAAGCGGAACTGAAGCAAGGCAGAAGCACGGCAGAAGCAGGCTGGAGCAAGGCAGCAGTGGGGCCAGGAATCCAAGAAGAATAACAAGCACTGAGGAAGAGAACACGGCAGGTATAAATGGACAGGGGGCGGAGCTAACTCCGACTGACCAGGCCGCGATAGGCTCTCCCACTCCTGAGCCTGCCACCCTGGTTGGTGGGAGCCGGTGTCAGTCTAAGAGGTCTGGCCTCAGGTGTCGACTGATTAATCCCGGGAGTATACACAAACGTAGTACCTGGCAGATCCTTTACACAGGGTATAATAAAAGCGTACATAAGTAATACAATTAAAAATGCATAGATGTGTGGTATGCCTTGAAGCAGTCATTTATACACAGGCCAGTTTTTTCGGGGCAGGTGTCGCACTGATAAGTGGTGTCCTTTCTTATCCTACTTTTTGAACACCCTCCGCACCTTTCTTGGACCTTCCCTTCTTTGCAGTTTTGGGAACGTTGCTGGGAAAGTGTTGCCCTGGTACAATACGGATGACCTCGCTTCCAGCAGATGTGCTTGGGCCCTCCCCTTCTTGGTTTCCAAATAAAAGTGCCTTGATAACCATCTCCTGAAAATTAAGGAATGTCCTTGTCCAGCTTGCACATTGGAATAGCACGTAAGCATTAAACAATGCCTTCTGTGCTATGTGCAAGGCCACCTTTTTGTACCACACACTTGTTTTCCGTATTGCACTGAACGGCTTCAGCACTTGATCTTAGAGATCAACTTCTCCCATGTATTTATTAAAGCCAAGGATGCTGGATCTGGATCTGGCTTGGGGGTCATTGTAGTGTTACCCCGTACAAGAACAGGGGTACCACAACCATTACCGTTAATTGTTGTCAAGATAAGGACATCCTGCTTGTTCTTTTTTTTTTTTTATCAATAGATTTTTATTAACCCCTTCCCGACATTTGTCGTATAGATACGTCATGGAAAGTTAGTGCTTCCCGCATTTTGCCGTATCCATACGACAAGTTGTGGACACTGGCTCAGAAGCTGAGTCGGTCCCCCATCCGTGGGTGTCAGCTTCGATCTCTTCCATTAACCTCTCAAATGCAGCGGTCAAAAGTGATCGTTGCATTTAAGGGGTTTGCAGCTCATCGGCACCCCAGCAATGAAATTGCTGGGGTGCTGGTGGCTCCAATGGCAACTGGATGCCTAATACTGGCTTCCTGGTCTGCCTAAAAGGCTTCCATATCCGCCGGCAAGATGGTGCCGACTCAGGGGCTGAGCCGGCTGAGCCGGCTTCATCAGCGGTGGATGTCAGCTCACAAAAGTGAAAAAAAAAAAGTTGTAAAACATATAATAAAAGTTTCAAGTAGAAATGAGCGAACCCGGACAACCGAACCCGGTTTCGGTCCGAACATCGGGAAAAGTTCGGTTCGCAGCGAATCCGAACTTCACCGGGTTCGGCCGAACCCGTTTTGACCGAACCCCGCTACATTTTGGTGCCTGCCACATGTTAGATGTAAAATGGAGGATTTCACAATATCACCTGACATCAGGCTACCCCATAATGTCTTGCAAACGGCTCTCCCAGCCAATCGGGAGGCAGCATAGGGGCGGGCTCAAGCCTGCAATAAAAGTCTATGCACGGAGCTCAGCGGCCATTTTACAGACAGTAGCTGTAGGGATAGCATCTTTGTGCAGTTAGGGAAAGCTTTAGGAATCTAAAAGCCAGGAGTCCAGCAATCGAAGGGGCTCATCCACTACAGCGGGAGTCTACTCTCAACATCCAAATTGCAATACAAATTCTCCATTTGCCAAGCCAGTGTGTGAATAAGCTTTTATAAGGGGCTCATCCCCGTTGCATGGGTTAACATCCAACTTGCAATACAGGCAGGCAGCTGTAGTACTACAACGCCGAGCATTCCCTGAGTGCACAGTGGCTGATAGAAATTCTCATTCATTGCCATTTGCCAAGGCAGTGTGTGAATACGCTTTTAGAAGGGGCTCATCCCCGGCCGTTAACATAACAAATAACAATCCAACTTGCAATACAGGCAGCCTTTGTAGTACTACTACAACGCCCAGCATTCCCTGAGTGCACCGCGGCGTGGCTGATAGAAATTCTCATTCATTGCCATTTGCCAAGCCAGTGTATGAATACGCTTTTAGAAGGGGCTCATCCCCGGCCGTTAACATAACAAATAACAATCCAACTTGCAATACAGGTAGCCTTTGTAGTACTACTACAACGCCCAGCATTCCCTGAGTGCACCGCGGCGTGGCTGATAGAAATTCTCATTCATTGCCATTTGCCAAGCCAGTGTGTGAATACGCTTTTAGAAGGGGCTCATCCCCGGCCGTTAACATAACAAATAACAAGCCAACTTGCAATACAGGCAGCCTTTGTAGTACTACTACAACGCCCAGCATTCTCTGAGTGCACCGCGGCGTGGCTGATAGAAATTCTCATTCATTGCCATTTGCCAAGCCAGTGTGTGAATACGCTTTTAGAAGGGGCTCATCCCCGGCCGTTAACATAACAAATAACAATCCAACTTGCAATACAGGCAGCCTTTGTAGTACTACTACAACGCCCAGCATTCCCTGAGTGCACCACGGCGTGGCTGATAGAAATTCTCATTCATTGCCATTTGCCAAGCCAGTGTGTGAATACGCTTTTAGAAGGGGCTCATCCCCGGCCGTTAACATAACAAATAACAATCCAACTTGCAATACAGGCAGCCTTTGTAGTACTACTACAACGCCCAGCATTCCCTGAGTGCACGGCGGTGTGGCTGATAGAAATTCTCATTCATTGCCATTTGCCAAGCCAGTGTGTGAATACGCTTTTAGAAGGGGCTCATCCCCGGCCGTTAACATAACAAATAACAATCCAACTTGCAATACAGGTAGCCTTTGTAGTACTACTACAACGCCCAGCATTCCCTGAGTGCACCGCGGCGTGGCTGATAGAAATTCTCATTCATTGCCATTTGACAAGCCAGTGTGTGAATACGCTTTTAGAAGGGGCTCATCCCCGGCCGTTAACATAACAAATAACAATCCAACTTGCAATACAGGCAGCCTTTGTAGTACTACTACAACGCCCAGCATTCCCTGAGTGCACCGCGGCGTGGCTGATAGAAATTCTCATTCATTGCCATTTGCCAAGCCAGTGTGTGAATACGCTTTTAGAAGGGGCTCATCCCCCGGGTTTTGATTCAACTTGCTGCACTCCAGCAGTGAAATGTCTGGTAAAATAAAGGTTTGCGAAAGGACGGGGTAGAGGAAAAATCACCCATGCCGTGTCCTCTTCCAGTCCAAATGTTGTAGATCTGTTGGTGCCAGACCCAGTACCAGCAATAGTGGCACAAGACATGTGCCCAGTTCCACTAGTAGCAGCAGCCATGTGCCTGCTGGTAGTAGTAGCAGTATCAGCAAGCCAGACTTGTCCATCTCCTCCGGTGGGCGGGTTACTTTAGACAATACGGCCATTGTGGACTGGTTGGCTGGCTCGCGGTCATCTCAGCAGGAAGACTCTGACGATCTGGCTTCAAGCCAGGTTTCGTTGGATTCCAAATCCTCTACAGTTCCTTGGCACAGTGACAGTAGTAATATGGGTATTTCTAGCGTTTCCATTCCATCATCTATGTCTTCACTCCCCCTTCCTAGCGGGAAAACATCTTTCCTGAGAGTCCTAAGAGACATCTCCTCGGGTGCGAAGGAAGATACTGAACAACATAGTGATGATGATTTGTTTTCCGCGAGTCAGCCAATGTGTTGCGGCGGTGGTGGAGGTGGAAGCGGTGTCCGAGACGCATAGCTGTGGTAGTGGGGGTGTTGGTGGAGGTAGCCGTGGTGGCAGACGCAGTAATGAGGGGGGGCATGGAGCCCGCCATGATGTCACATCACATTCACAACACAGTGACAGAAGTGGCGGGGATGATGAGGAGGGCTATGATGATGATGTTATTTTAGACAGGACGTGGGAACCAGGTGACGAGGTGATGACGGCGTCAGAGGAGGAGGGTAGTAGTGGCGGCACTGGCAGTGATAAACAGCCAAGCCAAGGTAGGGGCAGAAGTCAATCTGCAAAACGTTGCAGCGGTAGGGTCAGCTCAGGAGCCGGTGACGGCGACACTGATGCTGGTGTAGGCTCCCGAATAAAGCCTGCCAGACAAGGGGCAAGCTCGGGTGGTGGTGGTAGACGTGGTACTACCTCTTTACGGTACTCTGCCGTGTGGCAATTTTTCTGTACCTTCCCGGAGGACGAAAACATGGCACAGTGCCGTATCTGCAAGCAGAAAGTAAGGCGTGGGCAGGGCAGCAATGTAGGAACTACCGCTCTACGTAAACACATGGAGCGGCATCACAAGGCCACGTGGGACAATCGACATGCCCCACCATCATGTACATCTAATGAAGACCCCTCTGCCGCTGCTGCTGCTCCGAGTCCCTGTCATCTAAGTAGTAGCCAGGCCTTATCCACCATGTCGTTGTCATCATCATCATCACTATCATCTAGTGCTCCTCCTACGTCCCGTCAGTTGTCCATTACGGAAACGTTGTCCAATAAGCAACAATATATACCCAGTCATCCACTTGTCGTGCGGCTTAATTCACACCTGTCTAAGTTGTTGGTGGTGCAGTCGCTGCCGTACCACCTGGTCGACTCCGCCGGATTCAAGCAATTGATGGCGTGCGGTCAGCCTAGGTGGCGAATACCTAGCCAACATTACTTCTCCAAAACAGCTGTCCCTGCCTTGCACAAGCATGTGGAGGAAAAGGTGTGCCAGTCCTTGCAATTATCCGTGTGCAGCAGGGTACATGCCACCGTCGACACGGCCAACTGGGTCAATATTTTGCAGTCCGATGCACCACCGCAGCAATGCCAGGCATTACCACCTCCACGCTTGTATCTTTCTGGTTCAACTCCGGACCAGGCGCCTACCATCCTCCTCCTCCTACTCCTCCTCCTCCTCCTTGCCCTCCTCAATGGAGGTCTTCCCGTCCCCAACAGGACACAGCGTATCTTCCACTCCTCCTCTTTTCATAGGTGCAAGGTGAAGCGCCACAACGCTGTCTTACACCTGCTGAGCCTGGGCGAGAAAAGCCACACAGGGCAGGAGCTGCTGCTGTGCATCAAGGAGGAAATCGCAAGCTGGCTGTCTCCTCTGAAACTCACACTGGGCAATGTTGTCTCTGATAACGGGAAGAACATTGTGGCTGCACTGCGTCTAGGTCACCTGACACACGCTCCTTGCATGGCACATGTGATCAGTCTGGTCATAACACGCTTCTTAAAGTCATATGTTTGTTTGAAGGGTGTGCTGGCCATGTCCAGGAGGGTTTGCGTTCGATTTAGATGTTCGTATGCATTTAAGCACGCCCTCCTGGACTTGCAGCGTCAAAACAATCTCCCAGAACACAGCCTGATTTGCGACGTTCCAACACGCTGGAATTCCACCCTGCACATGTTGGACCGTCTGTACGAACAGTGGAAAGCCGTGAATGATTTCCTGATGCAGCAGACGGGCAGCGTTTGGAGCCAGTGTAATTTCGAGCTCAGGCACTGGCAGCTGGTTAGAGACGCATGTCGCGTTTTGAGGCCCTGTGAAGAGGCCACACGATTTGTGAGCCGTGATGCTAGCGGAATGAACGATGTTATGCCGCTGATATTCATTATGGAACAAACGCTCACAGCGATGATTCAGCAAAGGATGGAGGAAGGATCACATCTGGCTATGGATGTTGAGGAGGAGGAGGAGGATGAGGATGAGGAAACAGGACCTGAAGAGGAGCTGGATTTGGAGATGGAATCACAGAAAGGGATAGGGGACGAGGCAGCCGCACAACATGACAGTGATGGTGATGACGAGTCTGACGACGACCTTGATGATGGACAACCATGGCAGTATGGGGCGGAGATGGAACCAACCTGGCCCTCTGAAACGCTGGCCAGGATGGCGAGCTGTATGCTTCGTTACTTGCGCGCTGACTGTCGTATTGTCAGTATGAAGCAAAGAGATGAGTACTGGATAGCCACACTTTTAGACCCTTGGTATAAAGCCAGAATGGGGGAGTTTTTTGCGCCTTCTGAGAGGGAGGCAAAATTGGCTTATTATCGAGAGAAGCTATGCAGCCAGCTTGTCTCGGCTTTCAAACGGCAAACACCTGCTGCAAGCATGTCTGACCGGGGGGCCACTCTCCGCTCCCCACTGTCTCATCGTTCCACCGCCTCTGGCAGAGCTACCCCTGCAATAGGCGGCAGCAGCAGCCAATTCAGTTTTGAAAATATGATGACAACATTTTTACATCCAATACCCCGACCTGACACACATCGTAGTCACCAAAGGGATGTTCACCATCACCAGGTGCAGCACCTAAACAACCAGGTTCACTCGTACCTGGACTGTGCCCTTTCTCCGTCAGAAATGCTGATCCCAGACCCCATTGACTTCTGGGTCAGCAGATTGGATCATTGGCAAGAACTGGCCCAGTTTGCCATGGGTGTACTGTCTTGTCCACCCTCCAGTGTAGCGTCAGAGAGGGTATTCAGCGTGGCAGGGGGCTTCGTCACCCCTAAGCGAACAAGATTGTCCGCCAGCTTGGAAAATCTCACGTTTCTGAAAATGAATCAAGCGTGGATCGGTGAGGATTTTAAAAACCCCTGTGCCTGATGCCACTGATTAGATCTGACATTGCTGCTGCCGCTGCCGCCTGCTACTGCCGCCTGCTACTACGGGATTCTGTCCTGTCCACTCTTTTTTTAATGTGCCGCTGTTTGTGCTGCTACTACTTCTACTACCAATCCACCCCCAGTGCCGTCTGCTACAAGCAGGCCTGCCCCACTACAGGGCTTTGTCCTGTGACTATCCAGTGTCTTTTAATGTGCTGCTGCTACTACTACTACCACCCTTGCTGTCCGTTGGCTACCTCTACTACCACCAATACACCTCCACTGCCGTCTGCTACAAGCAGGCCTGAGGCCTGCCCCACCACAGGGCTTTGTCCTGTGACTGTCCAGTCTCTTTTAATGTGCTGCTACTACTACTACCACCCTTGCTGTCCGTTGGCTACCTCTACTACCACCAATACACCTCCACTGCCGTCTGCTACAAGCAGGCCTGAGGCCTGCCCCACCACAGGGCTTTGTCCTGTGACTGTCCAGTCTCTTTTAATGTGCTGCTACTACTACTACTACCACCCTTGCTGTCCGTTGGCTACCTCTACTACCACCAATACACCTCCACTGCCGTCTGCTACAAGCAGGCCTGAGGCCTGCCCCACCACAGGGCTTTGTCCTGTGACTGTCCAGTCTCTTTTAATGTGCTGCTACTACTACTACCACCCTTGCTGTCCGTTGGCTACCTCTACTACCACCAATACACCTCCACTGCCATCTTCTACAAGCAGGCCTGAGGCCTGCCCCACCACAGGGCTTTGTCCTGTGACTGTCCAGTCTCTTTTAATGTGCTGCTACTACTACTACTACCACCCTTGCTGTCTGTTGGCTACCTCTACTACCACCAATACACCTCCACTGCCGTCTGCTACAAGCAGGCCTGAGGCCTGCCCCACCACAGGGCTTTGTCCTGTGACTGTCCAGTCTCTTTTAATGTGCTGCTACTACCACTACCACCCTTGCTGTCCGTTGGCTACCTCTACTACCACCAATACACCTCCACTGCCGTCTGCTACAAGCAGGCCTGAGGCCTGCCCCACCACAGGGCTTTGTCCTGTGACTGTCCAGTCTCTTTTAATTTGCTGCTACTACTACTACCACCCTTGCTGTCCGTTGGCTACCTCTACTACCACCAATACACCTCCACTGCCGTCTGCTACAAGCAGGCCTGAGGCCTGCCCCACCACAGGGCTTTGTCCTGTGACTGTCCAGTGTCTTTTAATGTGCTGCTACTACTACTACCACCCTTGCTGTCCGTTGGCTACCTCTACTACCACCAATACACCTCCACTGCCGTCTGCTACAAGCAGGCCTGAGGCCTGCCCCACCACAGGGCTTTGTCCTGTGACTGTCCAGTGTCTTTTAATGTGCTGCTACTACTACTACCACCCTTGCTGTCCGTTGGCTACCTCTACTACCACCAATACACCTCCACTGCCGTCTGCTACAAGCAGGCCTGAGGCCTGCCCCACCACAGGGCTTTGTCCTGTGACTGTCCAGTGTCTTTTAATGTGCTGCTACTACTACTACCACCCTTGCTGTCCGTTGGCTACCTCTACTACCACCAATACACCTCCACTGCCGTCTGCTACAAGCAGGCCTGAGGCCTGCCCCACCACAGGGCTTTGTCCTGTGACTGTCCAGTCTCTTTTAATGTGCTGCTACTACTACTACTACCACCACCACCCTTGCTGTCCGTTGGCTACCTCTACTACCACCAATACACCTCCACTGCCATCTGCTACAAGCAGGCCTGGAGGGCTTGTGAAAAGCCATTGCTTGTTGCTTTTACATCCATGTATGGATGAACGCCGGCAGGCATCTGCCACCATAAAGGGTAAATTTTTTGAGGGCTTGTCAAAAGCCATTGCTTCTTCTTTTACCACCTTGTATGTATGAACCCTGGCAGGCATCAGCCGCCAAAAATGGTTAATTTTTGTACCTTTTTTAACAATGCATTAAGCATACAACATGCACAAGTGCAGTGGTTTCTGTTAGTTATCACCGTGTCCCATCCGTTTTCCTATAGCCATACATGTTGGCGTAACTTTGACACTAACTTTGCCTTAAAGACAGCTCAAAAGTACTTGGATACACTCATGGGTGACCTAAAAGTGTTATACAGAGCTTCTAGGGCTTTTAAACAGTGTTATACACGATTTTTAGGGGCTTTCTTGTATTACAGGTTCGGTCAGAACTAGTTCGGTCCGAATCAAACTTTTTCATGAAACCAGCCGAACCAAACTTTTCATAAGTTCGCTCATCTCTACTTGGCATGCTATCAATGAGGCTATTAATGGCTGTCTGAGGAATGTTATGCCATGCTGAATGCACTTGGGCACGCAAATCATAAAGATTTTCTGCTGGCAGCTCCCTTTGGAATTGCCGACCAATGATGTCCCAGATGTGCTCGATGGTAGACAAGTCTGGAGACGCTGCAGGTCATGGTAGCACATTTAGGCCACACAGGCTGCTCACGGTAGCGCGAGCAACATGCGGCCTGGCATTTTCCTGTTGAAAACGGCTTTTGGGACACTTTGGCGAAATGGCCATACCACTGGTTCCACAACCAAATCAATGTGGCTCAGATCTGTTAGTGTAAATTAAATGAAGACTAGAGGGGTCCGGCTACTGTACATTATGCCACCCCACACTATAATCCCGGGTATACTACTTGTGTGACGTTCCGTTGTGAAGGCCCCTTCATGGCATTGCCCATGTGGTCTCCAGACCAATCTCCATCTATCATTGCGTCCGAGACAAAAGCGGGACTCATTGCTGAACAGAATAGACCTCCGTTTCCGGCTTGCTGTGCAGCATGATATCCTTTGAGAGCTGTGGCGTGTGGTCAATGGAACACCTGTAGCTGGACGTCTGGCTTGTAGCCCAATGTCATGCAATCGCCTTCTGATGGTTTGTGTCGACACTGATTGCCTTGCAGTATAGAATGGATCACTACATGTCATTCTTACAGTCACACGGTCCATCCATGCAGAGGATCGCCTCCATTCACTACTTGCTATCATTGCCGTTGGTTGTTGCTCTTCCAACCTCCGGGACACGCAAAGTTGAACAGTGCTGACATTTCGGCCTAGGCGCGTAGTGATCTGCAGGGAGTGATAAACCAAGGTCTCTCAGTTCAAGAATTCTGTCCCCCTCAGCTTGTGACAAGTGGCGATAACTAGCACGTCGATGAACAGGAGGCATCACCCAATCAACCCCCACCACTTGATCCGATTTTTGAGGTTTCATGTGGCTAAAAAACATTGCTGTCAATCTGTCTTTTATGCCCCTTCCACATGCCACAGATTGGAGATAGATGCTTGAAAATTCATTCATTTTCAGACCTTAGCGACACCTGCTACTTCCTCCAGGAGCATAGCTGGGGGGGGGGGGGGGGTGGGCAGGGTATGTGCCCCAGGCGCAACATAGAGGGGAGCGCCATGGCCGCTGCCTCTATGAGGGGACGGCGGCGCCACTGAAACCAGCCACCGCCAGCCTCTCCAACACTATAATTGTACCTGTGTCTATAGGACACTGGTACAATTATAAGCAATGAATGGCCGGGTACGTTCTGTGCCCAGCCATTCAGCGCCTTTTTACGAGTGAAGCGGCGCGATACTTTGCGCCGCTTGCATTGTTGAAAGGTGCTGATTGACAGGGAAAGTTATTCTGCCCTGCCAATCAGCGCCTTTCATAGACGCAAGCAGCGCGATCACGTCATCACGCTGCTTGCGTCATTCAACCCCAGGAGACCTGAGCAGAAGAGAGCAGGTCTCCATTGCCACTGAACAGCGTGGGAACGAGATTAAGGTGAGTTTGTATCGTTTTTTTTTAACCTAATAAAAAAGTGTGTGGCATTTTCTACGGGGGGTGGCTTTATCTATGGGCGGGGGGGGGGCTTTAGCTACAGGTGGGGTTTTATCTACAGGGGGGCAATATACTGGGGTGGGCTATATCTGGAGCACTATATACAGGGGTGGGCTATATGTGGAGCACTATATACAGGGGTGGGCTATATCTACAGGGGGGCTATATACAGGGGTGGGCTATCTGTGGAGCACTATAAAGGGAGCTATATGCGGGACACTATATACAGGGGTGGGCTATATGGGGGGCACTATCTACAGGGGGCTCTATGGGGGGGCACTATCTACAGGGGGCTCAATGGCAGGCACTATCTACAGGGGATCCGCTGCTAATTTCATTTGTAGAGACCTGGTGGATCTTCTCCAATTGCCTACAACCCCTCTAGAGAGGCCGTTGATGGTTGCATCTGTGAATGAACTACCTCTGCCAGACCCAATTGTAGCTGTGACCAAGCCGCTGAGGCTCCAAGTAGGAGCCCTCCATTCTGAGCTTCTCTCGTTTTGTGTCCTGGCTAAAGCTGTCAATCCTGTGTTGCTGGGTCTGCCCTGGCTCCAACTACATGCCCCAGTCCTAGACTGGAATTCTGGAGAGGTTCTTCAGTGGGGTCCCGGGTGTCTCAACCGTTGCCTGGTACAGATTCGTTCGGCTCAGCCTCCTCTGCCTCAGTCCTTGGCAGGATTGCCTGGTCATTATTCTGCATTTTTGGATGTCTTCAGCAAGAAAGAGGCGGAATTGCTGCCACCACACCTGGCGTATGACTGTATTATCGACCTAGTTCCTGGTGCATCCCTTGCCCATGGTAGGGTATAAACTCTCTCCTTGCCAGAGACTCTGTCCATGTCCACCTATGTTAAGGAGAACTTTGAGAGGGGCTTCATACGGAAGTCTTCCTCCCCGGCAGGAGCCGGGTTCTTCTTCGTCAAGAAAAAGGATGGTTCTATCCGTCCTTGCATCGACTATCGGGGTCTCAACCAGATCACGGTAAAAAATAGGTATTCGTTGTCTTTGATTTCTGAACTGTTTGATCGAATATGCGGAGCCAAGATTTTTTCAAAGCTAGACCTGCGTGGGGCTTACAACTTAATCCAGATTCACTGGGGTGACGAATGGAAGACAGCATTTAACACCCGTGACGGACACTATGAATATCTAGTAATGTCCTTCGGTCTCTTCCAAGAGTTCATTAATGACATCTTCCGTAACCTCCTCTATGTATGTGTTTTGTTCTATCTTGATGACAGCTTGATTGTTTCTCCAGATCCAATGACTCATTGGAGACATGTCCGTCAAGTTTTGCTACGGTTAAGGGAGAATCGTCTGTATGCCAAGTTGGAGAAGTGCGTGTTTGAGAAAGATGCTCTACCCTTCCTGGGCTACATCATCTCGAATCCAAGGTCTCAAGATGCATCCTGAAAAGGTAAAGGCCATTCTAGAATGGCAACGCCCTCAAGGCTTGAGGTCCATACAGCGCTTCCTGGGATTCGGCAATTTCTACAGACAGTTCAGTCCAAACTTTTCCTCACTGACCTCTCCTATTTCTAACCTCACCAAGAAAGGCATGAACGCCAAGGTGTGGACTCCAGAAGCGGAAGCCGCATTTAATAGCCTGAAGAGTGCCTTCACGTCAGCCTCTATACTCCATCATCCAGATGTTTCTCGACAGTTCTCATTGGAGGTGGACGCCTCCTCTGTCGGTGCTGGTGCACTCCTGTTCCAGAGAGGTTCCAAGGGCAAGTCAATAGTATGTGGTTATTACTCCAAGCTCTTCTCTTCCGCAGAACGCAACTACTCGATTAGGGATTGGGAGTTACTGGGTATCAAATTGGCTGCTGGAAGAGTGGAGACATCTTTTAGAGGGTGCAGTTCATCCCACCTTGATATTCACGGACCACAAGAACCTCACCTATCTCCAGACGGCCCAATGACTGAATCCCAATCAGGCCAGGTGGTCGCTGTTCTCTGCCTGGTTCCAGTTTGAGCTTCACTACCGTCCGGCTGACAAGAATGTGAGGGCCAATGCCTTGTCCAGGTCGTTCGTAACAGAGGACACTATGGAATCTCCACAGAATATTATTAATCCGTCCTGCATCATTCCTGTCAACCCTCTGCAAGTTAGAGACATTCCCCCGGGAGGATTTTTGTGTGTCTGGCAGACAGTAGAAGAATCCTCCACTGGGGACACAGTTCTAAACTGGCAGGTCACGTGGGTGTCCCCTAAGACCCGAGACTTGAGCGCTTGTCAGTTCTGGTGGCCCACGCTGCCCAAAGACACCACAGACTTTGTTTCCTCCTGCACAGTCTGCTCAGCAAATAAGGTGCCCACTCCAAACCAGCGGGCCTGCTCCAGCCGCTGCCTGTGCCCGATGCCCCCTGGAAGCATATTGCTATGGACTTTGTCACGGACCTGCCTCCCTCTGAAGGGATGCATTGTGGTCTGGGTGGTGGTTGACCGATTTTCGAAGATGGCTCACTTCATTACGCTGACCGGTCTACCTTCTGCATCTCGACTGGCCACCTTTTTCATCCAACACATCTTCCGCCTGCACGGCTTGCCTAGGCTTATTGTGTCTGATCGGGGGGTTCAGTTCACCTCGAAGTTCTGGAGAGCCCTCTGCGGACTCCTCGGTGTGAAGTTGGACTTTTCCTCAGCCTACCATCCTCAGTTCAATGGTCAAGTCAAGAGGATCAACCAAATCATGGAGAACTACCTATGACACTTCATCTCCAAGCAGCATGATGACTGGGTGCAGCTTCTTCCTTGGGCCGAGTTCTCGTATAATAATCATACTAGCGAGACCACAAGTAATACACCATTCTTCATAGTTTACGGTCAACACCCACGTCTCCGTCTCCCTTTTCCGGTGTCCGTTATGTCTGAAGTGCCCGCAGCTGATTCTGCTTTTAGGGACTTCTTGCGGATCTGGCAGCAGACCAGATCCTCCATTCTGCTGGCGGTGGACCGCATGAAACGTAAGGCAGACACAAAGAGAAGAGAACCTCCCCAGTTTTCTCCAGGTACCAAGGTCTGGCTGTCCTCCAGAAATATCCGGCTGAGGGTGCAATCTTACAAGTTTGCTCCCAGGTTCCTCGGACCCTTCGAGATCTTGCAACAAATTAACCCGGTCTCCTACAAGCTTCGGCTGCGTCCTAACCTCCGGATCCCCAACTCCTTTCATGTTTCTCTCCTGAAACCTGTGGTCCTGAACCACTACTCTAAAACTCTTAGCCCTGCAGTGGCCCCCAGCGGTTCTTCCAAGATATTTGAGGTTAAGGAGATCTTGGACACCAAAAAAGTAAGAGGAAGAACTTTTTATTTAGTAGATTTGAGGGGGTTTGGTCCAGAAGAGAGGTCCTGGGAGCCAGAAGAGAATCTCAACGCTACTACCCTCATTAAGAAGTTTCTCTCTCATTCTGGTCCCAAGAGGAGGGGGCGTAAGAGGGGGGATACTGTAACGTCTGTGGTCGCTGACCACGAACTCCTACCATCCAGTCAACGCACTTCTCTCCAGAGATGTCTGCACATGCGGTCCTGTTCCACAGTGACCACCAGGGTGCGCTCACGAGCTCAGTCAGCCTTGGAGCGCACACTGGTGTGAGATTGAGCTGATTGCTTCCAGCGCACCCTGGACTATAAGAAGGGCTCTGCCCCTTCCTATCTTGCCTGAGCCTTGTTGTCGTTATCCTAGTATGTCTATGCAAATGGTCTCCTAAGTGTTTTCCAGTTCCCAGTGTTTCCCGTTACTGCTTCCTGTAACCTGTATCCTGCGCTATCCTGGTCAAGTGCCATGTTGAGCTGAAGTCATGCTGTGCTGTGTTCCATGCCTGGCGCCTGCCTGCTGCCTAGTCCCATCCGAGCCTGTCTTGCTACTGTCTGAGCTACCACAGGTACACTATACGAACTATAGACTGTGACCTGTGTCCTGTTGGCTAGCTGCTATACAGTCAAGGCAGTACGGTCCAGTGGGTTCACATACCCAACGTGACACTGGGCTTGGTTCTGGAGCTGTATGTATGTCCTGAGCTTTGTTCTGGTGCTGTATATATGTAATGATCTTGGATCTGGAGCTGTATATATGTATGAGCTTTGTTCTGGTACTGTATATATGTAGTGAGCTGTGTTCTGGTGCTGTATATATGTAATGAGCTTTGTTCTGGTGCTGTATATATGTACAGAGCTTAGTACTGGAGCTGTATTTATGTACTGAGCTTGGTTCTGATGCTGTATTTATGTACTGAGCTTGGTTCTGGTGCTGTATATATGTAATGAGGAGCTTTGTTCTGGTACTGTATATATGTAATGAGCTCGGTTCTGGTGTTGTGTATAGAACTATATTGCTTGTAAAATGTACAAATGTTTTTATGCTCGAGTTACATAAAAAAAATATGTGGAAAAGAAATGACACGTCATTGATTGGTAGAGAAAAGAAACATGGCGAGGGGGAAAGAGATGCCCCAGGTGCTGGAGAACTTTGCTACGCCTCTGCTTGCTCGATTTGCATAACCATACGGCTCATCCTTCTTGGTGTTGCAGTTGCAATGTTGAGGAGTGTATATAGTATTTTTAATTAAAATTAAATAAAATGTAAATTTTTAATGGGAACATACTGTGATGCATTCTTTATAGATGATATAGAAAAATAATTTCGTATAAATAATTTACTGAACAAAATTGAGTAAAAGAAATTACGTCAATATGTAAATTATGTCCAGACTACCTGATGTTAACTAAAATTTACTGAACGAAGTTTAGTAAAAACAAAACTGAACATCCGTCCCAAACTGAAGCTTAATCTGTAACGCAATATTTTCGTACGAAAAAACTGTAGTATAAAAATGAGTAAAAACAAAACAAATGTCCATCATCAACTGACACTAAGTCTGTAACGCTATATATTACCACTAAAAAAACTGTAGTAAAAAAAATGTACTACTATAAATTTTGACTAAAACTATAAAGCTACAGTGTCACTAACTGATGCTAACTGCAATGCTGTATATTTTAATAAAAAATATGCTACAGTAAATTTACACTAGCTGTAGAAGAAATGTATAGCTAAAACTTCCTAAAATGCTCTGTATTTTTTTTAAATTACAAAACGGACGTCAGAAAACCTAAACATCCGCTACCCTAACGCCCTACCTATGCAGGCACTAGCTAAACCTAATCAGCTAACTTACTTAAACATCCGCTACACCTAGCTATACACTAACTATATACTGTAAATATATATATATATATATATATATATATATATACACATATATATATATATATACATATATATATATATATATATATATATATATATAGTTTTATATAAAAAAAGGCCAAAAAGAACCTGCATCGACAAATTACAAACTGAGGCTGATTATAGACTAAGCACTCAGTGGCCAAAGGGCGCACACAGGAACATCATGAATGAATGAACTAACTGTATTACGCTTTATTAAGCAAAAAGACTAACTACATATATTTGATTTAAAAATTTTCACATATCCTCCATTTGGAAAGTGACACTGAGCAGGGCAGGTATGACCATGTGTTTATTTTGTCAATATGTAGGTGTTTCTTCAGGTATCCCCGAGCTAGAAATTTAGACAACAGACCATCACATTCGATTGTGAATGACAATTCATCCGAGCAATTTCTTTTTGCTCTAAGATATTGACCTATTGGGATACCCCTCTTCAGAGCAGGGGGGTGATGGCTATCCCAATGGAGAAAACTATTTGTAGCTGTAGGTTTGCGACAAATATTAGTTTTAGAGGGGTATCCCAATAGCCTATGCCAGGGCCAGGGCGACAGAAAGGCAATTCATCCGAGCAATTTCTTTTTGCTCTAAGATATTGACCTATTGGGATACCCCTCTTCAGAGCAGGGGGGTGATGGCTATCCCAATGGAGAAAACTATTTGTAGCTGTAGGTTTGCGACAAATATTAGTTTTAGAGGGGTATCCCAATAGCCTATGCCAGGGCCAGGGCCTTCTTTGTGAATCCACTCATACGATCACTCGAACTACTAGACCCACAGGCTCCCCCTCAGTCATTAGATGCATCGGAACCTATGATGCATGCTCCTCTCAAGTAAGGAAGATTTTAGAAAAATATCGGCCCATCTTACGGGCGGACTCTGACCTATGTGATCGTATCTCTCCTATTCCTAGTATAACATACAGAAGAGGAAAGAACCTACGTGAATACCTTGTTCACAGTCATTATTCCAAGCCGTCACCCACCTCTACATGCTGGCTTAAAACAACCGTTATGGGCTCACATCCCTGTGGGAGATGTTCTTTTTGCCCTTATATGTATACCACCAAAAGTTTTTGCAATGTCTTGCATAACAAGACATATCAAATTAAACAATTTATGAACTGCCAGAGCAGTGGTGTAGTGTACGTAGCGAAATGCCCCTGTCCCAAGTTATATATAGGAAAAAACGATACAGGAACTTAGGAGAAGAATCTCCCGACAGTGCTTTTCAATAAATGGAAAGGAGGATACACCGCTGTCGAGATACGTCAGATCTCTCCATAATGGTGATACTCGGGTGTTGAAATTTTGGGGTATATCTAATGGACTTAATGAGGGTTTTACGTTTGCAGCTTTCATCTAATGAATAAACCATTTGCTGCCTAAAATAAATAAAAGAAACCATATACAGATAGATTTATGTCTGGTTAGGTTTATTAATTTACATATGATCTCTCTTGGGCCGTGTTGTAATACAAGACGTATGTCCCCGACTGAGAATTCGCTCTTGTCAACACATCTCTAGGAACATAATTACTCTGTAGCTCTGACTACTCTATTTTTAGCAAGCCGTTTTTTTGTCTTTATTTCTCTTTAATTATTGGTTAATGCATCTAGATCTGATGCACAGCAGTGGCTCACGTCATGGTCACAGACCTGCCTGATGTTCTAACAATTGAATCGCCGCTGTCCAAGTGTGCTGATTTGCCTACTCATGTTATAAGCGGCGCTACTATGGAGAGTTAGTATGTGATGCATATGCATGAAGCAGATATATTGATGATTCACCTCAATTGCTCCCCTATTGGTCGCCTCTGGTGCCCATCAGAGAGGGGAGGGGGCTTGTCCTTCCTCCCTGGACACTATTGGACAGCGTCGGCATGCGATGATTGGCTCTCGGTGTGGCGCTCTGACTGGTCCACTGAGATGTCGGTCGGGTTGATGGGAGGCTCAGTCGGTTTGACGGGCCATGATTAGTCCATTTGAGATTAGCTGCATCTTCCAGGCAGCATAACACTGTCATGTTTTTTCGGCGCGCTATCATAAGCCCCTGAACCCCTGAGGACGCTGCCTCGTGTAGCGAAACATGTCGGGGGGGCTCTGACACTTTTAATTTTAAACTAATGTGTGCCTCCGTTGGTCCTCACTGATATACCGCTTGTTCAGCCTGGCGTTCTGCAGCCGCCAGGCAATATTGACAAAATAAACCCATGGTCATACCTGCACTGCTCAGTGTCACTTTCCAAACGGAGGATATGTTACAATTTTTAAATCAAATATATGTAGTTAGTCTTTTTGCTTAATAAAGCGTAATAAAGTTAGTTCATTCATTCATGATAGTTGGGTTAAAGGGATTTACCTGCTGGTAGCAGTTTTTGTATATATAAACAGCAAAAAGCTGCAACGATCGCCAGTGCATGGGGGCCAAAATGGCACCTTGGACGATGAGTAAAGATGGCCTGCTGTCTAAGAACATGGTGACCGCTTAACGCTCCAACGTAACTGTACATGGCATGTTGTTGATAGGTTAAAGTATAGAAACACCTTCCTATTATGTTTTCTGCCGGAGTGACGCTTGTTAAAATGTTTTTTTTTACAATAATTTCTGTATCTTTTGTCCAATGCACCGGTATGGATCGATTACAAGTTTTACAGAACGATAGATGGAATTGTTAACAACCTAATTTGAAAGGGGAAACCCGCAATGATCAAACAGAAGTTTGTAAGATAACAATATAATATATTTCTTAAGGAGGCTTGTGAGTTTCCACATAGTGACTATTGGCTCAATCAAGGGGTAAGATTTGTCTCGCAATTGTTTCACTAAGGGGAACTCAAATATTCTTACGTTCCTTAAGAACATTTTTATATTCGATAGATTTTGCTGTTTGATCTTTGCTTCCATCAAGTTGTACATTTGGTCCTGTCAAGCAGGGTCAGATATGAGTTCATAGTTCAGGATTCTAAACGTTTGGCTTCCTTGGTTTCAAGTATCTATTTGCCCAATGTCTAACTTCTAAACTATACAACTATTTACAGATAAAGATTGTCATGGATAAGCCGTTGCCATGTAGGGAGAAGTGGCCGTCTGATATTGGGGAATTGGGGATAGATCAATGGAAAATGGTGATTGGGACTATTTTCAACATGTCTTTTAGCGCAACTTGAAAAACCTATTGGTTTGTCATCAATAGGTTACATTATTACCCAGACAGGCTGTACAAGCTGTGGGCAAGAAATTCTTTACACTGCTCCAAATGCTCATTGGAGCCTGCCAATTTATTGCATCTTTATTGATGATGCCAAAGATACTGGCATCGGGTTATCATTGTTATTAAGTATACGTTCCCTGTTGAGGTTCCTCCAAATTCCTTTAGATAAATCTTGGAAAGTCGACAAGGACTAAAAGGCACTGAGCAGGTGATTACGGCTCTAAGTAGGGTCCTGATGATTGCTAGAACAGTATTGTTGCAAGTATGGATGTCCCCAAACAAACGTTCAGCTATTGCTTGGAAAGAAAAAATTTCACGCTCAATGACGCTCGAAAAAAACAATATACAACAATAGAAAGCGAAACGTTAAATTTCGGTTAATCTGGTCCGAAATAGAATGTAAAGTACAACCTGTTGGAGATAAATCTCTTAAAACACAGAAAAGGGGAGACCTCCATGTCATTCATAGCCTGATCTTGCGAGATCACGCTGTGCAAACTTTACCGAAGTCCCGGGATTGTGAATAGACATCGCGTCCTGGCTGGAGGTGATGTCTATTCACTGTCAAGACACTTCAGTAAAGTTACTGTGGGTGTATGTGACAGCACAGCATGATCTCGCTAGATCATGCTGTGCTGAGTATGAATAGAGAGAAGTGTTATCTACATTACAGTGCCGATCACATTATGTAGGAGATAGGAAACTTATAATGTGGTGACAGAGCCTCTTTAAATATAATCTGGATGTTATTTTTTTTTTTGTTTCCCCCTCCTCCTCTCTCCTTGTGGGTGGGTAGGGGGTGGTTTTAAGTAAAATTTTATTTTGTATGTACAATTTTCTATGTTGTCTAATATAAAACAACAAAAACGAGTCAAACTGTTTATATTAGCATGCTTATCCACACCTAGTGGGAAATTTATTTTTGTTTACTTTTTGATCCATTCATTCACGATGGGTACAAGTATTTTATTTCAAGTTAAGAATTGGTAAAGTATATACTTAACACATTAAATTACTCTAAATGGGGCTGAAATTTACCTTAGATATTTATTGTTGAGGGTACACATTTGGACATTTGGGCGTTTATCAAGTGCAGCCCTGTACGGAGGTATTGCTATAGCAGGATTAGAAACCTGTAAGCATGTCAGGGGTTGTAATGGTTGTAACTGTGTGTCAAACACAGTTTATTTCAGAGAATTCACCATAGTATTCAATCTTAACTACGAGTTTCTAAAACTATCAGTTAGTGAATCTGGAAGATTTATTTTATTCATCAGGAGATTTTATTTTATATGATCTTTTATTTCTAAAAAACATATATGAATAACAATACTTTATTTAAATTTGTGTTTCTCTATATAAAACATACAGGCGTTTGTAATAATTTATGACATACAGTATTAAATTACACAGTAATTTCAGATCTGTCATTGTTAACATTGTTTACTTTATTTATAGGTATTTGTGATTTTGATTGTCTGTTCTGTGTCATTGGCCATCGCTTCAGGTTTTTGGGCAAAGTGGTTCCAGGAAAAGCACAGTTATATACCACCATTAACCTTGAACACTACTCCAGCTTACAGCGCTTTCCTCGTCTTCTGGGGCTATACAATACTGATGGGCACCATTGTTCCAATGTCAATGTATATCACGTAAGGACATTCAGGAGTATGACAATACAGTACCACTATATATAACAAGTACAATATGTTGGACCTTCCTGTGTTTCCTCAATAAAGTTATGGAATCATAATGGAAATAAAGTGGTGTTTAATTTCCATATTCTGGGAGTATTCTATATCAGGCTGCAAGGCATACTATTTAATTAAATTATTTTGCCAGTTTATTAGTATTACAGGTTGAAAGTGAAAAGACAGCAGTAGAATGTTGGAAATATTTTATATTAATGTATTCTTTATTTTATACTGTCTCATTGTGAAATATGTTGCAGGCAGTTATTAAATGCCATTTACCTCCCTGCTGTTTTCCTCTCTTCTGAGGGAATGTCTGATAAGGTATAATTTAACAAAGTGTTGGTTGAAATGACAGTTCAGCCAACTTTCTGAAAACTGAAGTACTATCCAATGCAACACTAATTTAAAGGAGTATAAGATGATTTGGAGAAAATAATGCCCTACAGTACTTTGATAGAATAGCAGCTGCCCTGGGGCCACTTCGTTCTGCTGATACTGGGGTCAGACCTCTACCAAGGATAGGCCATCAATGTGGGAATGCTTGATACCCTGGACAATTTCTGAACAGAGCAACCTAACCTTAGCAATTCCAGCAAAAAAAATAAATAAATCAAGTCAACTCTCCACTGGCAGTTTCACCATCATTTTCCAGAATATAATGGTTATATCTTTGTCAATTTGGCCAGATCTAGATACCATCTCAATTGTAACTTCTGCATACTTTTCAGAATATTTTCAGAATATACTGTACATATTAAGTTTATCATCTCATTGCTTGGTACCATTATTTTAGTGTGATTATCTTTTACATTTCTCTCTCCCAGCTTAACTTATAACTTTTAGCTTCCCTATATTATTGAAGGAACGCTCCATTCAAAAATGATAAATCAGCCATCACATTCTGTTTATACGTAATCATGACCTGTACATTGTACTTAACTGCATATTTTCTACATTGCAGCATCAAGTGACTGTTATCTCCATGAGTCAGATTTTTCCTGGTCAGAGCCTAATTCAGCCATATGTCAGTTACCTCTCCCTACATAGATGTCAATTGGTAACTAAGCCCTCCACTTTCAGGCAAAATGTAAAACTTGCAGTTGGAAAGTGGGGTTTATACATCTTTAAGGTTCACACATAGCATAAACACTGTGGAATTTCTGGCCGGATCTTCTGTATGGAAATTCTGCAGCATTTTTGCCAAATAAATTAACATACTGCAGATTAAGAATCCGCACCGCAGGTCAAAATCTGCACTGCTTTTCTGCATATTTTTTATGCAGCGTGTGGATGAGATTGTTAAAATTTCTTCTTTTTTGCTGCTACTGTAATACGCTGCAGAATTTTCGCACAGAAAATTGGGTCAGAAATTCTGCAGTGTTTACACTATGTGTGAACATACCCTAACAGTTTACAAGCCCCATCATTACTGGTGTCCTCTTAGTATCTTAATTGAGGGATATAATCATTGTAAATGTCATAGTAAATCTTCTTTACTGACTTCTAAGCAGCTCATCACAGTGCTGCTATGTTGTTATGGTAGCTCAGGCTTCAGCTGGGGGACACCTTTCAAGTAAATAAAACTTTGGGGGCTTGCAGAGCTCGATGACTGTAGCCAAAAGCTGAATTATAAGCTTCTGCCTACAGTGACACTTTAAGGCTTTATTCAGAGTAACGTGAGTCAAGGGGCGCACATAAAAATAATGATCTATTAGCCCATGATCACCCTCGAATATAAGAAGGGCCCTGCCTCTTTACTCCTTGCCTGAGCGTTGTTGTTTTTACCCGTGTTAGTTTTGCAAACGATCCCTTAGTGTTATCTTGTTCCCGTACATGCTACCTGTATCCTGTATCCCGTGCTACCTTTGTTCCTGTGCCTTAGAAAGTTGGAGTCGTGTTGTGCCACCGGTCACGCCTGCTGTCTTACACCACGCCTGGTGTCTGCTACCAAGGTCCCATCTGAGCCTAGCCATTGCTACTGTCTGAACTACTACAGGTACCCTTGTGCTTGGACTATATATACATTGATTTGGTACACTGTTTGGCCAGCTGCTATCCCGCTACGGCAGTACGGCCCAGTGGGTCTACATACCCAGAGCTCGTGACAGTACGCTCAAGTTATGGACCCCACTAATTAACCCAAGACCTTGACGACATCACAAGTCATGCTGGCGGATATGCTAGTCTGCCAATTACAACAGGACCAACTCCTCCAGGCGGTGAACGCCATTACACATCGGCTGGATGCACAAGCTGCAGTCATCACAGCACCCGTTCCTGTTGCTCCGGCTGGTCCATCTGCTACACCTCCTGTCAGTTCCAGTGCTGACGATTCTCACTGCCACTACCTCCTCGCTACGACGGAGACACGAGGACCTGCAGGGGATTTCTGAACCAGTGTCAGATCCACTTTAGCCTACATGACAGAGCATTTTCTTCTGATGGTGCAAGGATCGCATTTATAGTCTCACTCCTTACTGGCAAGGCCCTAGCATTCTATCTGGGAACGTCAGGGACCAGAGACCTGTGACTTCCAGTGTTTCCTGCAGAATTTTCGCATGGTATTTGAGGAACCTGGATGAGTCTCCTCAGAAGCTGCATATCTTTTGATCCTTCACCAGGGGGACACCATTCAGTTCCGCACCCTGGCGGCAGAGCTGTCCTGGAACAATGAAGCCTTGGTGGCTACATTCTGGCAGGGACTGTCTTTTAAATTTAAAGACGAGCTTGTCGCTCATGATCTGCCACCTACCCTGGATGACCTCATTCTTCTAGCACCCGTATTTACATGAGGATCCGGGAGCGATCCCAAGAGGTTCGTCGGGAGAGAAGATTCTCTAAGCTGGCCCCTACCTTCCAGCGAACCATGTTGCCCTCACTAGTTATTCCACCAGAGAAGCCTATACAGGTGGACTGGCTCAAACTGTCTGCCCAGGAGAAACACCACAGATGCTCTTCGGGACTTTGTCTGTATTGCGGCCTCGGAGGCCATGTTGTGCGTTTGTGCCTTCAGAAGCCTAAAAAACTCCAATTCCTAGGATTGGTTGTGGAGACAACCCTAGGTGGAATGGCGGTAAATAGAAAGTTCTCCTCGAAACAGTCCATTCCCGTGACCATAGTGTCTGGTGAAATGACGCACCGGGTCTCTGCCTATCTGGACCCAGGGTCCGCAGCAAACTTCATCCAAAAAGACTTAGTGGATCTTCTCCAGTTGCCCACAATCCCTCTGGAGACGTCTTTGGCTGTTGCCTCGGTGAATGGACTGCCTCTGCTCGACCTGATCCTATCTGAAACCAAGCCACTGAAGCTTCAAGTCGGAACCCTTCATTCTGAACTAATTTTGTTTCTTATTTTGCCTAAAGCTGTCAATCCTGTCCTACTGGGCGTGCCTTGGCTCCGACTACATGCCCCAGTCATGGACTGGAATTCCAGAGAGGTTCTCTAATGGGGCTCCAAAAGTCGCAGCTGCTGTCTGTTACAGATCCATCCTGTCCAGCCTCTTCTGCCTCAGTCACTGGCAGGATACCCCCTCATTTCTCTCCGTTTTCAGATATCTTCAGCAAGAAAGAGGCTGAGACGCTTCCTCCACACCGGGCGTGGACGGTTATAGCCTCTTTCCTTGCCGGAGACTCAGTGTATGTCAGTCTATATCAAGGTGAATCTGGAGAGTGGCTTCATACAAATATCCTCCTCCCCGGCCGGAGCCGGGTTCTTCTTTGTCAAGAAAAAAGACGGATCTCTCCGGTCTTGCATTGACTACCATGGTCTCAATCAAATCACGGTCAAGAACAAATATCCGTTGCCACTAATTTCCGGACTATTTGACCGCATACGAGGAGCCAAGATTTTTTCTTACTCAGACTTGCATGGGGCTTACAATTTGATCCAAACCTGTTAAGGTGACGAGTGGAAGACAGCGTTTAACACCCAAGATGGGCAATAGAATACCTGGTGATGCCCTTCAGTCTGTGTAATGCTCCCGCGGTCTTCCAGGAATTCGTCAATGATAGATTCCGAGATCTCCTCTATGTCTGTGTTGTGGTCTATCTCAATGATATTCTGATTTTCTCTCCAGATCCAACGACTCATCGGAGGCATGTTCTTCAAGTTCTGCTGCTTTTATTGGAGAATCGTCGGTATGCCAAGCTGGAGAAGTGCGTTTTTGAGAAGAATTCTCTACCCTTCCTGGGCTACATCATCTCGAATCAAGGCCTCAAGATGGATCCTGAGTAGGTAAAGTCTGTCCTGGAATGGCCACATTCTCAAGGCCTGAGGTCCATACAGTGATTTTTGGGATTCGCCAACTTCTACCGGCAATTAATCCCAAACTTCTCTTTACTGACGGCTCTCATCTCTAACCTCACCAAAAAAGGTATGAACGCCTAGATGTGGACTCCAGAGGCAGAATCTGCATTCAATAGCCTTAAGAGTGCCTTCACGTCAGCCTCGACCCTCCATCTTCCTGACATCTCGACAGTTTTTGTTGGAGGTGGACACCTCCTCTGTTGGTGCAGGTGCACTTTTGTTCCAGAGAGGTTCGAAAGGGAAAGCAGTGGTATGTGGCTATTATTCAAAAAAAAATTCACTGGCCATCAAATTGGCTCTGGATGAGTGGCGATATCTACTAGAGGGCGCAGCTCACCCCGTCCTGATATATACAGACCACAAGAACCTCACCTATCTCCATTCGGCCCAATGGCTGAACCCCCGTCAAGAGATGATCGCTCTACTTCACCCGGTTCCAGTTTGTGCTCCACTACAGTCCTGCTGACAAAAATGAGAGGGCCGTTGCCCTGTCCAGGTCGTTCGAAACAGAGGATACCGTGGAGTCTCGGCAAAAGTATCATTGATCTATCCTGTATTGTTTCTGTTAATCCTCTGAAAGTTAGAGATGTCCCTCCGGGAAGGACTTTTGGGCGGTTGGCAGACAGGAGGAGAATCCTTCGCCGGGGGCACAGCTCCAAACTGGCTGGGCACGCTGGTGCTCGTAAAACCCAAGATCTGATTGCCCGTCATTTCTGGTGGCCCACGCTGCCCAAAGATTTTGTGAACCTCGTGTCTCGTTCTGCACTGTGTCTGCTTCCAACAAAGTTGCTCATTGCAAGCCTGTCGGTCTGCTCCAACCTCTGCCTGTGCCCAATGTTCCCTGGCAGCATATAGCAATGGGCTTTGTCACAGACCTCCCTTCCTCTGCAGGATGTATTACCATCTGGGTGGTGGTAGACCGGTTCTCTAAGATGAATAATTTTTTTCCGCTGACCGGCCTACCTACTGCTTCTTGACTGGCTAAACTCTTCATCCAACACATCTTCCGCTTACATAGCTTGCCTCCGCATATCATGTCTGATCAGGGGGTTCAGTTCACCTCGAAATTCTGGAGAGCACACTGTAAACTCCTAGACATGAAGTTAGAATTTTCTTCACTCTACCATCCCCAGTCCAATGGCCAAGTCGAGAGGATTAACCAAATCATGGAGAATTATCTTCACTACTTCATCTTCACGCGGCATGATGACTGGGTACAGCAAGTGAGTCCACTGCTTCTACTCCATTCTACATTTTGTACAGCCAACATCCACGAATCCCTCTTCCTGTTCCAGCTACATCCCAGGTACCCGCAGCTGACTGAGAATTTTTACAGGTCTGGCAGCAAACCCGGTCCTCTATTCTGCAGGTAGTCAATCGCATGAAGAGAAAGGATACTAGGAGAAGAGAACCTCCTCAGTATCTGCCGTGTACCAAAGTCTGGCAGTCCTCTAGGAATATCCATCTAAAGGTGCCTTCCTACAAGTTTGCTCCCAGGTTCCTCGGACCCTTTGAGATAGTGCAAGAAATAAACCCTGTCTCCTATGAACTTTGGCTGCCTCCAACCCTCAAAATCCTCAACTCTATTCATGTGTTCCTCCTGAAGCCTGTGGTCCTGAACCGCTATAGTAAGACTCGCGGTCCCGCAGTGGCTCCCACCAGTGTTTGAGGTTAAGGAAATCCTGGATTTCAAAAAAGTAGGAGGAAGAACTTTTTTTTTGGTGGATTGGAAGGGGTTTGGTCCAGAGAAGAGGTCCTGGGAGCCAGAAGAGAACCTCAATGCTCCTACCCTCATTAAGAAGTTCCTCTCTCGCTCTGGTCCCAAGAAGAGCCCCGTAAGAGGGGGGATGCTGTAGCGTCCACGTCGGCAGACCGTCGGGATTACACAGCCCCCCATGTAACTTTTAATGTAACAGTATTGAAGAAAGAATATTTTAGAGAGTCCTATGAGTATATTTTAGAGTGTGCTATGCAAATATTCAAATTGACTCATTTGCCCATTTAGACAAAACTTTTTAAAGGGGTTGTCCCACGTTGAAATATAAAATTTCTCTGTTCAGAAGAAACTGCAACTAGTGCGCTGATTCTTATTTTCTGGCCTGCACAATAGCAAGAATCAGTCCGCGTTGAAAAAACGCATAAAAAAACACTTGATGCTTAAAAAACTGCTGAAAATCAGAGGCTGTTTTCCCTTGAAAACAGCTCTGTATTTTTAGTTTGCCGTGTGAACATACCCTTAGTTTGCTAATGGGAAATGGGTGTAGTAGTAGCCATGGTGATGACTAAACTTGTCTCTATAGACATACAAATTAGCAGCTGGAACCAAGATTATTACAGCTAAAACTGAAAAAAACTACTGTAAGGAGAGAAATAACTGACTGCTTGAAGTCTGGGAAAACATGGACATCACCAAATGCTGAGGTTCCACCTTTGAGATGTTTTGCCAGGCCTTTACTGCAGCCCTCAGTTGCTGCTTGTTTGTCTTTCTGACTTCAGTTCTATCTTCATTAACCCCTTAGGCCCCATGCACACGAACGTGCTTTTGCGGCCGCAATTCCCCCGAAAATCCACGGGAGAATTGCGGCCACATTCATTCATATGGGGCCATGCACACGACCATGGTTTTCATGGTCCGTGCATGGCCCCGGAGCCCGGACCGCAGAAAGAACGGCAAGCCTTATTACGGTCGTGTTCTGCGGTCTGACCTCATTGAAAATGATGGCCGCGGCCATGTGCACAGCCCGCGATTTGCGGCTGTCACTGCGTGGCTGGCAGACCCGGAAATCACGGCCGTGCACATGGCTACGGTCGTGTGCATGAGGCCTTAATGACCGGGCCTGTTTGTCACTAAACCCTTTCAGGACCAAGGGTCATTGATGCTTCAATGACCAGCCTAAATTTAAAGTTTTGTCATACATTTTTTTAAACTGTCATTTTTTAAACTGTCATAACTTTTGAACTACTTCGGATAACTTCACCATTTTTTTAGGTGTTTTTTTTTTAGAACAAATCACACTTTCAAAAAATGTATATTTTTACTACATAATCAACACATATTTTATATTACAAACAAACAATTGATCAAAAAAGTGCCAGATTTAGTGTCATTTACTAAATTACACTAAATAGTTAATGTATGAATTAATTAACTAACTAACAATGTATTATCACGGTAACTAACCTACTATTCCTGGCTGCCTATTCTAACACTAAGGGACACAGGGAATACAAAGTATATACTTTCTATATACTTTGTAAATGTGTGTGTGCGTGTGTGTGCGCGCGTGTGTGTATATATATATATATATATATATATATATACATACACTAGTATACACACACACACAATTGTATGTAATGCTTTTATTTACTTTTCTTCTGTCTTCTCCTCTCCGAAACACTGTGACAGAGCGAAGGAGGCTGAGAGAAGATGACAAGTGGGAAAAGTTTGTTTGCAAACAAACTTTTCAGAGATCACCATGATTGGTTAATCAAGGTGATCACATGCTCTGTGTCACGGACACAGGGCATGTGGACCCACTATGCCGCTCCGCCGTAGCGGGGAGGCAGCTGACCAGGTCACAGTCTATGCGAAAGTCAATGGCAGACAGTAATGCTTGGGTACCTGAAATAGTCCGGACGGTGGCTGTGGCTACAGCACGGATGGAGGCTTGTGCGGCAGGTGGCGCCAGATGTGGCGGGCAGTATGCGATGAAGCAGACGACACTGGACGTGGCAGACGACACTGGACGTGGCAGAAGACACTGGACGTGGCAGAAGACACGACTCCAACGCTGGTAGGCACAGGAACTGGAACAAATACGGATTACAGGAACGGGTAACAGGGCACAGGTAACAGCTGGAACGGGAAACACTAAGGGACCATTTGCGAGACAGACTGGGATAGACTAACAACACTCAGGCAAGGATTAGAAGGCCTGGGGCCTTCTTATAGACCAGGAAATCGTGGTAATTGATGATGATGACGACTTCCTATTTGCGCGCGCTGGCCCTTTAAGGCCGGGCGCGAGCGTGCGCGCGCACCCTACGGGACACAGCCGAATGGAGCGGAAGTGAGTGCTGGTGTCTCCTAGGAGGGAGATGGGGACCAGCGCTCATGGATACATGGCTGCGGCCATGGACGCTACAGTATCCCTCCTCTTACGCCCCCTCTTCTTGGGGCCAGAGCGAGAGAGGAATTTTTTAATAAGAGCAGGAGCGCTGAGGTTCTCTTCTGGCTCCCAGGACCTCTCCTCAGGACCAAACCCACTCCAGTCTACAAAATAGAAAGTCCTTCCTCCTACCCTTTTGCAGTCCAGGATCTCTTTTACCTCGAATATATCAGAAGGACCACTGGGGGCAACTGTGGAACTAGAAGTCTTGCTGTAGCGGTTCAGGACCACTGGTTTCAGGAGGGACACATGGAAGGAGTTAGGGATTCTGAGGGTAGGAGGCAGCCACAGTTTATAGGAGACAGGGTTGATCTTTTGCAGAATCTCGAAAGGACCAAGGAACCTGGGGGCGAACTTGTATGAGTGTACCTTCAAGCGAGTGTTCCGAGAGGACAGCCAGACTTTAGTCCCCGGAAGATACTGAGGCGGCTCTCTCCTCTTAGTATCTGCCTTTCGCTTCATGCGATCTATTGCCAGCAAAATAGAGGACCGGGTCTGTTGCCAGATTTGCAGGAAGTCCCCATATGCAGAGTCAGCAGCGGGTACCTGAGATGAAGTCGACACAGGAAGAGGGACTCTGGGATGTTGACTGTACACGATGTGAAACGGAGTGGAAGTGGTGGACTCACTTGTGTGGTTGTTGTATGAAAACTCGGCCCATGGAAGAAGCTGTACCCAGTTATCGTGCTGTGAAGAGATGAAGTGGCAGAGATAATTTTCCATGATCTGGTTGATCCTCTCAACTTGCCCATTGAATTGGGGGTGATAGGCAGAGGAAAAGTCCAAACTCACATCCAGTTGTTTACAGAGGGTTCTCCAGAACTTAGAGGTAAACTGAACCCCCCGGTCAGACACAATGTGAAGAGGCAAGCCATGCAAGCGAAAGATGTGCTGAATGAAGAGACTCGCCAGTCGGGGAGCAGAAGGTAGGCCGGTCAGCGGGATAAAATGTGCCATCTTAGAGAACCGGTCCACCACCACCCAGATGGTTTTGCATCCTGCTGAGGGAGGAAGGTCTGTGACGAAGTCCATTGCGATGTGCTGCCAGGGGGCACTGGGTACAGGCAGAGGTTGAAGCAGGCTGGAAGGCTTGGAGTGAGTCACTTTGTTAGAAGCACACACACAGAGCAAGCAGAGACAAAGTCCAGAACATCTTTAGGTAGCGTGAGCCACCAGAAGTGATGGGCAATCAGGTCTTGGGTTTTACGGACACCACCATGCCCAGCTAGTTTAGAACTGTGTCCCCAGCGGAGAATTCTTTTTCTGTCTGCCAACCGAACAAAAGTCCTCCCCGGTGGGATATTTCTAAGCTGCAGAGGATTAGCGGTGACAACGCAGGATGGGTCTATGATAGTCTGAAGGGACTCCACCGTGTCTTCCGTCTCAAATGATCTGGACAGGGCATCGGCCCTCACATTCTTGTCAGCGGGACGGTAGTGGAGCAGAAATTGGAAACGGGTGAAGAACAGCGACCACCTGGCTTGACGGGGATTTAGTCTTTGAGCGGACTGAAGGTAGGTGAGGTTCTTGTGGTCGGTGAAGATCAGGATGGGGTGAGCAGCGCCCTCCAGAAGATGTCTCCACTCCTCCAGGGTCAATTTTATAGCCAGTAGCTCCCGATCTCCAATGGAGTAATTGCGCTCAGCAGAAGAAAACAATCTTCAGTAGTAGCCACATACCACTGCCTTTCCTTTGGAGCTCCTCTGGAACAGAAGTGCACCTGCACCAACAGAGGAGGCGTCCACTTCTAGTGAGAACTGCCGAGACACGTCAGGGTGATGGACGATTGAAGCTGAAGTGAAGGCTTTCTTGAGGCTAATGAATGCGGACTCTGCCTCTGGAGTCCACACCTTGACGTTCACACCCTTCTTGGTAAGGGTAGAGATGGGAGCCGTCAGAGAAGAAAAGTTCGGAATAAACTGCCGGTAGAAATTGGCGAATCCCAGGAACCGTTGTATGGCCCTTAGGCCTTGAGGACGTGGCCATTCCAGGACAGACTTTAGTTTCTCTGGGTCCATCTTAAGGCCTTGATCCGAGATGACGTAGCCCAGGAAGGGCATAGACCTCTTTTCAAAGGTGCACTTTTCCAACTTGGCATACAAGCGATTCTCTCTTAGTCGCAGAAGAACTTGACGAACATACCTCCGATGGGTCATCAGATCTGGGGAGAAAATTAAAATATCATCGAGATAAACTACAACACACATATAGAGGAGATCTCGGATGATATCATTAACGAACTCCTGAAATACTGCGGGAGCGTTACACAGTCCGAAGGGCATCACTAGGTATTCGTAGTGCCCATCGCGGGTGTTAAATGCCGTCTTCCATTCGTCACCCCGGCGAATCCGGATTAGATTATAAGCCCCCCGCAGATCTAGCTTAGAAAAAATTTTGCCTCCACGTATGCGATCGAAGAGCTCGGAAATAAGTGGCAACGGGTATTTGTTCTTGACCGTGATCTTATTGAGACCACGGTAGTCAATGCAGGGTCGAAGAGATCCATCTCTCTTTTTAACGAAGAAGAAGCCTGCCCCGGCCGGGGATGAAGATTTTCGAATAAAACCCCTCTCCAAGTTCTCCTTGATATAGGCTGACATCGATAAAGTCTCTGGCAAGGAGAGAGGATATACTCGGAAGAGAAGCATTGGGGACCATTTCAATGGGACAGTCATAATTCCGATGAGGAGGCAACGTCTCAGCCTCTCGTTTGCAAAAGACATCCGCAAAACTGGCATACTGAGATGGTAGACCGGAAAGTGACTGAGGCAGAGGGGGCACAACTGGACGGACTTGTGACAGGCAATGGCTATGGCATCTGGAACCCCATTGAAGAACCTCTCCAGAATTCCAGTCAAGTGTCGGGGCGTGTAGACGGAGCCATGGCAGACCCAGCAGGATAGGATTGATAGCCTTGGGTAGTACCAGGAAGGTGTTTTGTTCTGAGTGAAGAGCTCTGACCCGTAGTGTCAATGGCTCTGTGATGAGCATGATCGGATCAGGTAATGGTAGACCATTCACGGAGGCAAAAGCCAGGGGTTTCTCCAGACGGACTGTGGGTAGACGAAAACGATCCACTAGATCCTGCTGGATGACATTAGCAGCCGCTCCAGAGTCAAGATAGGCGGAGAAAGGATGTGATGTCTCTCCGGTGAAGATGGCCACAGGAATCGATAATCAACCCTAGGTACTGGAGTTTCCCGGTTTCTGTGGACATTGGTGCACAAAATGACCCTTGAGGCCACAATACATACATAGTCCAGAGGAGCGTCTGCGCTGCTTCTCCTGTTCAGATAACCGGACTCTGTCTACCTGCATGGGTTCTTCAGGTAGCGCACTAGGAGTGGACAATAGTGGTTTCTGGACTGATGGTGCTGGTCTGTGGACCCGGCTCTCCTGTCAAACCTCTTGAGAGCGCTCCCGGATTCTCATATCAACCAGGGTGGCTAACAGGATGAGGGCATCCAAGGTAGAAGGAAGGTCGCGGACTGCCAGTTCGTCCTTGATATGAGCGGAAAGTCCCTGCCAGAAGGTCGCCACCAGTGCCTCATTGTTCCATGCCAACTCGGCTGCTAGGGTACGGAAGGAGATAGCATACTCCCCTACAGTGGAGCCTTCTTGCTTGAGGGTCAACAGAGTGGCTGCGGCAGAGGATGTTTGACCCGGCTCCTCGAACACGGCACGAAAGGACTGCAGGAACAAGGCTAGGTCCGCGGATACAGGTCCTTGTTGCTCAAAGATTGTGTTCGCCCATGTGAGGGCCTTGCCAGCAAGGAGGGAGATAATAAACGCCACTTTGGCCTCCTCGGAGGGGAAGAGATGAAGCCGTAGCCTAAAATGCACCGTGCATTGATTGAGAAATCCTCTACATGCTCTGGGGTCACCGTCGTAGCGAGGAGGAAAAGGCAGAGGAACTGTGGATCCGGGACAAACAGGAGGAGCAACAGGCAGTGGCACAGCAACAGCTTCAAGAGGAAGAACCGGAGGTGGAACAGCGAGTCGATCCAGGCGGACCATGATAGAATTCACCGCCTCAAGGAATTGATCCTGACGTGTGCGTAGGTCATGCATCTCTGTCTGAATCTTCTGGACTGCGGTCTTGGGCTGGCCAGCGGGTTCCATGGCCTGAGCGTACTGTCACGGACACAGGGTATGTGGACCTACTAAGCCGCTCCGCCGTAGCGGGAAGGCAGCTGACCAGGTCACAGTCTATGCAAAAGTCAATGGCAGACAGTAATGCTTGGGTACCTGAAATAGTCCGGACGGTGGCTGTGGCTACAGCACGGATGGAGGCTGGTGCGGCAGGTGGCGCCAGACGTGGCGGGCAGTATGTGATGAAGCAGACGACACTGGACGTGGTAGACGACACTGGACGTGGCAGAAGACACTGGACGTGGCAGAAGACACGACTACAACGCTGGTAGGCACAGGAACTGGAACACATACGGATTACAGGAACGGGTAACAGGGCACGGGTAACAGCTGGAACGGGAAACACTAATGGACCATTTGCGAGACAGACTGGGATAGACTAACAACGCTCAGGCAAGGATTAGAAGGCCTGGGGACTTCTTATAGACCAGGAAATCGTGGTAGTTGATGATGATGACGACTTCCTATTTGCGCGCGCTGGCCCTTTAAGGCTGGGCGCGAGCGTGCGCGCGCACCCTACGGGACACAGCCGAATGGAGCGGAAGTGAGCGCTGGCGTCTCCTAGGAGGGAGACGGGGACCAGCGCTCATGGATCCATGGCTGCGGCGTCGGGAGGTGAGTAAACCCGACGGACCGCGGCCATGGATGCTACACTCTGTTGCCGAACCAATCGGTTCGGCTGTCAGAGAAGAGGTTGCTGGGGAGCCGGGGACACTGACACCGCCGGCGTCAGAGCGCTCTCCTCAGCGTTATGTCCGCAGAAGCAGAGGTCTGCAGATTCACGTCCTACAGATTGTCGGCATGAAAGTGTTAATGACCAAGCCAGATTTTGAAAATCTGGTATGTCTGACTTTACCAGAGAATAACTCTGCAATAATTTTGCATATCCAAGTAATTCTGACATTGTTTTTTCGTCACATGTTGTACTTTATTTTAGTGGTAAAAGTAGACTGATACAATTTGCGGACATTAATTTAAAAATACAAAAATGTATGACATTTTGTAAAAATTAAATTTTTCCCTATTTTGAACTGCAATACATACATACTGTACAATGTTTTTTTTAATTAAATAAATATTTCCATCTCTTTACCCTATTTTGGCAGCACTTTTGAAAACAAAAAACTTTTTGAGCAATTTATAAGACTTACAAATGTAATAATAATTTTATACATTTTGAAGTACATTTTGTTTTCCTGCACCAGGCCAAGTTTTCAGTGGATCATAGGTGTCAGAATGATGGAAACCCCCTTAAATGACCCCATTTTGAAAACGAAACCCCTTAAGGTGAATTATATAGGGACACTTGAATGAGGTGAATGGCCAGTTTTTTGTACCATATCCAGGATTTCCGGACAGCACTGTTAGGGTATGTTCACACGCAAACGCAAAATACGTCTGAAATTACGTAGCTGTTTTTGCATGTACTCGTGTTTTTCGCGGCGTCTTTCAAAGATGTAATTGGAGCTGTTCTTCATTGGAGTCAATGAAAAACGGCTCCAAAAACGTCCCTAGAAGTGTCCTGCACTTCTTTGACGCGGGCGTAATTTTACGCGCCGTCTTTCGACAGCAACGGGTAAAATTACACCTTGTATGAACAGAACATCGTAAGACCCATTTCAAGCAATGGGCAGATGTTTGCAGACGTATTGGAGCCGTCTTTTCAGGCGTAATTCGAGGCGTAAAACGCCTGAATAACGTCTGAATATAGGCCGTGTGAACATACCCTAAGGCTGCAGCATCTGGTCTGCAAGGTCCACCCCACCCATGAATTTATTGTTGTCCTGTATGCAAACAGGCTTACGGACAGTACTAATACTCCCGCGTACAGGAATGTGGCTACTGCTGCCTTGATGAATATATGTAAGCATCAGGACATCTCTCTTGTCACACAATTCCTCATTACAAAGTCCTCTGATTTCCCCAGCTTAAAATTTTTGGTAGACCAGGGACTTTTTGATTGTGGCGTATGGTGCCACAGGCCACAGTTAAACTATACCCCTTATCCAAAAGAGGGTGCAAAAGGTCCCAGACAATTTTTCCACTGCTGTTGATTGAAGGAGGGCATTCTGGAGGGACAATTTGGGAGTCTTTGCCTTCATACACCCTTTCACACAGCTTATATATTTTCAACCCGAATCGGGCCCTCTTATTTGGCAAATATTGCCTGAATTGTAGTCCGCCATTGAAATGGACCAGGGACTCATCCAGGGTGATATTTTTTTCTGGGGTATATGTCTCCGCAATTTCCCATTTAAATCATTTAAAAGTGGCCTAATTTTAAAAAAGCTGGTCATGCTGTCGTCACCGCTGGGTGAGCAAATTCCACTGTCAACAAAATTAAAGAAGCGCAGTATGGTCTCAAAGCGCTGCCTTGTCATTACTTCCCTGTACATAGGGATGTCGTACAGGACATCAGAAGTCCAATAGGACCTAATCATTGGTTTCTCTACTAAACCAATGTTCAAAAGGAGGCCCAAAAATGTAAAAATGTCTGCCACATCTACTGGGCGCCACACTCTTTTTTTGGCGTAATAAGATGTGGGGTGACTTGTGATAAATTGAGCAGCATATAAATTGGTCTACTCAACCATCGGGAGTAATAATTCCTCTGAGAAGAAAATTTTAAAAAAGTCCTCCTCCCTAAACCCCTCGGTGCTGATTTGGATGCCCGTCTCAGAATTCAATTCTGGAACACATAGGGTGTATGACTCCATGGGCACCCAATCGGTGTCAATGGCACTAGTGCTAAGCGGACAATCTTGCCTGTGGCGCCTTTTCTGTGGCTCCTCATCAGTAGTGCTAGTGAACAATGACAAAATTAAGAATTGCTCACCAGGCTCACTTGCACTTTCCGTATCCGAGCAGATCATGGCATAGGCCTCTTCTGCCGTATACAGACGCTGAGCTATTTTCTTACTATAAACCTAACGCTAGCCCTAACTATTTATAACTAATTACCTCCCTAACTCACGCCCTACACCTAACTTCCGCTACGTAATGCCCCATGTCTTATACTATGTAATGATAATAAACCCTACCTAACGCTATTAAATGCTACAAAAAAATGTTATTATTATTTTTTATATATAAACGCTAAAACGTCTCTACCACACTAACCCTATAAACCTAACAATGATAAATGTTCCCTAACTTACGGTACCTAACTAACTGCTAAACTATATATGTATATATATATATATATATATATATATATATGTATATATATATATATATATATATATATATATATATATATAGCAATAGAAAGCAGCAGCACTCACTAGAAACAAATGTGTAGGTGCCAAGCAAGTCGTCCAGATCCAAGGACAAGGCAGTATATAAAAATAGAAATCTTGCAGCACTCCAAAATGTGAAAAATAAGTGGTTTATTCAGCCAACAAACAGCGACGTTTCTGTCCTACAATAGGACCTTTATCAAGCAATGCTTGATAAAGGTCCTATTGTAGGACAGAAACGTCGCTGTTTGTTGGCCGAATAAACCACTTATTTTTCACATTTTGGAGTGCTGCAAGATTTCTATTTTTATATATATATATATATATATATATATATATATATATACATATAAATATATATATATAATTTTTTATATATAATATAGATCACAGGAGGGGGAGTGGTGTATGTGGTACTGGGGGTTATCATTATGTATCTTTTTCACTTTTTGAAGGAGACACAGAAGCACACAGAAGCACACAGCTCCGTTCTCCTCAACGATCTGACAGAAATGAGAACAGAGCTGTTTGCCCTGCCTTCCAGCCTTTATAAGCTGCGATTGGTCAGTCAGATTTGACTGACCAATCACAGCGATCGCTGAATAGGGACCACTGTAATTGGTCCCTCGATGGCTCCCTGTGACAATCAGCTGTCTATAACAGCTGTTGCCAGGGACTTGTCACAGCGGTGACAGTTTAAGTACAGGACGGATATATCCGTCCTCCTGCGCGAACTAGCAACTGCCGAGGTCGGATATATCCTTCCTTTGTCACTAAGGGATTAAGTGAAAAGCATGCTTAATCAGGTTGACTAAGGGCCGGTTCCGGCAGGTTTCCGTTTTTTAGATGGAATCAATAGCGCAGTCGAATGCGCTATTGATTCCGTCGGAAAAACGGAAACCTGCCGGAATGGTGACAAACGGAAACTATTAGCAGTGTTTTCGTCACCATTGATATCAATGGTGATGCAAACGGAAGCTATGGTTTCCCTTTGACTTTCCGTTGCGGGGTTCCACGACGGAAACCTCAGATGGAACCCCTCAACGGAAAGCGAACGCTGATGTGAACAGGCCCTAAGGGTGCGTTCATATATATCAGTTGCATCAGCATCAGTTTTTTTTGTCTATCAAATGATTACAACTGATGCAAAAACTAATCAAAAGCTGCATTATAAACTGATGCAAAAAGTGATGCAAAAATGTATCCGTTGCCATCAGGCTTTTTCACAATTTTTACTACAAAACCATCAGTTGTCGTTAGTTGTCATCAGTTTTTACCATCCGTTTTAAATATCAGTTTTTACCACAATGGTCCCCCAAAAAGGTAGTCTAGTGTCTGAAAATGTGCTAATTTTATGAGTGGTGCATAGTTTGTGATAGATTGGATACATGAAAGATTAGATACTTGTTGTGTCAGGGCTCTCCTTCTCTGCTCCGGCCTTGGCACTACACGGAAGTCTGACACACACATTGTAATGTCACGTGTGTCATATTCAGTGCAGCGCCAAGGCCGGCGCCAAAAGAGAGGGCCCAGAAGGCAGCTGCTGTCCACTGACCTCAGATCAAATCTTCGAAGCAGCCATGGGAGCCTGAAAAGACGCCAAACACTAGCCATAACTTCAGGGAATAGATAGTTTTTTGCGCCTTTACAGCTACCCAATACCACCCTGCATCTACCCCACACCACGCAGGGATTCACACAACAGGGTTCGGGTGTCGGCTGTTAAAAACAGCCATCTAGGTCAGTTTTTGACAACTGCTTTGCATCCGTTTTGTATCCGTTCCGTGTTTTCCGTTATATACAAATTTTTTAAAACAGATGAATTTCATGTGTAGCTAATGAAACACTGCCCTCTGTAGATAATGTAGCAGTGCCCTCTGTATATAGTGCCACACACCAACCTGTAGATAATGCCATGGTTCCCTCTGTAGATAGTGCCCCACCCCCTGTAGATAGTGCCACACCCCCCTGCATATAGCACCACACCACCCCCTGTATATAGTTCCACACATCCCCGGTAGCTAATGCCATAGTACCCTCTTTATATAGTGCCACAACCCCCCTGTATATAGTGCCGCATATGCCCCTGTATATAATGCCGCAGTGCCCTCTGTATATAATGCTACAATACCCCCTGTATATAATGCAACAGTACCTCCTGTAGATAATGTCACACAGCCCCCCTGTAGATAGAGCCACACAATGCCCCCTGTAGATAGTGCTACACAGCGCCCCCTGTAGATGGCACCACACAGCGTCACATGTAGATTGTGCAGCAGAGCACCCATATAGATTGTGCCACATAGTACCCCCTATAGATGGCGCCACACAGCGCCACATGTAGATTGTGGCACATAGCGCCCCGTATAGATTGTGCTGACGGGATTGTGTACCAAGATGTTTGACATAGGTGGAGTGGGCAGATTTAGGGTATGTTCACACGCTAGACTAAAAATGTCTGAAAATACGGAGCTGTTTTCAAGGGAAAACAGCTCCTGATTTTCAGACGTTTTTTAAGCCACTTGCGATTTTCGCCGAGTTTTTCACTGCCGCTTTTGGAGCTGTTTTCAATACAGTCAATGAAAAACACCTCCAAAAACGTCCCAAGAAGTGACCTGCACTTCCTTTTCGCGGCCGTTCTTTTACCCGACCGTTTTTCAAAACGGCCGCGCGAAAAAATGGCCCGTCGGAACAGAACGCCGTTTTTCCCATTGCAAGCAATGGGCAGATGTTTGGAGGCGTTCCGCTTCCGATTTTTTGCCCGTTTACAGCCCGAAATACAGCCGAAAATAGGCTGTGTGAACATACCCCTAGGGTATGTTCACACACATTAGCAAAATACGTCTGAAATTCCGGAGCTTTTTTCGCCTGAAAACAGCTCCTGATTTTCAGACGTTTTTGTGACTACTCACGTTTTTCGTGGCGTATTTTACAGACGTTATTGGAGCTGTTTTTCAAGTGACATGCACTTCTTTGACGCGGGCGTCTTTTTACGTGCCGTCTTTTGACAGCGACGCGTAAAATTACACCTCGTGGGAACAGAACATCGCAAAACCCAATGGGCAGATATTTGTAGGCGAAATGGAGCCGTTTTATGAGGCATAATTCGAGGCATAAAACGCCCGAATTACGTCTGAAAACAGTGCGTGTGAACATACCCTAAGGGATTATTCAGACGAACGGGATATACGTCCGTGCAACGCGCGTGATTTTCACGCACGTCGCACGGACCTATATTAGTCTATAGGGCCGTGCAGACAGGTGCGTGATTTTTACGCTGCGTGAGTCCGCAGTGAAAAAGTCACAACATGTCCGTTCTTTGGGCGTTTTTCGCGCATCGCGCACCCATTGAAGTCAAAGGGTGCATGGAAATCACGCATGCCACACGGAAGCACTTCCGTGGGACAACCGTGATTCGCGCAACAGCTGTGAAAAGGATGAATGAAAACAGAAAAGCACCACGTGCTTTTCTGTTAACAAACATTCAAACGGAGTGTCATAATGATGGCGGCTGCGCGAAAAGCACACATACGGGGCTGACACACAGAGCTGTCAAGTGCCTTTTGCGCTCGCAAAACGCAGCGTTTTTTGCGCGTGCAAAACGCACACGCTCGTGTGAATCCAGCCTAAGTGTGTAAGACAGTTAGCAGGGAGGGAGCCGTCTGCCTGTAATTTGTAATTAGAGCAGGGAAGGACCCTGTGACCATAGTGGGGCGTGGCAGTATGCAAATAGCTGAGATGCTTTGGAGGAAGGAGGGGGGATGCAACTGTCTCCTCAGATGCAGCCGGGGATCATGGGTATAGTGGGTTACAAGACAGGAAACAGACAGCAAGGGATGTAAACAGACAGCAAGGGATGTAAACAAACACAAAGAGCAGCAGTGACGATGGAGATCAAACAGAAACTGGTTGGAAGTTTAATAGGTGGTATTAGGGAAGGCAAACCAAGGCTGGGGGACACTTTTTAGACAATTTTTTTTCCTGGACAACCCCTTTAAGGGCTTAAAGCTGAAAGTCTACACTTCAATCTCATCTTCATTGCTGAAAATTGTCTCACTGTCCAAATACTTCTGAATCCGACTGTACAAGTGTAATTTAGAACTGTATTGAATTCAGTTTGCTAGCGTTTGAAAATTCCTATTCCCATTTTATTTTTTAGACTAGAATTCATCCATCTGCTCCATAGCATGTACATTGACTGGGATATTGATTTGTATTTTGCGGAGAAAGATATGCCAGCAAAAGCCAGGTCAACTAGCCTTAATGACTTGCTTGGTCAGGTTGAATATGTTTTCTCTGATAAGACTGGAACCCTGACACAGAACATTATGACTTTCAAGAAATGCTGCATTTCTGGGAACGTTTACGGTAATAATGTAATTTATAATGTTATATTGTAATTTGACTACTAATTAGGAGTGTTTTATTTCTCTTCTAGTTTATTTCTGTATTGAAGTATATGCTTTATAACGGTATATATATATATTTTTTATTTTAGGAACAAACTCTGGTGAGAAGAATCTGAAGGTATAGGAATTTTTCCCATTATAATACAATATATTCCATACTTTACTGTTTATTAAATTAACTCTGAGGTCGTGTGAATATATGCTTCTGTAACGTGTAACAGATGCTACTTTATTATTAAAAGATTGGGTGGTTTTATCAAAACTCATCTAAAGTAAACACTGTACTGCACTCTTCATATTTATATACTGTAGGTAGCTCTTGATTTTAGGCAATTGTGCCTCAACCCAGAGGCGTAGCTAGGTTCTCCAGCACCCGGGGCAAAGATTCAGTTTGGCGCCCCCCCCCCCAACCTCTTTCCCGACATCTGCTTCCCCCTCGCCATGTTTGTTTTCTCTACCAAACAATGACGTGTCATTTCTGTTACACATTTTTTTTTTATGGAACTCGAGTATAAAAACATTTGTACATTTTACAAGCAATATAGTTCTATACACAACACCAGAACCAAGCTCAGCACATAAATACAGCACCAGAAAAAAAGCTCAGTACATATATACAGCACCAGAACAAAGCTCAGTACATAAATACAACACCAGCACAAATACAGCTCAATTTAGTGCAACCCTGTCGTATAGGTTTGCACTAAATTATTTCCAGCTCCCAGCATGGCCGAACAATGGTAAGGATATGCTGGGAGTTGCTGTTTCACAAAAAATAAATCATATCATAATCATACCACCCATCATCTCGCTGCAGATCATACAGTGACTACATTACTGATTAGAGGCAGAATAAACATTTACATTAAGTGACTCATCGGTGACGTCTCAGATTCTAGTTCTTTTTCTCCATCCGGTCCAGACCTCTATGATGACTTCTCCCGGTCACAGCCCATTTCTGCAGTTTGCCGCTCAGATGTCTTCAGATTCTCACTTTTCCAACATTTCTACACCTATAAACAAAGATAAAGTTCTCATTATACCACACACTACGCCCCTAAATATAGCGCAATACACTGCACTTCTAATTATAATAGCACCATACACTGTGTCCCACACACACACACACACACACACACACACACTGTGTCCCTTGTAGATATTGCCTGCCATAGAGCCCCCTGTAGATAGTGTCCCCATAGAGCCTCCTAGATAGTGCCCCCATATAGCCCACCCATGTATATAGTGTCCCACAGATAGCTCCCCTATAGTGCTCCACAGATAGCCCACCCTTGTATATAGCCCACACCTGTATATAGTGCTCCACATATAGTCCACCCCTTTATATAGTGCGCCACATATAGTCCACCCCTGTATATAGCCCCCCTGTAGATATAGCCTACCCCTGTATATAGTTCTCCACATATAGTCCACCCCTGTATATAGTGCTCCACAGATAGCCCACCCCTGTATATAGCCCCCCTGTAGATATAGCCCACCCCTGTATATAGTGCTCCATAGATATCCCACCCCTGTATATAGCCCCCCTGTAGATAAAGCCCACCCCTGTATATAGTGCTCCACATATAGACCACCCCTGTATTTAGTGCTCCACATATAGCCCACCCCTGTATATAGCCCCCTGTAGATATAGCCCACCCCTGTATATAGTGCTCCATAGATAGCCCACCCCTGCATATAGCCCCCTGTAGATATAGCCCACCTCTGTATATAGTGCTCCACAGATAGCCCCCTTCAGTATATAGCCCCCCCGTAGATAAAGCCCCCCCCCCATAGATAAAGCCACACACTTTTTTATTACAATAAAATAACAAACAATTTAAACTCACCTTAATCCCGTCCGGCAGCAATGGAGACCTGCTCTCTTCTGCGCAGGTCTCCTGAACGAAGCGTCTATGAAAAGTGCTGATTGGCTGGGCAGAATGACTTTCCCTGTCATTCAGCGCCTTTCAATGACGCAAGCGGCGCAAAGTATCGTGCCGCTTCACTCGTGGAAAGGCGCTGAATGGCCAGGCACGGAACGTACCCGGCCATTCATTGCTTATAATTGTACCTGTGTCCTATAGACGCTTATAGTGCAGGAGGGGGTGGCGCTGGCGCCCCACTCTAAGTTGCGCCTGGGGCACATGCCCCACCTGCCCCCACCCTAGCTACGCCCCTGCCTCAACCTGCCTCATGGAAAGCCAGTAACTGCGGCAGGCTGTGTAGTGGTCCGCTCGGTGGAAAAGCCTCCTGCCAGGGAGGCGGGAGAGCAGCCCACTGCAGACACTGACCCAGCTGGCATTTTCCAGATGAACAGTCTGGCCCTGCTTCTATGTATTGCCACTAAATTTCAGCTACTGTTATAATCTTGCTTAACTCCTTCCCGCAGCCACTTTTGACCTTCCTAACAGAGCCTCATTTTTCAAATCTGACATGTCACTTTAGGTGGTAATAATTTTACAATGCTTTTACCTATGCCAGCAATTCTGAGATTTGTTTTCTCGTGACATATTGTACTTTATGTCAGAGGTAAAATTTGATCGATACATTCAGCATTTTTTTGTGTAAAACATCAAAAGTTTGCGAAAAAGTGCAAAAATAAGCATTTTTCTCTTTTTAAATGTATCTGCTTGTAAGACCACACAAAATACCACACAAAATAGTTACTAATTAACATTTCCCATACGTCTACTTATGTTGGCATTGTTTTTTGAACATCCTTTTATTTTTATAGGACTCAACAAGGCTTCTAAGGTTAGCAGAAATTTCTCACATTTTCAAGAAGATTTCAAAAGCCTATTTTTTTTAGCAACCAGTACAGTTCTGAAGTGGCTTTGAGGGGCCTATATATCAGAAACCACCATAAATCACCCCATTTTAAAAACTGCACCCCCTCAAAGTAGTCAAAATAATAGTTTATGAGGCCTTTAGGCGTTTCACTTGAATTAAAGCAGGAGGTGATATTCAGAATTATTATTATTTTTTTTGCTGAAATTCGATTTTAATCCATTCTTTTCTGTAACACAGATGGTCCTTCCAGACAGACAAAACTCAATATTTATTGCCAAGATTCTGCAGTTTTTAGAAATATCCCACATGTGGCCCTAGTGTGCTAATGGACTGAAATACAGGCCTCGGAAGCAAATAAACACCTAGTGCATTATGGGGCCTTCTTTTTATTAGATTATACGTTCAGGATCATGTCAGGTTTGAAGAGGGCTTGTGGTGCCAAAACACAGGAAACACCGCCAAAAGATACCATTTTGGAAACCACACCCCACAAGGAATTCATCAAGGAGTGTAATGAGCATTTTGACCCCACAGGTGTTTCATAGATTTTATTAGAATTTGGACGTAAAAAATGTACAATTGTAATTATTTCCAATAATAAAAAACTATTTCCACAAGGTATAAAGGAGGGGAAAAAAGCATTTGTAAAGCAACTTCTCCAGAGTATGGCAATACCCCATATGTGGTAATAAACTGCTGCTTGGGCACATGGCAGGGCTCGGAAGGGAAGGAGCGCCATTTAGCTTTTGGAGTGCAGATTTTGCTGGATTGGTTTCTCGGCACCATGTCCCATGTGCAAATGCCCTAAGGTACCAGTACAGTGGAAACTCCCCCGAAGTGACTCAATTTGGCAAACTACACCCCTTAAAGAATTCATCTAGGGGTGTAGCGACCATTTTGACCCACAGGTGTTTGACTTAATTTTTTACCAATAGGATGTAGATTTAGCTCTAAATTTTTCATTTACTCAACAAATAAAAGGAAAAATAGAACCCCAACATTTGTAAAGTAATTTCTCCTGAGTATGGCAATACCCCATATGTTGTCATAAAATGCTGTTTGGGTGCCATTTGGCTTTTGGAGTGCAGATTTTGCTGGATTGGTTTCTAGACGCCATGTCACATCTGCAAAGCCCCTGTGGGACCAAAACAGTGGAAAACACCCAGAAGTGACCTCATTTTAGAAACTACACCATTCAAGGTATTCACCTAGGGGTGTAGTGAGCATGTTTACTCCACAGGAGGTTTTCAGAAATTAGTGTGCACTCGATGTTGCAGAGTGAAAATGGAAATTTTTCCATTGATATGCCATTTCAGTGTCCAATATGTGGTGCCCAGCTTGTACCACCATGAAAAGACAGCTCTCTAATTATTATGCTGGGTTTCCCAGTTTTAGAAACACCCCACATGTGGCCCTAATTTTTTGCATGGACATTCGACAGGGCTCCGGAGTGAAAGAGTACCATGCAAAGTTGAGGCCTAATTTGGCGATTTACAAAGTATTGGTTCACAATTGCGGAGGCTCTGATGTAAAATACTAAAAGAAACCCGAGAGAACTGACCCCATTTTGGAAACTACACCCCTAAAGGCATTTATTAAGCGGTGTAGTAAGCATTTTGACCCCACAGCTCTTTTCCTTAAACTAATGCGCTGCGGAAGGTGCAAAGTAAAAATTTAAATTTTTCCTAGAGAGGCCATTTCAAAGGCAAATATGTTGTGCCCAGTTTGTGCCACTGGAGACACATACCCCAAAAATTGCTAAAAGGTTTCTCCCGGGTTTGGCGATGCCATAAATGCCAAAGTAAACTGCTGTTTGGCCACAGTGTACAGAATGGAGGGAGTGCCATTTTGCTTTTGGAGAACGGATTTAGTAGTTTTGTTTGGCGTATTACTGGTATTTCAGTTTATAATGTGGGGGCATAGGTAAGCTTGGCAGAGTACATCAGGCATAATAAGGTGGTATAATAATGAGATAAAAAAAACAATAAAATAATCAACAGGGAATCTGTCACACATCTGGTTTAATTGTGATCTAATCAAGCCATTCTGGGAAAAAATAGAAACAATCATAAATACGGTTGAAGATATCAATATCACTTTGACATTAGAATTAGTAATCCTGAATCTGGACATGTCCTACCGGATCATAAACCACAATTCCTTAATTCCCCACCTTCTAAATGCAGCGAAACTTATAATTGCTAGACACTGGAATGAGACAGACACGCCATCCACCTCGGAATGGATTGCCGAGGTCTGTTTGGTACAGTCATTCGAAAAAACTAAATGGTTAATTGAACAAAACCTAGATAAATATTACAGATCTTGGAATAGATGGATAAATACCCAGAACACAGATGCTTTGTCTAACATGATGGGTTAGATCACATTACAAACTTCCAAACCAAAATTAAATTGGTACCAATAACGAAATATGTATAACTTGAAGTACATGTAACTTTATATGGAACGTACTGTATATATGTAGCTTTCTGATTTTAATATAATACAGCAGAAACAACTGTTAATTGTTATTTTGTTTGTTTGTATTTGCTTATTATGTTACCCCTGATCCCCATCCATTCCTTTCTGTACCCTTATCCCTCTCCCCTCCTTACTATGTCTCCAAAATGTAAATAAATAAAAAATGTACAAAAAAAAATAATCCATTGATGTTTGTTATGCTGTGACACAATGCTTTATGCACAGGCCAGTGTCATGCTGATAACACTTATGGTGTCCTTACTTATCCCCCTTTTTGGTACACGCTCTACACCTTTGCAGTTTGGATAATTTTGCTGGGAAAGTGTTGTCCTGGATATGTTTGAGTCTTCTCCTTCCTGGTTCCCTAATATTAGGGCCTTGTTAAATCGCCTCTTGAAACAGAAGAAATGTTCCCCTCGGGCCTGCACAACTGCATATTTTTTCTTTCCTGGGAGCCTTAACTTATTTTATTTTTTCATAGACGTAGTAGTATGAGGGCTGTATTTTTGCAGGATCAGCTGTGGTGTTTATTGATAGCATTTTGGGTTACATGCGATTCCAGCAATACCAAATTTATTATGTTTTACAACTTTTTGCACAGTAAAATTACTCTTGTAAAAAGAATGCCATAACTTTTTAATTTTTTCATCGATGGAGCTGTATGAGGGCTTGTTTTTTTTTACAAGGCGAGCTATAGTTTTTATTGCTACCATTTTTGGATACATTCGACTTTTTGATCCAATTTTTGGAAGGCAAGATGACCAAAAAACAGCAATTCTGGCATTGTTTGTTAGTTTTTTTTTATGCAATTCAACACGCGGGATAAATACCATGATATTTTTATAGTTCAGGCAGTTACAGACACCGCAATACTACTTGCTGTTCTAATACATTGAACTACCTATAAAGTGCAATGCATTAGAACTGTCAGTCATTCACTGACAGCAGGCTGATTAGGCCCCGCCTCCAGATGGGGCCTAATCGGCTTCCGTAATTGACAGACCAGGAGGCCATTGTTAGGCCTCCTGTTGCCATAGCAGCCGTCGGCACCCCCCGCGATTGCATTGGGGGGTGCCGATTTGGTAGAAAACAACTTAGATGCAGCGATTACTTTTGATCGCTGCATCTAAGGGGTTAATGGCAGGGATTGGAGCTATTTATGGTCACTGTTACAGCAGGGTGTCAGCTGTAACATACAGCTGACACCCGCCGCTGATGAAGCGGGCTCTGCTTTTGAGCCCGCACCATCTTCCTGTCGCCACCGGAAGCCTTTTAGGCCCCGTCTCCAGGCAGGGCCTAGGAGGCTACTGTACTCGGCAGAACAGGAGGACAGTGTTAGGCCTCTGGTTGGCATTGCAGCTATCGACACACCGAAATCGTCTCGCTAAGGTGCAGATCGGCTACAAACCCCCTAGATGAAGCGGTCGCTTTTGACCGCTGCTTTTAAGGGGTTAATGGCGGGGATCAGAGCTAACTTCGGTCCCCGCAATTACAGCAGGGTGTCAGCTGTAACATACAGCTGACACCCATGGCTGATGGCACGCACTCAGCTTCTGAGCACGTACCATCAATTTGTCGTAAGTATACGCCAAATTGCGGGAAGCACTAGCTTTCCATGATGTATACTTACGTTAAATGTCAGGTAGGGGTTAAGATAACATGACACATTATGGATGGATCATACATTAGAATAACCAAGACATCACACACAGTTTTGATATCTAAAGCTCTCTTTTTGCGTCTTATTGTAGCAAACTTCTACATACAAAAAAAAATTATATTTTCACTGAGACTGAGGTGATTAGAATCTGACAGAATTTCTAAAATCTGTGGAAATACTAAATGGACACAAACATTTCAAACAACTTATATTTATCTAATAGTATACCCAGAATGTAATGGCAGGAAGGAGGTGAAGGGAAAGTGAGCCCTAATCTACCCACCGCCCTGTCCCTGCCTACTTGCAACAACCCGCCCTAGGCGACGGGGTACAACTGGGCGGCGGTCCCTACGCTGTCTAAGTGCACGGGAGAACAAACAGGGAACACGCAAGGGAAGGGGCAGTAGCCCACGGAACGCCGCGAGGAAACGGAGCAGTGAATGAGTTGTCAGGACCAGGATGAATTGGAGTATACCCAAGTGAGCACGGAGGAGGAAGCAAGCCGGAGGCAAAGCAAAGCGGGTTAAGCAGAACAGCAGCAAGGCAGAAGCACGGCAGAAGCAGGCTGGAGCAAGCAGCAGTGGGGCCAGGAATCCAGAAGAATTACAAGCACTGAGGAGGAGAACACAGCAGGTAATAAAGGACAGGGGGCGGAGCTAACTCCGACTGACCAGGCCGCGATAGGCTCTCCCACTCCTGAGCCTGCCACCCTGGTTGGTGGGAGATGGTGTCAGTCGAACAGGTCTGGCCTCAGGTGTGGATTGATTAATCCCAGGAGTATACCTAGACGTAGTACCTGGCAGATCCCTAACAGTGTTCCCCCTTTTATGAGGGGCCACCGGACCCTTACTAAGAGGACCCGGTTTAGTAGGGAAGAGAAGGTGGAACCTCCTGATCAATACCCCAGCGTGAACATCACGGGCAGGTACCCAAGTCCTCTCCTCCGGCCCGTACCCTCTCCAATGGACCAGGTACTGGAGGGAGCCCTGGACCATCCTACTGTCCATAATCTTGGCCACCTCGAATTCCACCCCCTCAGGGGTGAGAACGGGAACAGGAGGTTTCCTCGAGGGGGACCAGGACGGGGAGCAGCGTTTAAGGAGGGAGGCATGGAAGACGTCATGTATGCGAAAGGATGGGGGCATCTCCAGACGGAAGGATACAGGGTTGAGGACTTCAATGATCTTATAAGGCCCAATAAATCGGGGAGCAAACTTCCTGGACGGGACCTTAAGGCGCAAGTTCCTGGACGACAACCAGACCAAATCCCGATGACAAAAAGGGGGTTAGCAGAACGTCTACTATCCGCCTCAATCTTTTGTGCGCTCTGGGACGCCTCTAGGTTCTTCTGAACCTGGGCCCAGACAGTGCACAGTTCCCGATGAACATCCTCTACCTCAGGATTATTGGAACAACCAGGGGAAATGGAGGAGAACCTTGGGTTAAACCCGAAATTACAGAAAAACGGGGAGACCCCTGACGAGTTACTGACCCGGTTATTCAGGGAAAATTCAGCAAGGGGAAGGAATGAGACCCAATCGAATTGACAGTCAGAGATGAAACACCTTAAATATTGTTCCAGGGACTGGTTAGTCCTCTCCGTTTGGACATTAGTTTCGGGATGGAAGGCGGAGGAGAAGGACAGATCAATCTCCAACTTTTTACAAAAGGCTCTCCAAAATAAGGAAACAAATTGTACCCCTCTGTCAGAAACGATATTGACTGGGGCCCCATGGAGACGCAGGATGTGTTTCACAAACAAAGAAGCTAACGTCTTGGCGTTAGGTAGCTTCTTAAGGGGCACAAAGTGGCACATCTTGCTGAAGCGGTCTACTACCACCCACACCACCGACTTGCCCTGAGATGGAGGCAAATCGGTGATAAAATCCATGGAGATATGGGTCCAAGGTCTCTGGGGAATGGGCAAGGAACGTAGTAGGCCCGCAGGTCGGGACCTAGGGGTTTTGGACCTAGCGCAAACCTCACAAGCGGCGACGTAAGCCCTAACGTCTTTAGGCAACCCAGGCCACCAATAGTTTCTGGTAATGAGGTGTTTGGTGCCCAAGATGCCAGGATGACCAGATAGAGCGGAGTCATGGTTTTCCCTGAGTACCCTTAGCCGGTATTGCAGGGGAACAAACAGTTTGTCCCCAGGGACGTTCCCGGGAGCTGCACCCTGATCAGCCGCGATATCAGAAGCTAAATCAGAATCCGTGGCAGAAACGATTATACCAGCGGGTAAAATACAAGCAGGATCCTTCTCGGAAGGAGGATTGGCCATGAAACTACGTGACAGGGCATCAGCCTTAATATTCTTGGACCCAGCCCTATAGGTAACCAAGAAATTAAATCTGGTAAAGAATAGTGCCCACCGAGCTTGTCTAGGATTAAGCCTCCGGGCCGATTCTAGGAAAACCAGATTCTTGTGATCCGTAAGGACCGTTACCTGGTGTCTGGCCCCCTCCAGGAAGTGCCGCCACTCTTCAAAAGCCCATTTAATGGCTAGAAGTTCGCGGTTGCCAATATCATAGTTACTCTCCGTGGGCGAAAACTTCCTAGAGAAGTAAGCACAGGGGCGGAGATGGGTGAGGGAGCTGGTACCCTGGGACAAGACAGCCCCCACTCCCACCTCGGATGCGTCAACCTCCACAATAAAAGGCTCCTCTTGGTTGGGCTGAATCAGCACGGGGCCGAGATAAAGCACTTCTTGAGGGTCTCAAAGGCCTGGACGGCCTCAGGGGGCCAATGGAGGACATCAGCGCCCTTGCGAGTAAGGTCTGTAAGAGGCTTAGCGACGACAGAGAAGTTGGCAATAAATCTCCTGTAATAGTTGGCGAACCCTAAAAAACTGTAACGCCTTAAGGGAGGCAGGTTGGACCCATTCCGCCACAGCCTGAACCTTGGCAGGGTCCATGCGGAATTCATGAGGAGTGAGGATTTGCCCTAAAAATGGTATCTCCTGTACCCCAAAGACACATTTTTCAGTCTTAGCAAACAGATTATTCTCCCGAAGGACCTGGAGCACCTTCCTGACATGCTCCACGTGGGAAGACCAGTCCTTGGAAAACACCAGTATGTCATCAAGGTACACAACAAGAAAATTACCCAGGTAATCTCTCAGGATTTCATTAATAAAATTCTGGAAGACAGCAGGGGCATTACACAACCCAAAGGGCATGACCAGGTATTCGAAATGACCCTCGGGTGTGTTGAACGCAGTTTTCCACTCATCCCCCTCTTTGATGCGGATAAGGTTATATGCCCCCCGTAGATCGAACTTAGAAAACCATTGGGCTCCCTGAACCTGATTAAAAAGATCCGGAATCAAAGGAAGTGGGTACTGGTTCCTTACGGTGACCTTATTCAGGTTACGATAATCAATGCACGGCCTAAGACCACCATCCTTCTTCCCCACAAAGAAGAAGCCAGCACCTACAGGAGAAGTCGAGGGGCGAATGAAACCCTTGGCCAGGCATTCTTGGATATACACCCTCATAGCTTCACGTTCAGGACATGAAAGATTAAATATCCTACCCTTAGGAAGCTTGGCACCAGGCACCAAATCGATGGCGCAATCGTAATCTCTATGGGGGGGCAACACCTCGGAGGCCTCCTTAGAAAACACATCGGCGAAGTCCTGAACAAACTCAGGAAGCGTGTTTACCTCCTCCCGGGGAGAAATAGAGTTAACAGAAAGACATGACATAAGACATTCACTACCCCATTTGGTGAGATCCCCAGTATTCCAATCAAACGTGGGATTATGCAACTGCAACCAGGGAAGACCTAATACCAGATCAGACGATAATCCCTGCATCACCAGTACAGAGCACTGCTCCAAATGCATGGAGCCAACCAGGAGTTCAAAAACAGGAGTATGCTGAGTAAAATAACCATTAGCAAGGGGAGTTGAGTCGATACCTACTACAGGGATAGGATAAGGTAAATCAATAAAAGCCATTTTCAGAGACATAGCAAATTCCACAGACATGATATTAGCAGATGAGCCAGAATCCACGAAGGCACTGCCAGTGGCAGACCGGCCAGCAAACGAGACCTGAAAGGGAAGCAAAATTTTATTGCATTTCACATTAACGGGAAATACCTGTGCGCCCAAGTGACCTCCCCGAAGTTTTCCGGCTTTTTATTCTTGCGCCTGGGACAGGTGTTCAGAAGATGCTTGTCGTCCCCACAGTAGAAGCAGAGACCATTCATTCTGCGAAACTCCCTACGTTGTCGAGGGGACATGGAGGCCCCGAGTTGCATAGGTACCTCCGAGTCCTCCGTGGAGGGGCGAGGAGACGGGACCTCAGGGGGAATCGCAGAAAAGTCAGAGGGGAGCACATTGAAGCGTTCAAGCTGACGTTCCCTGAGACGTCGGTCAAGTCATACTGCTAGGGCCATAACCTGGTCAAGGGAGTCAGAAGAGGGGTAACTAACCAGCAGATCCTTCAGGGCGTCAGATAATCCTAACCTAAACTGGCACCTTAGGGCCGGATCGTTCCACCGAGAAGCTACGCACCACTTTCTAAAATCAGAACAGTACTCCTCAACCGGTCTGCTACCCTGACGTAAGGTCACCAGCTGACTCTCGGCTAAAGCAGTCCTGTCAGTCTCGTCGTAAATGAGTCCGAGGGCAGAGAAAAAGCGATCAACAGAGGAAAGTTCAGGGGCGTCAGGAGCCAAGGAGAAGGCCCACTCTTGGGGCCCTTCCTGGAGTCGGGATATGATGATACCCACCCGCTGGTTCTCGGAACCCGAGGAGTGGGGTTTAAGGCGGAAATACAGTGTGCAACTCTCCCGGAAGGAGAGAAACGTCTTACGGTCCCCTGAGAACCGGTCAGGTAACTTGAGGTCGGGTTCTAGAGGTGAGGTGAGGGGAACTACTACGGCAGCGTCACCCTGGTTGACCCTCTGGGCCAGGGCCTGGACCTGTAGGGAGAGACCCTGCATCTGCTGGGTCAGGGACTCAAGGGGGTCCATGATAGCGTCAGCGTAGGGGAAATGGTAGACTAGGTAAGGGGCTTGTAATTATGTAATGGCAGGAAGGAGGTGAAGGGAAAGTGAGCCCTAATCTACCCACCGCCCTGTCCCTGCCTACTTGCAACGACCCGCCCTAGGCGACGGGGTACAACTGGGCGGCGGTCCCTACGCTGTCTAAGTGCACGGGAGAACAAGCAGGGAACACGCAAGGGAAGGGGCAGTAGCCCACGGAACGCCGCGAGGAAACGGAGCAGTGAATGAGTTGTCAGGACCAGGATGAAGTGGAGTATACCCAAGTGAGCACGGAGGAGGAAGCAAGCCGGAGGCAAAGCAAAGCGGGTTAAGCAGAACAGCAGCAAGGCAGAAGCACGGCAGAAGCAGGCTGGAGCAAGCAGCAGTGGGGCCAGGAATACAGAAGAATTACAAGCACTGAGGAGGAGAACACAGCAGGTAATAAAGGACAGGGGGCGGAGCTAACTCCGACTGACCAGGCCGCGATAGGCTCTCCCACTCCTGAGCCTGCCACCCTGGTTGGTGGGAGATGGTGTCAGTCGAACAGGTCTGGCCTCAGGTGTGGATTGATTAATCCCAGGAGTATACCTAGACGTAGTACCTGGCAGATCCCTAACACAGAATTGACGGAAAGTGGGTGTGTGTCTCTTCACTTCCTGCCTATACAAGTCTATGGAGTTGGGAGAGGGAGGAGGCGGGAGATGGAGCAGAGCGAGTCCGGTACAGACACGCTGCCCATAAAAGTCTATGGAGATGGGAGGGGGAGAAGGAGTCGAGTGAGAAAGAAACACATAGACGTGCTGCAGCTTCCTGATGAGTGTTATTTCTCAGCTACACTGCTCATTGCTGCTGTATAATCTTCTCCATGCTGCTACTGCTTATATATATATTTATATATATATATATATATATACATACACTACCGTTAAAAAGTTTAGGGTCACTTAGAAATTTCCTTATTTTTGAAAGAAAAACACAGTTTTTTTCAATGAAGATAACAGAAAATTAATAAAAAATACACTCCATACATTGTTAATGTTCTAAATGACTATTCTAGCTGCAACGTCTGGTTTTTAATGCAATATCTACATAGGTGTATAGTGGCCCATTTCCAGCAACCATCACTCCAGTGTTCTAATGGCACATTGTGTTTGCTAACTGTGTTAGAAGGCTAATGGATGATTTGAAAACACTTGAAAACCCTTGTGCAATTATGTTAGCACCACTGTAAACAGTTTTGCTGTTTAGAGGAGCTATAAAACTGACCTTCCTTTGAGCTAGTTGAGAATCTGGAGCATTACATTTGTGGGTTCAATTAAACTCTCAAAATGGCTAGAAAAAGAGAGCTTTCATGTGCAATTCGACTGTCTATTCTTGTTCTTAGAAATGAAGGCTATTCCATGCGAGAAATTGCCAAGAAACTGAAGATTTCCTACAACGGTGTGTACTACTCCCTTCAGAGGACAGCACACACAGGCTCTAACCAGAATAGAAAGAGAAGTGGGAGGCCCCGCTGCACAACGTAGCAACAAGACAAGTACATTAGAGTCTCTAGTTTGAGAAATAGACACCTCACAGGTCCTCAACTGGCAGCTTCATTAAATAGTACCCGCAAAACGCCAGTGTCAACGTCTACAGTGAAGAGGCGACTCTAGGATGCTGGCCTTCAGGGCAGAGTGGCAAAGAAAAAGCCATATCTGAGACTGGCTAATAAAAGGAAAAGATTAATATGGGCAAAAGCACACAGACATTGGACAGAGGAAGATTGGAAAAAAGTGTTATGGACAGACGAATCGAAGTTTGAGGTGTTTGGATCACACAGAAGAACATTTGTGAGACGCAGAACAACTGAAAAGATGCTGGAAGAGTGCCTGACGCTATCTGTCAAGCATGGTGAAGGTAATGTGATGGTCTGGGGTTGCTTTGGTGCTGGTAAAGTGGGAGATTTGTACAAGGTAAAAGGGATTTTGAATAAGGAAGGCTATCACTCCATTTTGCAACGCCATGCCATACCCTGTGGACAGCGCTTGATTGGAGCCAATTTCATCCTACAACAGGACAATGACCCAAAGCACACCTCCAAATTATGCAAGAACTATTTAGGGAAGAAGCAGGCAGCTGGTATTCTATCTGTAATGGAGTGGCCAGCGCAGTCACCAGATCTCAACCCCATAGAGCTGTTGTGGGAGCAGCTTGACCGTATGGTACGCAAGAAGTGCCCATCAAGCCAATCCAACTTGTGGGAGGGCCTTCTGGAGGCATGGGGTGAAATTTCTCCCGATTACCTCAGCAAATTAACAGCTAGAAGGCCAAAGGTCTGCAATGCTGTAATTGCTGCAAATTGAGCATTATTTGACGAAAGCAAAGTTTGAAGGAGAATATTATTATTTCAAATAAAAATCATTATTTCTAACCTTGTCAATGTCTTGACTATATTTTCTAGTCATTTTGCAACTCATTTGATAAATATAAGTGTGAGTTTTCATGGAAAACACAAAATTGTCTGGATGACTCCAAACTTTTGAACGGTAGTGTATATATATATATATATATATATATGTGTGTGTGATAGATAGAGATACTGTAGAAGAGTGGATTTCTCCTCTTTTCTAAGTGCAGTCTGTGGAAGACATGTTAGTCATTAGGCTCCGCCCACCAGTTCAGAGACGACTGAGAATACGAGATAGAGCCTGCAGAAGGAAAAACTGCTAAGAAAAGTCATCTAATGGCCATAAATATTGTTAATCTATGTACACACATATGACAGCTTATTCTGAAAAGTCACCTGAAAAGTTAGGTATGCTATAAGTATTACATATACAAATAAATATGATTTAAATTTACATCGTTTTTATGTTGTACCATTCTTCAAAGTTTACATTTGTGTGTGCGTATGTTTGTATGTCTTGGGTCATCGCAGGCTAAAGCTACACACAGACTTTGGTGCACGCCAGCTTCGATAGTAAATATCACACAAATTACATGTAAATTGCATGCACTGTCAATAAAGGTTTAAGGTGAAGTCACTCGATCGTCCACAGGGTTTTCTTCTAAGTTAGTTGTAGGTGCTTCTTTATTGGTTGTAAAAGAACACGTTGCAGTCGTGGGATATCCATTCATTAGTTAAAAATTATTTCCAACTTGCATGACTTGTTTTTTCACTCTTTACTCTTGCTCATTGTTATGTTTATCATGCAACAACTGCATTTACATGTGTGTAGCCCTAGTCTTATAGGGATAAGCATTCTTTAGTGGGGAAGACATAGTCATTATGGTTAAAACATACCATATAATATATATAAGGTCTCACAAATATAATATCACTTAACAGTGTAGGTTAAAACTCTCAAAATGTATAATATTCCAAACCAGTAAGTTCTTAATGAAACTGTTTCTAAATGTTCTTAGGCGCACCTGTGACTATGAGGGCGCTATGGGGGCATCTGTGACAGGCACTTAAGCCTGTGGCTGGCTTATATTGTTGTTAGGGTTAATAAAAACAGTAATGCAAAGAAAATTGTGTGCATAGAGTGATTATTGTAAAAATTTGCTGTATGGCTACTGACATTTTTTTGCTTGGGGGAGGGTGGAGGTATGCACATTTTGGTATGGTGAATTCCTCTCTTTCACTCAAAAATATATTGTTGTTTCTCAGGCTGTCAGCTTCACATGGAATAAATATGCAGTGAAAAAGTTCTGCTTTTATGATCAATCCTTAATTGATATGGTTTGCAAAAATGAAGATAATTTGGTAAAAGAATTCTTCCGACTGCTTGCAATTTGTCACACAGTGATGACTGATAAGAATGGAGGTAAGATGCATTATTTAAGAGACATTATCCATGGAATTAACAATTTCAGAAGTGCTATTATTTTTGTTTAAAGATACAAAACATGCTAAAGAAAAAGATGTATTGAGGCATAAGTGCCTAGCTTTTAATATTCATAAAATAAATTTATGTTAAACGTTCATTCAGGCAGTCTAATATTTTCAATAATTGAACGTATACCTCTATCATATTTGCTGTTTATTACTTTAATAAAATAAAATTCAGAGGGGATGGCAGGCTTTCTTACGGCTGACCTTAACACTGAAAAGTGGATTAGTGATGCAAGGGAGGTTTTCTCGGAGAAGGAACTGGTGCCTCAATCACAGAATCTTAATATCACCACCGCTTTCTGATACCTCACCAGAGTCTACAAGGATCATATTAGATCATGGTGGGAGGTACAAACAATTGAAACCTATCTAAAAAATCCAATTGTACCCCGGGTTTTAAGAATCACACTGATTCCAGCAGCTAGACTTCATTCAGAGGATCTTATACGCAAATGGGAGAAGGAATCTATTGAATCATCTCTGAGGCATTTGGAAGAGGAAAAAAATCTCTTAACCAAGAGTGCTAAGGAATTAAAAGAGGGATGGAATCTGTTAAAAAAATCACCAATACATCTGAATTTGAAAGGAAGGAGACCATTTTACAACAAGCCATTGAAAAATTCACCGCTCACATCAAAGAAAGAAAACATTTCCAGTTTGTGAGAGATATGCTGGACTTTAAGAACGGCAAAATCTTTGACTTTAACACAAGTAATAGTATACGTCAAGAAGTAGATACTGAAATATCCTCATCAGAACAAGAACTTTCAGATTCAGAATATCATAGATACCATCTTAGGAAAGCACAGGAGTGGTAGGACTCAGGGCAGGAATCCAACACGTGTTAATCAAAGAGGTAGAGGCAAGCCCCCAAGTAGGGAAGGTTTTTTGGCCAAAAGCCACCCGAGTTCGGACTATCTGATACGGGACCAAAGAGATGCATAAGAAAAATGACCTCCAACTCTGAAGATGACCTGCAGATTATTAATCTATCCACTAAGACCCTCACTATAGATGAAACTAATGTCTTTAAAAAGGGAATGTCTTTTGTTCCTACGAACAGATTACATTTATTTACCTGGTTCAAAGATCTGAATCTATTCATTCGTAAATTGAAATGGAAAAAATTCTTCAAAAGTCATAATAGACGTCAGTGTCAGGAAATGAGCATCTTAGAGGAGGACCTCCCTCGTGTTCGAGTACTTGTTAAATTACTAGAACAGGGCCAAAGAGGCCATGGGGAGGGACCATTCACAGATCTAAGAATTCCATCCACAAAAAACCCACCCATCGATGACAATACCATTATGGATGTATTTTTAGAAGTTGACACTGTACAGCTTAGAAAACTAGAGGGTACTGGTGGATCAGATTACAATCTGTCGAGGGAGGAAATGCAGAGTTTACGGACTACGTCTGATAAAGGTGGTAATATTGTCATAATGGATCTGGCACAATATAAAACCATGTGTTTGAATAGCCTGAAAGACATACTCTGCTATCGTGTTCTGGATGAGAATCCTACCAGAATTTATATTAATGAGCTAAAAAGCATTCTGAACGAGGCCCTAAAGAATAGGGTTATTAACGATAAAGAAATGACATTTATACTTAGCAGTCATCCACAATGTGCCACTTTTTACAGTCTTCCAAAGGTGCCTAAGGGCTTAGTCCCCTTAAATGGACGACCTTTCGTTTCGGGTATCGACAGCATATATCAAAATGCGAGTCTCTACATCGATAGTATCCTTAGACCTTTTGTCACAGCACTTCCATAGTTTGTGAGAGATACGATGGATGTGCTGAGAAAACTGGAGGGGATACGATGTGAATCAAATGTATTCCTTGCCAGCCTTGATGTTGAGGCACTCTACAGCTCTATTACCCATCATCTTTGGTGTAGGGCTGTGGAGTGCTTCCTTCAAGGAAGAGGTACTCACTTCCAGACACATCGTTGTCAGACTATTATGGTTTATTTTGGAACATAATTTTTTTCTGTTTGACACCAAAATCTTCCACCAGCTCAGAGGAGTGGCTATGGGAAGCCCCTGTGCTCCAACGTATGCCAATCTCTTTCTGGGTTGGTGGGAGAAAGAAGTGGTATTTGGTGATACTATGGAAAGATGGGCATCGTTTATTGTGCTATGGATTAGATACATAGATGATGTATTGATTCTATGATCCGGTACGCAGACTGAGTTTACAGAATTTGTATCTGCCCTTAACATTAATAATGTCGGTCTGTTCTTTACATCCGAGATTAAGAAAAGTGATATCACATTCCTAGACATTAGTGTACACAAAACGGATCAGGGATATTTACAAACCGACATCTTTAGAAAGGATACAGCGACAAATAATGTGCTCAGATGGGATAGTTGGCACCCAAAAGTATTAAGAAAAGGGATACAAAATATATCAGAGCTAGAATAAACTGTTCATCTATAGCTAACTATAAGAAATCAGCAGAGAATTTGAAGGAAAGATTTATAAGGAGAGGATATCCCAAAGAAGTACTCAAAACACTCTATCAATATGCTCTTGCATCAAATAGGGAATCCCTTCTAAACCCTAAAGAACAACCACAGAAGGAGGAAAAAATTAGGGTAATTGGGACATATGATGCGGGGCATGAGTAGGTGAGAAGAATTCTCAAGACTTACTGGGGGATCTTGAAGGCAGACCCTGATATAGGGGATTTAGTGGGGGATGACCCCGCAATCACCTTTCGCAGGGGACGCAACATTAAGGACAGAATTGTTACATAGTTACATAGTTAGTACGGCTGAAAAAAGACACATGTCCATCAAGTTCAACCAATCCATCAAGTTCAACCAACAACTCTGAAGGGTACTTTCCAATGTGGTGCCTGTAGGGCCTGTAGTTCTGTCCTTAAAGGCAAGAATTTCAGAAGTAGTACTACTGGCAAGATGTTTTATATTGATTCTTTTATTAACTGTAAAACCATGAGAGTAGTATACCTCATCACCTGTCAGTGCAAGATTCAATATGTGGGCAAGATGAAAAGGGATTTTAGGAGGAGGATCAGAGATCATATTTGTGACTTTGGGTAGAGGGAGGATACCCCGATCCACAGACATGTTTGGGAATATCACCAAGGAGACTCGACAGCTATTAAATTTCAAGGCATTGAACATTTGAGACCCTCAACAAGAGGTGGAAACTGGGATAGGAGGATTTTGCAAAAGGAGGTCCAGTGGATTTTCAGGATGCAAACCCTCAAACCACTGGGCCTCAATGAACATATCTCCTACACATGCTACCTATAGAACAATTCCATAAATGGGCTATGTATCTCAAATATTCGATCAAGGTATGTCATGTTTATGTTACTCCAGAATCCCAACAGGATTGTTGCTATATCCCTAGTATAGCAATAGCTTTATGATAAGACCCAATATAGTCCGGAATACAAGATTCCTAGAGAATTACACATATGAGGCATATCAGTTTATCTTCTGAATTACCTATTCTATTGTATACTCTAATTGATCTGTCAGTGTAATGTTATGACCCATAGAATTTGGGCCGCTTTAAGCTCCCCTATTTAATTATTATGCTGTAGCATACTTACCTGAGTGGCCGCGCTGTCATAAGTGGACTGATCGCATCAGCGGACGTCACTCTTACGCCTAACACGCTGATTGGTCGGCGGTCCCGATGACGTGACCAAGGAGGTGGGACTAAGCCCTTATAGTCTCGGCGTTCTCGCGTGTACGACCAGACATCAGTGTGGTATACGTGCCGAGAGAAACTGACAGCACATTTGTGCTAACCGGCTAAATTTAACCATTTACTGTGTTACACCTGAGAACGCTCTCCATAATAATCAGAGGGATCATCACACATCAGTAGCAAGCAGACAAGCTGTAATTTGCTACTATTGATACAAGTGTCCATATCAAAACGCTACATTGAGCAAACGCTTCAGACACTATGCATCAGTCTGCTGGGTCTGTTTGCTAATGTCTGTTACCAGATGTATTGGGGCATAGGTGCCTAGCTTTTAATATTTATATAATAAATTTATTTTAAACGTTTATTCAGGCAGTCTACACCGTGTTCCAAATTATTATGCACATTGGATTTAAGTGTCATAAACATTTAATTATTCGTTTTTCAATTAAACTCATTCATGGTATTGTGTCTTAGGGTATGTGCACACGATAGCGGCATTTACGTCTGAAAAGACAGATTGTTTTCAGGAGAAAACAGCTGCCTCGTTTCAGTCGTAAATGCTCCTCCTCGCATTTTGCGAGGCTTCTCTGACAGGCGTAAATTTTGAGCTGCTCTTCATTGAGTTCAATGAAGAACGGCTCAAATTACGTCTGAAAGAAGTGTCCTGCACTTCTTTTGACGAGGCTGTATTTTTACGCGTCGTCGTTTGACAGCTGTCAAATGACGACGCGTAAATGACAGGTTGTCTGCACAGTACGTCGGCAAACCCATTCAAATGAATGGGCAGATGTTTGCCGACGTATTGTAGCCCTATTTTCAGGCATAATACGCCTCGTTTACGTCTGAAAATAGGTAGTGTGAACCCAGCCTTAGGGCTCTTTGGATCATTGTAATCAATCTCAGACACCTGTGATAATTAGTTTGCCAGGTGTGCCCAATCAAAGGAAAACTACTTAAGAAGGACGTTCCACATTATTAAGCAGGCCACAGGTTTCAAGCAATATGGGAAAGAAAAAGGATCTCTCTGCTGCCGAAAAGCGTGAAATAGTGCAATACCTTGGACAAGGTATGAAAACATTGGATATTTCAAGAAAACTTAAGCGTGATCATCGTACTGTGAAAAGATTTGTGGCTGATTCAAAGCACAGATGGGTTCGTTCAGATAAAGGCATAATGAGGAAGGTTTCTGCCAGACAAATTAATAGGATTAGGAGAGCAGCTGCTAAAATGCCATTGCAAAGCAGCAAACAGGTATTTGAAGCCGCTAGTGCCTCTGGTGTCCCGCAAACCTCAAGGTGCAGGATCCTCCAGAGGTTTGCAAGTGTGCATAAAGCTATTATTCGGCCACCCCTAAACAATGATCAAAAGCAGAAACTGTTGCAGTGGGCTCAGAAATACATGAAGACTAATTTTCAAACCGTGTTGTTTACTGATGAGTGCCATGCAACCCTGGATGGTCCAGATCGATGGAGTAGTGGATGATTGGTGAATGGCCACCATGTCCCAACAAGGCTGTGACGTCAGCAAGGAGGTGGCGGAGTCATGTTTTGGGCTGGAATCATGGGGAGAGAGCTGGTAGGGCCCTTTAGGGTCCCTGACGATGTGAAAATGACCTCTGCAAAGTACGTAGAGTTTATGACTGACCACTTTCTTCCGTGGTACAAAAAGAAGAACCGTGCCTTCCGTAGCAAAATTATCTTCATGCATGACAATGCACCATCTCATGCTGCAAAGAATACCTCTGTGCCATTGGCTGCTATGGGCATAAAAGGAGAGAAACTCATGGTGTGGCCCCCATGTTCCCCTGACCTCAACCCTATTGAGAACCTTTGGAGCATCCTCCTGCAAAATATCTATTAGGGTGGGAGGCAGTTCACATCAAAACAGAAGCTCTGGGAGGCTATTCTGACATCCTGCAAAGATATTCAAGCAGAAACTGTCCAAATACTCACAAATTCAATGGATGCAAGAATTGTGAAGGTATCAAAGAATGGGTCCTATGTTAACATGTAACTTGACCTGCTAAGTTTTTTTTGATTGAAAGAGCTTTTGATTTCTGTAAATATGACCTCCTGATGCTGCAAATTCAACAAATTACCATTTTAGTTCTCTTTACAACCTTTAAAATGTTTTGATCTCTGTTGTCCATAATAATTTTGAAACAGTGCATTTTGAGTTTTTTACTTCTAAAAAAAAAATCTGTTGTCATTAGGAGATTTGTTCAATAAAATTTGCATTATACTCCAACGGTTGATGGCTTGAAGATTATGCTGACTGTCATTTGCATCGACTATTTAGGAAAATCAGAGAAAAATAACATTTGCATAATAATTTGGAACGCGGTGTAGATGTATTCACCAGGGTGGAGGAGCTTATGTAAGCTCCCTTTTATTCACTAATAGCTATGGAGGCAAGTCTCCTATATTGTCTATGAAGGACTATTACAGATGATAGTATATTCTCCTGATAATATTTTATTGAAACAGCGGCCGTCCCACGGACCTATGTAATTCAATGTGGCCGTTCACACAGCCGTTGTTTCAACGGACCGTGTGAAGGGTCCGTGGGAAAATAGCACATGTCCTATCTTTTCTCGCATCACGCATCCCTCCATAGACTCTCAGCTATGGTGGATGCCTGACATCGCATCCCACAGCGCTGAGCACGGATGCACCTCGGACGTGATAAACTGCAGTTTTTAATATCCGAGATGCGCAGTGCTCGTGTGAATCAGGCCTAAAAGCCATGAGCTGAGCTCACTGCTCGTGTGCCCTGCAAATATTAATTAATTCAGCCTCAGTACATGTTTCACTACCCTAAGTGGCGTCTTCAGGGGCATGACGGCTGCTTATAATGGCGACCTCGGGTGAGTCTGCGTCTCCTTTTAACAACTCCCATCTAACCAAAGCTTGGTCATAGTTAGCCAGCACCAACCAGAATATCATTCCACTTGATGCTTTCAAAGGGAATGTAACTGCAAATGCAATAGTGTGGCGGGTTATCGGGCTGCCTTTGTCCGACGGGGCTAGAGGCATGTCACTTAGTTAACAGATGCGTTGCCAGGTACAGGGGAAAAGAGTCCAGAAATTAGCATTGCATCAAATAGTTACTTGCAGGGACAGTATCTCTGCGTCTTAAGCTAGCGGCACGTCACTTACAGTAGTTACAGGATGCGTCGCTATGTGGGGAGGAAAATAATGTCACATCACATATTACAAGTAAGAACTGGTGTTTGAGGAGTAGTAAGTAGTTGAGCTGTTACAGATATACGTATTTCACCTAATAAGCTCAATATTTAACTTAATACTGTTCATATGCTGGGTAACGTTCTTGAAAGAACTACCTATAAGATCTAGAATATTCATTGTGTCCTCTCAGGGGTGAACCTAGCCCCTCTGCTGCCTGAGACGAACTATAAAAAGGTGCCCCTCCCCCCAAATCTATCGGAGTTTTCACATTACTAGCTTTACACAAACACGCAATATATACATTTTTTAAATAGGAAAACATTTGATGTTTATTTGTTAGGCCCTGTTCACATGGAGTATTTTGACGAGTTTTTTGGCGCGGAAACCGCTCCGCAAAACTCGTCAAAAAACAGCCTAAATGCCTCCCGAGAAAGAATGGACATGCCCTATCTTCACGCGTTTACGCCTCTGACCTCCCATTGACATCAATGGGAGGCCTAGAAAGCGTATTTAGCTGAGTTTTTTACCCATAGCACTCAATGGGCGCAAGCGAAAAACGCAGCGAAAAACGCAGCGAAAAACGCGGCGAAAAACGCGGCAAACGATGTGCAGGAAGGGACAAAATCTGCCTCAAAATCTCAAACGGAATTTTGAGGCAGATTTTTCCTCCTGCAAAAAACTCAGTGTGAACACAGCCTTTAAGGAACAGTGTCATCACAAATTATTTTTTTATATGTTAAAGATGTTAGTGCTTTATTAAAAACGTTTATATTTATTTGTGTGTTTGTGTTTTACTTTTTCTTATTTTTACACTTTTTCTTCCCTATGGGAGCTGCCATTTTTTGTTCCATTTCTGTATGTGTCGATTAACGACACATACAGACATGGAATACGGCAGCCACAGTCCCATAGGGACTGCGAACGGCTCCCGTCCCATTCACTTGTGTGTACGGCGTCTGTGTGGGAACTGCGCATGCGCCGCTCCCACACAGTCCAATTTGAAATTGGCGCCGTCCGGCGCCATTTTCCTGTGGACCGGAAGTCGCGGCCGGACAGTAATATTACTACTTCCGGTCGCGGCTTCCGGACTTGTGCACTTGGACCAGCGGCAGCAGACGGAGCGGACGGGCCGGAGGGAGCCGCGGCGGCAGGAGCAGGTAAGAGATTTCAATGTATGTTCGTGTTTGTGTGTGTTTACTACTGTATGTAAACCTACTACACTGTGTGTTAGCTCAAAAAATGGCGACACACAGTGTAGGAGGTTACACCGTTCAAACCCCTCGTTTATCCCGGCACTAGCCAGGATAAAGGAGGGGGGGATGCTGAGAGCTCACTAGAGCGAGGGCTTTTTACCCAATTTTGCAATGCTGCAATTTTGGGAATAGCTCCATCTAGTGACCAGAAATGAGTAATACTATAAATTAGAATTAATTTATAATATTTCCTGACTCGTGAAAAAAATAAAAAAAATGTGAACAATGTTTAATCACCCACACACTAAATGTTTAATTAAAAAAAAAAAAACATGTTTTTCTGGCAACACATTCCCTTTAAAGTGCTGTTTGAAGTATGGAAAATATTTAAAGAATTATTCTTACTGCCAATCAGTGCAGTGCAAATAGTACAGTCTACAATGCACTGCCCCATATCTCTCCTCGGCAGCCAGTCTCATTTGCGGCGTCACTCTCTGCAATTACATTCAGGCCAGTCCAGGACGGATCGCACTTAGCGCTGTTTTGAAGCGGCACGTCCTGGGCTGGTTTCTTTGCTCTACCTGCTGTATTGTAGTGTCTGCCTGTGCTGGCTCAATGCCAGTGGTGGATTAATATGATCTTAGGCCCTGGGCTGTACACAAGTTATGGGCCCACATCCCACACGTAAGTATCACCTACATGTCAAAGTACATCACATGCCACTCTGCAGACTGTCTCTTAGCCTGATCATCACACTTCCCCACAGCAACCACCACAGTAATTTACATAGATTGTAACACCAACATTACCAATAATACCACCATACCGTTACTGAATAATACCTCCACACCATAACCACATAGTGACTGAATAATACCCCCATACTGTTACTGAATAATACCACCACAGCATAACCACATAGTGACTGAATAATACCCCCATGTACTGTATATATATATATATATATATGTATATATATATATATATATATATATATATATATATAATGCTGCCATATATTGTACATATAGAGTCCAACATATGCTGCAAGTATAATTAATCAAATCACTTTATACTCTGTACATTATATAGCGGTGTTATAGGTGTGTACACATATAATACCACTACATATTATTTGTATAAAAAATACTGCTATAACTGTAGACATATAGTACCATTATATTCACTGCACACCTATTATACTGCTATATACTACACTCACATATAATACCGCTATATACTGCATACACCTATAATCAGGGGCATAGGTAAAGGCTCATGGGCCCGATGCAAAAGTTCTTATTGGGTCCCCCCCACCCACAAACTTCTCATGGCCGACGGTCCTCAGCTTTCAGCTGCATCGCTGGGTCTCCTAAGTGACCCAACAATACAGCACTAGCAGCCGGGGGCATCAGTAAGGACTTAAAATGTCAGGGGAAATAGCCCCAATACATATGTGTCCGCCCCAAAAAATGTGTGTGTGTGTGTGTGTGTGTGTATAGCACTACGACCCTATAAACTATGGATAGGATACATTGGCTCAGCAGTATCACGCATTATAGGATTAAATACAGGTCTCAGCAGACAGTATCACACATGATAGGATTAGATACACAGCTCAGCAGACAGTATCACACATGATAGGATTAGAGATAGGGCTCAGCAGACAGTATCACACATGATAGGATTAGATACACAGCTCAGCAGACAGTATCACACATGATAGGATTAGAGATAGGGCTCAGCAGACAGTATCACACATGATAGGATTAGATACACAGCACAGCAGACAGTATCACACATGATAGGATTAGATACAGTGGCTCAGCAGACAGTATCACACATGATAGGATTAGATACAGTGGCTCAGCAGACAGTATCACACATGATAGGATTAGATACAGTGGCTCAGCAGACAGTATCACACATGATAGGATGAGATACAGCGGCTCAGCAGACAGTATCACACATTATAGGATTAGATACAGGGCTCAGCAGACAGTATCACACATGATAGGATTACATACAGAGGACCAGCAGACAGTATCACACATGATAGGATTAGATACAGAGGCCCAGCAGACAGTATGCCACATGATAGGATTAGATACAGTGACTCAGCAGACAGTATCACATATGATAGGATTAGATAGAGTGGCTCAGTAGACAGTATCACACATAATGGGATTAGATACTCTGGCCCAGCAGACAGTTTTCACACATGATAGGATTAGATACAATGGCTCAGCAGACAGTATCAGACATGATAGGATTAGATACACAGCTCAGCAGACAGTATCACACATGATGGGATTAGATATAAGGCCCAGCAGAGTTTCACACGTGATGGGATTAGATACACAGCTCAGCAGACAGTATCACGCATGATAGGATTAGATACAGTGGCTGAGCTGACAGTATCACAAATGATAGGATTAGATATAAGGCCCAGCAGAGTATCACATATGATAGGATTAGATAGAGTGGCTCAGTAGACAGTATCACACATAATGGGATTAGATACTGTGGCCCAGCAGACAGTTTTCACACATGATAGGATTAGATACAATGGCTCAGCAGACAGTATCAGACATGATAGGATTAGATACACAGCTCAGCAGACAGTATCACACATGATGGGATTAGATATAAGGCCCAGCAGAGTTTCACACGTGATGGGATTAGATACACAGCTCAGCAGACAGTATCACGCATGATAGGATTAGATACAGTGGCTGAGCTGACAGTATCACAAATGATAGGATTAGATATAAGGCCCAGCAGAGTATCACACATGATAGGATTAGATACACAGGTCAGCAGACAGTATCATACATGATAGGATTAGATACAGTGGCTCAGCTGACAGTATCACACATGATAGGATTAGATACAGTGGCTCAGCAGACAGTATCACACATGATAGGATTAGATACACAGCTCAGCAGACAGTATCACACATGATAGGATTAGAGATAGGGCTCAGCAGGCAGTATCACACATGATAGGATTAGAGATAGGGCTCAGCAGACAGTATCACACATGATCGGATTAGATACACAGCTCAGCAGACAGTATCACACATGATAGAATTAGAGATAGGGCTCAGCAGACAGTATCACACATGATAGGATTAGATACACAGCTCAGCAGACAGTATCACACATGATAGGATTAGATACAGTGGCTCAGCAGACAGTATCACACATGATAGGATTAGATACAGTGGCTCAGCAGACAGTATCACACATGATAGGATTAGATACAGTGGCTCAACAGACAATATCACACATGATTGGATTAGATACAGTGGCTCAGCAGACAGTATCACACATGATCGGATTAGATACATGGCCCAGCAGTCAGTATCACACATGATTGGATTAGATACATGGCCCAGCAGTCATTATCACACATGATGGGATTAGATACAGGACTCAGCTCGCTGACATTGCGGCTCCAGCTCTGGACCCAGGAAAGGTAAGAATAATAATTGTTTTGCTTTTTTATGTGTTACTGATTATTTTTGCGTGTTTGTGTATTTTTACAGGTTCGGTTGTTGAACTTCAGATTCGAGGACAATTTCAATGACAGCTTTTTTTTATTCTCAATAAAATGGTTAATGGGGGTTGTGTTTTTTTATTTCAATAAAATATTTTTTCTATGTGCTTGTACCTTTTTAAACTTTATTATTACCGCCTTAGTAATGGCCGCTGGCTGATTGACAACCTCCATTACTAAGGCGGGGCTTAATGTTAGCCGGTGCAGAGGCTAACACTAACCACCATTATTACCCCGGTACCCACCGCCACCAGTGATACTGGGAAGAGCCGGGTACGAACCAGTACCCGACCATCTGCAGTGACAGGCAGGCACCGGGGTGGCCGCAGGCTGGTAGTATTAGGCTGGGGAAGGCCAAAAACAGTGGCACCTACCACCCTGGTAATGCTGCCTGCTGCTGCTGCTGTGTTGTATCTGGCTGGTTATGAAAATTAGGGGGGACCCCACATCGTTCTTTCCAATTATTTTGTATTTTATTTTTTTTAAATGACGTGGGGTCCCCCCCATTTTTCATAACCAGCCAGATACAATAAAGCAGCAGCAGCCTAGCATTACCAGGGTGGGAAGGGCCACTGTTTTTGGCCTTTCCCCTCCTGATAATACCAGCCTGTGGCCGCCCCATTGCCTGACCATCACTACAGATGGTCAAGTACTGGTTCGTACCCGGATATTCCCAGCACACCTGGTGGCGGTGGGTACCGGGGTAATAAAGGGGGTTAGTGTTAGCCTCTGAACCGGCTAACACTAAGCCCCGCCTTAGCAATGGATGCTGTCACTCAGCCGGCGGCCATTACTAAGGCGGTAGTAATAAAGTTTAAAAAAAAACACAAAGACATAAAAAAAATATTTTATTGAAATAAAATTAAACCACACAACCCTCATTAACCATTTTATTGATAATAAAAAAGCCGTCATCGAAGTAGTCCTGGAATCTAAAATCTTGTGTAAGAAAACACACAAAAAACGATTAGTAACACATGTGTTTGGCTTATATACAGGGCCCATGTGTGATACTGTCTGTGGGACCCTGTATTTAAGCTTACCACAAGGTAGGCTTAGATACAGGGTCAGGCAGACAGTAATCTTATACAGTAATACAGGGCCCAGCAGACAGTATCACACATGGGCCATGTATCTAAGCCTACCATGTGATTGGCTTAGATACAGGGCCCAGCAGACAGCATCACACAATCTGTGATCCTGTCTCATGGGCCCTCTAAACCTGCTACATCATAGGCTTAAAGGGGTTGTGCAGTCCCTAAACATTGATGGCCTATCCACAGGATAGGCCATCAATAGCTGATGTGTCGGGGTCCGTCTCCCGGGACCCGCCAATCAGCTGTTTTGAAGGGGCCGCAGCACTCTTACGAGAGCTGCTTCCCCTTCATTTCCCTTACTCGCTCACACTGTGACCGGAATGAAGTGACCGGAATGAAGGGGAAGCAGCTCTCGTACGAACACTGCGGCCCCTTCAAAACAGCTGATTGGCGGGCTCCCGAGAGTCGGACCCCGCCAATCAGCTTCAGCAGACGGATATTAATCTTACCCTCCTCTTCAGCCGCGGTGGAAGCTCTGTCCTAACTCTATCCAGGATCACGATGTTGTGCGCGGCGCATAGCGTTGTGACGTCAGGACCTCCACCGCTCCAGAACCAGGAGGGTAAGTACTGTCAGTTACTATAGTAACAGGGGCCCGCGGCCCGAGTTACTATAGTAACTTTTTATTGATGTGGTGCGGGGGGCTGCGGGCCTCCCTGGCTTCGGGGTCCCGTCGCAATTGTGACCGCTGCGACCCCTATAGCTACGCCACTGCCTATAATATTGCAACATACACTACGCACAGTACGGCTACACAGTCTACACACACAATACCAGTATATACACTATATACTCTACACTTTCCCACTATTTACACAAAAGCACAGCAAAAACCGTTTCTAAATTATTGCTGCAAAACTACAATGTGTGAATGTCCTTACAGTATCATATGTACACGAGAATCATATTTCCACATACACAGATTATATATATATATATATATATATATATATATATACATATATATATATATATATATATATATACAGTGAAGGAAATAAGTATTTGATCCCTTGCTGATTTTGTAAGTTTGCCCACTGTCAAAGTCATGAACAGTCTAGAATTTTTAGGCTAGGTTAATTTTACCAGTGAGAGATAGATTATATAAAAAAAAAAGAAAATCACATAGTCAAAATTATATATATTTATTTGCATTGTGCACAGAGAAATAAGTATTTGATCCCCTACCAACCATTAAGAGTTCAGCCTCCTCCAGACCAGTTACACGCTCCAAATCAACTTGGTGCCTGCATTAAAGACAGCTGTCTTAAATGGTCACCTGTATAAAAGACTCCTGTCCACAGACTCAATTAATCAGTCTGACTCTAACCTCTACAACATGGGCAAGACCAAAGAGCTTTCTAAGGATGTCAGGGACAAGATCATAGACCTGCACAAGGCTGGAATGGGCTACAAAACCATAAGTAAGACGCTGGGTGAGAAGGAGACAACTGTTGGTGCAATAGTAAGAAAATGGAAGACATACAAAATGACTGTCAATCGACATCGATTTGGGGCTCCATGCAAAATTTCACCTCGTGGGGTATCCTTGATCCTGAGGAAGGTGAGAGCTCAGCCGAAAACTACACGGGGGGAACTTGTTAATGATCTCAAGGCAGCTGGGACCACAGTCACCAAGAAAACCATTGGTAACACATTACGCCGTAATGGATTAAAATCCTGCAGTGCCCGCAAGGTCCCCCTGCTCAAGAAGGCACATGTACAGGCCCGTCTGACGTTTGCAAATGAACATCTGGATGATTCTGAGAGTGATTGGGAGAAGGTGCTGTGGTCAGATGAGACTAAAATTGAGCTCTTTAGCATTAACTTAACTCGCCGTGTTTGGAGGAAGAGAAATGCTGCCTATGGTCCAAAGAACACCATCCCCACTGTCAAGCATGGAGGTGGAAACATTATGTTTTGGGGGTATTTCTCTGCTAAGGGCACAGGACTACTTCACCGCATCAATGGGAGAATGGATGGAGCCATGTACCGTCAAATCCTGAGTGACAACCTCCTTCCCTCCACCAGGACATTAAAAATGGCTCGTGGCTGGGTCTTTCAGCACGACAATGACCCGAAACATACAACCAAGGCAACAAAGGAGTGGCTCAAAAAGAAGCACATTAAGGTCATGGAGTGGCCTAGCCAGTCTCCAGACCTTAATCCCATCGAAAACTTATGGAGGGAGCTGAAGATCTGAGTTGCCAAGCGACAGCCTTGAAATCTTAATGATTTACAGATGATCTGCAAAGAGGAGTGGGCCAAAATTCCATCTAACATGTGTGCAAACCTCATCATCAACTACAAAAAAGTCTGACTGCTGTGCTTGCCAACAAGGGTTTTGCCACCAAGTATTAAGTCTTGTTTGCCAAAGGGATCAAATACTTATTTCTCTGTGCACAATGCAAATAAATATATATAATTTTGACAATGTGATTTTCTTTTTTTTTTTATATATAATCTATCTCTCACTGGTAAAATGAACCTAGCCTAAAAATTCTAGACTGTTCATGTCTTTGACAGTGGGCAAACTTACAAAATCAGCAAGGGATCAAATACTTATTTCCTTCACTGTATATATGTATACACACACACACACACACACACACACACACACACATATATATATATATATATATATATATAACACACATTTACACTCTCATACACATACCTTCTATGTAGGATCTCTAATGCAGACAGTCTCATATATAGACGAGAATCATATATATATGCACACACACACACACACACACACACACACACACACACACACACACACACACACACACACACACACACAAACAAACATTTACACACTCATACACACACTTACCTTCTATGTAGGATCTCTCATGCAGTCTCTTGAAGCAGCATTGGCTTTACAACATGCCCCAGGCCAGCAGATTTAACCAGCTGCAGAAGTAGCTGGTCTGTTAGACAAATAGGGGGACACAGCACACGAGAGGAGGGGGGCAGAGGAGAGGGAAGCAAGGGGACACATGAGAGGAGGGGGATACAGGAGACACAGAAGAGTGACACAGGAGAGGAGGAGGGCACAGGAGAGGGACACAGGAGAGGAGGAGGGCACAGGAGAGGGACACAGGAGAGGACTAGACACGGAGCTTCCTCTCTGCAGACGCTGAGGCTGTGAACTCTTCCCTCCCCCTCTTCTCTGCCCCGACTGCTTCAGACGAAAGGGAGAGAGAGGGAGAGGACGTAGCTTGTATGCACAGCAGTCCACCGCTCACCTCATTCGTCTGGTCACTTGCTTGAGGAGACGACCGCTCCTCCTGCAGACCTGCTCCTCTCTGGTGGCGCGTGCTTCATACAGCGTCAGAGAGGAGCAGGAGTGTTCTCACAGACAGGCACGTCTGCTAGGTAAAATAATCCCCCTCCCCCGGTCCAGTCTGTCTCGGGCTCAAAATGCCGCCCCCCACTTTCAGCTGGGTTGTGCCACCTGAGGCTGTCGGCTCACATTGCCTCATGGTAGATGCGGCACTGTGTCCTCTTAACCATCAACTGTACTACTGATTTTCTTGATACAGTATCTCCATATATACTGCTTAGATATATTAACCTCCATTATGTTCATTCGTAAATGCTGATTATGAAGAAAAAAAATATGGACCGCACATCCACAATATACACACAGATCTATAGCTACTAAGCCAACATTTTTTTCTAAACATGAACATGAGGTTCTTTGTTAACATTTTGATCAAATTTTATAAGCCCACTTTCAACTTCACAGCGACCTCTTTAAAGTGGGTCCCTACTCTATTGGTTGCAGAACCGCATGGTGGCCTCAGCCACAGCAACACTGCACCTGCAGAAGGAGCAACCCAGAGGCCCAAAAGCACCCATGCTCCCAAGCCTAACCAAGCCACTGTCATGGTGCGGGGTGTGGACTAACTGGGCTGTACCACGTAGCGGGATGGCAGCTGGCCAAACAGGTATGGTACAGAGTCTATAGTCCAGAAAATCATGAGTTGATGATGATTTTAATGCGCTAGCCCTTTAAGAGCGGGCACGAGCGCGCGCATTCCCTCCGGGAGACAGTCTCAATACACGGAACTGAGTGATGGCGCCTCACAGGGGGACGACGCAGCACAGCAGCAGGATGTCCATGCCTGCGGTCGTCGAGGGGTAAGTTAGAATGATGGACTGCGGCCATAGACGTTACAGTATCCCACCTCTTACGCCCCTCTTCTTGGGGCCAGAGTGGGAGAGAAACTTCATCATGAGGACATCGATGTTCTCCTCTGGCTCCCAAGACCTCTCTTCTGGACCGAATTCCCTCCAATCCACCAAATAAAACGTCCTTCCTCCCACCTTCTTGGTGGCTATAATCTCCCTTACCTCAAAAGTCCTTGACAATCCGCCAGGAGCCACTGCGGAGCTAGGAGTCCTAGAGTTGCGGTTCAGGACCACAGGCTTCAGCAAGGAGATATGGAAGGAGTTAGGGATTTTGAGGGTAGGAGGCAGCCGCAGTTTGTAAGAGACCAGGTTAATTTGTAGCAGGATCTCGAAGGGTCCGAGGAACCTCGGAGCAAATTTGCAGGACGGCACCCTCAGCCGGATATTCTTTGTGGACAACCAGACTTTGGTACCTGGAAGAAACTGAGGAGGATCCCGTCTTCTAGTATCTGCTTTTTTCTTCATGCGGTCAACTGCCAGCAGAATAGAAGATCGGGTCTGTTGCCATATTTGCAGTAAGTCCCTGAAGGTCGAGTCAGCTGCAGGCACCTGGGACAAAGCAGAGACGGGAAGAGGTATTCGAGGATGTTTGCCGTAGACTATGAAGAACGGGCTGGAGGTGGTGGACTCACTAGTATGGTTATTATAGGAGAATTCTGCCCACGGGAGCAGCTGCACCCAGTCATCATGTTGCCTGGAAACAAATTGACGTAGATAGTTCTACATAATTTGGTTAATCCTCTCGACTTGCTCATTGGACTGGGGATGATAGGCCGAAGAGAAGTCCAACTTTACATCGAGGATGCCACAGAGTGCTCTCCAAAATTTTGAGGTGAACTGGACCCCTCGATCCGAGACAATTTGCAGAGGCAAGCCGTGCAGACGGAAGATGTGTTGTATGAAGAGGTCAGCCAGTCGAGCAGCAGAAGGCAGACCAGTCAGGGGAACAAAATGAGCCATTTTAGGGAATCGATCCACCACCACCCAGATCACACTGCATCCCGCAGAGAGAGGCAGATCTGTGACAAAGTCCATAGCAACAAGCCGCCAGGGGCATCGGGCACAGGCAGTGGTTTGAGCAGAGCAGCTGGTCTGGAGTGGGCAACTTTGCTTGCTGCACACCGTACAGGATGAGACAAAGTCCATGACGTCTTTGGGCAGCATGGGCCACCAGAACAGACGGGCGATTAGGTCTCGGGTCTTACAGGCACCCATGTGACCTGCCAGCTTGGAACTGTTACCCCAGCGAAGGATTCTTCCTCTGTCTGCCAGACGTACAAAAGTTCTTCCTGGAGGAATGTCACTAACCTGCAGAGGGTTAACAGAATAGATGCAGGAAGGGTCAATAATTTTCTGTGGGGACTCCACAGTATCCTCTGTTTCAAATGACCTAGACAAGGCATCGGCCCTAACATTCTTGTCGGCAGGTCGGTAGTGGAGTTCGAACTGGAACCGAGCAAAGATCAACGACCACCTGGCTTGACGAGGGTTCAACCATTGAGCCGTCTGTAAATAGGTCAGATTCTTGTGATCTGTGAATAACAGGATAGGATGGACTGTGCCTTCCAGTAGATGTCTCCAGCTTGATGGCCAGTAACTCCCGATCCCCAATTAAGTAGTTGCGCTCTGCGGAAGAAAACAGTTTGGAATAGTAGCCACATACCACAGTCTTGCCTTTAGAACCTCTCTGGAACAACAGTGCACCTGCACCAACAGAGGGACACATGAGGATGGTGAAGAATAGAGGCTGACGTAAATTCATTTTTTAAGGTCTCAAATGCGGCTTCTGCCTCCGGAGTCCACATTTTGGCATTCATATCCTTTTTTGTGAGGGTAGACATGGGGGCTGTCAATGACGAGAAGTTGGGAATGAACAGCCAATAGAAGTTGGCGAATCCCAGGAAGCGTTGTGTGGTCCTTAAGCTTTGGGAGCGTGGCCACTCCAGGACAGCTTTTTACCTTCTCAGGGTCCATCTTGAGGCCCTGATCGGAGATGATATAACCCAGGAAGGGAAGAGATCTTTTTTCAAACACACACTTCTCCAGCTTGGCATAAAGATGATTCTCCCTTAAACTAAGCAACACCTGGCGGACATGACTCTGATGAGTTACCGGATCTGGGGAAAAAAAATCAAAATGTCATCGAGATTCACTAAAACACAGACATAGAGGAGATCAATGTCATTGACAAATTCTTAAAACACTGCGGGGCGTTACACAGGCCGAAGGGCATAACTAGGTATTCATAGTGCCCATCACGTGTATTAAATGCGGTCTTCCACTCATCACCCTGACGAATGCGAATCAGGTTGTAAAGTCCCATAAAGTCCAGTTTAGAAAAAAAATTTGCCCCCCCCCCGAATGCGATCAAACAGTTCCGAAATCAAAGGTGATGGGTACCTGTTCTTCACCGTGATCCGATTGAAGCCCCGGTAGTCAATGCAAGGTCGGAGGGATCCATCCTCCTTCTTGACAAAGAAGAACCCAGCTTCGGCCGGGGATGAGGACTTACGAATGAAGCCCCTCTCCAGATTCTCCTTGATTTAGGTCAACATAGACTGAGTCTCTGGCAGTGAGAGAGAGTATACTCTACCGCGAGGAGGAGATGAATCAGGAACCAAGTCGATCGGACAATCACATGCTTGATGAGGTCTCCGCATCCCTTTTTTTGAAGACATCAGAGAACATAGAGAAACAAGAAGGCAACCCTGCCAATGACTGATGCGGCGAAGACTGCGGAGGATGGATATGACCCAGACAGCGGTCGAGACACTTGGGACCCCACTGGAGAACCTCTCCAGAGTTCCAATCCAGGACTGGGGCAACTGGAGAAGATCCACAAGGTCTTGACAGATGAAATTAGCTGCAGAGCCAGAGTCCAGGTAGGCAGAGACCAGATGGGGTTTCTCGCCAACAATGATGGTCACGCGAATAAACTATTTGGAGGAGAGTTCACAATTAAATGCAGTGGCGCCTAGGGTTGCCTCTCCAACCAAACCTAGGCGTTGGTTTTTTGCGCCTGTGCTATTTCTCTTGTACAGACAATTTTAGGCAATCCACCTGCATCGGAACCTCGGGCAAGGCAGTAGAGGACGGCAAGAGGGGTTGCTGGAAGTTGGGCGCCAATCTAGGAAGCCGTCTCTCCTGTCAAACCTCATGAGATCTTTCCCTGAGTCTTATATCCACCCGGGTAGCCAGCAGAATCAGGTCGTCCAAGACAGGTGGTAGATCTCAGGCAGCAAGTTGTTCTTGATCTCGGGCGATAGGCCATGCCAGAAGGATGCTACCAAGGCCTCAGTGTTCCAGGACAGCTCTCCTGCCAGGGTCCGGAACTGGATGGTATATTCGCCCACGGAGGTGTCCTCTTGGCGAAGGTTTGAAGATGGCAGTGGCTGACGACAAGACTCGTCCTGGCTCCTTAAAAACAGTACGGTACAACCGCACGAACACCTGGAAGTCTTGAGTCTCAGGTCCCTGACGTTACCAGACTGGGTTCGCCCATGCCAGGGCCTTGCCAGCAAGTAGAGACACGATGAAGGCGATCTTGGTTCCGTCCGACAGAAATGCTCTGGCGTGCAGGGTAAAATGGATATAGCATTGGTTCAGAAATCCCCTGCATGTACTTGCGCCTCCATGGAACCGAGAAGGTAATGGCAGTGAGAACCGAGGATCCGAACCGGAACCGCCAGGAGGTGTAGCAGGAGGGTCGGTCGGAGGAGCTTGCATAGAAGCAGGAAGGGAAGCAGCTAGCGCCCCTAGCTGCTGTGCCATGGAGTCCACAGCCACATGAAGTTGATCCTGTCTTGCTCGGAGATCCTGCAGTTCCGCCTGCATGGCTTGGGAGGGTGACATGCCCTTAACTTGACCAGCGGAGTCCATGGCCTGAGCGTACTGTCACAGTGCGGGGTGTGGACCCACTGGGCCGTTCCGTGTAGTGGGATGGCAGCTGGCCAAACAGGTATGGTACAGAGTCTATAGTCCAGAAAATCATGTGAGTGTATGATGATGATTATCATGCGCGCGTTGGCCCTTTAAGAGCAGGCACGAGCGTGCGCGCACCCTCCGGGAGACAGTCTCGTTACCCGAATGTGAGTGCCGGCGCCTCACAGGGTAACGACGCAGCACAGCAGCAGGATGTCCACGGCCGCGGTCGTCGAAGGGTAAGGTAGAACGACGGACCGCGGCCATAGACGTTACAGCCACCTTGGCTCTAGGCCACGTCCCCCCACGTCCCCCCACAAGTGCAGCAACAGATACCACCACACAGCACCACAAGTTGTGAACAGGTGGAATGAGTTCACCTTTCTATGTGCTCCCAGTGGCCAACTGAGAGCACACGAGCAGAAACACTTATGAGGTCATTCCTAAATTAAAATCACCTGGGCCAATTGTTTGGAGTTCTGGTACCCAAAAAGACAAATAAAACAATAACAAAAGACGGGGACAGACTGTATACACCGCGTTCCAAATTATTAGGCAAATGTTATTTTTCACCGATTTTCCTAAATAGTCGATGCAAATGAAAGTCAGTATAATCTTCAAGCCATCAACCGTTGGAGTATAATGCAAATTTTATTGAACAAATCTCCTAATGATAATAGATTTTTTTTTAGAAGTAAAAAACTCAAAATGCACTGTTTCAAATTATTATGCACAACAGAGATCAAAACATGTTAAAGGGTGTAAAGAGAACTAAAATGGTAATTTGTTGAATTTGCAGCATCAGGAGGTCATATTTACAGAAATCAAAAGCTCTTTTAATAAAAAAAAACTTAGCAGGCCAAGTTACAAGTTAACATAGGACCCCTTCTTTGATATCACCTTCACAATTCTTGCATCCATTGAATTTGTAAGTATTTGGACAGTTTCTGCTTGATTATCTTTGCAGGATGTCAGAATAGCCTCCAGAGCTTCTGTTTTTATGTGTACTGCCTCCCACCCTCATAGATATTTTGCTTGAGGATGCTCCAAAGGTTCTCAATAGGGTTGAGGTCAGGGGAACATGGGGGCCACACCATGAGTTTCTCTCTTTTTATGCCCATAGCAGCCAATGACACAGAGGTATTCTTTGCAGCATGAGATGGTGCATTATCATGCATGAAGATAATTTTGCTACGGAAGGCACGGTTCTTCTTTTTGTACCACGGAAGAAAGTGGTCAGTCATAAACTCTACTTACTTTGCAGAGGTCATTTTCACATCGTCAGGGACCCTAAAGGGCCCTACCAGCTCTCTCCCCATGATTCCAGCCCAAAACATGACTCCGCCACCTCCTTGCTGACGTCACAGCCTTGTTGGGACATGGTGGCCATTCACCAATCATCCACTACTCCATCCATCTTGACCATCCAGGGTTGCACGGCACTCATCAGTAAACAACACGGTTTGAAAATTAGTCTTCATGTATTTCTGAGCCCACTGCAACCATTTCTGCTTGTGGGCATTGTTTAGGGGTGGCCGAATAATAGCTTTATGCACACTTGCAAACCTCTGGAGGATCCTACACCTTGAGGTTCGCCGGACTTCAGAGGCACCAGCGGCTTTAAATACCTGTTTGCTGCGTTGCAATGGCATTTTAGCAGCTGCTCTCCTAATCCTATTAATTTGTCTGGCAGAAATCTTCCTCATTATGCCTTTATCTGAACGAACCTGTCTGTGCTCTGAATCAGCCACAAATCTTTTCACAGTACGATGATCATTCTTAATTTTCTTGAAATCTCCAATGTTTTCATACCTTGTCCAAGGTATTGCACTATTTCACGCTTTTCGGCAGCAGAGAGATCCTTTTTCTTTCCCATATTGCTTGAAACCTGTGGCCTGCTTAATAATGTGGAAAGTCCTTCTTAAGTAGTTTTCCTTTGATTGGGCACACCTGGCAAACTAATTATCACAGGTGTCTGAGATTGATTACAATGATCCAAAGAGCCCTAAGACACAATACCATGAATGAGTTTAATTGAAAAACTAATAATTAAATGTTTATGACACTTAAATCCAATGAGCAAAATAATTTGGAACACGGTGTAGTATGTTAATAATGAAGATAAAAACATGGATGTTTTCTTCTTCATTGACATATCATTAGTAAATGCACTGAGCAACTGCCTTTTCAATCTCTATATACATGAATTTAAAATATCCCTTGTATATACTATGCTGCCTATATACATACATTTACATGTTTAATTATTCATTATATATACTGTTCTCATGATGTTGTTTATTGATGTATTTACCTCATAACTGTTACGTAGGGTTCGTGGACACACTGGGCCGTTGTATGGCAGCTGGCCAACAGGGCGCAGGTCAGAGTCTATAGTTCATATAGGGTACCTGTGGCAACTCGGACAGTAGCAATGCAGGCTTAGCAGGAAAAAGGCAGCAGGTAGACGTCAGGCGTGGAGAAGCAGGACAGGCATGGTAAACAGCACAGTACGGCTACAGCTCAGCACGCCACTAGATCAGGATACACGTTACAGGATAAAGGAACAGGGAACACCGGGAGCAGGAAACACTAGGGGACCATTTGCAAGACAGACCTGGAATACAACAACAACGCTCAGGTGTGGGAGGGTAGGGCTGGGACCTTCTTTTAGCCCAGGGTGCTCAGGGAGGAATTAGCTCAATCTCCAACATGCGTGCGCTCTGGCTTCTTAAGTCTGGACTGAGCTCGTGAGCGCACCCTGGTGGTCACTGTGGAGCAGGACGGCCGTATGTGCAGACATCTCGAGAGATGGGCGTCGACTGGATGGACGGAGTTTGTGGTCAGCAACCACGGACGTTACAGTATCCCCCCTCTTACGCCCCCTCCTCTTGGGACAAAAACCAGAGAGAAACCTCTTAATCCACCAATAAAAAGTCTTTCCTCTCACTCTCTTGGTGTCCAAGATCTCATTAACCTCAAAGGTATCTGAAGGGCCGCTGGAGGCAACCGCAGGGCTTGGAGTCTTGGTAAAGCGGTTCAGAACCACTGGTTTCAGGAGAGAAACATGGAAGGAGTTGGGGATCTTGAGGGTAGGAGGCAGTCAAAGCTTGTAGGCGACAGGGTTGATCTGCTGCAGGATCTCAAAGGAACCGAGGAACCTGGGAGAAAATTTGTATGATGGCACCCTCAGTCGAATATTCCTGGAGGACAGCCGGACCTTCCTGCCAGGAAGAAACTGAGGAGGTTCCTTTTTCCTTGTGTCTGCCTTCCACTTCATGCGGTCGACCGCCATCATGATGGAGGATTGAGTCTGCTGCCAGATCTGCAGAAAGTTCCCAAATGCCGTGTCAGCAGCTGGCACCTCGGACGTAAGAGGGACCGGGAGAGGAATTTGTGAGTGCTGGCCATAGACAATAAGGAACGGTGTCTTCTGAGTGGACTCGCTGGTATGATTGTTGTAAGAGAACTCAGCCCACGGAAGCAACTGCACCCAGTCATCATGCTGCTTGGAGATGAAGTGGCGTAGGTAGTTCTCCAAGATCTGTTTGATCCTCTCGACCTGACCATTGGACTGAGGATGGTAGGCTGAGGAAAAGTTCAACTTTATACCTAGGAGTCCGCAGAGGGCTCTCCAGAACTTCGAGGTGAACTGAACCCCCCGATCAGACACAATATGCTGCGGCTAGCCGTGCAGGCGGAAGATATGTTGGATGAACAGCTTGGCCAGCAGAGGAGCAGAAGGAAGACTGGTCAGAGGAACGAAGTGGGCCATCTTTGAAAATCGATGCACCAACACCCAGACAGTACTGCATCCGGCAGAGAGAGGCAGGTCCATTATAAAGTCCATAGCCATATGCTACCTTGTGCATAGGCAATGGCTGGAGCAGACCAGCAGGTCTGGAGTGAGCGACCTTGTTGGCTGCACATACTGAACAGGAAGAAACAAAATCCATAATGTCCTTGGGCAACGTGGGCCACCAGAAATGACGAGCAATCAGATCCCGAGTCTTACGGGTCCCCACCTGACCTACCAGTCTAGAGGAGTTTCCCCAGCGGAGGATTCTTCCATGGTCAGCCAGGCGCACAAAAGTCCTCCCTGGAGGAATGTCACCAACTTGCAGGGGATTGATAGAGACAATGCAAGACAGATCAATGATGTTCTGTGGAATCTCCATGGTGTCTTCTTTCTCGAAAGACCTGAACAAGGCATCGGCCCTCACATTCTTGTCGGCCGGGCGATAATGGAGCTCAAACTGGAAACTGGTAAAGAACAGTGTCCACCTGGCCTGACGAGGGATCAGCCGTTGGGCCGTCTGAAGATAGGTGAGGTTCTTATGGTCCGTAAAAATCAGGATGGGATGAGCTGCGCCCTCTAGTAGATGTCTCCACTCCTCCAGAGCCAATTTGATGGCCAGTAACTCCCGATCCCCGATCGAGTAGTTGCGTTCTGCGGAAGAGAAGAGCTTAGAAAAATATCCACATACTATTGACTTGCCCTTGGAGCCTCTCTGGAACAGGAGTACATCAGCACCGACAGAGGATGCGTCCACCTCCAACGAGAACTGTAGAGAGACATCTGGATGATGGAGGATTTTAGCTGACATGAAGGCACTCTTCAGGCTATTGAATGCGGACTCTGCCTCAGGAGTCCACGCCTTGGCGTTCATGCCCTTCTTAGTGAGGTTAGAGATATGTAATGGCAGGAAGGAGGTGAAGGGAAAGTGAGCCCTAATCTACCCACCGCCCTGTCCCTGCCTACTTGCAACGACCCGCCCTAGGCGACGGGGTACAACTGGGCGGCGGTCCCTACGCTGTCTAAGTGCACGGGAGAACAAACAGGGAACACGCAAGGGAAGGGGCAGTAGCCCACGGAACGCCGCGAGGAAACGGAGCGGTGAATGAGTAGTCAGGACCAGGATGAAGTAGAGTATACCAAGGTGAGCACGGAGAAGGAAGCAAGCCAGGGGCAAAGAGAAGCAGGTTAAGCGGAACTGCAGCAAGGCAGAAGCACGGCAGAAGCAGGCTGGAGCAAGCAGCAGTGGGGCCAGGAATCCAGAAGAATTACAAGCACTGAGGAAGAGAACACGGCAGGTAATAAAGGACAGGGGGCGGAGCTAACTCCGACTGACCAGGCCGCGATAGGCTCTCCCACTCCTGAGCCTGCCACCCTGGTTGGTGGGAGATGGTGTCAGTCGAACAGGTCTGGCCTCAGGTGTGGATTGATTAATCCCAGGAGTATACCTAGACGTAGTACCTGGCAGATCCCTAACAAGATAGGAGAAGTCAGTGAGGAGAAGTTTGGAATAAACCGTGTCTAGAAATTGGCGAATCCCAGGAAGCATTGTATGGCCCTCAAGCCTTGAGGGCGTGGCCATTCCAGGACAGACTTTACCTTTTCAGGATCCATCTCGAGACCTCGATTCGAGACAATATAGCCCAGGAAGGGTAGAGCATCTTTTTCAAACATGCACTTTTCCAACTTAGCGTACAGACGATTCTCCCTAAACTGCAGCAAAACTTGACGGACATGTCTCTGATGCATCATAGGATCTGGAGAAAAAAAATCAAGATATCATCAAGGTAGACTACTACACAAACATAGAGGAGGTCACGGAAAATGTTATTAACAAACTCCTGGAAGACCGCAGGAGAATTACACAGACCGAAGGGCATTACTAGATATTCATAGTCTCCATCACGGGTGTTAAATGCAGTCTTCCATTCATCCCCCTGGCGAATTCAGACTAGGTTGTAAGCCCCAAGCAGGTCTAGTATGGAAAAAATCTTGGCACCACGTATACGATCAAACAGTTCTGAGATCAGTGGCAACGGATATTTATTTTTCACCGTGATCTGGTTGAGGCCTCGGTAGTCAAAGCAAGAACGAAGAGAAGCATCCTTCTTTTTGACGAAGAAGAACCCGGCTCCTGCTGGGGAGGAAGACTTCCGTATGAATCCCCTCTCCAAGTTCTCTTTCACATAGGCGGACATGGACAGAGTCTCTGGCAAGGAGAGAGGATATACCCTACCACGGGGAAGGGATGCACCAGGAATCAGCTCGATAGGGCAGTCATACGCCTGGTGTGGAGGCAATGTCTCCGCCTCCCTCTTGATGAAGACGTCCGACAATGCAGCATAATGACCCGGCAATCCTGCCAATGACCGAGGCAGCGAAGGCTGAGCCGAACTAATCTGCACCAGGCATCGGCTTTGACACTCAGGGCCCCACTGGAACCTCTTCAGAATTCCAGTCCAGGACTGGGGCATGTAGTCGGAGCCAAGGCAGGCCCAGCAACACAGGGTTAACGGCTTTAGATAGGACATAGAACGACAGTTAGTGAAGAGCTCCCACTTGGAGCCTCAGCGGCTTGGTCACAGCTATAACTGGGTCTAGCAGAGGTAGTCCATTCACTGATGCAACCGTCAACGGACTCTCCAGGGGGGGTGGTGGGTAATTGAAGAAGATCCACCAGGTCCCTACGGATGAAATTAGCAGCGGATCCAGATACGCAGAGACCTGATGCGTTCTCTCGCTGGACACTATGGTCACTGGTATGGACAATTTAGACAGAAGTCCTTTATTACCCAAGGCAGGGGTTGCTGCAAAGTAGGGACCAGACTAGGAAGGCCTCCCTCCCGACGAACCTCTTGGAGGCGTTCTCGGATCCGCATATCAATCGGGGGCGGACAGAAGGATGAGGTCATCCAGGGTAGATGGCAGGTCTCGAGTGGCAAGTTCGTCCTTAATTTTAGGAGGCAGTCCATGCCAGAATGCAGCCACTAGGGCCTCATTGTTACATAACAGTTCTCCCGCAAGGGTGCGGAAGTGGATGGCGTACTCGCTCACACAGGTATCTCCTTGACGTAGGTTAATCAAGCAAGCCGCTGCAGATGAGACCCATCCAGGCTCCTCAAACAACATGCAAAAAGTCCGGAGGAAGCCCTGGAAGTCACGGGTCTCTGGTCCTTGTTTCTCCCAGATAGGGTTCGCCCATGGAAGAGCGTTGCCAGTGAGGAGAGAGATGATGAAAGCGACCCTTGCGTCGTCACACGAAAATGTCCTAGTATACAGGCTGAAGTGGATCTGGCACGGGTTCAAAAATACATGACAGGTACCTGCATTTCCATCATAGCGTTTTGGAAGTGGCAAAGAAAAACCCGGGTCAACACTGCCAGGAGGTGTAGTCTGAGGATCAACACTGCCAGGAGGTGTAGTAGGAGGAATGGCAGCTCGTGCCTCCTGCCGACGTGCGAGAATGTTCAACGCCTGGAGTAGTTGGTCCGGTCGAGACCGGAGGTCTAGCATATCCACCCGCATCTCTTGTGACGTCATCATGGTCTTGGATCGACCAACGGGGTCCATGCACTGAGCGTACTGTCACGTAGGGTTCGTGGACCCACTGGGCCGTACCGCCTTGGCGGTATGGCAGCTGGCCAATAGGGCGTAGGTCAGAGTCTATAATTCATGTAGGGTACCTGTTGCAGCTCGGACAGTAGCAATGCAGGCTTAGCAGGAACTAGGCAGCAGGTACACTCACTGTGGAGCAGGACGGCCGTATGTGCAGACATCTCTTGAGGGAAGGGCGTCGACTGGATGGAAGGAGTTCTTGGTCAGCGACCACGGACGTTACAATAACGTTATTTATGTATTTACCTCATAACGTTGTTAATTGTTGATTTATGGTTGGTATATGGACACATAGATATCTATTTGAAGTTACAAGCCATAGTTGGCTAATGTACAAGCTTGTATTATTTTCACCGGGGTGCAACAAATTGACACTGCAGACAGTCTTACTAGTGCATAAAAATTGATGTAATCTTAAAGGAGTTTTCCCATCTTGGACATTTATGACATATCCACAGGAAATGGCATAAAAGTCTGATAGATGCGGGTACCACCTCTGAGACCCGCACCTACCCCATAGCTCGGGGCCCTCTAAACCCTGTTCTAGCTTACTCGGCTCCGCTGCCTAAAAAAACTATACAGAATTGGTATCGCCGCATCCGTAATAACCCAAACTTTAAAACTGTTATGTAATTTATCCCGCACTGTGAACGCTGTAAAAAAAAAAAAACGAAGAAAAACAATGCCAGAATCGCTGTTTTTATGTCACATCTCCTCCCAAAAAATGGAATTAAAAGTAATCAAAAAGTCACATTTATCCCAAAATAGTATTAATAAAAATGACAGCACATCCCACAAAACAAAATCCCTGACACAGCTTCGTCGACACAAAAATAAAAAAGTTATGGTTCTTAGAATATGGCGACACAGAAAACAAAAGATTTTTTGCAAAAAAAGTGATTTTATTATGCAAAAGCTGCAATACATGAAAAAAAACCATAATATATTTGTTATCACCGTAATCGCAGAATAGAGTTAACATTTATGGTGCATCGTGAATGCAAAAAATTAAATAAAGAGTGATCAAAAGTTGCATGTGTCCCAAAATGGTACCAATAAAATCTACAGCTTGTCTCGTAAAAAACAAGCACACACAGCTCCATTAACCAAAAAAAAATAAAAAATGATTGCACTAACTATGTTTTTTTCATCACTATGATGAAAAAACATCCGGATGTGCAGGCTAGAGGGGAACATTCCTTCAGTTTCAAGAAGTGGTTATCAGGGCTCTAGTATTTAGGAACCAGGAAGGGAATGGACATATATATGTATGTCTGCTGGAAGTGAGGGCACCCGTATTATATCAGGGCAACACTTTTCCAGCAAAATTTCACAAATTACAAAGGAGGAATAGTCCCAAAAAGGTGCAGAGTGTTACAAAAGGGAGATAAGAAAGAAAACCGTTTATCAGTGTGACACCGGCCTGCGCATAACGGATTGCTTCACAACATAGCACACATCTATGGATAATTGTATTATTTACCGAATTATTATACCCGCTTATTATACCCTGATGTACTCCGCACAGATTACATATGCCACCACATTATAAACTGAAAATTTAGTAAAACTCAACACAAACTACTACCAAGCAAAATCCACGCTACAAATGGCGTTCCTTCCATTCTAGGCCCTAGAGTGTGCACAAACTGCAGTTTCTGTCCACATAGCCAGGAGAACCCGATTAACAATTTATGGGGTAAGTTTCTCTAGTGGCACAAGCTGGGCACAACATATTGTGCAGTGAAATGGCATATTGGTGGAAAAATTTTAATTTTCACTTTGCATCATCCGCTGAGTATTAATTTCTGAAAACCATCTGTGGGGTTTAAATTCTCACTACACCCCTTGATAAATGCCTTTAGGAGTGTAGTTTCTAAAATGGGGTCACTTTTTTTTTTTGGACATCAGGGATTTTGTCCATTAACCCCTTCAGGACCCAGCATGTTTTGGCCTTCAGGACCCAGCCGATTTTTTCAAATCTGACATGTGTCACTTTATGTGGTAATAACTCCGGAATGCTTTCACCTATCCAAGCGATTCTGAGATTGTTTTCTCGTGACATGTTGTACTTTATGTTAGTGAAAAAATGTTGTCGATAATTTTGGTATTTATTTCTGAAAAACACCACAATTTAGAAAAAATTTGCAGAAATTAGCATTTTTCTAAATTTAAACGTATCTGCTTGTAAAACAGATAGTAATACCACACAAAATAGTTACTAGTTAACATTTCCCATATGTCTACTTTACGTTTGCATCGTTTTTTGAACGTCCTTTTATTTTTCTAGGACGTTACAAGGCTTAGAACTTTAGCAGCAATTTCTCATATTTTAAAGAAAATTTCAAAAGGCTATTTTTTCAGGGACCAGTTCAGTTCTGAGGTGGCTTTGAGGGCCTTATATATCAGAAAATCCCCAGAAGTCACCCCATTTTGAAAACTGCACCCCTCAAGGTATTCGAATCAGCATTCACAAAGTGTTTTAACCCTTTAGGCGTTTCACAGGAATTAAAGCAAAGTAGAGGTGAAATTTACAAATTTTATTTTTTTTGCCGAAATTCATTTCTAATAAAACATTTTTTTGTAACACAGAAGGTTTTACCAGAGAAATACAACTCAATATTTATTGCCCAGATTCTGCAGTTTTTAGAAATATCCCACATGTGGCCCTAGTGTGATAATGGACTGAAGCACCGGCCTCAGAAGCAAAGGAGCACCCAGTGGATTTTGGGCCTCCTTTTTTTTAGAATATATTTTAGGCACCTTGTCAGGTTTGAAGAGGTCTTGTGGTGCCAAAACAGTGGAAACACCCCAAAAGTTACCCCATTTTGGAAACTACACCCCTCAAGGAATTTATCTAGGTGTATAGTTAGCATTTTGACCGCACAAGTTTTTCGCTAAATTTATTAGAATTAGTCTGTAAAAATGAAAATCTACTTTTTTCTGAAAAAACATAGAAATTTTTAATATTTACAAGAAATAATAAAGAAAATGCACCCCAACATATGTAAAGCAATGTCTCCCGATTACGGCAATATCCCATATGTGGTAATAAACTGCTGATTGGACCCAAAGCAAAGTTCAGAAGGGAAGGAGCGCCATTTGGATTTTGGAGCACAGATTTTGCTGGATTGGTTTTCGGTGCCATGTCGCGTTTGCAACGCCCTGGAGAGACCAAAACATTGGAAACCCCCCAAAAGTGACCCCATTTTGGAAACTACATCCCTCAAGAAATTTATCTAGGGGTATAGTTAGCATTTTGACCACACAGGTTTTTTGCAGAATTTAGTGGAATTAGAAAAAACATAGAAATTTTAAATTTTTACAAGAAATAAAGGAAAGAAAGAACAACAACATTTGTAAAGCATTTTCTCCTGATTACGGAAATACCCCATAAGTGGTAATAAACTGCTGATTGGACCCACAGCAAGGCTCAGAAGGGAAGTAGCGATATTTGGATTTTGAAGCACGAATTTTGCTGGATTGTTTTTCGGTGCCATGTCGCAACGCCCTGGAGGGACCAAAACAGTGGAAGCCCCCCAAGTTACCCCATTTTGGAAACACCCCTCAAGGAATTTTTCTAGGGGTATAGTGAGCATTTAGACTCCACGGGTCTTTTGCAGAATTTTTCTAGAATTAGGCGGAGAAAATTAATATCACAATTTTTATCCACTAAAATGTTGACTTTTCTCATTTTCACAAGGGATAAAGGAGAAATAAACAACCAATTTTTGTAAAGCAATTTCTCCCGGGTACGGAAATACCCCACATGGGGTCATACATTTTTTTCATTAGAAATGAATTAACCCTTTCAGGACTGATCCATTTTTTGCTTTCTTATTTTCGTTTTTCACTACCCGCCTTCCAAGAGCCATAACTTTTTTCTTTTTCTGTCAGTAGAGTGATGTGAGGGCTTATTTCTTGCGGGAGGAATTGTAGTTTCTATTGATACCATTTAAAGTACCATAAAATGTACTGGGAAACTGAAAAAAAATAGGAAAATATAGTAATATAGGAAAAAAATCTGATTCAATTTTTTGGGGTTTTCGTTTTTACAGCTTTCGCCGTGCGATAAAAACAAACACTACAGCGATTTTGGCAGTTTAAATTATTTAAGTTTTTTATGGTGTTCATCGTGCGAGTTAAATAATGGTATATCGTAATAGTTCGGCCTTTTACGGACGTAGCGATATCAATTCTGTTTATTTTTTTACATTACTTTTGAAGAAAAATGGGAAAAGGTTTTTTTTTTTAACTTTAAACTTTTTTCTTTCTCACTACTAATAACTTTAATTCTTCTACACATTTTATTAGTCCCCTTAGGGGACTTGTACCAGCGATCATTGGATCGCGGGTACAATATGCTGCGATACTAATGTATTGCAGTATATTGTTATTTTTACAGACTCCTGTAACAGAGCGATCGCTGTACCTGTCTGTTAGTCCCGGGTGTCAGCTGTAATACACAGCCGACACCCGCAGCATATGGAGCGTGCTCAGCACGTGAGCCCGCTCCATACATCACCCCCGCACCATGACGTGCTATTAAGTCATAGTGCGCAAAGGGGTTAATGCACAGCGGATGGTGTGAATATTGCAATTTCCCACTGATATGCCATTTTAGTGCATAATATGTCGTGCCCAGTTTGTGCCACTGAAGACAAATACCTCATAAAACGTTAAGCGGGTTCTCTCGGGTATGGCGATGCTATATATGTGGGCACAAATTGCTGTTTGGGCACGCTGTAGGGCTCAGAAGGGAGGGACGCCATTTTGCTTTCTGAGCGCAGATTTTGCTTGGTAGTTTTTCTGTTTTAGGCTTCGCTGGTATTTCAGTTTATAATGTGGGGGCATATGTAATCTGTGCAGGGTACATCAGGGCATAATAAGAGGGTATAATAATGCGGTAAATAAATAATAATTCATAGATGTGTGGCCAGTGTTGCACTGATAAATGGTGTCGGATGTTACCCGCTTTTAGAAAACACTGCACATTTTGCATCGCCATATTCTGAGAGCCAGAACTGCTTTATTTTTTCACCATCGGAGATGCGTGAGGGCTTATTTGTTGCGGGACAATCTGTACTTTTCATTGGTACCATTTTGGGGTACATGCGATTTTTTTGATCACTTTTTATTACATTTTTTTGCAAGCCGAGTGACCAAAAACAAGCAATTCTGACAATGTTTTTTAGTTTATTTTTTGCGGCGTTCACCGTGCACTATAAATGAGCATTATATTTTATTCTGCGGGTCGGTACGATTACGGCGATACCAGATGTATATAGGTTTTTTATATGTTTTGCAGCGTTTGCGCAATAAAATCACTTTTTTATAAAATAATTTATTTTCTGTCACCATATTCTGAGAGCCAATAATGTCAACATATGTCTCATGGGACTATACAGTCTATGGGCTAAGTCACCAGCAAGTGCGGTTATATTTATTCAACTCCCCAGTAATGATAGAAACTCCAAATATCAGATAAAACACAAGAGAAAGAAAAAGAGTCAAAAACTATCAATAAATGTAAATTTGCCAATGGCATAGAAAAATATATTTTATTGGACAATACAAATAACACGATTAAAAATAGACTACAAATCAAAGTGAACTGTATATCTCCAAAGGGTATGGGAGAGGGACGTGGGTCATGGAGGTAAAACAGTACAAACAACAGTTTATAACAGTAGTTCTAAGCGGTTTTGCCAGCAAATAGATACAGAGGAAGCGAGGGTTAGCTACAACCATATACAATATACAATGTCGGTATATATCAGCAGGAACGATTAATCTAGTAACAGGCATGAGAAGTGTAAAGAGCTTAATAGTTGAGCAGAGAACGTCTCCATGTAACCAGACCTGCTGTCTAAGTAGACGTAAATGTTTTGCAGCTAAACCTATCGCAAGCTCAAAAGGGTAAATGTATCAATCAGTAGTCATCTATTTAACAGTTGCCAAAGAAAACACCGCTAGTACTGACCCATATCGTTCCAAGGATGTGGTGACTCCCAAAGGTGGAGAAACCCCAACGCGCGTTTCGCGTGGATGGCTTTTTCAAGGGGTATGTTCCTAATCATTTGAATTGCGCCTCTTATGCAATACGTCACAGGGTCAGCTGAGCTCATCAGCCAATAGGGGAATGATTTCAGCCGTGAAAGGGCATCGCGATACTTAAACTCCGGGCCGTCAAGACACGACCACGCATGCGCGGCTCCGGAAACCGCGCAAGCGCAGATGCGTACAATGAACAATCCAGGCAAGTCCCGACGATGACAGAACTGACACACACGGATAAAAGACATGATAAGGTAAAAATAGGGGACTCAATATAGCACTAAAAAATATATAATAAACGGGCCAATATCAGTGCCATTTATCTAATTCACGGCCACATTCAGTAAGACTATCACACTAACTCAAATATCGGAAAAAAATTGATCGTATAAACAGATCATTCAGATATAAACGAAACAGATACCATAGTCAGATCAATCCATATTACAGTAATGTGATCAGTACTAGAGTAACTAAAAACATTCCTGTGGAGAAAGTAATCATGATAAAAATAATACTAAAAATAAGCATAAAAATTAAACTTTACAAATTATAAGCTAACAATGTGAAGAAAATCTCATAATAAATGAGCTAAACAATTATATTTATAAAATTATATATTTATAAATAATTATTAATATATGTGATAATTACAGAAGACAACACATAATTATAAGTGTCAAAACTAGACAAAAATAAGATGCTTGCTAGCAAAAATATATTTATAGCAGCAATTAGTGAAATACCACAGTTATAAAGAGATAAATTCGTATAAAGTGAATTACAAAAAGTGATAACTAAAAACGGTAAGTCTCTACTTAGAAAACATAATTCGTGCACAATGCAGTACAGGAAATGTCACATAACAGAAATGTATTATCAAAGAATGAATATACATTACTAACATATCAACACCATATAAATTGATCAAATATACAATATAAGATATTGAAGAGTCTCCTATGCCCAAATCCAATCCCTCAGAATCTCAGAAGGCACGCTCGCAGATGGTCTAAGGCATACATGATCAGCAACAGAGGAAATGACTAAATAGAACAAAAACACATATTAATAGACATACAGTTAAAACAAATTAAAAATACATATAGGCAGAAAGTTCATAGAAATGACACAAAACTTAATGTCTCATTCAGACCAACAGGGGCCATAGTACCTAAAGTGACTATCCACTTACATTCCCTCTGGGCTAGCAGTTTCTTGACGTCTCCGCCTCTAATCCCAGGGAGAACTCTATCAATACCCCATGCCTTAAATGATTTGGGATCACAGGTATGGTGTATTTTGAAGTGCTTAGGGATGGTCTTAAGGAGTGTGAGATCATCCACATCTCTTGCAGCCACTATGTCACGCACGTGTTCACGTATTCTGACACGTAATTGCCTTGACGTTAGACCCACGTATACTTTTTGACAGGCACAGGTGGCGTAGTAAATAACATTCATTGTACTACAAGAGATGTAGTGTCTAATATCAAACTCCCTGTTGTCAATCATTGATACAAATTTAGTTGTACGGACCAGATTCTTACAGGACAGGCAATCACCACAAGGATAACAACCATGTCTAGGGGTACTTGATGTAAATGGATTGCACTGTCTTGGTACATAGTGACTTCTTACCAGCATATCCTTCAAGTTCATACTTCGTCGAGCCGTCATAAGTGGTTTGTTGGAGAGATTGCCTGCCAGCGCGGGTTCTAAGTGCAGAATTGGCCAGTGTTTCTCTAACACGGATCTCATCGTATGCCACTGGTTATTGTATGTAGTGATGTATCGAATTTTGATATCATCACTTTTCTTTTTTCCCAAGGAATGTAGAATTGAGTTCCGGCTCGTAGATTGTGCCCGTCTATAGCCCCTCTTGATACTTCTATGGCTATAACCCCTGTCCAAAAATCTTTCTTTTAAATCAGTAGCTTGTTTCTCAAAATTTGCTTCTGATGAGCAAATACGTCGCATTCTCAGGAATTGACCAGTAAGGACGGCACCAATCGTCGACCGGCTGTGGGCAGAGGAAGCATGAAGCAAGGAATTAACCGACGTCTTTTTCCTAAAGACATCGGTCTGAAGACAGCCTGTAGAGTCAACCTCAATGCTAATGTCCAAAAAGTCGACCCTGTGTTGATCGTACACATAGGTCAACTTTATGTTCATGTCATTGACATTAAGGCATTGCATGAAGTGTATAAGCTGCGTCTCTGTCCCCTGCCAAACAAATAGAACATCATCGATGTATCTCATCCAGGACAGCACATGGTCGTCGGCGTGGGCGCCGCCATCATGGAAAACCTGCCTCTCCCAATGCCCGAGAAACAGGTTTGCGTATGACGGCGCACACGCCGCCCCCATGGCCGTACCCTGTTTTTGTACATAGAACACATCCTTAAAGACAAAGAAGTTATGTGTCAGGATGTATTCCAGTAATTCCACAACCAGTCGACAAGTGGGGCCGTCCCAACTGCTCGTCCCCAAGAAGAAACGTACCGCATTTAACCCATCAGTATGTCGTATGCTGGTGTACAGCGACTCAATGTCCGCTGTCACCAGGATCATATCAGCATCTAAATTGATGCCATCAATTATTTTTAAGACATCAGATGTGTCTTTGACGTGAGATGGTAAGCTTTCTACCAGTGGTTTTAGATAATGGTCAATGAACCTACAGATAGGATCGCACAGTCCTCCTATCCCTGACACTATGGGACGTCCCGGGGGGTCTGTCATATTTTTGTGAACCTTGGGCAGGAAATATAAAGTTGGAATTCTTGGGTATTGTGTCATTAGTCCGGATAATATGTTTTTCGGAATAATTCCCTGCTCATGGGCCATCGTGAGCATCTTACATAACTCTACTGAAAAGGTTCCCAATGGGTTATAAGTAAGTTTAAGATAGGTATTTTTATCTCTAAGTTGTCTATATGCCTCCTTTTCATACTTATCAATAGGCCAGATCACGATGTTCCCACCCTTGTCCGCCGCTTTGAATACCACATCCTCATATCCTTTTAGTTCTTCTAATGCATCGCGTTGATTTTTAGTTAAATTATCAAATTTCCTATTTGACGAGATGCGTTTAAAGTCGTTTATTACCATCTTAGTAAAAATCTCGACTTGTGGGCATATGTACAAGGGTGGGAACCTCAATGATCTGGGTATAATTGATTTTGGGAACCTACCTTGATCAGTAGAAATTTGCTCTTGTAACAGATCCTCAAGGGCCTTAAGTGCTTCTTTCTCCAGAGCACTGTTCAGTCCCACATCTATTCCAGATCTACTATGTAACTTTTTAAGAATTAGTTTTCGTGAGAATAGATATAGATCCTTCATAGCTGCAAAGAAGTTAAAGGAATTACAGGGTGAGAATGTCAGTCCCTTACTCAGTACATCACATTGTGTCTCCGAGAGGGAGTGCTCAGATAAATTAATCACCTCTAGTGTATTCCTTGGTTTCTTCCCCTGTTGGTATGTCTGGTTGTCCTTATGCCTTGCCACCTGTCTCTCCCTGTTTCTACGAGGGTAGATGGTTTCTTGAGGGGTGGTTATCTCATCATTGCGTTTTAATCTTCCAAGATTATCACTGGAAATCACAGATGAGAAAGATGTAGACCTCGATCTACTAAAAGATCTAGATCGCCCATTACGCCATCTGTACATCTTCCCTTGCTGAGAGTCATTGTTGTCTCTCTGGAATTTGGAGGATTTGACAGAAAGAATTTCCTGCTCCCACTTTGAAAAGTCCCTGTCAAGGTCATCATTTAGTTTCTCAAGTTCTGTGTTGGAGAGGTCATTTTTCAGATTGGTTTGCAATTCTTCAATTTCTTTTTCCAGATCACATAAAGTCACTTGATTTGCCTGGGACAACAGATGCATAAAGCCTCTAGAGCAATCGGAAGCAAACCCCTCCCATTTGGTTTTAAAGACCTCATCCTCAATCGGAAAGGAGGGAAAGATTTGGACCCGTAGGCCCCGTGGTATTAGGCCCTTGGAAAGATATCTTTCCAAGAAAGCACTATTCCACCAAGTTTTGGTTCTCCTTTTGTGTAAATCTTTGAACCTAATAATAGATTCCTTGTGATCTCTGCCATTAGTAGTTAAAAATAGATTTGAGTCATCTTTAAAAACCTCATTTAACTGTGAGATCCAGGACTGGTCTCGTGTCCTGAAGTCCATTTTTGGCCCAGAGCCAACAGCTGTGAGAAATACACAGAAACACAATAATGTCAACATATGTCTCATGGGACTATACAGTCTATGGGCTAAGTCACCAGCAAGTGCGGTTATATTTATTCAACTCCCCAGTAATGATAGAAACTCCAAATATCAGATAAAACACAAGAGAAAGAAAAAGAGTCAAAAACTATCAATAAATGTAAATTTGCCAATGGCATAGAAAAATATATTTTATTGGACAATACAAATAACACGATTAAAAATAGACTACAAATCAAAGTGAACTGTATATCTCCAAAGGGTATGGGAGAGGGACGTGGGTCATGGAGGTAAAACAGTACAAACAACAGTTTATAACAGTAGTTCTAAGCGGTTTTGCCAGCAAATAGATACAGAGGAAGCGAGGGTTAGCTACAACCATATACAATGTCGGTATATATCAGCAGGAACGATTAATCTAGTAACAGGCATGAGAAGTGTAAAGAGCTTAATAGTTAAGCAGAGAACGTCTCCATGTAACCAGACCTGCTGTCTAAGTAGACGTAAATGTTTTGCAGCTAAACCTATCGCAAGCTCAAAAGGGTAAATGTATCAATCAGTAGTCATCTATTTAACAGTTGCCAAAGAAAACACCGCTAGTACTGACCCATATCGTTCCAAGGATGTGGTGACTCCCAAAGGTGGAGAAACCCCAACGCGCGTTTCGCGTGGATGGCTTTTTCAAGGGGTATGTTCCTAATCATTTGAATTGCGCCTCTTATGCAATACGTCACAGGGTCAGCTGAGCTCATCAGCCAATAGGGGAATGATTTCAGCCGTGCGCGTCCAAAGAAAAGGCATCGCGATACTTAAACTCCGGGCCGTCAAGACACGACCACGCATGCGCGGCTCCGGAAACCGCGCAAGCGCAGATGCGTACAATGAACAATCCAGGCAAGTCCCGACGATGACAGAACTGACACACACGGATAAAAGACATGATAAGGTAAAAATAGGGGACTCAATATAGCACTAAAAAATATATAATAAACGGGCCAATATCAGTGCCATTTATCTAATTCACGGCCACATTCAGTAAGACTATCACACTAACTCAAATATCGGAAAAAAATTGATCGTATAAACAGATCATTCAGATATAAACGAAACAGATACCATAGTCAGATCAATCCATATTACAGTAATGTGATCAGTACTAGAGTAACTAAAAACATTCCTGTGGAGAAAGTAATCATGATAAAAATAATACTAAAAATAAGCATAAAAATGAAACTTTACAAATTATAAGCTAACAATGTGAAGAAAATCTCATAATAAATGAGCTAAACAATTATATTTATAAAATTATATATTTATAAATAATTATTAATATATGTGATAATTACAGAAGACAACACATAATTATAAGTGTCAAAACTAGACAAAAATAAGATGCTTGCTAGCAAAAATATATTTATAGCAGCAATTAGTGAAATACCACAGTTATAAAGAGATAAATTCGTATAAAGTGAATTACAAAAAGTGATAACTAAAAACGGTAAGTCTCTACTTAGAAAACATAATTCGTGCACAATGCAGTACAGGAAATGTCACATAACAGAAATGTATTATCAAAGAATGAATATACATTACTAACATATCAACACCATATAAATTGATCAAATATACAATATAAGATATTGAAGAGTCTCCTATGCCCAAATCCAATCCCTCAGAATCTCAGAAGGCACGCTCGCAGATGGTCTAAGGCATACATGATCAGCAACAGAGGAAATGACTAAATAGAACAAAAACACATATTAATAGACATACAGTTAAAACAAATTAAAAATACATATAGGCAGGAAGTTCATAGAAATGACACAAAACTTAATGTCTCATTCAGACCAACAGGGGCCATAGTACCTAAAGTGACTTATATTCTGAGAGCCGTAACTTTTTTATTTTTCAGTCAAAAAAGCTGTGTAAGGGCTTGTTTTTTGCGGGACGGGTTGTAGTTTTTATCGGTATTATTTTCGGATACATGCGACTTTTTGATCACTTTTTATTCTCCATTTTGGGAGGGGTGGTGAGCAAAAAATAGCGATTCTGGTGTCGTTTTTTATTGATTTTTTTTGGGGGATGTTCATCGTGCAGGAAAAATAACATTATAGTTTTATAGTTGGGGTTGTTACGAATGCGGTGATACCAAATATGTGTACTTTTTTTAATGAAAGACTTATTATAGGAAAAAATGCAGTGTTTGTTTATATAACTTATAACTTTTATTTTTACACTACTCGGGGACAGCTGACCTCCCGGTTCCCGGACACTGTCCATTAGGACAGTGTGCGCCGGAAACTACTCCGCAATAGTACGTCTGGATGCGGGAAGCAAGCCCTGTGCAGGACATACTATTGCGGAGCAGCGCGTGAAGAGGTTAAACCATTTCAGCAAAATCTACGCTCCAAAAGTCAAATACCACTCTTATGTCAAAACAGCAGTTTATAACCACTTATAGGGTATTACCATACTCAGGAGACATTGCTTTACAAATGTCGGGTGCTTTTTCGTCTTTATTTCTTCTTTATTCATGTAAAAATTAAAAATGTTGATCTAAATCTACATCTTATTGGAAAATAATTAATTCTTCATTTTCACGGCTTACTTCTAATTAATTTAGCAAAATAACGTTTATGTCAAAATTCTCACTTGTCTGTGTTCTTTGTCTCCGATGTCAGTCGCTTCTGTATTTGAGATTGTATAAACTGAATAAAGAGAGTGCACTGAAGTAGTCGAAAACGTTAACTGAGCACCTAAAAAATTCTTACAATAAGTATTTCCTCAATGGGTTTCGTTTCCCAAATGTGGTCACTTCTGGGGTGTTTCCACTCTACTATTACCACAGGGGCTCTGCAAATGTGACAGCAAAATCTACATGCCAAAAGCCAAATGGCGCTCCTTCCCTTCTGAGCCCTGCCATGTGTCCAAACACCGCCGTGTGTCCAAACAGCAGTTTATGACCACACATTACCATACTCGTTTTACTACTTTTACGAGAAAAAAATGTAATAAATACAATTTGAGTTTTGTCACCATTTTCTGAGAGCCATAACTTTTTTTTACTTTTCCGTCGATTCAGCAGTATTGTTTTTTGCGGGGCGAGCTATAGTTTCTGTTGGTACCACTTTGGGGTAGATGAGACTTTTTGATCATTTTTTATTCCAATTTTTGTGGGAGGTGAAGTGACCAAAAAACAGCGATTCTGGCATTTTTTATTTTTTTATTTTTTACGGCTTTCACCATGCGGACTAAATAATAATATATTGTAATAGTTCAGACTTTTATGGATGCGTTGATACCAGTTATGTTAATTTTTTTTTACATTGTGCTTGAGGGAAAATGGGAAAAGGTTTTTTTTTTTACTTTTAAATTTATTAAAAAAAAATTGTTGAAAAAACTTTTTTTTACTGTATTTTACTTGTCCCCCTAAGGGAATTGAACCAGCAATCCAACTTTCATGATATACTGCAATACTAATGTATTGCCGTATATTGTGTTGACACTGTCCCATGAAGCTGTGCCGAAGGCAGGGCTACATGGGAGTACAAAGATGGCAGACATTGGGGCCGTCATCAGGCCCCCAGACTGCCATGCCAACCAACGGCACCCTGCGATCACGTTGTGGAGGGCCGTTGCAACATTACAGGGGACCGTCCCCCTGTTTCTAGTCATTTAAATGCCGCGGTCGCTATTGAATACGGCATTTAATAGGTTAAACGAGCGGGATCACGCTCGAGTGGGATCCGGCTTGTTACCCTGAATTGTCAGCTGTAAGACACAGCTGACACGCTCGTTCTATAGAGCGGTCTCAGCCCGTGAGCCCGCTCCATAGTCCCCAACCCAACGTGCACCGTATATATACCTGTCATTTCCGTGCGCCGAGCATAGTACTGTCCAGGGTGCTGATAGAGTTAATGGGCTGCACTAACTCTTTCAGCAACCTTGAGAGTACATGCTCGGCGCGCGGAAAATAAAATTTTAATGTAATAAAAAAATAATAATAATACGTTCATACTTACTTTCCTCCTGTCCGGCCTCCAGCGATGACGTTCCATCCATGTCGCCGCTGCAGCCAATCACAGGCTGTAGTGGCGGTCACGCACGTCAAGATGACGTCAGAAGGCCGGCCTCCAGGGATGACGCTTCATCCCACGTGACCGCCTCTGCTGCCAATCACAGGCTGCAGCGCACTCTACACTACACTACACTACATTACATTACATTACAAATCTTCGTGGGAACGTCTTAGGTGAGTTTATTTATGTATGTATGTTTGCATGTATGTATGTATGTTGTCATGTATGTATGTTGTCATGTAAGTATGTGTATGTTTGCATGTATGTATGTTTGCATGTATGTATGTTGGCATGTATGTATGTTGGCATGTATGTATGTTGTCATGTATGTATGTATGTATGTATGTATATATGTGCATGTATGTTTGCATGTATGTTGGCATGTATGTATATATTTGCATGTATATATTTGCATGTATGTATGTATGTTTGCATGTATGTATGTTTGTATGTATGTTTGCATGTATGTATGTTGGCATGTATGTATGTTGGCATGTATGTATGTATGTATCTTGTCATGTATGTATGTATATATGTGCATGTATGTTTGCATGTATGTATGTTTGTATGTATGTTTGCATGTATGTTTGCATGTATGTATGTTGTCATGTATGTATGTATGTATGTATATATATGTGCATGTATGTTTGCATGTATGTTGGCATGTATGTATATATGTGCATGTTTGTATGTATATTTGCATGTATATATTTGCATGTATATATTTGCATGTATGTTTGCATGTATGTATGTTGTCATGTATGTATGTTGTCATGGATGTATGTATGTATGTATGTGTATATGTGCATGTATGTTTGTATGTATGTTGTCATGTATGTATGTTCTCATGTATGTATGTGTATATGTGCATGTATGTTTGCATGTATGTATGTTTGTTTGCATGTATGTATGTTGGCATGTATGTATGTTGCCATGTATGTATGCATGTATGTTGTCATGTATGTATGTATGTATGTATGTATATATGTGCATGTATGTTTGCATGTATGTTGGCATGTATGTATATATGTGCATGTATGTATATTTGCATGTATATATTTGCATGTATGTATGTATGCATGCATGTAGGTATGTTTGCATGTATGTATGTTTGTATGTATGTATGTTTGCATGTATGTATGTATGTTTGTATGTATGTTTGCATGTATGTATGTTTGCATGTATGTATGTTGGCATGTATGTATGTTGGCATGTATGTATGTATATATGTGCATGTATGTATGTTTGCATGTTTTATTTGTGCATGTATGTTTGCATGTATGTTTATATATATGTGCATGTATGTAATTATGTTTGCATGTATTTATGTTTGCATGTATATTTGTGCATGCTTGTATATATGTATCTTTGCATGTTTGTTTGTATGTATGTTTTCATGTGTGTGTGTGTGTATGCATGTATGTATGTATGATAGTTTGCATATATGTATGTATATATGTGTGTATGTTTGCATGTATGTATATTTGCATGTATATATGTGCATGCTTGTATATATGTATGTATGTATGTATGTATGTTTGTATATATGTATGTATGTATGTTTGCATGTATGTTTGTTTGTTTGTATATATGTCTGTATGGCCATGTATGATACTGTCTGCTGGCGCCCTGTATCTAAGACAACTTCGCGGCAGGCTTCTATACATGGTATAACAGTCAGTATCTCACATTAAACTGAATCTAAGCCTACGACATGTTTTATTTCATTTTTTTTTATTTCTTTTTTTACAGGTTTGGTGTTTGGACTACGTCGGTTTCGAGGACTACTTAGATGATGGGTTTTTTTCTACAATAAAACGGTTAATGAGGGTTGTGTTGGGGGTGCTTTATTTCAATAAAATATTTTATCTATATCTTTGTCTTTTTCTTTTCAAATTTTATTACTACCACTTTAGTAATGGCCGCTGTCTGAGTGACAACATCCATTACTAAGGCGAGGCTTAGTGTTAGCCATTGCAGAGGCTAACACTAACCACCATTATTACCCCAGTACCCACCACCACCAGGGGTGCCGGGAAGAGCCAGGTACGATCCAGTACCCGACCATCTGTTGTGATGGCCGGGCTCTGGGGCGGCCGCAGGCTGGTATTATGAGGCTGGGAAGGGCCAAAAACAGTGGACCTTCCCACCCTTGTAATGCTAGGCTGCTGCTGCTGTGTTGTATCTGGCTGGTTATAAAAGTGGGGGGGACCCCACGTCATTTTTTTAAATTATTTATTTATAAATTATTTTTATTTTTTTAAAAAGACATGGGGTTCCACCCAATTTATCATAACCAGCCACATACAACACAGTGTTATTAGCCTGGGAATGGACAAAACCAGTGGCCCTTCCCACCCATGTAATGCCAGACTGCTGCGGCCTTGTATATGGCTGGTTATTAAAAATGTGGGGGACCCGTCTATTGTTAAATTTGTTAAATTAAAAAAAAAAAACAACGTGGGGGTCCCCCCCCATTTTTATAACCAGCCCGATACAACACAACAGCAGCAGCCTAGCATTACAAGGGTGGGAAGGTCCACTGTTTTTGGCCCTTCCCAGCCTCATAATACCAGCCTACGGCCGCCCCAGTACTCGACCATCACAACAGATGGTCGGGTACTGGATTGTACCAAGCTCTTCCCGTCACCCCTGGTAGTGGTGGGTACCGGGGTAATAATGGGTGGTTAGTGCTAGCCTCTGCACCGGCTAACACTAAGTACCGCCTTAATAATGGACACTGTCAATCAGCCAACTGCCATTATCTAGGCACTAATAAAGTCTAAAAAAAACCACAAAGACAATTCTTTTTTATTGAAATAAGAAATCCCCAACAAAACCCTCGTTAACCATTTTATTAAAATTTGAAAAAACGTAGATCTACGCACTAGTCCAACGAATCGAAGATGTAGTCCAATCGGTACATCAAAATCTGCAACAACATAAAAAAACCGTTATCAATGTGAACAATACCAATACTTCTACTCACCTACACACATATATACACGCACACAAACAAACAACCATACACAAACACACACATATATACACAAACACAACAAGATATACACACACACACACACACACACACACTCACACATAAACAGACAAACACACACACATATACACGAACTCACACATATACAAACAAAAACACACATATCCAAACACACACATATACACAAACACACATATACACAAACACACACACACACATACACAAACACAGTTATACACAAACACAACAAGATATACACAAACACACACACATATACACACACATATACACGAACTAACACATATACACAAACACATATACAAACAAAAACACACATACCCAAACACACACATATACACACACACACACACATATACACAAACACACACATATACACAAACACATATACATAAACACACCCATATATACACAAACACACACACATAAACACATACACCCATATACACACATATACACAAACACACACATATACAAAAACACACACACACAAACATCTACACACAAACATATACACAAATACACCCATATATACACACACATATACACAAACATATACACAAACACATATACACAACCATACCCATATATACACAAACACACATAAACACACACACACACATATACACAAACACACATATAAAAACAAAAACAGACAAAGACACATACCCAAACACACATATATACACAAACACACACATACACAAACACACACACTGTTTCTTTTAAATGCTGCTGGGGAACCCGCTCGATCCACTATATAAGGCTGCGCTACAGTGCAGCATTTAAAAGAAACAGGATCCTGACCTGTCCATAGAGTTTAAGGCAGCACAGAGTATTTCAGGAGATGAGCGTGCAGATTCAGTGCTGCTGTGAACTCTGCTCTTACCATTAGGTAGCTCTCAGTCTGTTACCTCTCCTCCACTCCTGTCCTCAAGAACACCTTCACATGATTGGCAAGTCACCACGTAATGGTAAGAGCAGAGTTCACAGCAGCACAGAGTATTTCAGGAGATGAGCGTGCGGATCTTGTGCGCGGTGGTGACTTGCCAATCATGTGAAGGTGTTATTGAGGACAGGAGTGGAGGAGAGGTAACAGACTGAGCTACGTAATGGTAAGAACAGAGTTCACAGCAGCACAGAGTATTTCAGGAGAGGAGCGTGTAGATTCAGTGCTGCTGTGAACTCTGCTCTTACAATTACGTAGCTCAGTCTGTTACCTCTCCTCCACTCCTGTCCTCAAGAACACCTTCACATGATTGGCAAGTCACCACCCCGCACAAGATCCGCACGCTCATCTCCTGAAATACTCTGTGCTGCTGTGAACTCTGCTCTTACCATTACGTGGTGACTTGCCAATCATGAAGGTGTTATTGAGGACAGTAGTGGAGGAGAGGTAACAGACTGAGAGCTACGTAAGGGTAAGAGCAGAGTTCACAGCAGCACTGAATCTGCACGCTCCTCTCCTGAAATACTCTGTGCTGCTGTGAACTCTGTTCTTACCATTACGTAGCTCAGTCTGTTACCTCTCCTCCACTCCTGTCCTCAATAACACCTTCACATGATTGGCAAGTCACCACCGCGCACAAGATCCGCACGCTCATCTCCTGAAATACTCTGTGCTGCTGTGAACTCTGCTCTTACCGTTACGTGGTGACTTGCCAATCATGAAGGTGTTATTGAGGACAGTAGTGGAGGAGAGGTAACAGACTGAGAGCTACGTAATGGTAAGAGCAGAGTTCACAGCAGCACTGAATCTGCACGCTCATCTCCTGAAATACTCTGTGCTGCCTTAAACTCTGTGGACAGGTCAGGATCCTGTTTCTTTTAAATGCTGCTGTAATGACGGGGGGTAGGGAAACGGACAAGTGAGCCCTAGTCTACCCGCCACTCTGTCCCTGCCTACTTGCAACGACCCGCCCTAGGCGACGGGGTACAACTGGGCGGCGGTCCCTGCGCTCAGTAAGTGCACGACAAACACGACAAACATACAAGGGAATACAAGCAAGGGAAAGGGGCAGTTGCCCACGGCAACACTGTGAGCAACAGAGTGGTGAACGAGCCGAGTCAAGCCAGGAGTGTGCGAGGTACCAAACGAAGAGCAGAAGAGTAGTCAGTAAGCCAGGGTCTGTATGGAGCAGGATCAAAATAGAAGTAGCTGTAGCTGGGCCAGGAAACCACACGAAAAGAATCACAAGCACCGAGGGACAGGAAGGGCAGGCTTAAATAGACCGAGGGCGGGAGCTAGCTGAGTCTGGCCAGGTTGCGATAGGCTCTCCCACTCCTAAGCCTGCCAGCCTGAGTGGTGGAAGCTGGAGTCAGTCTCAGGGATGTAGATTCAGGTGCTGACTGATTAATTATGGGAGTTAACCCCGAAGCTGTGCCTGGCAGATCCTTTACAGTACCCCCCCCTTTTATGAGGGGCCACCGGACCCTTTCTAAGTGGACCTGGCTTACTGGGGAAACGCAGGTGGAACCTCCTGACCAATACCCCAGCGTGAACATCCCGGGCGGGTACCCAAGTCCTCTCCTCGGGCCCGTATCCTCTCCAATGGACCAGGTACTGGAGGGAGCCTTGGACCATCTTGCTGTCCACAATCTTGGCCACCTCGAATTCCACCCCCTCAGGGGTGAGGACGGGAACAGGAGGTCTCCTCGAGGGAGCCAAGGACGGGGAGCAGCATTTAAGGAGAGAGGCATGAAACACGTTGTGTATACGAAAAGACAGGGGTAACTCCAGCCGGAAGGAGACAGGATTGAGGACCTCAATGACCTTATACGGCCCAATAAACCGGGGAGCAAACTTCTTGGACGGAACCTTGAGACGCAAGTTCCTAGACGACAACCACACCAGATCCCCGACCATAAACAGGGGGTTAGCAGAACGTTTTCTATCAGCCTGAGTTTTTTGTATGCTCTGGGACGCCTCTAGGTTCTTCTGAACCTGGGCCCAGACTGTGCACAGTTCCCGATGAACGACCTCTACCTCGGGATTGTTGGAACTACCAGGTGAAACGGAGGAGAACCGTGGATTAAACCCAAAATTACAGAAAAAGGGGGAGACCCCTGACGAGTTACTGACCCGGTTATTAAGGGAAAATTCGGCGAGGGGAATGAATGAGACCCAATCATATTGACAGTCAGAGACAAAACACCTTAAATATTGTTCTAGAGATTGATTAGTCCTCTCAGTTTGGCCATTGGTTTCAGGATGGAAGGCAGAGGAGAAGGACAGATCAATCTCCAACTTCATACAGAAGGCTCTCCAAAACAATGAAACAAATTGTACCCCTCTGTCCGAAACAATATTGACAGGGACCCCATGGAGACGCAGGATGTGTTTGACAAACAAGGTAGCCAACGTCTTGGCGTTGGGTAGTTTCTTGAGGGGCACAAAGTGGCACATCTTACTGAAGCGGTCTACTACCACCCACACCACCGACTTGCCTTGGGATGGAGGCAAATCGGTGATAAAATCCATGGAGATATGTGTCCAAGGTCTCTGGGGAAGGGGCAACGAACGCAGTAAGCCCGCTGGTCGGGACCTGGGAGTCTTGGACCTAGCACAAACCTCACAAGCGGCGACGTAGGCCTTAACGTCTTTACGCAACCCAGGCCACCAATAGTTTCTAGTAATGAGGTGTTTGGTACCCAGGATGCCTGGATGACCAGATAGTGCGGAGTCATGATTTTCCCTAAGTACCCTTAGCCAGAATTGCAGGGGAACAAACAGCTTGTTCTCAGGAAGGTTCCCGGGAGCTGAACCTTGATCAGCAGCAATTTCAGAGACTAAATCAGAATCGATCGAGGAAATGATTATACCTGGAGGCAAAATACAAGCAGGATCTTCCTCCGAAGGAGGGCTGGCCATGAAGCTACGCGACAGTGCATCAGCCTTAATATTTTTAGACCCAGCCCTATAGGTAACCAAAAAATTGAATCTGGTAAAAAATAACGCCCATCGAGCTTGTCTCGGGTTTAGCCTCCAGGCAGATTCTAGGAAAACCAGATTCTTGTGGTCGGTAAGGACCGTTACCTGGTGCCTAGCCCCCTCCAGGAAGTGGCGCCACTCTTCAAATGCCCATTTAATGGCTAAGAATTCGCGGTTGCCAATATCATAGTTACTCTCAGTTGGCGAAAACTTCCTGGAGAAGTAGGCACAGGGGCGGAGATGGGTGAGGGACCTGGTACCCTGGGACAAGACAGCCCCCACTCCCACCTCAGATGCGTCAACTTCCACGATAAATGGCTCCATTTGGTTGGGCTGAACCAGCACCGGGGCCGAGATAAAGCACTTCTTAAGGACCTCAAAAGCCTGGACAGCCTCAGGAGGCCAGTGGAGGAGATCAGCTCCTTTGCGAGTGAGGTCCGTAAGAGGCTTAGCGATGACCGAGAAGTTAGCAATAAATCTCCTGTAATAATTAGCGAACCCCAAAAAACACTGTAACGCCTTCAGGGAGGCAGGTTGGACCCATTCCGCCACAGCCTGAACCTTGGCGGGGTCCATGCGGAATTCATGAGGAGTGAGGATTTGACCCAAAAATGGTATTTCCTGTACCCCAAACACACATTTTTCGGTTTTGGCAAACAGTTTGTTTTCCCGAAGGACCTGGAGCACCTTCCTGACATGCTCAATGTGGGAGGACCAGTCCTTGGAAAACACAAGTATGTCATCAAGGTACACTACAAGAAATATCCCCAGGTAATTTCTCAAAATCTCATTTATGAAATTCTGGAAGATCGCAGGGGCATTACACAACCCAAAGGGCATGACGAGGTATTCGAAATGGCCTTCGGGCGTGTTAAACGCAGTCTTCCACTCATCCCCCTCTTTGATGCGGATAAGGTTATACGCCCCCCGTAGGTCCAACTTAGAGAACCATTGGGCCCCCTGAACCTGATTGAAGAGATCAGGAATCAAAGGAAGGGGATACTGGTTCCTTACCGTGACCTTATTCAGGCTACGGTAGTCAATGCATGGCCTAAGACCACCATCCTTCTTCCCTACGAAGAAGAAGCCAGCACCTACCGGAGAAGTAGAGGGACGAATGTAACCCTTGGCCAGGCATTCCTGGATATACTCTCTCATGGCTTCACGTTCGGGACAAGAAAGATTAAATATCCTACCCTTAGGAAGCTTAGCTCCTGGTACCAATTCGATAGCGCAATCGTATTCTCTATGAGGAGGTAACACTTCGGAGGCCTCCTTAGAGAAAACATCAGCGAAGTCCTGAACAAACTCGGGTAGCGTGTTCGCCTCCTCAGGGGGAGAAACAGAATTAACAGAAAAACATGACGTAAAACATTCATTACCCCATTTGGTTAGCTCCCCAGTATTCCAGACAAACGTGGGATTATGCAACTGCAACCAGAGAAGGCCTAGAACCAAATCGTACGATAATCCCTGCATCAACAGTACAGAGCACTGCTCCAAATGCATGGAGCCAACAAGGAGTTCAAAAACAGGGGTATGCTGTGTAAAATAACCATTAGCAAGAGGAGTGGAGTCGATACCCACCACCGGGACAGGTTTAGGCAAATCAATCAGAGGCATAGCAAGAGACATAGAAAATTCCACAGACATGATATTAGTAGAGGACCCTGAATCCACGAAGGCACTGCCGGTAGCAGACCTACCACCAAAAGAGACCTGAAAGGGAAGCAAGATCTTAGTACGTTTCCTATTTACGGGAAATACCTGTGCGCCCAAGTGACCTCCCCGATGATCACTTAGGCGCGGAAGTTCTCTGGCTGCAGTCTTACGCTTAGGACAGTTGTTCACTTGATGCTTGTCATCCCCACAGTAGAAGCAGAGACCATTCTTCCTGCGGAATTCTCTACGTTGTTGGGGGGACACGGAGGCCCCGAGTTGCATAGGTATCTCTGAGTCTTTCGGGGAGGAACGAAGCAACGGAACTTCGGGAGGCATCATGGGGGAGTCGGAGGAGAAAACACATAAACGTTCACGTTGTCGTTCCCTGAGACGTCGGTCAAGTCGTACCGCTAAAGCCATAACCTGGTCTAGGGAGTCAGAAGAGGGATAGCTAACTAGCAGGTCTTTCAGGGCATTCGACAGATCCAACCTAAACTGGCACCTTAAGGCAGGGTCATTCCACCGAGAAGCTACGCACCACTTCCTAAAGTCAGAACAATACTCCTCAACAGGTCTCTTACCCTGACGTAAGGTCACCAGCTGACTCTCGGCAAAGGCAGTCTTGTCAGTCTCGTCATAAATAAGTCCGAGAGCAGAAAAGAAACAATCAACGGAGGAAAGTTCAGGGGCGTCAGGAGCCAAGGAGAAGGCCCACTCTTGGGGCCCTTCCTGGAGCCGGGACATAATTATACCCACCCGCTGGCTCTCAGAACCTGAGGAATGAGGCTTTAAATGAAAGTAAAGCCTACAACTCTCCCGAAAGGAGAGAAAAGCCCTCCGGTCCCCTGAGAACCGGTCGGGCAACTTGAGGTGGGGTTCAAGAGGTGAGGTGAGGGGAACTACCAAGGTAGCATCAGGCTGGTTGACCCTCTGAGCCAGGGCCTGGACCTGTAGGGAGAGACCCTGCATTTGCTGAGCCAGGGTCTCACGGGGGTCCATAGTGGTGTCAGGGACCAGGGTAGACTAGGTATGGGCTTGTGATTATGTAATGACGGGGGGTAGGGAAACGGACAAGTGAGCCCTAGTCTACCCGCCACTTTGTCCCTGCCTACTTGCAACGACCCGCCCTAGGCGACGGGGTACAACTGGGTGGCAGTCCCTGCGCTCAGTAAGTGCACGACAAACACGACAAACATACAAGGGAATACAAGCAAGGGAAAGGGGCAGTTGCCCACGGCAACACCGTGAGCAACAGAGTGGTGAACGAGCCGAGTCAAGCCAGGAGTGTGCGAGGTACCAAACGAAGAGCAGAAGAGTAGTCAGTAAGCCAGGGTCTGTATGGAGCAGGATCAAAATAGAAGGAGCTGTAGCTGGGCCAGGAAACCACACGAAAAGTATGACAAGCACCGAGGGACAGGAAGGGCAGGCTTAAATAGACCGAGGGCGGGATCTAGCTGAGTCTGGCCAGGTTGCGATAGGCTCTCCCACTCCTAAGCCTGCCAGCCTGAGTGGTGGAAGCTGGAGTCAGTCTCAGGGATGTAGATTCAGGTGCTGACTGATTAATTATGGGAGTTAACCCCGAAGCTGTTTAAGGCAGCATAGAGTATTTCAGGAGATGAGAACGGCCAGCCACGGGCAGCCGGTCGTTTTTCCGAGCCGTGCTCCCATTATGCACACGACCGTAAAAACACCCGTTATTGCGGGTCGTAATTACGACCCGCAATAACTGGCTCATAGACTTCTGTTACCCACGGGTACCTTCCCGTTTTCTCACACGAAGGTGCATGTGCCGTTAAAAAAATAGAACATGTTCTATTTTTCTATTTTACGGGCCGTGCTGCTATATTTTATAATGACAGCACGGCTCGCAAAAGCGGCCTGCTGCCCGTGGCCGGCCGTGCTCGTAATTACGAGTCGTAATTACGAGCACGGCCCGTAAAATAAAAAAATAGAACATGTTCTATCTTTTTAACGGCACGGGCACCTTCCCGTGAGAAAACGGGAAGGTACCCATGGCTAACAGAAGTCTATGGGCCCGCTGTTTTGGGTCGTAATTACGACCCGTAATAACGGGTGTTTTTACGGTCGTGTGCATGAGGCCCCGTAATGACGGGTGGCTACATGTGTGCACCCGTCATTACGGCAGCGTTGCTAGGCGACGTCAGTAAATAGTCACTGTCCAGGGTGCTGAAAGAGTTAACTGATCGGCAGTAACTGTTTCAGCACCCTGGACAGTGACTACCGATCACAATATAGAGTAACCTGTAAAAAAAAAACACGTTCATATTTACCGAGAACTTTCTGCTTCCTCCAGTCCGGTCTCCTGGCCGTTGCCTTGGTGACGCGTCCCTCTCGACATCCGGCCCGACATTCCTGGATGATGATGCAGCCCATGTGAGCGCTGCAGCCAATCACAGGCTGCAGAGGCCTCTGCAGCCAATCACAGGCTGCAGAGGCCTCTGCAGCCAATCACAGGCTGCCGCGTCAGAAAAGAACTTCGGACTGGAGGAAGAAGAGGGACTCGTCACCAAGACAACGACCAGGTACGTATGAAATGCTTTTTATTTTATTTTTAATCAGCAGCCTCTTTTCTCTATCAGTGATTGATAGAGACAAGTGGCTGCCGATTTTTATAATATTTTTGACCAGGTTCGGTCAAAACGGGTTCAGCCGAACCCGGTGAAGTTCGGATTCGCTGCGAACCGAACTTTTCCGGAAGTTCGGACCGAAACCGGGTTCGGTTGTCCCGGTTCGCTCATCTCTAATGGGGAGAGAGCTGGTAGGCCCCTTTAGGGTCCCTGACGGTGTGAAAATTACCTCTGCAAAGTATGTAGAGTTTATGACTGACCACTTTCTTCCGTGGTACAAAAAGAAGAACCATGCCTTCCGTAGCAAAATTATCTTCATGCATGACAATGCACCATCTCATGCTGCAAAGAATACCTCTGTGTCATTGGCTGCTATGGGCATAAAAGGAGAGAAACTCATGGTGTGGCCCCCATGTTCCCCTGACCTCAACCCTATTGAGAACCTTTGGAGCATCCTCAAGCAAAACATCTATGAGGGTGGGAGGCAGTACACATCAAAACAGAAGCTTGGGAGGCTATTCTGACATCCTGCAAAGATATTCAAGCAGAAACTGTCCAAATACTCACAAATTCAATGGATGCAAGAATTGTGAAGGTGATATCAAAGAAGGGGTCCTATGTTAACATGTAACTTGGCCTGTTAAGTTTTTTTTGATTGAAAGAGCTTTTGATTTCTGTAAATATAACCTCCTGATGCTGCAAATTCAACAAATTACCATTTTAGTTCTCTTTACAACCTTTAAAATGTTTTGATCTCTGTTGTACATAATAATTTGAAACTGCATTTTGAGTTTTTTACTTCTAAAAAAAAAATCTGTTATCATTAGGAGATTATACTCCAACGGTTGATGGCTTGAAGATTATACTGACTGTCATTTGCATTAACTATTTAGGAAAATCAGCGAAAAATAACATTTGCATAATAATTTGGAATGCGGTGTAGTGACTGAATAATACCCCCATAATGTTACTGAATAATACTGCCACACCATAACCACATAGTGATTGAATAATACTCTATACTGTTAATGAATAATACCGCCACACCATAACCACATAGTGACTGAATAATACCACCATACTGAAAAAAAAAACCACTATACAAAGACCAATATTACCGCCATATAGTGATCATATAGTGGTGGATGCCAGTTATACACAGGAGTCCTATGTAACACCACAGATAACATACAGTGATACATCTCTGATTACAGATAATGCAGTAGATGTTACCTGCAGTCCTATGTAATACCACAGATAACACGCAGTAATAACTCTCAGTACAGATAATGAGGTGGATGTTACCTGCAGTCCTATGTAACACCACAAATCATACACAGTGATAACTCTCTGAGTACATATAATGTAGTAGATGTTACCTGCAGTCCTATGTAACACCACAGATAACACACAGTGATAACTCTGTGAGTGCAAATAATGTAGATGTTACCTGTAGTCCTATGTAACACCACAGATAACACAGTGATAACTCTGTTTTAAACGGACAGGCAGTAATACACTGCAATACAAAAGTATTGCAGTGTATTATAATAGCGATCAGAGAATCGCATATTAAAGTCCCCTAGTGGGACTAGTAAAAAATTAAAAAAAAAAGTTTAATAAAGTTAATTTAAAAAAAATGTTAAAAAAAAAAGAAAAACCCACCTTTTCCCCTTACAAAATGCTTTACTATTAAAAAACCAAAATAAAGTAAAAAAAGTTACACTATAAATCTATTACATTATTTAACCCGCACGGTAAACACAGTAAAAAATGTAATAAAAAAACTATGGAAAAATTGCTGTTTTCTGTGAATCCTGACTTTAAAAAAATTTGATAAAAAGTGATAAAAAAGTCTACCCGCAAAAAAAAAGCCCTCATACAACCGCATTGGAGAAAAAATAAAAACGTTACGGCTAGAGATGAGCGAATTGGGACAACCGAACCCGGTTTCGGTCCGAACTTCGGGAAAAGTTCGGTTCGCAGCGAATCCGAACTTCACCGTGTTCGGCCGAACCCGTTTTGACTGAACCCGGTCAAAAATATTATACGAATCGGCAGCCACTTGTCTCTATCAATCACTGATAGAGAAAAGAGGCTGCTGATTAAAAATAAAATAAAAAGCATTTCATACGTACCTGGTCGTTGTCTTGGTGACGAGTCCCTCTTCTTCCTCCAGTCCGACCTTCTTTTCTGACGAGGCAGCCTGTGATTGGCTGCAGAGGCCGCGGCAGCCTGTGATTGGCTGCAGCGGTCACATGGGCTGTATCGTCATCCAGGAATGTCGGGCCGGATGTCGAGAGGGACACGTCACCAAGGCAACGGCCAGGAGACCGGACTGGAGGAAGCAGAAAGTTCTCGGTGAGTATGAACGTCTTTTTCACTTTTTCCCTTAGCTTCTGTGTACACTTGTCTGTTTGTCTGTCGTGCACTTATTGAGCGTAGGGACCGTCGCCCAGTTGTACGCCGTCGCCTAGGACGGGCCGTTGCAAGTAGGCAGGGACTGAGTGGCGGGTAGATTAGGGCTCACCTGTCTGTCTCCCTACCCCGTCATTACATAATCACAGGCCCATATACCTTTTCTACCCTGGTCCTTGACACAACAAAAGACCCCCTTGAGACCCTGGCTCAGCAAATGCAGGGCCTCTCCCTACAGGTCCAAGCCCTGGCTCAGAAGGGAAACCAGCATGATGCTACCCTGGTAGTGCCCCCCACCTCACCTCTTGAACCCCACCTCAAATTTCCTGACCGGTTCTCAGGGGACCGGAAGACTTTTTTCTCCTTTCGGGAGAGTTGTAGGCTCTATTTCCGTTTAAAACCCCACTCCTCAGGTTCTGAGAGCCAGCGAGTGGGTATAATTATGTCCCGGCTCCAGGACGGGCCCCAAGAATGGGCCTTCTTCTTGGCTCCTGACGCCCCTGAACTTTCCTCTGTTGATCTTTTTTTTTTCCGCTCTCGGGCTCATATATGACGAGACTGACAAGACTGCCTTTGCCGAGAGTCAGCTGGTGACCTTACGTCAGGGTAAGAGACCCGTTGAGGAGTACTGTTCTGACTTTAGGAAGTGGTGTGTAGCTTCTCGGTGGAATGACCCTGCCTTGAGGTGCCAGTTTCGATTGGGTCTATCGAACGCCCTGAAAGGCCTGTTAGTTAGCTATCCCTCTTCTGACTCCCTAGATCAGGTTATGGCTTTAGCGGTACGTCTTGACCGACGTCTCAGGGAACGACGACTGGAACGTTTTTGTGCCTTCCCCTCTGACCCCCCCATGATGGCTCCCGAGGTTCCGTTGCTTCATTCTTCCACGGAAAACTCGGATGCCTCCGTCTCTCCCCAACAACGTAGAGAGTTCCGCAGGAAGAATGGTCTCTGCTTCTACTGTGGGGATGACAAGCATCAAGTGAACAACTGTCCTAGGCGTAAGAATAAGCAGCCGGAAGAACTTCCACGCCCATAGTGACCATCGGGGAGGTCATTTGGGCGCACAGGTATTTCCCGTATATATGAAACCTAATAAGATCTTGCTTCCCTTTCAGGTCTCTTTTGAGGGTAGGTCTGCCACCGGCAGTGCCTTCGTGGATTCAGGGTCTTCTGCTAATATTATGTCTGTGGAATTTGCTATGTCTCTAGCTATGCCATTGATTGACTTGCCTAAACCTGTCCCAGTAGTGGGTATCGACTCCACTCCTCTTGCTAATGGTTATTTTACACAGCATACACCTGTTTTTGAACTCCTTGTTGGCTCCATGCATTTGGAGCAGTGCTCTGTACTGGTGATACAGGGATTATCGTCCGATTTGGTTTTAGGCCTTCCCTGGTTGCAGATGCATAATCCCACGTTTAACTGGAATACTGGGGATCTTACCAAATGGGGTAATGAATGCATGATGTCATGTTTTTCTGTTAATTTTATCTCTCTCCCTGAGGAGGTTGAACACACTACCAGAGTTTATTCAGGACTTCGCTGATGTTTTTCTAAAAAGGCCTCCGAAGTGTTACCTCCTCATAGAGAATTCGATTGCGCAATCGATTTGGTACCAGGAGCTAAGCTCCCTAAGGGTAGGATATTTAATCTCTCTTGTCCCGAACGTGAAGCCATGAGAGAGTATATCCAGGAATGCCTGGCCAAGGGTTACATTCGCCCCTCTACTTCTCCGGTAGGTGCTGGCTTCTTCTTCGTAGGGAAGAAGGATGGTGGTCTTAGGCCGTGCATTGACTACCGTAGCCTGAATAAGGTCACGGTAAGGAACCAGTATCCCCTTCCTTTGATTCCTGATCTCTTCAATCAGGTTCAGGGGGCCCAATGGTTCTCTAAGTTTGATCAACGGGGGGCTTATAACCTTATCCGCATCAAAGAGGGGGATGAGTGGAAGACTGCGTTTAACACGCCCGAAGGTCATTTCGAATACCTCGTCATGCCCTTTGGGTTGTGTAATGCTCCCGCGGTCTTCCAGAATTTCATAAATGAGATTTTAAGAGACTACCTTGGTGTATTTCTTGTAGTGTACCTTGATGACATACTTGTGTTTTCCAAGGACTGGTCCTCCCACATTGAGCATGTCAGGAAGGTGCTCCAGGCCCTTCGGGAAAACAAACTGTTTGCTAAAAACGAAAAATGTGTGTTTGGGGTGCAGGAGATACCATTTTTGGGTCAAATACTCACTCCTCATGAATTCCGCATGGACCCTGCCAAGGTTCAGGCTGTGGCTGAATGGGTCCAACCTGCCTCCCTGAAGGCGTTACAGTGCTTCCTGGGGTTTGCTAATTATTACAGGAGATTTATTGCTAACTTCTCGGTCATTGCTAAGCCTCTTACGGATCTTACTCGCAAAGGTGGTGACCTCCTCCACTGTCTTTCAGAGGCGGTCCAGGCTTTTGAGGTCCTTAAGAAGTGCTTTATCTCGGCCCCTGTGCTGATTCAGCCTAACCAAATGGAGCCATTCATCGTGGAGGTTGACGCCTCCGAGGTGGGAGTGGGGGCTCTCTTGTCCCAGGGTACCAGGTCCCTCATCCATCTCCGTCCCTGTGCCTACTTCTCCAGGAAGTTCTCGCCCACTGAGAGTAACTATGATGTTGGCAACCGCGAACTCTTAGCCATTAAATGGGCATTTGAAGAGTGGCGCCACTTCCTGGAGGGGGCTAGGCACCAGGTAACGGTCCTTACCGACCACAAGAATCTGGTTTTCTTAGAATCTGCCCGGAGGCTAAACCCGAGACAAGCTCGATGGGTGCTATTTTTTACCAGATTCAACTTTTTGGTCACCTATAGGGCTTTGTCTAAAAATATTAAGGCTGATGCACTGTCGCGTAGCTTCATGGCCAGTCCTCCTTCGGAGGAAGATCCTGCATGTGTTTTGCCTCCAGGTATAATCATTTCCTCTGTTGATTCTGACTTAGTCTCCGAAATTGCGGCTGATCAAGGTTCAGCTCCCGGGAACCTTCCTGAGAACAAGCTGTTTGTTCCCCTGCAATTCTGGCTAAGGGTACTCAGGGAAAATCATGACTCTGCACTATCTGGCCATGCAGGCACCCTGGTTACCAAGCATCTCATTGCCAGAAACTATTGGTGGCCTGGGTTGCTTAAAGACGTTAAGGCCTACGTCGCCGCTTGTGAAATTTGTGCTAGGTCCAAGACTCCCAGGTCCCTACCAGCGGGCTTACTATGTTCTTTGCCCATTCCCCAGAGATCTTGGACCCATATCTCCATGGATTTTATCACCGATTTGCCTCCATCTCAAGGCAAGTCGTGGTGTGGGTTGTAGTAGACCCTTTCAGTAAGATGTGCCACTTTGTGCCCCTCAAGAAACTACCCAATGCTAAGACGTTAGCTACCTTGTTTGTCAAACACATCCTGCGTCTCCATGGGGTTCCTGTCAATATTGTTTCTGACAGAGGGGTACAATTTGTTTCATTGTTTTGGAGAGCCTTCTGTAAATAGTCGGAGGTTGATCTGTCCTTCTCCTCGGCCTTCCATCCTGAAACTAATGGTCAAACTGAGAGGACTAATCAGTCTCTAGAACAATATTTAAGGTGTTTTATCTCTGACTGTCAATATGATTGGGTCTCCTTCATTCCCCTCGCTGAATTTTCGTTTAATAACCGGGTCAGTAACTCGTCAGGGGTCTCCCCCTTTTTCTGTAATTTTGGGTTTAATCCACGGTTCTCCTCCGTTTCACCTGGTAGTTCCAACAATCCCGAGGTAGAGGTCGTTCATCAGGAACTGTGCACAGTCTGGGCCCAGGTTCAGAAGAACCTTGAGGCGTCCCAGAGCATACAAAAGACTCAGGCAGATAGAAGACGTTCTGCTAACCCCTTGTTTGTGGTCGGGGATCTGGTGTGGCTATCTTCTAAAAATTTGCACCTTAAAGTCCCGTCCAAAAAATTTGCTCCCCGAGATATAGGGCCCTACAAGGTCATTGAAGTCCTTAACCCTGTCTCCTTCCGACTGGAGTTACCCCCGTCTTTTCGAGTACACAATGTGTTTCATGCCTCCCTACTTAAACGCTGCTCCCCGTCCTTGGCTCCCTCGAGGAAACCTCCAGTCCCTGTTCTCACCCCTGAAGGGGTAGAATTCGAGGTGGCCAAGATTGTGGACAGCAGGATGGTCCAAGGCTCCCTCCAGTACCTGGTCCATTGGAGAGGATACGGGCCTGAGGAGAGGTCTTGGGTACCCGCCCGGGATGTTCACACTGGGGTATTGCTCAGGAGGTTCCATCTTCGCTTCCCCAATAAGCCAGGTCCACCTAGAAAGGGTCCAGTGGCCCCTCATAAAAGGGGGGGGTACTGTAAAGGATCTGCCAGACACAGCTTCTGTGTCGATGCCCGTGGGTAATCAGTCTGCACCTGCTCCTAGGTCTGATCGAGTGACCCCTCCTTCTACCAATCAGTCTGGGAGGCTGAGGAGTGGTAGAGCCTATCACAACCTGGTCAGACGGAGCTAGCTCCCACCCTCTGTCTATTTATACCTGCATTTCCTGCTCCTCCTTTGCCTGTGATTCTTTTCTGTTTCCTGGCTCTGCTGCTCCTGCTATGATTATTGACTTTGCTTCATTTTTGACCCTAGCTTTACTGACTACGCTCCTGCTCTGCGATTTGTACCTCGTGCACTCCTGGTTTGACTCGGCTCGTTCACTACCGAGTGAACTCACTGTGTTGCCGTGGGCAACTGCCCCATTTCCCTTAGCTTCTGTGTACCCTTGTCTGTTTGTCTGTCGTGCATTTATTGAGCGTAGGGACCGTCGCCCAGTTGTACGCCGTCGCCTAGGACGGGCCGTTGCAAGTAGGCAGGGACTGAGTGGCGGGTAGATTAGGGCTCACCTGTCTGTCTCCCTACCCCGTCATTACATCCGCTGCATCTACGGGGTCCACCTGTGGGGTCGCAATTGAGTAAAAAATACCTTTTAATAGTAACTTGTTAAAAACAGGGGTAACACACCACTGTGACATAAGCCCCACCGTGATTATTAAAAAATGTATTAAACAAAAAACACTGAGTCATTATAATACATATATCTCGGTGTTTGTAACGATATTTTGTCTGGAATCAGCATATATCCAGGGCACACCAGTAGTACAATCCCCAAATAAAGCACAGGTGTCCGAATAAATCGGATCTCCTAGTGCTGGGTGTAACACAATATGACTGTCCCCAATGCAAACATTCCATAAACAATAAACGACCCTACGCGTTTCAGATACTCATCCTCAGGTGGAGAGGCCAGAGTTACCAAGATACGGACCCCTGAGGATGAGTATCTGAAACGCGTAGGGTCGTTTATTGTTTATGGAATGTTTGCATTGGGGACAGTCATATTGTGTTACACCCAGCACTAGGAGATCCGATTTATTCGGACACCTGTGCTTTATTTGGGGATTGTACTACTGGTGTGCCCTGGATATATGCTGATTCCAGACAAAATATCGTTACAAACACCGAGATATATGTATCATAATGACTCAGTGTTTTTTGTTTAATACATTTTTTAATAATCACGGTGGGGCTTATGTCACAGTGGTGTGTTACCCCTGTTTTTAACAAGTTACTATTAAAAGGTATTTTTTACTCAATTGCTACTTCAGTGAACTTTATAATTTCTTTCATATTGTGGGAGCACAATTAAAATTTTTATCAAACTATACAGTGAAATTCCACCTGTGGGGTCCAGCAAATGATGATGTGGGGTTTTTAGTGAAATTCTACTGGACCTAAAAAATTAGTCTGAGCTGTCATTCAGCATAATTTTGAATCATTGAGTCATAACGCGTTATTTTTCCGTTGACGGTGCTGTGTGAGGGCTTGTTTTTTGTGGAACGAGCTGTAATTTTTATTGGTTCCATTTTGGGGTACATGCAACTATGTATTCCATTTTTTGGGAGATGTGGAAACCAAGAAACAGCAATGCTAGCACTGTTTTTATTTTTTATTTTTTACAGTGTTCACCGTGCAGTATAAACAACATGTTAATTTATTCTGCGGGTCGATATGATTACAGCGACATCAAATTCATATCATTTTTTTACGTTTCACTATGTTCCCACAATAAAAATACTCTTTTCTAAAAAAAATCATGTTTTAGTGTCGCCATTTTCTGACAGCCATAACTTTTTTATTTTTTAGTTGATATCGCTGCGGGAGGGCTTATTTTATTTGTGGTGAACTGTAGTTTTCATTGTTACCATTTTGCGTTACTTGCAACTTTTGATCACTTTTTATTAAAAAAATTTTGAGACAAGATGACCAAAAAATAAAATGCTGTCATTGTTTTTATTAAATTTTTTTACGGTGCGGTAACAATAATGTGATATTTTTATAGATCAGGCCGTTCCAAACGTGGCGATACCTATTATGTATGTTTTTTTTTCATTTTTTCATTTATTTTCTAATTATAAAGGAGTTGATCAGGGAAACAGGGTGATTGTTGTTTTTATTGGTTAAAACTTTTATTTATTTATTTTTCTTGAACATTTTTTTTTTACCTATTTCACTTTTTTTTACACTGACCTGGGGACTTGAAGATCTGGTCTTCTGATCCCCGGTACAATACACTGCACTACTTATGTAGTGCCATGTATTGTAACTGTCATTCTTCATCTGACATTTAGCGTATTACGTCCTGCCTCGGGCAGGACCTAATAGGCTTCCGTACCTAGGCAGCCAGGAAGCCTAGCAATGGCTTCCTGGTTGCCATAGCAACCATCGCCACCTGCGATCCATTGGGGGTACAGAGTGAGCCCCCTCCCTCTGTCAACCACTTCAATGCGGCAGACGCCATTGACAGACGAATTGAAGGGGTGTGCCGGCTTTATCTACAGGGCGTGACTGTACGCCCTATTGCGGGAATGCGCTTTGAATCTGGACGTACAGTCACGCCCAATAGTGGGAAGGGGTTAAACTTTGTCGTTTGCAGTACTGTGGCATATTTGCATTAATTATGATTATAAACCTCAAACTATATAAACAATAGGGCCTCAACTAATAAAATAATGCTATCACCAATCTCATGCGATCACCAATTTCAGTATTTCCCCCCAGGTTTGGGGCTTATCAGTGCATAGACAAGACCTGTACATGCACTGATTGAGAAAGGTCCAGTTGGACTGAAACTTTGCATTGGTGGGTGAATAAATGTCCCTGTTTTCCTAGATGTGCTGCCTTGTTTCTTGTATGAAGACCTGTACATCGTAATCCTCTTCTGTCTTCTGCACTTCACTGACTGTCACCCTTAGGCTAACCCACACAATTGTGGAGTCAGACTGTATGGTGGTGTCCAGTGGGGGATTTATTATTACCCACCTCCTGGTCACTTACTTATCTTCCGCTGTGAACACTTGGATGCTGCTAACTGGTTCACTCAGATCTTTGGCCTTTGCTTTACCTTCACGATTGCTGATGTCAGCAGGACTTGGTTTGGTCCTTCTCATCTGTCAGACACTGTAGCTTGTTAGTGTAAGTCACCGGGCTGTACGCAGCACCTCATACTGTTAGCCTGGGGTGAGTTCCCTCGTAGGCGGATAAGTGGAGTTTTATTATGACTACCACAAACCCTCTGCATCAAAATCCTCGTCTTCGGGCAAGTTGCTTGTCTGCAAGGCTGCTTAGAATTATGACACTGCCTTCAGTGTATGACAAGTATGTTGTATTGGCTCAGGCTAAGCCTGCCTCATCTCAGTGATGGAGTTGATAATTTTGATAATTTTTTTAGTTCAAGTTTGTAGGGCACTTGCTGGGCACCCAAACTTTGTCAATTGTTACAATAAATTCTCATTTGGTGGTAACATCAACATCTACATACTCTATAAAAGTTTTTCTAAGTACATACAATAAAAGTAACAAGCCCTTAACCCCTTAACGACTGCCCACCATCTTTTGACCACAGGTGGTGAAGGGCTTAGTCTACAGTGACGTCTTTTGGTATCTCTACAGTACAAATTTTCATTGGAAACGCATGTTGCATATGGATAGACTATTGTTCAAAAGGGTGGACTCTTATTTATTTTTTAACAAATTAGACAACTACATATTATATACTTCTCCATACTCATTTTACTAAAATCTGGAATAAAACTAACAATGTTCAGGTAATTTTCACCTCCTTCCCATCCGAGTCTGTAAAGACTCATCTGTGAGTGCCGTCAACTCGGCCTCCTGTGCAGATTTGCAGGAGGGGAGTGATTTGTAATACCTCCTTTTGAGTGCCTACAACACAGCATTCCCGGTGCGAGATTTGCCATTCTGGAAGTATCTGGAACCATCCACACAAGAAAACGCAAAATCTAGATTACTCATTATGGTCTCATACACATTTTGTAGTCCTCCTAGCTCTAAGTTCATTAATTCATAATAAAATTGTGTGGTGTCACTACTCTGATCATTCTCATCACTACTCCCCAGTTTTGGACCCTGTGGAAGTACTGTACAGGGTTCAAATCTTAACATCCCAGTATATTGAGGTTGGGCACTCTATCTGGGGACAAATGTTTACCCCCCTGTAATATGCAATGGCCTAAAATAAAAAGAGACTTTCTCCTGACAAAATTTGCATCTTATGTTTATATATCTTGCAGCTGCTTGCTGCCAAAAACAACAGGAGACTCAGGGTGTCATCTAGGCAGTCTTACTCTGACTCACAGCATCAACATAATGCAACAACTGGGTTAGTAGAGGTCTGTGCCTACATTTTTCAAGACCCTGTGTCTCACTCTTTATTAACCTCTAAAGAATCATGGGGTGGGTCAGATTTTTCAATATCTGTATTTTAATTAATTTGAATTCTCTTTAAGACACTGCAACGTCAGATCATAACACATGAATTTGCAAATAGGAGAACTTCATACGTAGCACCACAACTGGTGAAAACATCCCTGGCGCTACATTACAGCAGTCCAGCCTGAAGATAAGACAGTTTACATTCCTTCTGACACATAGCTGCCTCCAGTCTCCTGCCTTTCACACAACCCCCCTCCTTCCGACCCATGCGTTGCTGGATGAAATGAAGGCTCGGCTGTATTTATAATAATAATAATCTTTATATAGCACCAAAATATTACGCAGCACAATTTAGATGGAACATGAACAGACAATATCAGACCTTACATATTGGCAAAGTTAATTTACAATTCAAACAAGAGGAGTGAGGACCCTGCTCGCAAGAGCTTACCATTTATGAGGAAATAAGGGAGACACAAAATGTAAAAGTGCTTGTTCAGTACAATGGTCCATCAAGCTTTTATACACATGGGGTGGTACACATAAAGCTGCATGAGCCGGTCATCAGCCGGTATCCGTGTATGACGGACATGAAGTGCAATGAGTGTGAGGGAATCTTATTCTGATGACTAATGTAAAAGGGGGACCATGGAAATTAGTCAGATTAGGGAATGTTATAGGCCTGACTAAAAAGATGTGTTTTCAGGGCACATTTAAAACTGTGGATATTGGGAATTAATCTGATTGTCTGTGGTAGCACATTCCAGAGGACTGGTACAGCACAAGAAAAATCTTAGAGATGGGAGTGGGAAGTTCGGATTATGGAGGATTTTAATCTAAGGTCGTTGGCAAAATTTAGAGCGTGAGTAGGCTGGAGACTGAGGTGAGGAAGGTGATGTAAGGAGGTGCAGCATGGTGGAGAGCTTTGTGGGTGAGAGTAATACGTTTGAATTTAATTCTGAAGGGGATGGGCAACCAGTGCAATGACTGTCACAGGGTAGAGTCATTGGTGTAGCGGTTGGTCAGAAAGATGAGCCTGGCTGCTGAATTAAGGGTAGATTGGAGAGGGGAGAGTTTAATGAGGAGAAGACCGACTAGTAATGTGTTACAGTAGTCAGGATGAGAGTGAATCAGAGCAAAAATGAGTGTTTTGGCTTTTTCCACAGTAAGAAAAGGGTGGATTCTGGAGATGTTTTTGAGTCAAAAATAACCCAGAGACAGCGGGTGTGCTGCTTAGGAGTTATGGTAGTGCCACACACTGAGATGGAAACATCAGGTTTAAGTAGGTTAGTAGATGGCAGGAACACAAGGACCTCAGTTTTAGAAAGGTTCAGTTTCAGATAGACAGAGGACATGATGTTAGAGACAGCGGACAGACAATCACCGGTGTTTTGTATTAGAGCAAGGGTGATGTCATCAGTGGGGGCATATAATTGGGTGTCATCAGCGTAGAGATGGTACTGGAAGCCAAATCTGCTGATGTGTTGTCCAATAGGGGCTGTGTAGAGAGAAAATAGGAGCGGACCTAGGACGGATACCTGAGGAACCCTGATAGCAAGTGGAAGAGGAGAAGAAGTAGAACCAGCAAATGACACACTGAACGAGCGGTCAGAGAGATAGGAGGAAAACCAAGAGAGAGCTATGTCCTTGAGGCCAATAGAGTAGAGCATGTTAAGTAGAATTTGGTGGTCTACAGTGTCAAAGGCTTCAGAGAGATCCAGAAGAATCAGGAGAGAGTATTTACCATCCGATTTAGCTGCCGAGAGATCATTTGAAACTTCAGTAGGGGCAGTTTCTGTGGAGTGTAGAGTGCGGAAACCAGTTTGTAAGGGGACTAGAATGGAGTTAGCTGAGAGAAAGCGAATAGGGCGAGAGTAGACCAAGCATTCCAGGAGTTTGGAGCTGAAGGGCAGATTAGACAATGGTCGGTAGTTGGTCATGCTGGATGGGTCAAGAGTTGTTTTTTTCAGTAATGGGTTTATAATGGCATGTTTAAAAGAGGAGGGAAAAATACCAGAAGAAAGAGAGAGGTTGAATATTTTAGTCAGATGACTAGTGACAGCTGGGGAGAGGCACTGGAGAAGGTGTGAGGGGATAGGGTCACTAGGGCAGGTAGTAGGACAAGAAGATGAGAGGAGCCTAGAGACTTCTTCTGATATTGGGTCAAATGCTGAAAGTGAAGAAGAGGGAGTGCGGGACGGAAGGGGATTGATGATACTAGGGGACTGCGAGATAATATCATATCGGATGTTGTCAATTTTAACTTTAAAATAAGTGGCCAGGTCTCAGCACTGAGATCTGTGATTGGTGCCTTCACTTTAGGACTAAGGAGGGAGTGAAAAGTATCAAAGAGGCATTTTGGTTTATTAGATAGTGTAGGAGGCAGAGAATATTTGATAGTAAAGGTGAGAAGGTTGTGGTCAGAGAGCGGAAGAGGAGTGTTAATAAAGTCAGAAACTGAGCAGAGCCGGAAGAAAACCAGGTCAAGCGAATGCCCGTCTTCATGTGTAGGAGAGTTGTGACAGACCTAGGGAGGAGGTTAAAGATAATAACTCGGAGGCAGATGGGGAGATTGGGTTATCGATGGGGATGTTGAAGTCACCCATGATGAGAGTGGGTGTTTCAGAGGATAGAAATTGTGGAAGCCAGGCAGTAAAATGATCCAGGAATTGGCGGGGTGAGCCCGGGGGGCGGTAGACAAATGCCACTCGGAGGGAAAAAGGGTGAAAGAGTCTGAGGGTGTGGACTTCAAAAGAGGGGAATATGAGTGAGGGTACCGGGAGAATGACCTGAAAAGTGCAGTGTCAGGAAAGAAACATACCTACTCCTCCAGCCTGCCTGTTCTCAGGTCTGGGGGCAGGAGAAAAGTGGAGACCACCATAAGACAGATCAGCAGGGGAAGCAGTGTCAGACAGGTGTAGCCATGTTTCTGTAAGAGCCAGAAGATTGAGAGCGTTAGAAAGGAATAAGGCCGGATTTACACGAGCGTGTGCGTTTTGCACGCGCAAAAAACGCAGCGTTTTGCGCGAGCAAAAGGTACTTAACAGCTCCGTGTGTCAGCCGCATATGATGCGTGGCTGCGTGATTTTCGCGCAGCCGCCATCATTATGACACTCTGTTTGTATGTTTGTAAACAGAAAAGCACGTGGTGCCTTTCTGTTTTCATTCATACTTTTACTGCTGTTGCGCAAATCACGCGCGTCATACGGAAGTGCTTCTGTGTGCTACGAGTGATTTTCATGCACCCATTGACTTCAATGGGTGCGTGATGTGCGAACAACGCACAAATATCGGACATGTCGTGAGTTTTACGCAGCGGACACATGCTGCGTGAAACTCACGGACAGTCTGCACAGCCCCATAGACTAACACAGGTCCGTGCAAGGCGCGTGAAAATCACGCGCGTTGCACAGACGTATATCACGTTCGTCGAAATAAGCCCTAAGTTATGAATAAGGGCTTATTCAGACGAACGTATAATAGGTCCGTGCAACGCACGTGATTTTCACGCGCCTCGCACGAACCTATGTTAGTCTATGGGGCCGTGCAGACTGTCCGTGATTTTCACGCAGCGTGTGTCCGATGCGTAAAACTCACGACATGTCCGATATTTGTGCGTTGATCGCGCATCACGCACCCATTGAAGTCAATGGGTGCGTGAAAATCACGCGCAGCACATGGAAGCACTTCCGTGTGACGCGCGTGATTCGCGCAACAGCAGTAAAAAGTATGATTGAAAACATACAAACATTTACAAACATACAAACAGAGTGTCATAATGACGGCGGCTGCGCGAATATCACGCAGCCACGCATCTTTCGGGGCTGACACACGGAGATGTTAAGTACCTAAGGCCGGATGCACACGAGCGTGTGCGTTTTGCCCACGCAAAAAACGTGGCTTTTTTTGTGCGCAAAAGGCTCTTAACAGCCGGTGTGTCAGCCCCGTATGATGCGTGGCTGCGTGATTTTCGCGCAGCCGCCATCATTATGACACTCCGTTTGGATGTTTGTAAACAGAAAAGCACGTGGTGCTTTTCTGTTTACATTCATAGTTTTACTGCTGTTGCGTGAATCACGCGCATCCCACGGAAGTGCTTCCGTGTGGTGCGCGTGATTTTCACGCACCCATTGACTTCAATGGATGCGTGATGCGCGAATAACGCACAAAGAACGGACATGTCGTGAGTTTTACGCAGCGGACTCACGCTGCGTAAAAATCACGGACAGTCTGAACTGCCCCATAGACTAATATAGGTCCGTGCGAGGCATGTGAAAATCACGCTCGTTGCACGGACATATACCATGTTCGTCTGAATAAGCACCTAAGGTGAGGTTGTTGCACATGGACCAAGAATTACAGAGCACACAGTTAAAAGAGAGAGGAGAAGACATACAAGAAATGTTAAGGAGATTTGCAGGGTTTCTTTGTGTGGCAGGTAAGTGGTTGAGTTTGGCAGAAGAAATGGGAGGACCAGGGTTGGGAGAGATGTCCACTGCAGCTAATAGCAGGAGAATGGAGAGAGGTAGCAGATAGTTCAGTGATTTATGATAGGGATTTTTCTGTTGAGCAGTGGGATGAGATGATTTAATGTGATTCAGGAAAGTGAATAGTGCATGGGAGCTGTACATGGGTGAGGGAAGGAGAGAGGGACTTACGTGGGCTGAATTTTCGAAAGGCCTAAATGGGCAGTAGGATTGTAAACCAACAACAGCTACAACGATGAGTGCGGTAGTGAAAATGTTTTTTGTATTTTGTTTGAAATCAGGTAAAATATTAAATATAATAATTAGTATGCATGCAAGTTTGTTTATTTTGTCAATGCAGCTTACCTGTCTCATGCCCTGTCTATGCCATGTATAACTGCCAGTACACTTTGACAGTATGACACTTAGACAGAGATGACTTCTGCACTCGTGCCACCCCTGCACGAGTCCCTTCCTCTTATGCTACAACTAAATTTATAGTGGAGTAGATGCTCAGATCTAGGCCTAACTCAGCTCGTTCAACTATCAATCAAATAAACTAGACACATGATCATAAAAGTTAATGAGGATCAAACACTTCATCAAAAGTTACAGAGACAACACTTGACCATATAGGGAGACAGGAAAGCAGAGTTATATACCATAAAATAAAACTTTCAGCGTTTTGAAATGCAGGTTCAGCAGAGATATAGTTAACGGCAGGATTGGAATGGATTATGTACCATAAAATAAAAATTTCAGCGTTTTGAAATGCAGGTTTAGCATTAATGTAGTTAATGAAAGGATTGGAATGGATTTTGTACCATAAAATAAAACAATCAGCATTTTGAAATGGAAATGGATTATACACCTGTATGAAGAGAAGAGAGATGGATGTTAGATCTGTGGCATGTATAACTGCCAGGACAATTTGTCAATATGACACTTAGACAGAGATGAATTCTGCATTGGTGCCACCCCTTTAGCGAGACTTTACAAAACTAACTTTAATTATTTAACCCCACACACAAGGCACAGCAAAAAAAACCAGAAGCATTTACACAACCTTGTACTTAAATTTTGTGTTCTAGGGCTTTTATTTTTTACTCACTCTAAAATTACTCATTTGCATCAGTCTGCTTTTGAGGCTCTCTTTTCACACACACTGCACACATGTCACATCACACCCCCGTCATAATCCACATTATTTATCATCATCAATTCCTTGCACGCACCCACCAGGAATCATTTGCTCTGCCACTTTACGCCACATACTCTGCTTTCCCAGTGATCATTTACCATCCCTTGTTCATCTCTCCACAAACTATTTGAACTTTTTCACAGTTTGACAGTTTGTTGTAGCATCCCTGCTTGCCCTGTTTGTCACAATTTCTTTGGCTGTACACCATGAGGTTCTGTTCCCCCTGTCACTCTGCTCTCTGAGTTCTCCATGATCAGGACATAACCACAGAAGTCCTGATGGTACTACTGGTACTACCTACAGGATATCACTGACAAATATCCAACTCCTCTGTCACGATGGACAGTCTGTCGCCACCGGACAGTTGTGTTACAGACGAACAATTGTGCCACCGACGGACACTTGTAGTACAACTCTACCATTCTGACACCGACGGACAGTCGTGCCACTGACGGACACTTGTAGTACCTCAACGAGTCATGCATCCCTGATACTCGACACTCTCAGAACAGTTTGACAACAGGATATCCTTTCCCTTGATCCTTAACGATTTTACATAACAGCCAAATAATAAATTAAATTACCAACACCAGACCTATAACAATACAACACAAATCCAACAGCACAGTTTATTGCAGGTTCATTCTACATAGCCTACATCTTCTTCACCTCCGCACACAGACAGCTGGACGACACTCAACTGCATCACTACCGGACCTCTGAATTTAGGTTTCTTTATCAGAACAAGTTTTTCAACTGTCCCAGATGCAATCCCTGAACAACTTCAAAACTTCCATATGAAAGTTAAAACACCTCTCAACCGTCCGCTCAGTACAAACAAACTGCAGCCTAGGGGGGTAATACCCTCCCTACACTGCCAGCAATATCCTATCATGTCATCCATACCATGAACTCACTCATGCCATTCATACCAATAACTCAAGATAGATTTACACATCTTCAACAATAACTCAAGATAGATATACACATCTGTAATCACTCATCACACAAAAAGTTTTCAACATACCTTTGTATAAGTGTTCTGCGTCCAGAGAGATTGTCACGTCAAGACAGCTAATTCAAGGCTGCAATACATGAGTGAAATGGCTTGTGTAAGAATAAGCTTCTTACTTACCGTCTGGTTTTGCTGTTTCACTGGTGTAATGCCCGACCTCCCAGTGACAGCTATCAGAGCATTAATCTCCCGGGTTTCGGCACCAAAAACTGTTGATGCAATCCTGGCCAAAATATATTAGACTGAAGGTTTTAGATGGGTGTATCAACTGACACCCTCCAGTACACTTCCATAAGTTATATTGATATATATCGGACAGAAGTAAGACACAAAGATACACATGTGCAAACACAAATATCCTTCTCGGGGTTTAATTGCCAAAAACCCTTATTACAATAATATATTTCAAAAGGGGAATAGGCTTGAAGTTAACCAATCACAGGCAAGAAAGGAATTTTATGGGAGCTGACTGTAATCAAAGAACTTTCTCATAAGCACTTATCAATAAAATATAACACTGGATAACAACATTGCAGCTACAAGGTCAGTACATGCATTCTCATAGCAGACTCAGGTAAGGAATGAAAAAACAAAACAAGAATGTTTAACCTTATGTGTGTCCAGACAATCCCAGCATAAATAAAATTTTGCAGAGATACAGATGATTCGTCAAAATACAAAATTAATTATTTAAGATATAAAATGGTTACTCCATGCAAGATGGCATATCCATAAACATATTTACAAAATGGAGTCACATAAACATATTTTACTCAATTTCACAGCCCGCAAATGTTTGTTCAAGATACCATGTGGTATATTGGAAACGTGCTGAGTTTTTGTTTTACTCTCGGTGGCAGCGTATCAATAAATTAATCCCACAAGGAAAAAAATTCTTATCCTTAATTTCTTTGTGCAGGATGGCCTCCTACCAATCCATCCTAAAAACATGGGGAAGCTTTTGTAAAAATAATTTTAAGGATGGGAGTTGAGGTGAGAACCATTCTTGTAAGATGGCTTTACGAGCCGCACTAGAAATGATAAAAAGTAATTTCTTTGCATTAAAAGCACACGGAGCAATATCAGGGTCGAAAAAAAACTAAAATTGCCCAGGCGGGTGATAACGGCACAAAGTTAACTAAATGTGAAAGACCAAAGGTTACTACTCGTTTCCAAAACTGTTGTTAGAAAGGTAAACCCCAGAGACAGTGATAAAGATCAGCGTTCAATGCTGTTAATTTCGGACAGGCTGATAAGGTGAATCAGCCCATGAGGTAGTTTCTTATTGGGGATATGTAATCTCTATGAGTAATTTTAAGCGCCCTATCCCAGTAAGATGCAGATGGAAGAAGCCTCAAGGCTGTATATAGACTTATATATATAGATATCTTTCATGGACAAATTAGGAAAATGCTGTAACCAAGAATGTGCCCCCGTCAGAGTAACGGAATAGTCAATAGGTGATCTCAGGAAGTTATAATACAGCAATATCTTCCCTTGTGTATTTTTGGTTTTACGAAGTAAATTAACTAATGTACAAGATATTGAGCGTGACTAGATGAAATTTGGTGGGTAACTTTCCTCCCATAATTAGGAGTTTGCATTAAGGGGAACAATGCTTGAGAGGAAAAGTGAATTTTCCGTGAGGATTGTCCCTAAATATGTAATATGAGATCGTCCATTTAAAATAGATACTTATATAATAACACATGGCATTGAGGGTTCTAATTAATTTAGTAACGAATGATGTGTAATTGATCTGAGAGTTGGTTGAACCTAATGGACGTGTCTCTTTTCAAACTATGTAACTATGTAAAAGTTATTAGATTAGATAGTAATTGACTATGTATTTTTGTATTTTTCTGTGCTAATTCCAACCAGGGGAAGATTACAATATACTCAGTACAATAGTCCCGGTGAAATCCTGAAAATGAGGTACCTTAAAGAGGCTATGTCGCGAGATTATAAGTGCCCTATCTCCTACATAATCTGATTGGCGCTGTAATGTAGATAACAGTAGTGGTTTTTATTTTGAAAAACTATCATTTTTGAGCAAGTTATGAGCTAGTTTAGATTTATGCTAATGAGTTTCTCAATGGACAACTGGGTGTGTTTTTACTTTTTACCAACTGGGTGTTGTACAGAGGAGTGTATGAGGCTGACCAATCAGTGACTAATCAGTGTCCTACACTTCTCATTGTTCCAGCCCAGCATGATCCACAGCACAGTGTGATTGTGCAGTGAAAGAAGTAAACACACCCAGTTGCTAAAAACACAATACACGCCCAGTTGTAAATAAGAGAAAACACGCCCAGTTGTCCATTAGAAAGGCTCATTTGCATAAATATAAAATTGCTCATAACTTAGCCAAAAATGATCGTTTAAAAAAAAATAAAAATAAATGTTACTGTTATCTACATTGCAGCGCCGATCACATGCAATAGGAGATAGGGATTGATAATCTGGTGACAGAGCCTCTTTAAGACATGGACTTGTATGTGGTGCAAATGCTATGGTCACTCCTAGCTAGTTTTGAAACCAATAGTCATGCGAGCTATGTAGATATAGTATGCTGTGAGCTCCATCTAATTGTGGCTGTACGCAGTTAGAATTTTATCATTTAAGTCAATAGATGGGTGTAGGAAAGCAAAGAGTTTTTCCTACTAAGGCCTCATGCACGCGGCCGTGCCTGTAATCACTGCCTGTGATTGCGGGCACTGCCGGCTGCCGACGGCCACAGACAGCCACCCCCTTTTTCGTCCCCTGCTCCCATACAAAGTATGGGCGCACTGTCTGTAAAAAGCAAAAAATAGGATATGTCCTATCTTTTGCGGTGGCTTTCTACGGCCTGGACACCTTTCCGTAAATATACGGGAAGGTGTCTGTGGTCCATAGAAATGAATGGGTCCGTAATTTCAGACCGCAATTACGGCTCGCAATTACAGACGAATTCTACAGTCGTGTGCATGGGGCCTAAGAGGGTGAAAAGGTGAGCAGTTGCTAATCTTATCAACCTCCTTTGCCTAATCAGACCACTTGTAGATTTTGGTCTACTCACACGTTGTAGGCAAAAATCACTATATGACCGTGTTGTGTAAAAAGACCCTTATGGATTAGGTTTAGTGATTATGCATTAGAGTTAAACTGACCATGTATTAGAGATTTTGGTCGGCCGGAATGAACAATTTATACAATTTTTTGCCAACACTCTACACCTTTTTCGTGACCCGAATGAGCATGACAAACACCGACCAAAGTCAGATATCTGTGGAAAAATTGATCTGCCGTGTTGGATTTTCTCGGCCATTGTTGGGTGCAGTTTTCAGTCTTGTAAAGTCCTTCATGACGAATGACAGATCTGCCATGAATAGAAGCCCAGACCACAGATCAAGGCAGATATTGTTGTTGATTTTTCGTTTTCATTTATGGCTGTGATCTAGAATGACATCCTTCACAGACCAACCATGAACGTCAAGTCATTGAGAAAACGGCCGTGTAAATCCCTAATGTATGGCCAGCTTCAGAGTTCATGTAGGGAATTGGAAATTTGATGTATAATCTTTGTACATGTACAAATAAAACCTTATCCCTATACCCATAAAGTTTATGAAACTAGACACTTGGCACATTGAGTATTTTGACAAACATGTTTTTGTGCTTATCACATAAAAAAAAACATTCCATTCCATGCGTTGTGTGACTAAAATTCTGATCCAAGCAGAGTCTGAGACAAACAATAGCTCCTAAAAATAAAAGTTCATGCATGCCACTTATGACAATAAAATGTCCCCTTACATGTCCCAGCTACCAGAGGTCCAAAATTTCTAGAAACCCCAGCAGCGAAGGTGGTAATATTAGCTGTCATCTTATTTTCAGTTTTTGTTTTTTTCTTTTAGATGAGTTGGTGTACCAAGCAGCAAGTCCTGATGAAGAAGCATTAGTAACAACGGCAAGAAATTTTGGCTATGTTTTTTTGTCGCGTACACAAGATAGCATCACTATAAATGAGCTTGGAGAAGAGAAAACCTATAAAGTCCTAGCTATTCTTGACTTCAATAGTGTTCGTAAGAGGATGTCTATATTGGGTGAGTTGTTCTGATCTTTGTCACTCGGGATTGCTTTGAAGCCCTACAATTATTTCTGTATGTGTATCATTTTAACTATTTTATTAGTCAGGGACCCAGAAGGAAAGATTAAGCTTTACACTAAAGGAGCAGATGATGTTATTCTAAAACGTCTTCACCCAGATTGCACTAATGTGGAGGTAACTGAAAAATCATTGGAGGTAAGTATTGAATTAATACAAATATTATTCAGTTTATTCTACTGCCTGCATACTTTGATATTGCACCACATTTTTGTATAAAGTATATGTGATAATAAACATCAATGGAAAAAATTGTAATTGACGGGTCTGTAAATAAAAGTGGTATTCCACCAATGTGTTTAAAATAGTATGGTTTTTACCTAATAGTATCCAGGATAGTATCCAATTGTTGGAGAAACCAGTCTCTTATTCAATTTTGAAAATAGAAAAACCATGAGAGCTGTCCATGTCCACAGCAAATGTGCAGTGAATCCGCTGCAAAATCTTCATGCAAATGCAAATTTACAGCGGATTCGCCAATACTTAACATAATTGGAACTTCAAATCCACTGCAGGCCCCCAATTTCGCAGCAGATTCATTTGCTACGTGTGAATAGACTTTAATTTTTTCAATTTATTGTACATTTCAGGCTGTACATCTATAGACTATCTACTAGTACTTTGCGAGGCGTGCAGTCAGTTAAGGTTTTAAAGAATAATATTAGTTATCTGGGACAGAAAAGCAGTATGATGACATGGGAATGCCATGTTAGAGTCCAGCTGACATATCAATCTGCTCCCTTTACGCTGCTTTTAGTCCAGTAATATGTCTTGAATTTTGTCAATCTAGATGTTTGCCGAGGAGACCTTAAGAACTTTGTGTTTGGCTTTTAAAGAAGTGGATTTTTCGGTATACACAGAGTGGAGTAAAAAATACCACCAGGCGAGTTTTTCGCTACAGAATCGGCAGAAGTGTCTAGAACTGGTTTATGATGAAATGGAAAATGACTTGCAGGTAATAATAGAAAACAAATCTTTTATTCCTACATATATTAACATTTCAATACAAATCAGTAATAATAATGTTTATATAACATTATAAAAAAGGTTTCTATAGTTTATTCATTAATAAAAAGTATTGAATATACTGTAATTGGATGCGTGATGTCATATAGTTTGATATTTTCTTACAAGATGGCAGAAACATCTTGACACTAAAGTTTTGTTAATACAGCCAGTTTAGCAATTGTGACCATGCTGTATAAGTGCTAAAAAAAAGGAGGTCCGATGGATGCATTTTATTTTTCTTGGCATACACCAAATCATTGTAATCTTGTGTATAAATATGGTTCTGATGCTTTGACAGTTTAGTAATAGCTGCGTAAGAGTAATGGGCAAACAAAGTAGTGGGCATGAACAAAATAATGCTGCTTTTACATTACAATGCTCCTTTCATCTAGGGCAGTTGCTAAGGCCACTGGTGCACCGCTGATTCATCAGTGCAGGTCTGAGGACCACACTGATGTAAGTTGTGGAGGCTTGTTTGGAGGGAATGAACTGATTGCTCCGCCTCTCCTTAACCCCTTCCCGACATACGCCGTATATATACGGCGCTGTCGGGAGGTGGTTCCCGCAAAGCGCCGTATATATACGGCGCAGTGATGGTGCGGGCCAGGGGCGTAACTAGGAAAGACTGGGCCCCATAGCAAACTTTTGACTGGGGCCCCCCCTCCCCTGGGTGTCACACAACCCCCCCCCCCTTGTAGATAGTGCCTTTTTTACAGCCCCCCTGTAGATAACGCCATACAGCCCCCCCTCTGTAGATAGCGCCATACATCCCCCTGTAGAGAACGCCATACAGCCCCCTGTAGTTAACGCCATACAGCCCCCCTGCAGAGAACGCCATACAGCCCCCCCTGTAGAGAACGCCATACAGCCCCCCCCTGTAGAGAACGCCGTACAGCCCCCCCCCTGTAGAGAACGCCATACAGCCCCCCCCTGTAGGGAACGCCATACAGCGGCCCCCTGTAGGGAACGCCATATAACTCCCCCCCTGTAGGGAACGCCATATAACTCCCCCCCTGTAGGGAACACCATACAACCACCCCCCCTGTAGGGAACGCCATACAGCCCCCCCTGTAGAGAACGCCATACAGCCCCCCCCTCTAGGGAACGCCATACAGCTCCCCCCTGTAGGGAATGCCATACAGCGCCCCCCTGTAGGGAACGCCATGCAGCGCCCCCCCCCAATGCGACCTATAGTGTGTCCTACAAATAACATGCATCCCCTCTCCACAGGATAGGGGATACATGTGTGATCGCTGGCAGCGATAGGGAGAACGCGGGACTGAAAGTCCCCTGAACTTCTCCATGACAAACCTCTGACTTCCGGCGTCTGCGCAGCTCAATAAAAATGAAAGGAGCGCTGGTCACGCATGCGCAGAAGCACGACCGGCGCTCCATTCATTTCTACGGAGCTGCCAACACAGACCCCGGAAGTCCGAGGTTTGTGATGGAGAACTTCAGGGGACTTTCAGTCCCCCGTTTTCCCTATCAATGCCAGCGATCACACATGTATCCCCTATCCTGTGGAGATCCTGTGGAGAGGGGATACATGTCTTTTGCTCTATTTTCGCCTTCAGGACCAGACACCGTTTAGCCATTTTTAGCACGTGTTAGTTAAATGGCTATAACTTTTTTATTTGTTGGGCTAACTACGTGATTTTTGCGAAGTTTTTTCCGTAGACAATGCAGGTTTCATTTTTTATCATTTTTATACACACCTTTTTGCTATTTTAGAATTTTTATTCATAAAGTTTGAAAATAATAGTAAAAAAATAAGCTTTTTTAAGTTTTAGCTATTTTTTTTGGGTAATAACATAGTTTTACCCTAAAATAGACCTTTTATTTGTGATTGTCATTGTCTACCGTAAATGTTAATATATTACATGTCTATATTAGGGTAATTGGGTCAGCGCTAGCGTTACAACAATGATTGGCGGGGGGAACTGTTTTTTTGGGGTGGGTATTTTATGTGTATTTATTATTATTATTTTTTTTTGCACTATACTTTATTTATTTTTTATTACTATGCTCTGTCCCCCAAAGGCCAAAAAAGACCTTTGGGGAAAATTTTATATATATTTTTTCTTTCTTTTACACCATGTTTTTCCCCTGTAACTGGAGCTGCACAGCAGCCCCAGTTACAGGGGAAATCAGCCCTCTCATAGTGACAATTATCACTAATAGGGCTGTGCTGGGTCTAGTAAGACCCAGCAGCAGCCTGCCACTAACGGCACCCGGCGATCATGTGACCAGTCACATGACCACCGGGAGGAATAGAGACAGCGCCGCTGCTGCTGTCTCTATTCCTGTACACAGCGCGCATTCAGCGCTGTGTACAAGTGATCAGAGAAGACAGAAGCAGCGAAAGCTGCTCCTATCCTCTCCTCAGGGTCCCCGGCAGTCACTGACAGCCGGAGACCCGACATTCAGCTGCCCGATCGCGCGGGCAGCAAGTTAAAACCCGAGCCGTAGAAAGTCTATGGCTCGGGTTTTAAGGACCCTGACCGCTGGCCGTAAAAATACAGCCAGCGGTCGGGAACCAGTTAATGGCAGAGCGGGGAGATACCTCCCTGCTCTGCCGTAGTGTTCAGTGGCGTCCCGCTGTAGCAGCCATAGCGGCTGCTAGCGGAGCCTCCGGCCATGGTGGGGGCCCGTGCCGGCAGGCGACACGGGCCCCCTCATGCCGCGGGCCCCGTAGCAGCCGCTACTGCTGCTACGGCGGTAGTTACGCCACTGGTGCGGGCTCAGAAGCAGAGCCGGCACTATCACTGCGGGGGGACAGCTGTATTATACAACTGGCACCCTCCTGTAACTGCCAGGACCGGAGCTATTCTCCGATCCGGCAGATTAACCCCTCAGATGCTGCGCTCAATAGAGCGCAGCATCTGATAGGTTTTCACCCGATCGGCAACCCAGTGATGCAATCGCTGGGTTGCTGTGGCAATCGGACGCCAGAAAATGGCGTCCGAGTCTGCCTTGTACGGGAGCCGATGAGGACCCGCCTGCGGCGAGTCCTCATAGGCTTGCTGTCAGTGAATAACTGACAGCGCTAATACACTGCACTACGTATGTAGTGCAGTGTATTAGAGTAGCGATCGGGGCATCAGGCCCTCATGTCCCCTAGTGGGACAAGTAAAAAAAGTAAAAAAAAGTAAATAAAAATGTGGTAAAACAATAAAAACACACACATTTCAAATAAAAATAAAGCTAAACTGACTTTTTTCCCATAGTAAGTATTTTATTATGGGAAAAACCGTAAAAATAAAAAAAACTATACATAATTGGTATCGCCGCGTCCGTAACGACCCAAACTACAAAACTATTATGTAATTTATCCCGCACGGTGAACGCCGTAAAAAAAAAACATGAAAAACAACGCCAGAATCTTTGTTTTTAGGTCACATCTCCTTCCAAAAAATGCTATAAAAAGTGATCAAAAAGTCACATTTACTCCAAAATAGTACTAATAAAAAACGCCAATCCGTGCCGCAAAAAATAATCCCTGACACCGCTTTGTGCACGCAAAAATAATAAAGTTATGGGTCTTAGAATGGCGACACAGAAAACAAATGATTTTATAAAAAAAGTGATTTTATTGTGCAAAAGCCGCAATACATAAAAAAAACTATATAAATTTGGTATCGCCGTAATCGTATCGACCCGCAGAATAAAGCTAACATGTAATCTAGGGCGCACTGTGGATGCAGAGAAAAAAAAACAATAAAAAACTATTCCAGAATTGCTTGTTTTTGGTAATTTCCTTTACCAAAAAATGAAATAAAAAGTGATCAAAAAGTCGTATGTGTTCTAAAATGGTACCAATAAAATCTACAGCCCGTCTCGCAAAAAACAAGCCCGCGCACCGCTCAATCAACTGAAAAATAAAAAAGTTACGGCACTAGTAATGCGGTGATGAAAAAACATCTCAATGCGCAGGCCGGAGGGGAACATTCCTTCAGTTTCAGGGCCCTAGTATTTAGGAACTAGGAAAGGGCAGGGACATAGCACATCCACTGGAAGCGAGGGTGCCCGTATTATACCAGCGCAAAACTTTCCCAGTAATATTTCCCAAACTACGAAGGAGAAAAAGTCCCCAAAAGGTGCAGAGCGTTACAAAGGAGGGATAAGAAAGAAAACCGTTTATCAGTGTGACGCCGGCCTGCGCATAACGGATCGCTTCACAGCGTAACACACATCTATGGATAATTGTATTATTTACCCCATGATTATACCCTCCTATTATGCCCTGATATACTCCGCACAGATTACATATGCCACCACATTATAAGCTGAAATACCAGCAAAACCCCAAACAGAACTATTACCAAGCAAAATCCATGCTCAAAATGGCGGTCTTTCCCTTCTTAGCCCTACAGTGTGCCCAAACAGCAATTTATGGCCACAAGTAAGGCATTACCATGCCCGGGAGAACCCGCTTAACAATTTATGGGGTAAGATTCTCTAGGGGCACAACATCTTGTGCGGTGAATGGGCAGATCAGTGGAGAAATTGCAATTTTCACTTTGCACCATCCACTGCGTATTCATTTCTGAAAAACACCTGTGGAGTATAAATTGTCACTACATCCCTTGATAAATGCCTTTAGGGGTGTCGTTTCTAAAACGGGGTCACTTTTGTTTGGTACATCAGGGGTTTTGCAAATGCAACATGGCATCCGCAACCCATTCCAGCAAAATCTACGCTCCAAAAGATAAATACCGCTCCTTTTCTTCTGAATGCTCCCATATATGTAAACAGTCGATTATAACCACATATGGGGTGTTACCGTACTCGGGAGAAATTACTTTACAAATGTTGGGGTGCTTTTTCTTCTCTATTCCTTGTAAAAATGAAAAATGTGTATCTAAAACTACATCTTGTTGGAAAAAAAAAATATTTTTCATTTTCATGGCTTAATTCTAATTAATTCAGCAAAAAACCTTTGGGATCAAAATTTTCACTATACCCCTAGATGATTCCTCAGGGGGTGCAGTTTCCCAAATGGTGTCACTTTTGGGGTGTTTCCACTGTACTAGTACTACAGGGGCTCAGCAAATATGACATGACACCCAGAAACCATTCCAAAATCCAAATGGTGCTCCTTCCATTCTGAGCCCTACCGTGTGTCCAAACAGATGTTTGTGACCACATGTGGGGTATTATTTTACTCGGGAGAAGTTGCTTTACAAATGTTGTGGTGCTTTTTCTCCTTCAGTCCTTGAGGAAATGAAAAAAAAATACCTAAACCTACATTTTCTTTGAAAAAATGTAGATTTTCATTTTTACGGCCTAGTTACAATAAGTTCTGTAAAAAACCTGTTGGGTAAAACTGCTCACTCTACCCCTAGATAATTCCCTCATGGGGTGTAGTTTCCAAAATGGGGTCACTTGTTGGGGGTTTCCACTGTTTTGTCCCCTCAGGAGCTTTGCAAATGTGACATGGCCTCCGCAAACCATTCCTGCTAAATTTGAGTTCCAAAAGCCAAATGGCGCACTTTCCCTTCTCAGCCTCGCTGTGTGTCCAAACAGCCGTTTATTACCACATGAGGGGTATTGTTTTACTCGGGAGAAATTTCTTTACAAATTTTATGGTGCTTTTTCTCCTTTAGTCCTTGTGGAAATGAAAAAAAATTAGCTAAACCTACATTTTATTTGAAAAAATTTAGATTTTCATTTTCACAGCCTACTTGCAAAAATTTCTGCAAAAAACCTGTGGGGTCAAAATGCTCACTATACCCTAGATAATTTCCTCAAAGGGTATAGTTTCCAAAATGGGGTCACTTGTTGGGGGTTTCCACTGTTTTGTCACCTCTGGGGCTTTGCAAATGCGACATGGCCTCCGCAAACCATTCCTGCTAAATTTGAGCTCCAAGAGCCAAATGGCGCTCTTTCCCTTCTAAGCCCTGCCGTGTGTCCAAACAACTGTTTATTACCATATGTGGGGTATTGTTTTACTCGGGAGAAATTGCTCTACAAATGTTGTGGTGCTTTTTCTACTTTAGTTCTCTTGGAAATGAAAAAAAATTAGCTAAACCTACATTTTATTTGAAAAAATGTAAATTATCATTTTCATGACCTAGTTCCAAAAATTTTTGCAAAAAAACTGGCCGGTCAAAATGCTTGCTACACCCCTAGATAAATTCTTCGAGGGGTGTAGTTTCCCAAATGGGGTCACTTTTGGGGGGTTTCCACTGTTTTAGTTCCACTAGACCTGTTCAAAGCTGACATGGTGCCTAAAATATATTCTAATAAAAAGGAGGCCCAAAATCCACTAGGTGCTCCTTTGCTTCTGAGGCCGGTGCTTCAGTCCATTACCACACTAGGGCCACATGTGGGATATTTCCTAAAACTGCAGAACCTGGGCAATAAATATTGAGTTGCATTTCTTGGGTAAAACCTTCTGTGGTACAAAAAAAATGGATTCAAAATGAATTTCTGGAAAAAAATAATGAACTTTGTAAATTTCACCTCTACTTTGCCTTAATTCCTGCGCAATGTCTAAAGGGTTAAGAAACTTTCTAAATGCTGTTTTGAATACTTTGAGGGGTGCAGTTTTTAAAATGGGGTGACTTATTGGCGGTTTCTAATATCTAAGGTCCTCAAAGCCACTTCACAACTGAACTGGCCCCTGTAAAAATAGCATTTTGAAATTTTCTTGAAAATGTGAGAAATTGCTGCTAAAGTTCTAAGCCTTGTAACGTCCTAGAAAAATAAAAGGATGTTCAAAAAACGATGCCAATCTAAAGTAGACATATGGGGGATGTTAGTTAGCAACATTTTTGTGTGGTATAACTGCCTGTCTTACAAGCAGATGCATTTAAATTGAGAAAAATGTTAATTTTTGCAATTTTTCGCTAAATTTTGGTGTTTTTCACAATAAATACTGAATGTATCGGGCAAATTTTGCCAGTAACATAAAGTCCAATGTGTCACGAGAAAACAATCTCAGAATCGCTTGGATAGGTAAAAGCATTCCGGAGTTATTACCACATAAATTGAAACATGTCAGATTTGAAAAATGAGGCTCTGTCAGGAAGGTCAAAAGTGGCCAAAGAGGGAAGGGGTTAAGATCCCTAGACTCAGCAGTAGGCCCCATGCACACGACAGTATTTTTGTCCACCCATAAATACTGCCGTAAATACGGGTCCTTGGTCACACGTATTCGACCTGTATTGCACCAGTATTTACGGACCCGTGCCCGTAAATACGGGCCCGGTGTCACCCGTATTCCACACGTATTTACGGGCACGTTTTCACTGCAAAATTACACTGCAGTAATCGGCAGCCCTTCTCTCTATCAGTGCAGGATAGAGAGAAGGGACAGCCCTTTATGCAGAAAAAGTAAAAGAAATTCATACTTACCCGGCCGTTGTCTTGGTGACACGTCCCTCTCTTGACATCCAGTCCGACCTCCCTGGATGATGCAGCAGTCCATGTGCCTGTAGCATGTGATTGGTCTGTGATTGGCTGCAGCGGTCACATGGGCTGAAACGTCATCCCAGGAGGCAGGACTGGAGGAAGAAGCAGGGAGTTCTAGGTAAGTATGAACATCTTTTTTTTTTTTTTACAGGTTGCTCTATATTGTGATTGGAAGTCACTGTCCAGGGAGCTCAAACAGTTACTGCCGATCATTTAACTCTTTCAGCACCCTGGACAGTGAATATTTACTGACGTCGCCTAGCAACACTCCCGTAATTACGGGTGCACACACGTAGTCACCCGTAATTACGGGAGCCCCATAGACTTCTATGGGCCTGCCCGTGCCGTAATTACGGCCTGAAATAGGACATGTTCTATATTTTTCAACGGCACGGGCACCTTTCCGTAAGCATACGGGGAGGTACCCGTGGCCAATAGAGGTCCATGGGCCCGTAAAAACGTGCCGTAATTACGGCCCGTAATTACGGGCGTTTTTACGTTCGTGTGCATGGGGCCTTAGGGTGTCGGTGATAGCGTATTTTATGTGTGTTTGCTTTATCCCTCTCAGTTACCAGTTTTGTGTTTTTCCAGCTCTGCCTTGAGTTTCCTCAGTCCTTGTTTTTCACTTCAGTGTTTGGTCTTGTTTAGTTCAGTTTTATCCTGTTTAACCCCTTCCCGACATTTGTCGTATGGATACGTCATGGAAAGTCAGTAGTTTCCGTATTTTGCCGTATACATAAGCTGAGTCAGTGTCATCAACCCCTGGTGTCAGCTGGTGTACACCCTGGGGTAATGGCGGGGACCGAAGTTAGCTTCAATCACCCGCCATTAACCCCTTAAATGCAGGGGTCAATGCGATCGCTGCCTTTAAGGGGTTTGCAGCTCATCGGCACCCCAGCAACTAAAATGCTGGGGTGCCGGTGGCTGCAATGGTGACTGGAGGCCTAATACTGGTGTCCTGGTCTGCCTAGTATGGAAGCCATTCAGGCCCCGCCCAAAGGCGGGGCCTAGAAGGCTTCCTTAGCCGCCAGCAAGATGGCTCCGGCTCAGCTGGTATATACCCTGGGGTAATGGCGGGGACCGAAGTTAGCTTCGATCCCCGCCATTAACCCCTTAAGCAGCGGTCAAAAGCGATCGCTGCATTTAAGGTGTTTGCAACTTATCGGCACCCCGGCAATGAAATTGCCAGAGTGTCGGTGGCTGCAATCGCGACCGAAGTCCTAATAGTGGCCTCACAGTCTGCCTAGTACGGAAAACTCCCAGCCCCCCTGCCGTCGTCATCAGCGGTGGATGTCAGCTGTATGTTACAGCTGACATCCACCTAGGATGACAGAAAACCGGAGCTAGCTCCGATCCCTGCCATTAACCCCTTAGATTGCAGGACTACAGCTATGGCAACAGGAGGCCTAACAATGGCCTCCTGCTCTGCCATTACGGAAGCCGGTTAGGCCGCACCCGGAAACTGAGCCTAATCGGCTTACTGTCAGTGACAGATCGAATACATTGCACTACATAGGTGGTCAACAGATATAGTGGACAACTGCTCTCAAAATTACTAAATTAATTAATAATAACAAAAAGAGCCACACTCGGTGTACACCACCAATTTAAATGTAACAATTATTATAAGAAAACGGGAAAGAAGTAGAAATTATCTGGCTCCAATGATTGAATTGTGGAAATAAAATAAAAAAATCTTTATTAAAGTAAGCAAAATATTAAAAAATCCAATGTCAGTGATAGCAGATGTGCAGATGTCCCCTAACTCTGCACTAAGGACAATGTAGTCCAGATATTTAAATTATCTCTGTAATTCCAAATGAACCCTTGGACAATTGAGTCCAATAATCGAAATTGTGCTACAAATGTGTGAATAGAGCAAAAGAGTGTACCGTGTCTATCTGCAACACAGAAACCCTGTATAATAAAGAGTAAGTACTGTGTTGAAAAAGAACCTGATGTTACCATATTATGCAAAATTGACACTTGTATGATCATGTATCAAACACATCAAAGAATCATGAATGTGTATGTTGATATGAAGTGTACATATAGGTCACTAAGTTGCAATACAAAAATTGTATTACAAATTGTGCCAGAAGTTGATGGGTTAATTCACTACTGTTGCATGCAAAATAATTTTTTTCACATTACATGTGATTCATTAAGCCGGGACTCACCACCGGGCTGTAGATGTATAGCCCAGCGAAGGGGAAGCCCCGCTAATGAGGCAAAGAAGATTTGTGTACAATCAGTTGTGATGGCAACCAATGCTGGTTACACATGAGTGGCCACAGTTTTAAGAGCGAGCAGTAGATGCCCAGATGCCCTTCTTATGTTGTTACGTGCAACATTGTTGCCAAGCCAAGCTCAACTGCTGCCTCGCTGAATGAATACAGAGAGACAGTGAACGTATGTCACGGTGAAATCCGGTAGATTCACCGTTAGAGCTGCTGAGCACACTAGCTTAAGTTATTTGTAGACACAATGTCTTATTGATAGTTAAATTAATAGTGTTGGGTGGAAACAGAGACCATTAAGCTAGATATTGGATTGTGTTAAAATTGAGTAAATTGGGTGTTCATACTCAATTTTAACATAACTCAATGCAGTGGCGGATTAAGTAGACCATGGGCCCTGGGCTGTTACCCAAACTTGGGCCCCCCTTCCTCACCGCCGCCCTGCCGCGCCGTAACTATTTTTAACACTACCTTTTTGGGCAAGCATTAACAGTGTTACGATTTCCCTTGTCACAGCGCGGTGTCCCTACATACTGACAGTATCACACTGTGCAGGGACACAACCTCCTGACAAGGGGAATTGTCTATCAGTCCTGGACTGCAGAAAGACTTTTTGTGAAATACAAGGATTCCTATAATAAAAATGTCAGGAGAGGTGACAGATTCTCTATAAATCTAGTGACTCACAGGTGACGACGTCTCAGATTCTAGTAGTTTTTTTCCTCTTTTCTTCTCCATCCGGTCCAGCGCTCATGACGACTTCTCCCGGCCATGACTCATTTCTGCAGAATTTGCCACTCAGACGTCTCCTCACTTTTCCAACATTTCCACACCTATAAACGAAAATAAAGTTATCATGGTGCCATATACTGTACCCCTAAATATAATAGCACCAAACACTGCGCCTGAATATAATAATACCACACACTGTAAAACACCACATACACACAGCCCCCTGTACATAGTGCCACACACAGCCCCTGTAGATATTACACACCCCCATAGATATCGCCATACACAGCCCCCTCTATATATCACACATCCCCCCCCATAGAGAGCGTTACACACAGCCCCCTATAGATAGTGCCAAACAGCCCCCCTGTAGAGAGCGCCACACAGCCCTCCCCCTTGTAAATAGCACCAAAAAGCCCCCCCTATAAAGAGCGCCACACACATACCACTGTGGATAGCACTACACAGCCCCCCCCCTTGTATATAGTGGCACACAGCGCTCCCCCTTGTATATAGTGGCACACAGCGCTCCCCCTTGTATATAGTGGCACACAGCGCTCCCCCTTGTATATAGTGGCACACAGCGCTCCCCCTTGTATATAGTGGCACACAGCGCTCCCCCTTGTATATAGTGGCACACAGCGCTCCCCCTTGTATATAGTGGCACACAGCGGTCCCCCTTGTATATAGTGGCACACAGCGGTCCCCCTTGTATATAGTGGCACACAGCGCTCCCCCTTGTATATAGTGGCACACAGCGCTCCCCCTTGTATATAGTGGCACACAGCGGTCCCCCTTGTATATAGTGGCACACAGCGCTCCCCCTTGTATATAGTGGCACACAGCGCTCCCCCTTATATATAGTGGCACACAGCGCTCCCCCTTGTATATAGTGGCACACAGCGGTCCCCCTTGTATATAGTGGCACACAGCGCTCCCCCTTGTATATAGTGGCACACAGCGCTCCCCCTTATATATAGTGGCACACAGCGCTCCCCCTTGTATATAGTGCCACAAGGTTATGTACACATTTAAAAACTTTATATTATAATTATATATATATATATATATATATATATATAAGTATGTGTGTGATTGATTGATTTCATTAAAAAATATTTTCACTTTTTGAGATACAGCTGCTTTGTATCCTGTATCCGTCAGGTCAGCAGGACTGACAGGATCAGTGACACGCAGGATCCACCTCAAATCTATCACATCTAAGATTAGAATTTAGCGCAGGGCCCGTTTCACTGATCCCGTCAGTCCTGCTGACCTGACGGATACAGGATACAAAGCAGCTGTATCTCAAAAAGTGAAAATATTTTTTAATAAAACGGAATTACAAGTTGCACCAAACACACATTTTTATAAAAAAAAAAAAAAAACGACGTGATTTTTACGACGTTTTTTCCGTAGACAATTGCTATTTTAGAATTTTTATTCATAAAGTTTGAAAATAATAGTAAAAAAATAAGCTTTTTTACGTTTCAGCTATTTTTTTTGGTAATAACAGTTTTACCCTAAAATAGACCTTTTATTTGTAATCGTCATTGTTTACCGTAAATTTTAATATATTACATGTCTATATTAGGGTAATTGGGTCAGCGCTAGCGTTACAACAATGTTTGGCGGGGGGGGGGGAACGTTTTTATTTTGGGGTGGGTATTTTATGTGTATTTATTATTTCTTTTTTTTTTGCACTTTACTTTACTATTTTTTTATTACTATGGTCTGTCCCCCAAAGGTCAAAGAAGACCTTTGGGGAACTTTATATATATTTTTTCTTTATTTTACACCAGGTTTTTCCACTGTAACTGGGGCTGCACAGCAGCCCCAGTTACAGGGGAAATCAGCCCTCTCATAGTGACTATTGTCACTAATAGGGCTGTGCTGGGTCTAGTTAGACCCAGCAACAGTCTGTCACTAACGGCACCCGGCTATCATGTGACCAGTCACATGATCACCGGGAGGAATAGAGACAGCGCCGCTGCTGCTGTCTCTATTCCTATACACAGCGTTCATTGAACGCTGTGTAAGAAGACATCGGAGAAGACAGAAGCAGCGAAAGCTGCTTCTATCCTCTCCTCAGGGTCCCCGGCAGTCACTGACAGCCGGAGACCCGACATTCAGCTGCCCGATCTCGCGGGCAGCAAGTTAAAACCCGAGCCGTAGAAAGTCTATGGCTCGGGTTTTAAGGACCCATCCCTGACCGCTGGCCGTAAAAATACAGCCAGCGGTCGGGAACCAGTTGGGTAGGAGGATAACTAACCTCAGCGCCGGTGACCGCCCGGCTCTTCTCTTCTCTTGCAGCTTTGGAGTAACAGAACAGCCGTCCGTCGCTGTTCTGTTACTCAATGGCGCACTTGTCAGGGAGGCGTGTCCTACCCCTTTCCCGGCCAATTCCCTGCTCCTCCCCTCCTCATCTTCGGAAGTTAGCAGCGCTAGCGCGCTGAATAGGTTTGGAAGATGTGCGGTTCGGGCTGCCATGGGCCCCCTGGGAGCCTCGGGCCCCGGGCGGCCGCCCGAATCGCCCATATGATAATCCGCCACTGACTCAATGTCTAACTAACGGTCTCTGTTTCCACCCAGCACTATTAATTTAACTATCAATAAGATCTTTTTTATTTTCACTAGCCAAATCTAATAAAATCTATGAAACACCTGTGGGTGTCAAAATGCTCACTACACCCATAGATGAATTCCTCAAGGAGTGTAGTTTCCTAAATAGAGTAACTTTTTGGGCGTTTTCACTGTTTTGGTCCATCAGGGGCTTTGCAAATGCGACATGGCCTCCGCAAACCATTCCTGCTAAATCTAAGCTCCAAAAGCCAAATGGCGCTCTTCCCCTTCTAAACCCTGCCGTGTGTCCAAACAGCCATTTATGACCACATATGGGGTATTGTTTACTCTGGAGAAATTGCTTTACAAATGTTTCAGTGCTTTTTCTCATTAAGTCCTTGTGGAAATGAGAAAAAAATAGCTAAACCTACATTTTCTTTGAAAGAATGTAGATTTTAATTTTCATGGCCTACTTCCAATAATTTCTGCAAAAAGCAGTGGGGTCAAAATTCTCACTATACCCCTAGATAATTTCCTCAACGGGTGTAGTTTCCAAAATGGGGTTACTTGTGGGGGGGTTTCCACTGTTTGGTCCCCTCAGGGGCTTTACAAATGCGCATGGCCTCCACAAACCATTGATGCTAAATTTGAGCTCCAAAAGCCAAATGGCGCTCTTTCCCTTCTAAGCCCTGCCATGTGTCCAAACAGCCGTTTATGACCACATGCGGAGTATTGTTTTACTCCGGAGAAACTGCTCTACAATTGTGGGGCTTTTTCTCCTTTAGTCCCTCTAGAAATGAAAAACAATTCGATAAACCTACATTTTCTTAGAAAAAAATGTAAATGTTTATTTTCACAGCCTAATTCCAATAATTTCTGCAATAAACCTGTGGGGTCAAAATGCTCACTATACCCCTAGATAATTTCCTTGAGGGTGTAGTTTCCCAAACGGGGTCACTTCTGGGGGATTTCCACTATTTTGGCACCGCAAGAGCCCTTCAAACCTGACATGGTGCCTACAATGTGATCTAATAAAAAGAAGGCCCCAAAATCCACTAGGTTCTCCTTTGCTTCTGAGGCCGCTGCTTAAGTCCATTAGCACACTAGGGCCACATGTGGGATATTTCTTAAAACTGCAGAATCTGGGCAATAAATAGTGAGTTACGTTTCTGTGGTAAAACTTTCTGTGTTACAAAAATAATAGATTAAAAATTAATTTCTGCAAAAAAAATAAAAATTACATTTGTAAATGTTACCTTTAGGCCTCATTTACACGAGCGTGTGCGTTTTGCGCGCGCAAAAAACGCTGCGTTTTGCGCGCGCAAAAGGCACTTGGCAGCTCCGTGTGTCATCCGTGTATGATGCGCGGCTGCGTGATTTTCGCGCAGCCGCCATCATAGAGATGAGGCTAGTCGACGCCCGTCACTGTCCAAGGTGCTGAAAGAGCTAACTGATCGGCAGTAACTCTTTCAGCACCCTCGACAATGAATGCCGAACACAATATACACCAACCTGTGAATAAAAAAAGACTTTCATACTTACCAAGAACTTCCTGCTTCCCCCAGTCCGGGCTCCCGGCCGTTGCCTTGGTGACGCGTCCCTCTCTTGTCATCCGGCCCCACCTCCCAGGATGACGCCGCAGTCCATGAGACCGCTGCAGCCTGTGATTGGCTGCAGCCTGTGCTTGGCCTGTGATTGGCTGCAGCTGTCACTTTGACTGAACTGTCATCCCGGGAGGTCGGACCGGAGTTATCGGTAAGTCAGAACGTCTTTTTTTTTTTACAGGTTCATGGATTTTCGGAGCGGAAGTCACTGTCCATGGTGCTGAACCAGTTTAACGCTTTCAGCACCGTGGACAGTGACTGTCTCCTGACGTCGCGTACCCGAACATTTTTTACCGGTTTCGGTCAAAACGAGTTTGGCCGAACCCGGTGAAGTTCGGTGCGCTCATCTCGAATTTGACACTCCGTTTGGATGTTTGTAAACAGAAAAGCACGTGGTGCTTTTCTGTTTACATTCAGGAGTTTGACAGCTCTTGCGCGAATCACGCAGTTCGCACGGAAGTGCTTCCGTGCGGCATGCGTGGTTTTCACGCACCCATTGACTTCAATGGGTGCGTGAGTGCGCGAAAAACGCACGATTATAGAACATGTCGTGAGTTTTTTTCTGCGCACACGCGCTGAGCGCAATTCACGCATCGTCTAAACTGCCCCATTGACTAATATAGGTGCGTACGACATGCGTGCAAAGCACGCGCGTCGCACGCGCGTATAATACGTTCGTGTAAATGAGGCCTAACATTGCTTTAATTCCTGTGAAATGCCTAAAGGGTTAAGAAACTTTCTAAATGCTGTTTTGAATACTTTGAGGGGTGAAGTTTTGAAAATGGGGTGACTTATTGGGGGTTTCTAATATATAAGGCCCTAAAAGCCACTTCACAGCTGAACTGGTCCCTGAAAAAATAGCCTTTTGAAATTTTCTTGAAAATGTGAGAAATTGCTGCTAAAGTTCTAAGCCTTGTAACATTCTAGAAAAATAAAAGGATGTTCAAAAAACGATGCAAACATATAAGTAGACATATGGGGGATGTTAATTAGCAACAATTTTGTATGGTATAACTGCCTGTCTTACAAGCAGATACATTAACATACATTAACATACATTAACATTTAGAAAAATGCTAATTTTTGCAATTTTTCGCTAAAGTTGTTTTTTTTTCACAATTAAATTCTGAACGTATCAAGCACATTTTTCTAGTAACATAAAGTCTAATGTATTAACTAACTCTTCTAATTTTAATACATGCTTGGTTACTGGGTACACTGGTAGTCTATCTATGAAGTTGCTGCTACAACTAGCAGTCTCTGTGCTTAGCTTGGACGCCTTGGTTAATAGGTGTCCTATACACGTGCATTGTGCAGTAATCACCTACGTTCTCTGGCCAGTTCCAAGCATTGACAATTTTAATCATATGTGTTTGGTCTGTCTGTTTGCTAAATATAGCATAATAAAGATTTATAACTTTACTGGTAGTTGGGAAATAGGGTGATCTTGCCTGTTGACATTTAGTTGTTAGTTAATATATTGTGCCCGCCAGCTACCAAGGGTCTACAGTTTATGTGTTTGCAATATTGCTGGGTTAATTACCCCTTTTTCTTGTCTCTGACACTGTTCCCACTGTGGGACATCTAATTAACTATTTACATACCTAGGTTATGGCTGGTTTTCTATCTAAAAAGCCCAATCTGGAGAGTCTTTCTGCTGAAGTTGCATATGTCTTCTCTACTGACAATAATCCTTTACACCAATTTAATATCCATACAGCGTTTAAGGACTTTCAAAAAACATATCAAAAATATATTCGATCGAGCTGGGAAATAGCAAGCTTGGAAACGTATATCCAGTAAAGAATAGTATATAGAGGCTTACGCATTAACATCATACCAAATCTCTACCGTAATGATAGTACTTTCATTAAGGGCTGGGAGGGACTTTTGACTGATAGTTCCTTACGAATGCTCAATTACCTCTTGGAATTTGAAAAACGGGATCATAACATAACTACTGTCTAATTAGAAAAAGAAATTGCAGACATACAAACGTTTAATTCTCTTCCTGAGTTTAGTACATCTAAAAGTAAATTACAAAAGATATTGAGAAATTACAGGGAGAAATAAAAGAGCGAAAACATCGCAAATATATTCGTGATCGAAGGGACTTTGATATGGAACAAGCGTATACATATAAGACACGTCCATATTCAACTTCCAAACATACAACCATCTTTACTGATTTCTCAGAATCTAATGCCTCTGGCACGGACGATTCTAGACCACCTAATGAGAATTTCAGGCTAGGTACTAAACGTAAAATCAGAAGTAATAGATTTAACTCTTCTAAGAGAACCCCTACATCGTCCAAACCAACAGCAGCAGGTTAAATCTATGTCTTCTATTTCTGCTGCCTCACCCCTATCAAGCTTTTTGGGTATACCACCGACGCCCCAAGCTACCGGTATAGATCTAACAAATGGAGGGATCAATATGGGCTCATCAAGCATTGTCAATACATCAATGACCCCTCTCACCACATTTCCTATTTTAGGACCACCCAACTCACTTTGGGGTCCGAAACAATAACACCATCTATGCTGCATGACTCTAGAGATGATAAGATGCAGATTTTCAATCTGTCCTCATATAATTTGAATCCCTATCAAGAAGCTTTACTACGTAAGGGCCTGTCATATACTCCCGCGCCTGCCTTTGATGATTTCATCTGGTCAAAGGACATCAATCTTTTTGCCAGAAAATTGGCTTTTTCATAGGCATTTTATAAATATCACTTATGATGGGACCTATCTTAGTCGTGAGGAATCAAATACGCTTAGGGACCTTGAAACTTTGCTTGATGAAAACGAACTTGGAGTTGCCACTGCCACCGGTCCTTTTTCGTCTCTACGACCCAATTCTAAGCTTACTCCTTCTTTTTCCCAATATAGCCATATTGACATTTTTGTTAAGATGGTATGTACTGATCTGAGGAAATTAAGAAGTAATAGGTCAAAGGTTTTTGATAACCTTAGTACTAATGAGAGATTGGCACTGGATGACTTATGTAAAAACAATGAATTGGTTTTGAAACCTTCTGATAAAGGAGGTAATATAGTGGTTATGGACCGAGTTGATTATGCCCACATGGTCCATAGACTACTTGACGACACTACTACTTATGTCATATTAGGAAATTATCCCACTGATCGTTTCCTGGTGGATTTACATCTCCTCCTTACAGAGGCTAAAACAAAAAGTTTAATCACTATGGACGAATTCAAACATCTATTTAACCCTAATCCCACTTTAGCAACGTTTTATGCCTTACCAAAGATTCAAAAGGCCTCTCGCCCTCCCCCTGGCAGACCCATTGTATCAAGAAACGATAACCTTACACAGGGGATCAGTCTATATGTAGACTAAATACTTTCACCTTTTGTCTCCTCATTACACTCCAATCAAGCGCTGTCCACAGGGTATGGGATGGTGTTGCAAAATGGGGTGATAGCCTTCCTTATTCAAAATCCCTTTTACCTTGTACAAATCTCCCACTTTACGAGCACCAAAGCAACCCCAGACCATCACATTACCTCCACCATGCTTGACAGATGGCGTCAGGCACTCTTCCAGCATCTTTTCAGTTGTTCTGCTTCTCACAAATGTTCTTCTGTGTGATCCAAACACCTCAAACTTCGATTCATCTGTCCATAACACATTTTTCCAATCTTCCTCTGTCCAATGTCTGTGTGCTTTTGCCCATATTAATCTTTTCCTTTTATTAGCCTGTCTCAGATATGGCTTTTTCTTTGCCACTCTGCCCTGAAGGCCAGCATCCCGGAGTTGCCTCTTCACTGTAGACGTTGACACTGGCGTTTTGCGGGTACTATTTAATGAAGCTGCCAGTTGAGGACCTGTGAGGTGTCTATTTCTCAAACTAGAGGGAAACAAGGGAGAAAAAATTGGATCTTTGCGGGAGCGCTGCTGCGTGGTAGAATTGATAGGAAGGAAGTCCAGATATAATAGATAAGATAAATTTATTTCATTGAGTGGCTACGCGTTTAAACGCCGAACAAGCGTAGCCACTCAATGAAATAAATTTATCTTATCTATTATATCTGGACTTCCTTCCTATCAATTCTACCACGCAGCAGCGCCCCCGCAAAGATCCAATTTTTTCTCCCTTATTTCCCTCAAACTAAGCGGTCCCCTCGGGGTACCGACACGGATCTGGCAGCAGCACTGTGGTTTTATCTATACGCCTCATAAACATCCTACCTAGGTGAGCATGATACATGCCCTCTTGTCTCACCCTCTACCCACTGATCTGCACAAGGTGGCGCCGTGTGTTTTTTCTCTTTCTCTCCACTATTTCTCAAACTAGAGACTCTAATGTACTTGTCTTGTTGCTCAGTTGTGCAGAGGGGCCACCCACTTCTCTTTCTACTCTAGTTAGAGCCTGTTTGTGCTGTCCTCTGAAGGGAGTAGTACACACCGTTGTAGGAAATCTTCAGTTTCTTGGCAATTTCTTGCATGGAATAGCCTTCATTTCTAAGAACAAGAATGGACTGTCGAGTTTCACATGAAAGCTCTCTTTTTCTAGCCATTTTGAGAGTTTAATCGATCCCACAAATGTAATGCTCCAGATTCTCAACTAGCTCAAAGGAAGGTCAGTTTTATAGCTCCTCTAAACAGCAAAACTGTTTACAGCGGTGCTAACATAATTGCACAAGGGTTTTCAAGTGTTTTCTAATCATCCATTAGCCTTCTAACACAGTTAGCAAACACAATGTACCATTAGAACACTGGAGTGATGGTTGCTGGAAATGGGTCTCTATAAACCTATGTAGATATTGCATTAAAAAACAGACGTTTGCAGCTAGAATAGTCATTTAGCACATTAACAATGTATAGAGTGTATTTCTAATTAATTTAATGTTATCTTCATTGAAAAAAACTGTGCTTTTCTTGCAAAAATAAGGAAATTTCTAAGTGACCCTAAACTTTTGAACGGTAGTGTATATCGATGATATTCTCATTTTTTGGGATGGTGATTCGAACTTATTTACTGATTTCATGTCTATGCTTAATAACAATAGCATTGGAATGAGGTTTACTCACGAGATACATAATAGTGAGATTAATTTCCTCGATCTGAAGATCTCTTTGTACCCTGGCGGCAATGTCCACACTGACATATTTCGGAAAGCCACAGCTACGAATAGTTTTCTACACTGGCAAAGTCATCATCCACCACCCCTTAGAAAGGGCATTCCGATAGGCCAATATCTCAGAGCAAAGAGAAATTGCTCTGATGAACAATCTTTTTAAATAGAGTGTGATGGACTATATAAAAAATTTGTGGCACGTGGCTACCCAAAAAAATGGTTACACAGGGCCTATGCCAGGGCTAGGACGACTGATAGGCAAAATCTTCTTTTGGACAAGGATACTAAGTCCACTAAAGCTAAGTCATCCAGTGCCATTCGCTGTATTGGCACCAATGATGTTTGTTCCTCTGAAGTTGTCGATATTCTAAACAAACATTGGGCAATACTTACCGCTGATCCGGACTTGAATGATGTAATTTCAGCTGCTCCAAGTGTCACATACCGTAGAGGGAAAAATCTGAGCGAATTTTTGGTGCATAGCCACTATTCCCCACAAAGTGCTTCACAGCAGACCTGGCTAAAATCCTCAGTTAAAGGTTCCCACCCATGTGATCGATGCTCCTTTTTACCCTTTATGCCTACGACCAAGATTTTTACCAATCCACCAGACTGTTAAATACTATGTGATCAAGCAATTTATTAATTGTCATAGCAGTGGGGTGATATATGTAGCCAAATGCCCATGTCCGAAACTTTATGTGGGCAAGTATACTCAAGAATTAAGGAGGAGAATTTCCAAGCACCTTAGTACGATTAATAATAAAGAAGACACAACTCTGTCCAGACATATGCATCAATTACATGGAGGCAACACCAAATTACTTCAGTTTTGGGGGGTTGCCCAGGTTAAATTGGGCCCTAGGGCTGGAAATTTGGACCGTAAACTTGCGGCTTTTCTTTAGATATTTTATTCTAAATTGTTACTGTATTGTATGGCCTTTACGTTTGTTCAGATTGGTCAATAGCTTACACTTCATTTACAGTTTGTATTTATTATTATTAATACTATGGCTAGTAAGGCTTACAGAACAAGACAATCACTCATATATGATGGCCCCATTTTCTCTCTCTCTCGCTTTCTTGCTTATTTTATTTCACATTTATTATTTTTGTTATTTTCCTAATTTTTGTTTATTGTTAAGGCGTACTGTTTAACCTTGGGATCATTTGTTATACCGCAATGTATCCCTTCTTCCATTGTTATATGAACTGGGTAGGTCATTACATTACAAACTTTGACATCTTTGTCACAATCTAGACCAAGTCCGTGCATATACGTGGTGCCTCCCTTCTTTCGGCTTTTGACAAATGTCCCTTTGGTTCCACTGTCAGGTGGACCAGGGAAGTTACTACGGACACACACAAACAAACACTCGAACATGTTGGTCTTATGTTTTGATTAAGTCCTCGAGCATGTGCAGTACTTCCCTGCCTTGCAGTTCTGATAAGCCCATGTATTTATGTAAAATTCTGACATGGTTATCCTAATTTAAACTAAGTCCCCGAACATGCGCATTACTTACCTTTCCGGCGGTTCTTGTGAGACCGTGGATTTACTTTCTATGTTCTTAAAAGTACATATGCGCATGCGCGTACCTTTTCCTCTGATAGGATGACCTCGCTGTCATCTCATTTGTGGGCTTTTCTGTCATTTTCAATAGAAGAGGGCTGGTCCTTCCTAGCCTGATACGATTGGTCTAGTATAGTTACACACCTCCCAGTACGTCATTGAAAACTTCCTTAACAGAGAGAATTTTCCGGCGCGCTGTAATTAGCCCCGATAACCCCTGAGGACGCTACATCTGTAGCGAAACATGTCGGGGGCTCTTCTAATTTTAATACATGCTTGGTTACTGGGTACACTGGTAGTCTACCTATGAAGTTGCTGCTACAACTAGCAGTCTCTGTGCTTAGCCTTGACGCCTTGGTTAATAGGTGTCCTATACACGTGCATTGTGCAGTAATCACCTACGTTCTCTGGCCAGTTCCAAGCATTAACAATTTTAATCATATTTGTTTGGTCTGTCTGTTTGCTAAATATAGCATAATAAAGATTTATAACTTTACTGGTAGTTGGGAAATAGGGCGATCTTGCCTGTTGGCATTTAGTTGTTAGTTAATATATTGTGCCCGCCAGCTACCAAGGGTCTACAGTCTATGTGTTTGCAATAAAGTCCAATGTGTCACGAGAAAACAGTCTCAGAATCGCTTGGATAGGTGAAAGCATTCCGAAGTTATTACCACATAACGTGAAACATGTGAGATTTGAAAAATGAGGCTCTGTCAGGAAGGTCAAACGTGGCCAAAGCTGGAAGGGGTTAAATTATTCTCTGTTCTGCCTGCCTTGTTTCACTGGGTTTTGTATCTGTTTATTTCGGTTTTCATTTTGGTTCCTAGTGTTTTCTTGGTGTTGTGTTAGTGAGAGTGTCTGCATATTAGGGATTCTATTAGGTACCGTGTTTCGGATCGTGAGGGTTAGTTGTGTCTAGGGCTAGGTTCAGTGCTTAGGGATAGATCCAGGGGCAGATATAGGGTAAGCTAGAGTTAAAGAGGCTCTGTCACCAGATTTTGCAACCCCTATCTGCTATTGCAGCAGATAGGCGCTGCAATGTAGATTACAGTAACGTTTTTATTTTTTAAAAACGAGCATTTTTGGCCAAGTTATGACCATTTTTGTATTTATGCAAATGAGGCTTGCAAAAGTCCAAGTGGGCGTGTTTAAAGTAAAAGTCCAAGTGGGCGTGTATTATGTGCGTACATCGGGGCGTTTTTACTACTTTTACTAGCTGGGCGTTCTGACGAGAAGTATCATCCACTTCTCTTCAGAACGCCCAGCTTCTGGCAGTGCAGACACAGACATGTTCTCGAGAGATCACGCTGTGTCGTCACTCACAGGTCCTGCATCGTGTCGGACGAGCGAGGACACATCGGCACCAGAGGCTACAGTTGATTTTGCAGCAGCATCGGCGTTTGCAGGTAAGTCGATGTAGCTACTTACCTGCAAACGCTGATGCTGCTGCAGAATCAACTGTAGCCTCTGGTGCCGATGTGGCCGACACGATGCAGGACCTGGGGCAGGAAGTGAGTGACGTCACAGCGTGATCTCTCGAGAACACGGCTGTGTCTGCACTGCCAGAAGCTGGGCGTTCTGAAGAGAAGTGGATGATACTTCTCGTCAGAACGCCCAGCTAGTAAAAGTAGTAAAAACGCCCCGATGTACGCACATAATACACGCCCACTTGGACTTTTACTTTAAACACGCCCACTTGGACTTTTGCAAGCCTCATTTGCATAAATACAAAAATGGTCATAACTTGGCCAAAAATGCTCGTTTTTTAAAAATAAAAACGTTACTGTAATCTACATTGGAGCGCCTATCTGCTGCAATAGCAGATAGGGGTTGCAAAATCTGGTGACAGAGCCTCTTTAAGGCCCTTTTACACTGTCCAATTATCGGGCATTCCTGATAATTGCTGTGTAAACAGGGCAACGATCAGCCAATCAACAAGCAAACGGTTGTTCATTGCCTGATTGCATAGTTTTAAATGCATAAACTTTTATCGTTGTCAGCAACACATCTCCCTGTGTATACAGGGTGACGTGCTGCCGACATGATAGAACTGTATGGGAACTGGTGATCGAAGTAACAAGCGCTCGTTAGCTTATTACCATCACCCATAATTTGTTTGTTACCATCATTCAACTGTTATCATTATCCATAATCTGTTTGTTCCCATCATTCGACAGTTATCATTACCCATACTCCATTTGTTCCCATCATCTGTCTGACATCATCATCTTGTTACCATCCCTGTTTTGAATTGGTGATCTCCTGTTTCTTGTTTTTCTGTTTCCTACTAGTATTGTGATACGACTCCATATTTCCCTTTCCTTTAAGGGCGGGTTCACACATGGCGGAATTCCACTTAAATTCCGCTGCGGACACTCCGCAGCGTTAATCCGCAGCGGAGCCGTTTCTCCATTGACTTTCACTTTAAATTAGCAGTGTTCGTTTACACGATGCGTACAATTCCGCTGCGGAGCATAGGCTGCGGAGCGGAATTTGGTGTCCGCAGCATGCTCTGTCTGTTGCGGAGCAGTGGCGGACTCATGGCGGAATTTCTCCATTGACTTCAATGGAGATTCAAAGTTCCGCAATGAAGTCCGCAGCTGTCATGCACATGTCATGTGTGCTGCGGATACGTCTTGCTTTTTTAACTTGACATTTCTTCATTCTGGCTGGACCTATGTATTTCTAGGTCTACAGCCAGACTGAGGAAGTCAATGGGGCTCCCGTAATGACGGGAGCGTTGCTAGGAGACGTCTGTAAATAGTCACTGTCCAGGGTGCTGAAACAGTTAAGCGATCGGCAGTAACTGTTTCTGCACCCGGGACAGTGACTACCGATCCCAATATACATGTATCTGTAAAAAAACATATAAGTTCATACTTACCGAGAACTCCCTGCGTCTGTCTCCAGTCCGGCCTCCCAGGATGACGTTTCAGTGTAAGTGACGGCTGCAGCCAATCACAGGCAAAGCACAGGCTGCAGCGGTCACATGGACTGGCGCGTCATCCAGGGAGGTCGGGCTGGATGCCGAAAGAGGGACGCGTCACCAAGACAACGGCCGGTAAGTATGAAAATCGTTTCCTTTCACTAGGGAAAGTGCTGTCCCTTCTCTCTATCCTGCACTGATAGGGAGAAGGGAAGCACTTTTCCCGCAGTCTGCAGCAGCTAGTCCGCATCAATGTACTGCACATTTTGTGCAGATCCGCTGCAGAATCTGCAACGCAGATTCTGTGCGGCATCGATGCGGACAGTTGCGGAGGAATTCCGCCATGTGTGGTCATGCCCTTACTGTTCGGTTTTGGGTCACAATTCGGCCCTACTGTATGTCCAACATATGCCAAACATAGACATAGACTTCTGTGGACCAGATGTATGCCAAGAGTAGCATACCTTCTAAAAAGTCTGCATGTTCATTTAAGTAACAGTCACTTATATATCATGTCAAGTCTAAATACCTACGTCAAATTAACTTCCCTGACGTAAAAAATTGCAAAGTTGCCTTAAAGAGAAGCTACACCTTTAACATGGCCATTTATCATGGCTGGCGTCATCACTTGGTAAGGTCGGACAAATGGCAGGGTTCACTAAAGGAGGGAAAGGACACTGCTGTTCACTGCCCTGCATTACTTCCTGTGTAGTTTATCTTACTCAGGACACTGCTGCGTTTTCTTATGTCGTGTGTAGTTTGTCCTACACAGGTGTTTGGGCCAACACTCACAGTACTTGGGGGATCTCTCTCTATATTACATTTTAGTTTAGCCTCTTTTACCAGGTCTCTGCTGAGCCTCAGGACTTGCAGTATGGGAGGAAGAAACACTAAGCGCATGTTCAGACATGGCAGTTTTCCTGCAGATTTGCGGTACGGATTCCGCATTGCAAATCCACAGCAATTTACAGAACAATACAAGTGTATGGGGTTTTCGAAACCCAATCCACAAGTAGCGGGAAAAAGTTCAAATCCACAGCATGCTTATTCTTGTGCGAAGAAGCAGCAGGTTTTGACAGTGGAATTCACCCTTGGCAATGGATAGAGTTAAGCATACGGCATATCCGCTGCTAAATCCACAAAATAAAATCTGCATTTAACATATGCTGATTTGTCACGAATGCAGCAGAATTGTCCGCCACGTCTGACCTAAAGGTACTCACGCAGTGGATTTGTTGTGGATTTTTCCGCAAGCAAAATCCACGTGTAATGTGACGATTTTGCTATGAATTTTGCAGATTTGACCCCTACTACATTGAAAACACGCTAGGAACAGCTGCAACAGAATGAGCACACTACGGATTTAAAAATCTGCAGCATGTTCTGATTTCCATCCAAGAACATTTTTTACATCATGTGGATGAGATATGTTATCCTACTGTAATCCGCACTGAAACCCCACAGCATTTCTGTCCCATTTGGACCCGGTTTTACAGTGACTGCACTATCTATGAGAGGATATAATCTCCCTAAAAACCTCAATATTCTTCTTCACAGGTATTGGTATTTAAATATATATGTACCTTAACCCCTTCAGGACTGAGCCTGTTTTGACCGTGTGGACGAAGCCGATTTTTTCAAATCTGACATGTGTCACTTTATTTGGTAATAACCTTGGAATGCTTTTATGTATCCAAGTGTTTCTGAGATTGTTTTCTCGTGACATATTGTGCTTATGTTATTAAAAAAAATTTGGTAGATAAATTCAATATTTATGTAATACCACACAAAATAGTTACTATTTCATATATCCCATATGTCTACTTTATGTTTGCATCGTTTTTTGAGCATTCTTTTATTTTCTAGGATGTTACAAGGCTTACAACTTTATCAGCAATTTCTCATATTTTCAAAAAATTTCAAAAGGCTATCATTTTAGGGACCAGTTCAGTTCTGAAGTGGCTTTGAGGACCTTGTATATTAGAAAGTCCCCATAAATCACCCCATTTTAAAAACTGCACCCCTCAAAGTATCCAAATCAGCATTCAGAAAGTGTTTTAAACCTTTAGGCGTTTCTCAGGAATTAAAGCAAAGTAAAGGTGAAACTTACAAATTTCATTGTTTTTTTTGGCAAAAATCATTTGTAATAAAAAAAAATCTGTAACATAGAAGGTATAACCGGAAAAATGCAACTCAATATTTATTGCCCAGGTTCTGCAGTTTTTAGAAATATCCCACATGTGGCCCTAGTGTGCTTATGGACTGAAGCACAGGCCTCAGAAGCAAAGGAGCACCTAGTGGATTTTGGGCCTCCTTTTTTTTAGAATATATTTTAGGCACCATGTCAGGTAGGAAGAGGTCTTGTGGTGCCAAAATAGTAAAAAAACACAACAAAAGTTACCCCCATTTTGGAAACTACACCCCTCAAGGAATTTATCTAGGGGTATAGTTAGCATTTTGACCCCACAGTTATTTTGCTAAATGTATTTTAATTAGTCTGTGAAGATGAAAATCTATTTTTTTTTAACGAAAAAACTTAGAAATTGTTCATTTTTGCAGGAATAAAGGAGAAAAAAACACCAACATTTGTAAAGCAATTTCTCCCGATTATGGCAATATGCCATATGTGGTAATAAACTGCTGTTTGAACCCACAGAAGGGCTTACAAGGGAAGGAGTGTTATTTGGCTTTTGGAGCTCAAATTTAGCTGAAATGGTTTTCGGGTGTCATGTCGCATTTGCTAAGCCCCTGAGGAACCAAAACAGTGGAAACCCCCTAAAAATGACCCCATTTGGGAAACTACACCACATAAGGAATCTATCTAGGGGTATAATGAGCATTTAGACCGCACAGGTCTTTTTCAGAATTTATTAGAATTAGGCCATGAAGATAAATATCAACATTATTTCCACTAAAAAGTTGAATTTTTTCATTTTCACAAAGAATAAAGGAGGAAAAAGCACCCCAACATTTTTAAAGCAATTTCTCCCGAGTATGACAATACCCCATATGTGGTCATAAATGTTTTTTTATTAGAAATTAAATAACCCTTTCCTGACTGATCAATTTTTTGCTTTTTCTTTTTAGTTTTTCCCTCCCCGCCATAACTTTTATATTTTACCATCAAAGTGGTGTGAGGGCTTATTTCTAGCAGGATGAGTTGTAGTTTCTATTGACACCATTTAAAGTACCATTTTATGTACTGGGAAACTGAAAATAAAATCCTTTGCACGCAGAAATTGGGAAAAAAATGCAATTCCTCCATTGTTTTTTGTGTTTTGTTTTTAATGCTTTTTTTCACTAATAATAACTTTATTTACTTTATTTATTTTATTTTTATTTTTTTTACACATTTTATTAGTCCCCCTAGGGGACTTGAACCAGCGATCATCAGATTGCTTGTCCAATAAACTGTAATATTAATGTGTTGCTGTATTTTTTTTTTTTTACAGGATCCTGTAAAAAGCACGATCGCTGTTCCTATATTTTAGTCCTGGGTGTCAGCTGTGAGGGTATGTTCTCACGCAGTGGTTTCAGACGTAATTCGGGCTGTTTACGCCTCAAATCATGCCTGAAAAAACGGCACCATTACCTCTTTAAACAACTGCCCATTGCTTGCAATGGGATTTACAGTGTTCTGTTCCCACGAGGCTTCATTTTACGCGACGCTGTCAAAATACGGCGCATAAAAGATGCCCACGAAAAAGAAGTGCAGGTCACTTCTTTGGACGTTTTTGGAGCCGTTTTTCATTTACTCCATTGAAAAACAGCTCCAATAACGGCCGTAAAATACGCTGCGAAAAATGCGAGTTGTTACAAAAACGTCTGAAAATCAGGAGCTGTTTTCGCTTGAAAACAGCTCTGTATTTTCAGACGTTTTTTGTAAGCGTGTGAACTTACCCTAGTACACAGCTGACACCTGCAGCGTATGGCACGGGCTCAGCGCGTGATCCCGCTCCATAGATCACCCCCCGCACCGCGACATGATAATAAGTCATGGTGTGCGAAGGGGTAATGCGCAGCGGATGGTGCGGAGTGAAAATTAAGATTTTCCACTGATATGCCATTTTAGTGCGATGCCATATATGTGGTCGTAAACTGCTGTTGGGCATGCTGCAGGGCTAAGAAGGGAGGGAGTGTCAATTGGCTTTTGGAGCGCAGATTTTGTTTGGTGATTGTTCTGTTTGGAGTTTTACTGGTATTATAGTTTAGCTGTGAGGAGTACATCAGTGCATAATAAGAGGGTGTAATAATGCGGTATATAAATAATAATCCGCAGATATGTGGCCAGTGTCACACTGATAAATTGTGCCCAGTATTATCCACTTTTGTAACGCTCTGCACATTTTGCGTCGCCATATTCTGAGAGCAAGCACTTTTTTATTTTTCCGCCACCAGAGGTGTGAGGGCTTATTTGTTACGGGACAATCTATAATTTTCATTGGTACCATTTTGGGGTACATGGGATTTTTTTATCACTTTTTATTCTGTTTTTTGGCAAACAAATTTAATTCTGACAACGTTTTTTATTCTTTTTTTTTATGGCGTTCACCGTGGGCTATAAATGACAATTTTACTTTATTCTTTGGGTTGATATGATTATGGCGATACCATATGTATATTGCTTTTTGATGTTTTGCAGCGTTTGCACAATAAAATCACTTTTTTTATAAAATAATTTTTTTGTGTCACCATATTCTGAGAGCCATAACTTTTTTATTTTTCAGTCAAAAAAGCTGTGTATGGACTACAAAAAAGAGTGATTCTGGCATTGTTTTTTACTTATTTTTTTGCGGTGTTCACCAAACGGGAAAAGTAATATTATGGTTTTATAGTTTGCGTCGTTACAAATGCGGCGATACCAAATATGTGTACTTTTTCTAATGTGTTCATATTTTTTCCTATAATAAAATACTTTTTATAGGAGAAAAAAAAGCATTTTTTGCTTTTTTTAACTTATAACTTTTATTTTTACACTTTTATAAAACATTTTTATTACCTTTTTTTTACTTCTGTTTTTCTCCCACTAGGGAGCTGGAAGACTTACAGCTCTGATCGCTGTTAGAATGCACTACGTAACCTACGTAGTGTAATGTATTCTAAGTGTCATTGTAACGTGACAGTCACTCTGACAGGAAGCCTATGAGGCCCAGCCTCCGGCTGGTCCTCTTAGGTTTCCGTGCATTGTCTGGCTTCCTGTTGCCATGGCTAACATCGGCAGCCCCCGCGATTTCATGTGGAGGCTGCCGATCTGCTCTAAACTCCTTAAATGCAGCAATCACAATCCACAATCCACAATCTAAGGGTTAATTGCTGAAATCAGCTGCGATGGGCCACTGATCGGCAACAGGGAATGCAGGGCAGACTCGCTGCACAGTTAACCACCACTGTGGTGTAGCGCCGCGCGGCGGTTAACTGTCAAAGTCCAGATGTAACTGCACGTCAAGGTGAACATGTCAAAGTGCGGGACGGGTTTAATATTGCAATATGTTAACCGCCCCCGACCTCCACCGTATATATACGGCGGGTGTCGGTAAGCGAAGTATGGAGTGAGCTCACAGGTCAATTTCTTGTTTTAATTAAATAGGCAATGATTTTTTTGTGCCCAGATAGCCGTTTTAATAGGAGGCTGCAAAAATCACGGTATACTTCAACACATTAGTATTGTTTTATATTGTGCAAGCGAACCAACGATCGCCTGTTCAAGTTCCCTAGGTGGACTAATCAAAAAGGTAAAATACAGTTAAATAAAGTTTTTTTTTTAATATATAAAAAAATTAAAATATAAAAAAATTAGCATAACTGGTATCGCTGCATCTATAAAAGACAGAACTATTACATTATAATATTATTTAACCAGCACAGTGAATGCCGTTAAAAAAAAAAAATATGTAAACGTCTAAATCGACAGAAAGCTGCTGCTTATCTAGGGGGTTCCTGTCAGCATGCCTGCCTGTGACGGGCTGCACTTTCTTTCTGTGAGCCCAGCTTATGTTCTGCATAGTAGAGACAGAAATTCTATACAGGATACAGTCCATAGCTCGTTCTGCCATCTTTATATTATCATGTGTCTGGAGCTTCTTAAGCCCTTCCCGCTTTGGCCACTTTTGACCATCCTGACAGAGCCTCATTTTTCAAATCTGACATGTTTCACTTTATGGGGTAATAACTTCGGAATGCTTTTACCTATCCAAGCGATTCTGAGATTGTTTTCCCGTGACACATTGGACTTTATGTTACTGGCAAAATTTGCTTGATATTTTCAGTATTTAATTGTGAAAAACACCCAAATTTTGCGAAAAATTGCAAAAATTAGCATTTTTCTAAATGTTAATTTATCTGCTTGTAAGACAGGCAGTTATAACACACAAAATTATTGCTAATTAACATCCCCCATATGTCTACTTTAGATTGCCATCGTTTTTTAAAAATCCTTTTATTTTTCTAGGACGTTACAAGGCTTTGAACTTTAGCAGCAATTTCTCACATTTTCAAGAAAATTTCAAAAGGCTATTTTTACAGGGGCCTGTTCAATTGCCTGTTCAAAAATTAATTTTTAATCCCTTTTTTTTGTAACACAGAAAGTTTTACCAGAGAAATGCAACTCAATATTTATTGCCCAGGTTCTACAGTTTTAGGAAATATCCCACATGTGGCCCTAGCATGCTACTGAAGCACGGGCCTTAATTTTATTAGAATATATTTTAGGCACCATGTCAGATTTGAAGGGCTCTCACGGTGCCAAAACAGTGGAAATCCCCCAAAAAAGACCCCATTTGGGAAACTACAAACCTCAAGGAAATTTTTAGGGGTATAGTGAGCATTTTGACCGCATAGGTTTTTTACAGAAATTATTGGAATTAGGCCGTGAAAATTAAAATCTACATTTTTTCAAAGATAATGTAGGTTTAGCACATTTTTTCTCATTTCCACAAAGACTAAAGGAGAAAAAGCACCGCAAAATTTGTAAAGCAATTTCTCCCGAGTAAAACAAAATTCCATATGTGGTCATAAACTGCTGTTTGGATACACGTCAGGGCTTAGAAGGGATAGAGCGCCATTTGGCTTTTGGAGCTCAAATTTAGCAGGAATGGTTTGCAGAGGCCATGTCACATTTACAAAGCCCCTGAGAGGACAAAACAGTGGAAACCCCCACAAGTGACCCCATTTTGGAAACTACACCCATTGAGGAAATTATCTAGGGGTATAGTGAGCGTTTTGACCACACAGGTTTTTTGCAGAAATTATTGGAAATAGGCCCTGAAAAGAAAAATCTAAATTTTTTTCAAAGAAAATGTAGGTTTAGATATTTTTTTCTCATTTCCACAGGGACTAAAGGAGAAAAAGCACTGCAATATTTATAAAACAATACCCCACATGTGGTCATAAATGGCTGTTTGGAAACACGGCAGGGCTTAGAATGGAAAGAGCGCTATTTGGCTTTTGGAGATCACATTTACGGAGGCCATGTCACATTTACAAATCACCTGAGGGGACAAAACAATGAAAACGCACAAAAAGTGACTCCATTTAGGAAACTACACCCCTTGAGGAATTCATCTAGGGGTGTAGTGAGCATTTTGACCCCACATGTGTTTCATAGAATTTATTAGAATTGGGCAGTGAAAATAAAAACAATCCTTTTTGTTCAATACGACGTAGCTTTAGCTCAAAATTGTTAATTTTCTCAACAAATAAAGGAAAAAAAGAACCCAACATTTGTAAAGCAATTTCTTTAGAGTACGGCAATATCCCATATGTGGTCATAAACTGCTGTTTGGGCACACGGCAGGGCTCAGAAGGGAAGGAGCGGCATTTGGCTTTTGGAGTGCAGATTTTGCTGGATTGGTTTCTGGGCGCCTGTGGGACCAAAACAGTGGAAACCCTCCAGAAGTGAATTTTGGAAACTACACCCCTCAATGCATTCATTCACCTAGGGGTGTAGTGAGCATGTTAACCTCGCAGGTGTTTGTAGAAATTAGTGTGCACTCGATGTTGCAGAGTGAAAATGGGATTTTTTCCATAGATATGCTAATATGTGGTGCCCAGCTTGTGCCACCATAACAAGACAGCTCTCTAATTATTATGCGGTGTTTCACGATTTTAGAAACACCCTATATGTGACCCTAATCTTTTGCCTGGAAATCTGACAGGGCTCAGGAGTGAAAGAGTACCATGTAAAATTCAGGCCTAATTTGGCGATATACAAAGTATTGGTTCACAATTGCAGAGGCTCATATGTGAAATAATAAAAAGAAAGTGACCCCATTTTGGAAACAACACCCCTTAAGGCATTTATTAAGGGGTGTAGTGAGCATTTTCACCACACAGGTCTTTTCCATAAAGATGGTGCAAATTAAAAATGTATATTTTTCCCTAGATATGCCATTTCAGTGGCAAATATGTTGTGCCCAGCTTATGCCACTGGAGACATATACCCTAAAAATTGTTAAAAGGGTTCTCCCAGGTATGGCGATGCCATATATGTGGAAGTAAACTGCTGTTTGGACACGCTGTAGAGTTCAGAGGGGAGGCAGCGCCATTTGGCTTTTGGAGGGCAGATTTTGCTTGGTAGTAGCTTTGTTTGAGTATTGCTGAGTGTTTCCGTTTATAATGTGGTGGCATATGTAAGCTGGGCAGAGTATATTAGGGGCATAGTCAGGTGGTATAATAATGGGGTGAAAAAAACAATAAAATCATCCATAGATGTGTGTTACGCTGTGACACAATCCTTTCTGCACAGGCCAGTGTCACACTGATAAATGTCCTTCCATATCCCCCTTTTTGGTCCACACTCCGCACCTTTGCAGTTTGGGGAATTTGGCTAGGAAAGTGTTGTCCTGGTATAATACGGGCACTGTCACTTCCAGCGGATATGTTTAGACCCTATGCTTCCTGGTTCCCTAATTTTAGGGCCTTGATAAATTGCCTCTTGAAACAGAAGAAATGTTCCCCTCGGACCTGCCCAACTGAATATTTTTTATTTCCTGACTTATTGGAGCCTTAACTCATTTTATTCTTTCATAGACGTAGTGGTATGAAGGCTGTATTCTTGTGGGACGAGCTTTAATTATTATTGGTACCATTTTGGGGTACATGCGACTTTTTGATCCCTTTTTATCCTATTTTTTGGGAGGCCAGGTAACCCAAAAAATCTTAATTCTGGCATAGTTCTTTTTAGTTTTTTTTATACAGCATTCACCATGCATTATAAATTACATGTTAACTATATTCTGCGGGTCAGTCTGATTCTGGTGATACCTAATTTATAGCACTTTTTTATGTTTTACAACTTTTGTAAAAACATTGTATTTTTTCTGTCGCCAAGTTGTGAGAACCATAACTTTGTAACTTCTTTGTCGATGGAGCTGTATGAGGGCTTGTTTTTTTGCGAAACGAGCTATAGTTTTATTTAGTTTTTTACGTTTTTTTTTACGCTGTTCACCGCGTGCAATAAATTATACAATATTTTTATAGCTCAGGCCGTTACGGTCGCGGCGATACCAAATACGTATGGTTTATTTTTTTTTTTTTCAATACTAATGGTATTAATAGGGGAACAGGGCTATTGTGTTTTATTTTATTACTTGAAACTTTTATTATGTTTTCAATCTTTTATTTTTTTCACTTTTTTTCAACTTTTTTTACATTACTAGGGGACTTGAAGGTCCAACTGTCTGTTGTTTTTTTTTAATACGGAAGTGCAATGTATTAGATCTGTCAGTTATTCACTGACAGCAAGCCGATTAGGCTTCGCCTCCTGGCGGGGCCTAATCGGCTTCTGTAATGGCAGAGCAGGAGGCCATTGTGTTTCCTGTTGCCATAGCAGTAGTCGGCAGCCCTGATTGCTTGTCAGGGCTGGCGATCTGCTGGCAACCGCTAAGATGCAGCGATCGCTTTAGATCGCTACATCTAAGGGGTTAATGGCAGAGATCGGAGCTGCTCCTGAGGATGCAGATACAGTTGACAGCGGGACATACTACCGGCTGCCTGGGACAGTGGGACACCGCCCAGAATCCGGGACTATACCGTGAATCCGGGACGGTTGGGAGGTATGGCATGAGAAATCAATCTTCACTAACAGACCAGATAAGTTTCTATGAGGAGATCAATTCTAAAGTGGATTTTGGTAATACTGTGACTGTTGTGTTTTTTTTGTACCACATGAAGATTTGCTACTTAAAATGAGGATACTGTGACTGGGGGGAAAATGTGTGTGAATTGGTTAAAAATTGGCCAGAAGGTTGTCATTATTGGAACATATTTAAATTAGTGTTCAGTATATATTGGGGTACCACAGGAGTCGGTATTGGGATGTATACTTTTCAATATGTTTATCAATGACCTTGTAGGGGGCTTACAGAGTAATTTTTTTCATATTTGCAAATGGTTATAAAAGTTATAAACAAATCACAGAAAATGTGACCCAAATTTACTTAAGATCACAGAAAAAGGCCATACTTACTGATATAAGGGCAGGTAAAAACACCAATTCCCAAAATGATGCAAACAAGCCACAGTATTCTATGAGAGTAGTCACACAGTTAGTGCAGTTGCACATGACCAAGATCGGGCCATGAAAAATTATCCGAGTGTCGGCTGGATTTCCCAGCCCGACCACGGTACAGGGGAATGAGACTCCTGCCATCATAGACATTTTATGATGCTAGGAGTCCCTGCCTTCCAGTGGAACTGCTATTTCATAATGTATAATTTTATTCAGTATGGAGCAGCAGTTCCGTGGGGAGTCAGAGACTCCAAACATCATAAAACGTCTATGATGGCAGGAGTCCCCTTCACCTGCACCGCGGTCGGGCCGGGAAATCCGGTCGGCACACGGATCATTTTTCACGGCCCGAACTCAGTCGTGTGCAAGAGGTGTTAGGCGTCATGCATACGACCGTAATAGTTTTTACTGTCCGCAAATACGGATCCGATAGCTACTGATACACATCCATAGCCAACTATGGGCAAGTCCGTGCCATGATTGCGGACATTTTGCGGATCATTTCTACGGCCTGGACACACATCCATAAATAAACAGAAAGGTGTCCGTGGCCAATAGAAATAAATGGGTCCGCAATTACATCCTGTAATTACGGATTCCGTGTGCATGTGGCCTTACATATAGTGCATTATGCTGGCTAGCAGCCTAGAATTTACGTCCATTCTATTCGTAGACCTGTCCAGCACACATTAAGTGCACCACACAAAGTACTGACACCCCATTCCCCCGCAACATCACAAGGCCCGGCTGCAACCTGCAAAATTAAGAAACATAACAAACATGAGGTATTAGTTGGGCAAAATACATAATCTCCCAAACCGCATCATGAGTCCTCATCATCTTGTGAGTCCCTACACTAAAATTACAAAGAAATCACAAAAAATGGGATAACATTTACTTAAAATTACAGAAAAAGAAAAAAAATACAGTACTTACTGACACAAGGGCAGGTTAAAATACAGATTTCAGAGCAGGATGCAGACAAGGTGCTGGGCAGCCCGCCTAATCAAAGAGTATGGCCATAACCAGGGCCGGCGTCAGCACATATATGGACAGTAATGTCGAGAGGAGAGAAGGAGTCCCAGGCAGAGCGCTAGCGGTTCTGCTCCGGGACTCCGTTTCTGGGGAAACCCCTGACATCACTGACCGAATATGGACAGTGATGTCAGAGGGAGAGAAGGAGTCCCAGGCAGAGCACTACAAGCGGCTCTGCACTGGTACTCTGTATCTGGGGAGGCCCCTGGCATCAATGTCCATATATGGACAGCGATGTCAGGGGGAGAGAAAGAGTCCCAGGCAGAGCGATAAAAGCTTCTCTGCACCGGGACCCCGTCTCTGGGAAAGCCCCTGACATCACTGTCCATATATGGACAGTGATGTCAGGAGGAGAGAAGGAGGAGAGAAGGAGTCTCAAGCAGAGTGCTAGAATCGCTCTGCCCGGGATTTTGGCTCTGGGGTTGCCCCTGACATCACTAAACATATATGGATAGTGATGTCAGAGGCTTCCCCAGAGCTGGAGTACCAGAGCAGAGCCTTTACTTTACTACTGTCAGGAGCAGAGCAGGAGTGCTAGTAGTACTCTGCCCGGAACTATGGCTCTGGGGTTGCCCCTGACAATACTGTCCATATATGGACAGTGACATCAGGGGTTTCTCCTGAGTCGGGAATCCCCAGCCAGAGCATTGGCAATGCTCTGCCTGGGGATTCCACTCCTAGAGGAAACTCCAAAGGGCAGTGGCGTAACTACCGCCGTAGCAGCAGTAGCGGCTGCTACGGGGCCCGCGGCATGAGGGGGCCATGTCGCCCGCTGGCACGGGCCCCCTCATGGCCGGAGGCTCCGCTAGCAGCCGCTATGGCTGCTACAGCAGGACGCCACTGAACACTACGGCAGAGCAGGGAGGTATCTCCCCGCTCTGCCATTAACTGGTTCCCGACCGCTGGCTGTATTTTTACGGCCAGCGGTCAGGGTCCTTAAAACCCGAGCCATAGGCTTTTTACGGCTCGGGTTTTAACTTGCTGCCCGCGAGATCGGGCAGCTGAATGTCGGGTCTCCGGCTGTCAGTGACTGCCGGGGACCCTGAGGAGAGGATAGAAGCAGCTTTCGCTGCTTCTGTCTTCTCTGATCACTTGTACACAGCGCTGAATGCGCGCTGTGTACAGGAATAGAGACAGCAGCAGCGGCGCTGTCTCTATTCCTCCCGGTAATCATGTGACTGGTCACATGATCGCCGGGTGCCGTTAGTGACAGACTGCTGCTGGGTCTTACTAGACCCAGCACAGCCCTATTAGTGACAATCGTCACTATGAGAGGGCTGATTTCCCCTGTAACTGGGGCTGCTGTGCAGCTCCAGTTACAGTGGAAAAACATGGTGTAAAAGAAAGAAAAAATATATATAAAGTTCCCCAAAGGTCTTCTTTGACCTTTGGGGGACAGACCATAGTAATAAAAAAATAATAAAGTAAAGTGCAAAAAAAATGTAAATAATAAATACACATAAAATACTCACCCCAAAAAAACCGTTTCCCCCCCGCCAATCATTGTTGTAACGCTAGCGCTGACCCAATTACCCTAATATAGACATGTAATATATAAAAATTTACGGTAGACAATGACGATCACAAATAAAAGGTCTATTTAAGGGTAAAACTATGTTATTACCAAAAAAAAAAAAATAGCTGAAATGTAAAAAAGCTTATTTTTTTACTATTATTTTCAAACTTTATGAATAAAAATTCTAAAATAGCAAAAAACGTGTGTATAAAAACGATAAAAAATTAAACCTGCATTGTCTATGGAAAAAACGCAGCAAAAATCACGTCGTTAGCCCAACAAATAAAAAAGTTATAGCCATTTAACTAACACGTGCTAAAAATGGTTAAACGGTGTCTGGTCCTGAAGGCGCAAAATAGAGCAAAATACATGTTTCCCCTATCCACAGGATCTCCACAGGATAGGGGAGACATGTGTGATCGCTGGCATTGATAGGGAGAACGGGGGACTGAAAGTCCCCTGAAGTTCTCCATCACAAACCTCGGACTTCCGGGGTCTGTGTCGGCAGCTCCGTAAAAATGAATGGAGCGCCGGTCGTGCTTGTGTGCATGCATGACCAGCGCTCCTTTCATTTTTATTGAGCTGCGCAGACGCCGGAAGTCAGAGGTTTGTCATGGAGAAGTTCAGGGGACTTTCAGTCCCCCGTTCTGCCTATCGCTGCCAGCGATCACTCATGTATCCCCTATCCTGTGGAGATCCTGTGGAGAGGGGATACATGTATTTTGTAGGACACACTGTAGGTCACATTTTTTTGGGAGGGGGGACGCTGTATGGCGTTCCCTACAGGGGCGGGGGATGGCTGTATGGCGTTCCCTACAGGGGGGAGCTGTATGGCGTTCCCTACAGGAGGGGGCTGTATGGCGTTCCCTACAGGGGGGGCTGTATGGCGTTCTCTACAGGGGGGGCTGTATGGCGTTCTCTACAGGGGGGGGCTGCATGGCGTTCTCTGCAGGGGACTGTATGGCATTATCTACAGGGGGCTGTATGGCATTATCTACAGGGGGGCTGTATGGCGTTCTCTACAGGGGGGCTGTATGGCGTTCTCTACAGGGGGATGTATGGCGCTATCTACAGAGGGGGGGCTGTATGGCGTTATCTACAGGGGGGGCTGTAAAAAAGGCACTATCTACAAGGGGGGGGTTGTGTGACACCCAGGGGGGCCCCAGTCAAAAGTTTGCTATGGGGCCCAGTCTTTCCTAGTTACGCCCCTGCCAAAGGGTCTACCTACAGGGAGGGAGGCTGTGTGATACTACCAGGGAGGGGGGCTGTGTGACACTACCAGGGGGTGGGGTTGTGTGGCACTAACAGGGAGGGGGGCTGTGTGGCACTGCCTGGGAGGAGGGGGCTGTGTGGCACTACCTGGAAGGGGGGGCTGTGTGGCACTACCTAGGAGGGGGGCTGTGTGGCACTACCTGGGAGGTGGGGGCTATGTGGTGCTACCTAGGAGGTGGGGGCTGTGTGGCAGTACCTGGGATGCGGGGGCTGTGTTTCACTACCTGGGAGGGGGGACTGTGTGGCCCCACCTGGGAGGGGGGCTGTGTGCCACTACCTGAGAGGGGGGCTGTGTGGCACTACCTGGGGGACTGTGTAGCACTACCAGGGAAGGGGGCTGTATGGCACTACCTGGGAGGGAGGCTGTGTGGCACTATCTACAGAGGCCACTCAATTTATGGGGGTACAAACTGGGGGCCTAACTTCTATATGGGGGCATAAACAGGGCCTAATATCTATATGGGGGCACAAAGTGACGTTTTCTGAAATTTTACTGCTGCCGTGAGTTCCCCCGCAAAGGAGCCTACTAAGTCTGTGTCGCCAAAGGGCCCACATAAACCTGTAGCCGACCCTGGTCATAACTTATAGGCTGTAAGACAGCTTGGTGCACTACATGTAACTGTATATCTAGCCAGCTATAGAAGCCTTATCTTGTGCAATTGTTATACTAAGCAACCACCCCCTTATGGACTTGAGAGTGGCTGTTCATCAGTATTTTACACCTCTGCTACTGTACCTCACCCATATATGTAGCATTGTCTGCATTCTGCTGGGAACGGGTTTTCTAACCTGCCCTTGTATAAGTAGGTATAGTCTTTTTCTGTGATTTTGTGTAAGGCTAAACACATAGGACAAGAGGACACATTTAACATATATTAAATGGTAAAACATGTGAAAGCACATGAGGGTAAAAAGTTTCTATTTTTATTGCAGTTTTGTTGCAATTTTTATGTGATTCTTAATTGCTTTAAAAAAAACCTTTTAAAAATTTAAACCATGTACTTTACCTGCAATAACTGCACAGCTGAAAACTGCATTGCAAAATCGCAGTAAAGTGTGGTAAAGCCCATGCAGATTTTCAAAGCAAATTAAGAAAAGCGCGATAAAAACACCATGGGATGCATCAAAAGAGACTTTTATGCACCTGATAAGAGCATAGTTTTACCCTTATTTAAATCATTAGTCAGACCACGCATGGACTACTGTGTACAATTTTGTTAATCTCTGTATAAGAAAGACATAGCTTCAACAGGATTAGAAGCAGGCAACAAAAGTAATTAGGAAAGTGGCGGACTTCGGTACCAAGAAAAATCACCAAAAATAAGATGGTTTAATTTTGGGTAAAGAGAAGGTTCAATTTTACACTTAAAATTTTTATTTATTCATACATATAGAGTACCTTTCAAAGTTGCATTTATGGGGGTGTTTATATGTTGTTGTTTTTTGACAATCAGACTTTTACCTTGCCAAGATGGCTCCTAAGCAAAATTGTAGATTAGAGCCTAATGGGCATTCCCTTTTGGGTACACACTGAAATTTAAACTACAATACCTCATATAGGTTACCACCCCCTAATAATGCCTGTTATAAATTTATCTAGGGATTCACATCTGCACCCTCCCATCCTCGAATCTGTTGTAACTTTCCTGCTAAAAAATATACCCAAGGGTTAGGCAGCGCCAGACCCCCCTCCATCTTGGATCGCTGAAGATTCTCCAGTTTAATGCATGTGTCACGGTCTGTGGGTATGTGGACCCACTAGGCCGCACTGCCGTAGCGGGGTAGCAGCTGGCTAAACAACAGTGTACCAAGTCAATATAAAGTCCGAACATTAGGGTAGCTGTAATAGTTCTGACAGTAGCAAAGGAACAAATACAGCACGGGATACAGGATACAGGTAGCAGGGCACGGGAACACAGGGAACAGGATACGACTAAGGGACCATTTGCAAGACTAACAGAGGAATACAAACAATGCTTAGGCAAGGAGTAAAAGGGGAGAGCCCTTTTTATAGTCCAGGGTGATCATGGGTTAATTAGTGATGTTTTACATGTGCGCGCACTTGCCCTTTAAGGCCAGGCGCGAGGGTGCGCACACACCCTACGGGACACAGCAGAGTGGGAGGAGATGCTGAGCAGCGCTCACAAGTCCATGGCTGTGGCCGTCGAGTGGTGAGTAGTCCCGACGGTCCGCAGCCGTGGATGTTATAGCATGCATACCATTATACCAGATCACTCGCCGAAAAAATGTATTAACCTGATAAAAAAAAACTAAGTGGGAGCCATACAGGAGCATTGTGGAACTGGTATCATTTTAATAAGGTTGTGTGCCCTACCTTTGATGGAGGCAGCCTGATCCAAGCTTTCAATTTCTGCTTGAATCTGCTTATTAACGGGGATAAATTAAGCTTCTCGTATTCTGAAGCTGTCGAGATACTACCACCCTTAAATATTTAAATTCCGAGACCACTTGTAGTACCGAATGAATATAAACCTCCACATCATTGATAATATCTAAAGGCAGTAGAGTCGATTTGGACCGATTACTAACTAGGCCAGAATACCTCCTAAATGTAGCTATTGTTTCCATAGCAATACCCAGAGACTCTTTGGCATGAGCCAAATATAGGGGGGCGTCATCTGCATTAAGCGCCACTTTGTCCTCCGTCCTGACCCGGCGGAAACCAGTAACACCTGAATGTGTACGAAGAGCAGCCGCCAATGGTTCGAGGATAAGAGACAAGGGGCAACACTGCTGAGTGCCCCTACCCAATGCAAAATATTCCATCAAACACCCATTAACTCTAACCCTGGCAGATGGTACTCCCGTTAGGGGCCTGGGCCTGGGCCCGCTGCAACCGTTTTACTAGCCTAGCTATAGGGATCGCAGCGGACGCAATTGCAACCAGGCCCCGTAGCCAAGGAGGCCAGCAGCCCACCGCCTATTAAAAGTTATTACAGTAACAGGGACCTGTGTAATAAACTACACGGGCCCCTGTTACTATAGTAACAGTGGACTTACCCTCCCCGTTCCCAGCGCAGTATAACGTTACTGTCTTCTGGGGCCTTGCATCTAAGCCTACCATGTGTCAGGCTTAGATACAGGGTCCAACAGACCGTATCACACATAGGCCCTGTATCTTAGCCTACCACATGGTAGGCTTAAATACAGGGCCCCAGCAGACAGGATCACACATGGGCCCTGTATCTAAGCTTAACGCATTTTTTCTGACCCCACATCATTTAAAATAAATAAATAAATGGAAAAAACTATGTGGGGCCCCATTTTTCATAACCAGCCAGACACAACATAGCAGCAGGCTAACATTACCAGGGTGAGTGTTGTGTCCATGGTCGCTGACCGCTGGCACGCTGTACTTACTGGCAACCGCGACCGTGGGACACTTAAAGTTTGTAGGTGTCTCCATGTGGCTGCACTCTTCTGCCTCTAGGGTGTGCGGGCTCGTCCTGTAATGATGGGGTAGGGAGACAGACAGGTGAGCCCTAATCTACCCGCCACTCAGTCCCTGCCTACTTGCACGGCCCATCCTAGGCGACGGCGTACAACTGGGCGACGGTCCCTACGCTCAATAAGTTCCCGACAGACCAACAGACAAGGGTACACAGAAGCTAAGGGAAATGGGGCAGTTGCCCACGGCAACACCGTGAGCAACAAGAATAGTGAACGAGCCGAGTCAAACCAGGAGTGTACGAGGTACCAAATGCAGAGCAGGAGAGTAGTCCGTAAAGCCAGGTTCAATTTGAAGCAGAGGACAATAGTACAAGCAGGAGCAGCAGAGCCAGGAAACAGAAGAATCACAGGCAAAGGAGGAGCAGGAAATGAGGGTATAAATAGACAGCGGGCGGGAGCTAGCTCCGTCTGGCCAGGCTGTGATAGATTCTCCCTCTCCTCAGCCTGCCAGCCTGAGTGGTAGCAGATCGAGTCACTCTAACATATCTAGGCACAGATGCAGGCTGATTATCCACGGGCGTCGACAAAGAAGCTGTGTCAGGCAAATCCATTACAGGTACCCTACACGAACTATAGACTTTGACCTGCGTCCTGTTGGCCAGCTGCCATACCGCCAAGGCGGTACGGCCCAGTGGGTCCACGAGCCCTTGGTGACACCCCCCTTGTATGAAATGAGCAGCATGTCCCTTACCTACCCTCAACCAGTGCCGGAATGGACCTCTTTCTTGCTCCGGAGGGAATGCAGGATTGCCCAGGATAGGAAACAGGGGGGAGGGAGACAGGGAGATCTCTTTCCGGGGAAAGAGCCGGGACGCAACCGCCAAGGTGGGTCCAATAGTCGGGTGTGTCCGCGCCGATAGCGGGTGTGTTTCTCCAACCACGGCAGTGCCTGCAATGGAACCGCCAGAAAGGCCTGTTCCATCAACACCCACTGTTTAACCTCAGTGTGTCTGAACCAGTCCAGAATTCGTGACAGGTGTGAGGCTAGTGATAGGAGACAAAGTCCGGAAGACCAACCCCGCCCTCACACCTAGCACGGAAAAGCATAGAGCGGGTTATACGGGCTGGTTTCCCCACCCATCTAAATCTATGGAGTAAGGACAACAGGGCTTGAAAGAAGGTGCGAGGGATGTGAATCGGCAGAGCCTGGATGAGGTACAAGATCCGCGGCAGGATATTCATTTTAAATATTGCACACCTGCCGAACCAGGGGGGTAGTTAACTGCATAAAGATGACATAGATCCCTGGAGAGCTGGACCCCCAAATATTTGAGTGAGTCTCTAGCCCATTTAAAGGAGAAGGGCAGATCTTCCACCAGAGACTGTGGCAACGAGACATTGAGAGCCTCCTACTTCTGGTAGTTAATTTTGAAGTTGGGTAATTTCGAGTATCTCCACATGTCTGCCATGAGATTGGGCAAGGAGATCCTGGGCACGATGAGAAAGAAAAGCAGGTCATCCGCATATGCTGCGACCTTATGGGACCTTCCTCCCAATGATACACCCGCTATGTCTGGATTGGAGCGAACCTGGCACAGGAAGGGCTCCAAGCACAAAATGAAAATGAAGGGGGACAAGGGACAACCCTGCCTCGTGCCGTTAGAGATAGCGAGTGAGGAGGAAAAAGTACAATTGACCTTAACCCGGGCTGATGACACCAAGCTAAATGTAAAGTTATGCATCTGGGTACCAACAATCTGCATGCATCATACATCTTAGAGGGAGCTACACTGGGGGAGTCACTTGTTGAGAAGGATCTGGGTGTTTTTGTAGATCATAAACTAATAGACGTCTAATGGGTAAATGAAGGACTATAGGTTTAGAAAGTATCATTTGTAATTGGATTGAGAATCTGCTCAAGGACCGTATCCAGAGAGTTGTGGTCAATGATTCCTACTCTGAATGGTCCCCGGTTATAAGTGGTGTATCCCAGGTTTCAGTGCTGGGACCACTATTATTCAACTTATTTATTAATGATATAGAGAATGGGATTAATATCACTATTTTTATTTTTGCAGATAACACCAAGCTATGTAGTATTGTTCAGTCTATAGAAGATGTTCATAAATTACAAGCTGATTTGGACACACTAAGTGTTTGGGCGTCCACTTGGCAAATGAGATTTAATGTATATAAATGTAAAGTTATGCATCTGGGTACCAACAATCTGCATGCATCATATATCTTAGAGGGAGCTACACTGGGGGAGTCACTTGTTGAGAAGGATCTGGGTGTTTTTGTAGATCATAAACTAAATAACAGCATGCAATGTCAATCAGCTGCTTCAAAGGCCAGCAAGATATTGTCGAGTATTAAAAGAGGCATGGACTCGCGGGACAGGGATATAATATTACCACTTTACAAAGCATTAGTAAGGCCTCATCTAGAATATGCAGTTCAGTTCTGGGCTCCAGTTCATAGAAAGGATGCCCTGGAGTTGGAAAAAATACAAAGAAGAGCAACTAAACAATTAACGACCCCCAGACAAAGCGAGGACCGAAACATGCATTGGGGCTGGTGGTTAGTGTGCGGTTGGTTTATTCCTTGCAACTTATAATTTATTTTTGCTTGTATGGTAGCTGGACTTATGGTTTCTATTTACCTCTTGTTAGCTCTTTATATATAGCCAGTGATCTACTATTCATTATTTGGCACATGTTTTATGTCCGTTTAACATTCTTGCAATGGACTATGCACTTACCACTCACCACAACTGATGTGGGTTCTCTTTCTCCTTTTAAGTGTTTTTACATTTGTCTTTGATTATATGTTTTATACAATAAAGTTTTTTTTCTGATTAAATTGACAGTTTTTTAGTCTTGTGGATATTTTTGGGGTTTATTAAACTAATAAAGAGTATAAGCAATCTTAGTTATGAAGAAAGATTAAAATAATTACATTTATTTAGCTTTGAAAAGATTCAACTAAGGGGGCACATAAATAAATTAACAAGTATTTAAATGGCCCATACAAAATATGGTGAAAAGCTCTTCCATGTAAAATCCCCTCAAAAGACAAGGGGGCACTCAATCCGTCTGGAGAAAAAAAGGTTCAATCTGCAGAGGCGACAAGCCTTCTTTACTGTGAGAACTGTGAATAAGTGGAATAGTCTACCGCAGGAGCTGGTCACAGTATCTACAGTAGATGGCTTTAACCCCTTCCCTCTTTAGCCACTTTTGACCTTCCTGACAGAGCCTCATTTTTCAAATCTGACATGTTTCACTTTATGTGGTAATAACGTCGGAATGGGAAGGAACGCCATTCGGCTTTTGTAGCTCAAATTTAGCAGGAATGGTTTGCGGAGGCCATGTTGCATTTGCAAAGCCCCTGAGGGGACAAAACAGTGGAAACCCCACAAGTGACCCCATTTTGGAAACTACACCCCTTGAGGAAATTATCTAGGGGTATAGTGAGCATTTTGACCCCACAGGTTTTTTGCAGAAATTATTGGAAGTAGGACGTGAAAATTAAAATCTACATTTTTCCCAATAAAACATAGGTTTAGCTAATTTTTTTTCATTCCCACAAGGACTAAAAGAGAAAAAGCACCACAAAATTTGTAGAGAAGTTTCTCCCGAGTAAAACAGTACCACACATGTGGTCATAGACTGCTGTTTGGACACATGGCAGGGCTCAGAAGGGAAAGAACACCATTTGGAGTTCAAATGTAACTGGAATGGTTTGCGGTGGCCATGTCACATTTGCAAAGCCCCTTATTAGTCAAAACAGTGGAAACCCCCGAAGAGTGACTCCATGTGGGAAACTACACCCCTCAAGGAATTTATCTAGGGGTATAGTGAGCATTTTGACCCCACAGGCTTTTTGCAGAATTTATTGGAAGTAGGCCGTGAAAATGAAAATCTAAATTTTAACCAATAAAACGTAGGTTTAGCTAATTTTTTTTTTCATTCCCACAAGGACTAAAGGAGAAAAAGCACCACAACATTTGTAGAGCAGTTTCTCCCGAGTAAAACAGTACCCCACATGCGGTCATAAACGGCTGTTTGGACACACGGCAGGGCTCAGAAGGGAAAGAACACCATTTGGAGTTCAAATGTAACTGGAATGGTTTGCGGTGGCCATGTCACATTTGCAAAGCCCCTGAGTGGTCAAAACAGTATAAACCCCCCAAGAGTGACTCCATGTGGGAAACTACACCCCTCAAGGAATTAATCTAGGGGTATAGTGAGCATTTTGACCCCACAGGCTTTTTGCAGAATTTATTGGAAGTAGGCCGTGAAAATGAGAATCTAAATTTTAACCAATAAAACGTAGGTTTAGCTAATTTTTTTTTCATTCCCACAAGGACTAAAGGAGAAAAAGCACCACAACATTTGTAGAGCAGTTTCTCCCGAGTAAAACAGTACCCCACATGTGGTCATAAACGACTGTTTGGACACACGGCAGGGCTCAGAAGGGAAAGAACACCATTTGGAGTTCAAATGTAACTGGAATGGTTTGCGGTGGCCATGTCACATTTGCAATGCCCCTGAGTGGTCAAAACAGTGGAAACCCCCCAAGAGTGACTCCATGTGGGAAACTACACCCCTCAAGGAATTTATCTAGGGGTATAGTGAGCATTTAAAAGAATGTTTCAATTAAAATCCATGGATGTGTGATAAACTTTGAAGCACTCTTTTATGAACAGGCCAGGTTTGTCGGGACAGGTTTCACAATGATAAGTTGTGTCTCGTCTTCTCCCCCTTTTGTAACACACTTTACACCTTTTTTGGCTCCTACCCTTTTTACCAGTGGAGGGGATTTCACCAGGAAAGTGTTGCCCTGGTACAATACTTGGACCATCACATCTAGTAGTACTGGGGCCCTCCCCTTCCTGGTTCCCAAATACAAGGGCCTTGATAACTGCTTCTTGAAACTGAAGGAATGTCCCTGTCCGGCCTGCACATTGGTATAGAACTTAAGCGTTATACAATGCCATCTGTACCATGTGCATGGCCAGCTTTTTGTACCACGCCTTTGTTTTACGCATGGCACTGTACGGCTTCAGTACTTGATCAGGGAGATCAACACCTCCCATGTACTTATTGTCACCGAGGATGCAGTCTTGCTTCGGGGTCATTGTGGTGCTACCTCGGACAGGGACAGGGGTGCTGCCACTACCGTGTATTGTGGTCAACATAAGGACGTCCCTCTTGTCCTTATACTTGACCAGCAACAAGTTATCGCTGTGTAGTGCCCTGCTTTCTCCTTTTCTTAGGGGTTGCCCAATCAGATTTTTAGAGAGGCCTCTCTGATTTTTGCGCACGGTGCCGCATGCTACAGTACTTCTGGTGGAGAGGCATTTAAATAGTGGGATGCTGGTATAGAAGTTATCCACGTAAAGGTGATAATCCTGGTCCAGCGGTGGGTGCATCAAGTCCCACACTATTTTTCCACTAACTCCCAGGACAGGGGGACATTCTGGAGGTTCTATCCTGGTGTCCTTCCCTTCATAAACCCGAAACCTGTAGGTGTACCCTGAGCTGCTCTCGCACAGCTTGTACATTTTAATTCCATACCTCGCCCTCTTGCTTGGCAGGTATTGGCAGAATTTTAGTCTCCCCTTAAAATGTACAAGGGACTCGTCTATTGCTATGTTCTTTTCGGGGGTGTACACTTCCTGAAATTTGGTGCAGAAATAATCAATCATTGGCCTGATTTTGAAAAGGCGGTGGTCGTATGTGGGGTCATCACGGGGCGGACACTGGGCATTATCATTATAATGCAAATATTTCAGAATAATTTCAAATCGTGCCCGGGTCATTGCCATGCGGTATAATGGGGTGCTGTATAAAATGTCTGCACTCCAGTATTGCCTAATCTTTTTTTTTTTTACTAGGCCCATATGTAGGACAAGGCCCCAAAATTTCGTCATCTCCGCTGCCTCTATGGGGGTCCACCTAGCAAATGATGACGTGGGGTTTTGGGCTAAAAATTGTTGGGCTTATAAATTTGTTTGGGCCGCCATTACATTAACAAAATCCTCCAAAAAGAGCTTGAAATAGTGAATTTCTGCGAGGCCTACAGTCTAAAATCGAATTCCTGAGCTCCCTGTGAAATCTGGAATGTGAGGCTCATAACCGGGGGGTGGGTTCCACAGGGTATCACTGATTTGGGGGGTTGCCTCAGCTGATGTCCTGGGGCGTCTTTGCGGGGGTTCCTCATCACTGGATGAGGATGATGAGGTCAAGATGAATGGGGCAATTTCCTCTTCTCCCTCGCTGGCCGATTCAGTGTCAGAGGCCAGGATGGCGTATGCCTCCTCAGCTGCGTAGAGCCTTTGAGATGATTGGGACATTTTTATTAGGGGGGTATTTAGTGCTTCAACACGTGTAATACTCTTTATAGAGGTGGTTGTGTATGTTGTGCTTTTACACGTGTAATATGAAATTTATAGGAAAAAAAAAAAAGAAGAAAAAGGAGAGAAGAATAAGAAAAATGTAGGAGAAAGAAATTTATTGAACGTTCAATATAGAACTGTAAAAAAAATTGAGCTACAACTGTGTCACTACGCTATCAAAAATTTAGTGAACAAATTTCAGTTAAAAAAAACTGAATGTATGTCACTAAACGGACGCTGACTATAACGCTATAAATTTATACTAACTGTTGCTACGCTATCAAAAATTTAGTGAACGAACTTCAGTTAAAAAAAAACTGAATGTCCGTCACTAAACGGACGCTGACTATAAGATGTAAATTTATACTAAAACTGTCGCTACACTATCACAAATTTAGTGAACGAACTTCAGTTAGAAAAAACTGAATGTCCGTCACTAAACGGACGCTGACTATAACACTATAAATTTATACTAACTGTCGCTACGCTATCAAAAATTTAGTGAACGAACTTCAGTTAAAAATAACTGAATGTCCGTCACTAAACAGACGCTGACTATAAGATGTAAATTTATACTAAAACTGTCGCTACGCTTTCAAAAATTTAGTGAACGAACTGAATGTCCGTCACTAAATGGACGCTGACTATAAGATGTAAATTTATTCAAACTGTATAAAAAATATATAGCTATAACTTCTGCTATATATTTTTTTTACAAAACGGACGTCAGTAAACGTCCGCTACTCTAATGCTACTCTTTTTTTTTTTTACAGTTTTATAAAAACAAAGTAAAAAGGCCAAAAAAACACCTGCGTAAACAAATTACCACTGAGGCTGATTATTAGACTCAGCACTCAGTAGCCGCAGGGCGCACGCTAAAAAAAAGTGCAGTAATAAAAAAGGACAAAAAATAAAAAAACTTGCAGCAAAAAAAATTACCACGGATGCTGATCAGTGATGGCGGTCAATGATCAGCACTCAGTGAACGCATGGCGCACACAGGGAGGTGCAAAAAAACAAAAAAAAAGAAAGGCCTGTGCCAAATTTGGCGGTCAGTGAAGGTGGTCACTGAACCGCACTCAGCGGCCGCAGGACGTAAAAAGGGAAAGAGGGGGAGGGGGGATGGGGGGGTACAGGGATAAGAAGTTTAGGAAAAAACAAGTGCTGCTGCTAAAAAAAAACAAAAAACAGCAGCAGCACAGATGATGATGATGACGGTTCACTCTTCAGCAGGAAGCAGTCAGATGAAGATGTCATAGCAGGATCGCAGCACAGAAGGCCTCAGATTCGGTAAGATGGCTTCACAGACGGTCACGCCAGCTCTGCTCACCGTTCCTAACCGGAATGAGGTGGGCAGGGCTGGTGGAGGGTGTTTCAAACACCCGCCATGGCTGCGATTGGTCGGTCGTAGCGATCGGGGGGCTGGCATCACCGCCATTTTTTACATGGAACATGGTAGTGATTGGTGCTGTCCTAGACAGCACCAATCACCACCATATCACTGTGCCCTGTGGCACAGTGATTGGCGAAAGCCGCAAACAGCCGCAATTGGCCGGTCTGAATTGACCGGCCAATTGCAGCGATCGCCGATGCAGTGCGGGTGAGCCACCCCCCTAGGCCTCATGTAAAGATGGCCTGCTGTTATGAACAGCAGCCATCTTTACTTTGTAACTTTTATTTTTCACACTGTAACCCCTTCTGCATTTGGCGTATGGATACGGCAATTTGCGGGAAGTCATAGCTTTCCATGGCGTACCCATACGGCAAATGTTGGGAAGGGGTTAAAAAATGCTTAGATAATTTCTTAGAGCAAAAAAATATATCAATGTGGAGAATTCGTGTTTAAATGTTGATCCAGTCTGATCGACAAGAGCAGATTAGGGTAGATTGGCTAATGCCTTATGAGTATTTTTTTTTTGTAACCTTCCTCTGGATCAATATGCCTTCCCTTTCTGCCATCGGTTGGTTAAACTTGATGGACATATGCATATGTATTTTTTCAACTATGAAACTAGTAGTTGGGCTGCATCTGAGAGAAGGGCCAATAAAAAGCTGCTAAAGAGAGGGATGTGAGAAAGACTAATGATAACAAAGTGGGAAATAAGAGAGTCCCTGAGAACAGAGAGTTAGAGAGTGAGAAAATAAAAACAACAGCATTCATGAAAATGTTGATGAACATACATTATAGAAATCTTTAATATGATTCCTCATTTATTTGTATCTGATTGAAAAATACATTTTGGTGTATGGGTACTATTCACTGAAAGTTAATCAGGTTCAAATCTCCGGCACTATATATTATACAAAACAAGTTTTGAGCTTTTTTCCTATATAGTCATTTCAGCTAATTGAAAAAGTCACTAAGAAAATGTTAAATGGTAAAGATGTATACACATACCTATTATTCAAGAAAATGTATTGATGCTCTACTTTGCTCTCTCTAGTTACTTGGAACTACAGGAATTGAAGATAAGCTACAAGATTGTGTTCCAGAAACCATACAGCTACTGAAAAATTGCAATATTAAAGTGTGGGTGCTAACTGGAGATAAGCAAGGTAGGCAATGAGAAAAAATATTACTGAAATATAATTTATGGTGGATGTCTGTGCAGGCGTTTATGCATTAAAGGGTTTGTCTCAGGAAGAAAACTTTTTTTCAATAAGGGTCCAACTTCCCTCACACCGACGATCATCTGTTTTCCCCTAAGGAAGCTGCTTTGGAAATATAGCATTAATATGCAAGCCGTTCAAATAAATCCCTGACCTTGTAATGCAAGGACGTGCCGGGTCTGCCAGAGCAGGAGCTCCCCTAACAGAGCTGCTCTCTGTTCTGACACATAGGGAGAGATCCCGAATAGGGGACCCCCTCTAATGATGTATATATGCCCTAATACATATAATTATTGATTCTTTTTTTTTCTTTGCTAAATTCACAAGCGTAAAACGACACATTAATATCAGGCTTTATGCACAAAAGTATATTCGGGATCTGTATAACATACAATAGTTTCATTGCATGTCATTTGGGCTATGCATGCAACTTTGGTTGTAAATAAATGCAGAATCCACTTAACCCCTTGACGCACCAGGACGTAGCAGTACGTCCTGGATTGCAGTGCCTTAACCCCTTCCCTCTTTAGCCACTTTTGACCTTCCTGACAGAGCCTCATTTTTCAAATCTGACATGTTTCACTTTATGTGGTAATAACGTTGAAATGCTTTCACCTATCCGGGCGATTCTGAGATTGTTTTCTCGTGACACCTTGGACTTTAAGATAGTGGTAAAATTTGGTCGATACATTCAGTATTTAATTGTGAAAAACACGAAAATATAGTGAAAAATTGCAAAAATTAGCATTTTTCTCAATTTAAATGTATCTGCTTGTAATACAGGCAGTTATATGACACAAAATTGTTGCTAATTAACATCCCCCATATGTCTACTTTAGATTGGCATCGTTTTTTGAACATCCTTTTATTTTTCTATGACCTCACAAGGCTTAGAACTTTAGCAGCAATTTCTCACATTTTCAAGAAAATTTCATAAGGCTATTTTTACAGGGGCCGGTTCAGTTGTGAAGTGGTTTTGAGGGCCTTATATATTAGAAACCCCCAAAAAGTCACCCCATTTTAAAAACTGCACCCCTCAAAGTATTCAAAACAGCATTTAGAAAATGTCTTAACCCTTTACACATTTCACAGGAATTAAAGCAAATTAGAGGTGAAATTTACAAATTTCATATTTTTTTGCAGAAATAAATTTTTAATACAATTTTTTTTATAACACAGAAGGTTTTACCAGAGAAATGCAACTCAATATTTGTTGCCCAGTTTCTGCAGTTTTAGGAAATATCCCACATGTGGCCGTAGCGTGCTACTGGACTGAAGCACCGGCCTCAGAAGCAAAGGAGCACCTAGTGGATTTTGGGGCCTTATTTTTGTTAGAATATATTTTAGGCACCATGTCAGGTTTGAAGCGCTCTTGCGGTGCCAAAACAGTGAAAATCCCCCAAAAGTGACCCCATCTGGGAAACTAGACACCTCAAGGAAATTATCTAGGGGTGTAGTGAGCATTTTGACACAGGTTTTTTACAGAAATTATTGGAAGTAGGCCGTGAAAATTAAAATCAACATTTCTTCAAAGAAAATGTAGGTTTAGCGATTTTTTTTCTCATTTCCACAAGGACTAAAGGAGAAAAAGCATTGCAAAATTTGTAAAGCAATTTCTCCCGAGTAAAACAATCCCCCACATGTGGTAATAAATGGATATTTGGACACACGGCAGGGATTAGAAAGGAAAGAGCGCCGTTTGGCTTTTGGAGCTCAAATTTAGCAGGAATGGTTTGAGAGGCCATGTCACATTTACAAAGCCCCTGAGGGGACAAAACAGTGGAAACCCCCCACAAGTGACCCCATTTCGGAAACTACACCCATTGAGGAAATTATCTAGGGGTACAGTGAGCGTTTTGACCCCACAGGTTTTTTGCATAAATTATTGGAAGTAGGCTGTGAAAATGATAATCTAAATTTTTTCTAAGAAAATGTAGGTTTAGCTAATTTATTCTCATTTCCACAAGGGCTGAAGGAGAAAAAGCACCGTAAAATTTGTAAAGCAATTTCTCCCGATTAAAACACTACCCCACATGTGGTAATAAACGGCTGTTTGGACACACGGCACGGCTTAGAAGGGAAAGAGCGCCATTTGGCTTTTGGAGTTCACATTTAGCAGGAATGGCTTGCAGAGGCCATGTCACATTTACGAAGCCCCTGAGGGGACAAAACAGTGGAAACCCCCCACAAGTGCCCCCTTTTTGGAGACTACACCCATTGAGGAAATTATCTAGGGCTATAGTGAGCGATTTGACCCCACAGTTTTTTTGCAGAAAATAATGGAAGTAGGCCCTGAAAATAATAATCTAAATTTAAAAAAAAAAAAATCTAGGTTTAGCTAATTTTTTCTCATTTCCAGAAGGACTGAAGGAGAAAAAGCACCACAAAATTTGTAAAGCAATTTCTCCCGAGTAAAACAATACCCCACATGTGGTAATAAACGGCTGTTTGGACACACGGCAGGGCTTAGAAGGGAAAGAGCACTATTTGGCTTTTTGAGATCACATTTAGCAGGAATGGTTTGCGGAGGCTAGGTCACATTTGCAAAGCCCCTGAGGGGACAAAACAATGAAAACGCCCAAAAAGGGACTCCATTTAGGAAACTACACCTCTTGAGGAATTCATCTAGGGGTGTAGTAAGCATTTTGACTCCACAGATGTTTCATAGAATTTATTAGAATTAGGCAGTGAAAATAAAAACAGTCCTTTTTCTTCAATAAGACGTAGCTTTAGCGCAAATTTTTTCATTTTCTCAACAAATAAAGGAAAAAAAGAACCCAAAATTTGTAAAGCAATTTCTCCCGAGTACGGCAATACCCCATATGTGGTCATAAACTGCTGTTTGGGCAAACGGCAGGGCTCAGAAGTAAAGGACCGCCATTTGGAGTGCAGATGTTGCTGGATTGGTTTCTGGGCGCCTGTGGGCCCAAAACAGTGGAAACCCCCCAGAAGTGACCCCATTTTGGAAACGACACCCCTCAATGCATTTACCAAGGGGTGTGGTTTTAACCCTGCAGGTGTTTTGTAGAAATTAGTGTTCACTCGATGTTGCAGAGTGAAAATGGGATTTTCTTCCATAGATATGCCAATATGTGGTGCCCGGCTTGTGCCACCATAACAAGACAGCCCTCTAATTATTATGCGGTGTTTCCCGGTTTTAGAAACACCCTACATGTGGCCCTAATCTTTTGCCTGGACGTCCGACAGGGCTCAGGAGTGAGAGAGTACAATGCGGAGTGGAGGCCTAATTTGGCGATTTACAAAGTATTGGTTCACAACTGCAGAGGCTCAGATGTGAAATAATAAAAAGAAACCCCTTAGAAGTGACCCCATTATGGAAACTGCACCCCTCAAGGCATTTATTAAGAGGTGTAGTGAGCATTTTCACCCCACAGGTCTTTTCCATAAATGAATGCACTGCGGATGGTGCATTCAGTGGCAAATATGTCATGCCAAGCTTATGACACTGGAGACACACACCCCAAAAATTGTTAAAAGGGTTCTCCCGGGTATGACGATGCCATATATGTTGAAGGAAACTGCTGTTTGGGCACGCTGTAGGGTTCAGAGCCGAGGGAGCACCATTTGGCTTTTGGAGAGCGGATTTTGCTTGGTACTAAATTTGTTTGAGTATTGCTGGTGTTTTATAATGTGGGGGTACATGTAAGCGGGGCGGAGTATATAAGGGGCATAGTCAGGTGGTATGAAAAAAATAAAATAATCCATAGATGTGTGTTACGCTGTGAAGCAATCCTTTCCGCACAGGCCAGTGTCGCACTGATAAATGGTGTAATTTCTTATGCCCCTTTTGGTCCACACTCCGCACCTTTGTAGTTTGAGGAATTTTGCTGGTAAGTGTTGTCTTGGTATAATACGGGCACCGTCGCTTCCAGCGGATATGTTTGGGCCCTCCCTTTCCTGGTTCCCTAATTTTAGGTCCTTGATAAATCGCCTCTTCAAACTGAAGAAATGTTCCCCTCGGGCACAACTGCATATTTTTTTATTTCCTGACTTATTGGAGCCATAACTAATTTTATTTTTCATAGACGTAGCGGTATGAGGGCTGGTTTGTTGCGGGACGAGCTGTAGTTATTATTGGTACCATTTTGGGGTACATGTTACTTTTTGATCACCTTTTATCCTATTTTTTGGGATGCCAGGTAAACAAAAAAATGCAATTCTGGCACAGCTTTTTTCGTTTTTTTTATACAGCGTTCACCATGCGTTATAAATTACATGTTAACTTTATTCTGCAGGTCCGTACGATTCCGGCGATACCTAATTTATAGCATTTTTTTATGTTTTACAACTTTTTTCACAATAAAATTACTTTTGTAAAAAGAATGTATTTTTTTTCTATCGCCAAGTTGTGAGAACCATAACGTTTTAATTTTTTTGTCGACGGAGTTGTATGAGGGCTTGTATTTTGCGGGATGAGCTATAGTTTTTATAGGTACCATTTTTGGATACGTGCGACTTTTTGATCACTTTTTATTCTAATATTTGTAGGGCAAAGTGACTAAAAAACAGAAACTCTGGTAACGTTTTTTACGTTTTTTTTTACGCTGTTCACCGCGTGCAATAAATAATACAATATTTTGATACCTCAGGTCGTTACGGTCGTGGCGATACCAAATACATATGGTTTATAATTATTTTTCAATAATAAAGGACTTGATAAGAGTAAAAGGGGGATTGTGTTTTATTTGATTACTTGAAACTTTTATTGTTTTCAAACTTTTATTTTTTGCACATTTTTTTACACTTTTTTATACTTTTTTTACACTTTTCTTCAAGTCCCACTAGGGGACTTGAAGGTCCAACGGTCAGATATTTTTTTTTTCTAATACATTGCACTACCTATGTAGTGCAATGTATTAGATCTGTCAGTCATTCACTGACAGCAAGCCGAGCAGGCTTCGCCTCCCGGCGGGGCCTAAATTGGCTTCCGTAATGGCAGAGCAGGAGACCATTGTGTCTCCTGTTGCCATAACAGCAGTCGCCAGTCCCGATTGCCTGTCAGGGCTGGCGATCTGCTAGTAACCGCTACGATGCAGCAATCGCTTTCGATTGCTGCATCGAAGGGGTTAATGGCAGGGATCGGAGCTAGCTCCAGTTCCTGCCGTTACAGGTGGATGTCAGCTGTACAGTACAGCTGACTTCCACCGCTGATGACGCCGGATCAGCTCCTGACCCGGCGCCATCTTGCCGGCAGCTACGGAAGCCGATCAGGCTCCGCCGCCGGGCGGATCTTGACCGGCTTCGGTGCTAGGCAGACCGGGAGGCCAGTATTAGGCCTCCGGTTGCCATTGCAGCCACCGGAACCCCGGCAATTTTATTGCTGGGGCTCCGATGAGCTGCAAACACCTTAAGTGCAGCGATCGCGTTTGAGCGCTGCACTTAAGGGGTTAATGGCGGGGATCGAAGCTAATTTCGGTCCCCGCCGTTACAGTCGGATGTCAGCTGTAAGATACAGCTGAGATCCGGTGATGATGGCACGACTCAGTTTCTGAGCCGGTGCCAAACATTTGACGTACATGTACGGCATTTTGCGGGAAGTCAATGCTTTCCATGACGTACATGTACGGCAAATGTCGGGAAGGGGTTAAGGCACCGAGACGTACCGTTTCATCATGGCTACCAACTGTCACCCTGTCAAAGTACAGGATGACAGAACCGTGCCATCAGTTGTTTATAGCAGCTGATCGGCACAGTAACACGGCATGGAACCAATCACAGGAGTCCTCTGTTGGCGACCCCTGTAAATGGTCAGTCACAGCAGACTAACCAATCACAGCTTACTGACATATAAAACTGGGCTGTTATTGCTGCTACAGCGTCCGATCTCCTCAGTCTGACAGTGAGGAGACCGGACATGAAAAGTGTGCCCAGCGCCAGCGTGTAAAGTTGTGCAATACCCCTGTTAACCCGTACCCAGTAATTTCCCTGCTAAGTCTCCCTTCGCTGCTCCCTTCAGTTAGTAGGAGCCTACTGATTTCCCCCCCCCCATTTAAGAGATTTTAGAGATAGCATACAGGATTAGATTATTAGGGGTTAGTTAGGTATAATTATATAGGTAGATCGGGATAGTTGGCTAAAGATAGTCAACTAGGAATAGTTAGGGACGTTTTATAAAAAAAAAAATTGTTTAAAATTATATAGTACACTGTTTACTGTAACAAATTTATTTTACTGTCTATAAATATACACTAGTCCTTCTCAATGAATTAGAATATCATCAAAAAGTTAATTTATTTCAATAATTCAATTCAAAAAGTGAAACTCATTATATAGATGTATTAAACACAGAGTGATCTATTTCCAGCATTTTTTTCTTTTAATGTTGATGATTATGGTAACAGTTAATAAAAACCAAAAATTTAGTGTCTCAAAAACTTAGAATATTATATAAGCCCAATTTCAAAAATGATTTTTAATACGGAAATGTTGGCCTACTAAAAAGTATGTACAGTATATGCACTCAATACTTGGCCGGGGCTCCTTTTGCATGAATTACTGCATCAATGCGGCGTGGCATGGAGCCGATCAGCCTGTGGCACTGCTGAGGTGTTATGGAAGCCCAGGTTGCTTTGATAGCGGCCTTCAGCTCATCTGCATTGTTGGGTCTGGTGTCTCTCATCTTCCTTTTGACAATGCCCCATAGATTTTCTAGGGAGTTTAGGTCAGGCGAGTTTGCTGGCCAATCAAGCACAGTGATACTGTGGTTATTAAACCAGGTATTGGTACCTTTGGCAGTGTGGGCAGGTGCCAAGTCCTGCTGGAAAATGAAATCAGCATTTCCATAATTCTTGTCAGTAGACAGAAGCATGAAGCGCTCGAAAATGTGCTGGTAGACGGCTGCGTGGACTCTGGACGTGATATAAGGCCCCATGTACACGACCATATTTTTTCCCTCCCGCAAATACTAGCCGTAAATACAGGTCCTTTGTCACACGTTTTTAACCCGTATTTAACCCGTATTTACGGACCCGTATTTACGGATCCGTAAAAAAAGGGGGGCTGGAAATGATGTCACAATCATGTCCAAACCCCTTAAAAGGGTCACATGATCGCCATTTTCTCTGCTTCTCTTTATTAAAGAATTTAAATCAGCTGACGTCAGATACCAACGCTCCCTTAAATATAGGTGCGCACACGTAGCAGCCACCCGTAATTACGGGAGCCCCATAAACTTCGGCCTGAAATAGGACATGTTCTATATTTTTCAATGGCCTGGTGTCACGAAGGGTCTGTGGACCAACTAGGCCGTACCGCCTTGGCGGTAAGGCAGCTGGCCAAAAGAGAGCAGGTGATTGTCTATAGTTCTATACGTACCTGTGGCAGCTCAGACAGCAGCAGGGCAGGCTCTGCTGGGACTTAGGTAGCAGATGGACGTCAGGCAAGGTGAAGCAGGTCAAACGTGGATGTAGCGCAGCACGACTTTAGCGCTGGCCCCAGCCTCCTCCTCAGGAGATGCCAGCGCTCGCGTCCACTCACCTCTGCTGGATCCCGTAGGGTGCGCGCACACGCTCGTGCCCGCTCTTAAAAGGGCAGCGCCCACGCACCCTACGGGATCCGGCAGAGGTGAGTGAACACGAGCGCTGGCGTCTCCTGAGGAGGAGGCTGGGGCCAGCGCTTGCCGACTCGTGGCTGCGGCTGTCAGGGGGAGGTTGGAGCAGACAGCCCGCAGCCACGGACATTACAGTATCCCACCTCTTACGCCCCCTCGTCTTGGGAACAGAGCGAGAGAGAAACTTCTTCAGAAGAGTAGGGGCATTGAGGTTCTCCTCTGGCTCCCAGGACCTCTCTTCAGGACCAAACCCCCTCCAATCCACCAAATAAAAAGTCTTTCCTCTCACTCTCTTGGTGTCCAAGATAGATCTCCTTGACCTTGAAGATGTCCAAGGGGCCGCTGGAGGCAACCGCAGGGCTGGGAGTCTTGAAATAGCGGTTCAGGATCACAGGTTTCAGGAGAGAGACATAAAAGGAGTTGGGAATCCTGAAGGTAGGAGGCAGCTGAAGCTTGTAGGCGACAGGATTGATCTGCTGCAGAACCTCGAATGGTCCGAGGAACCTGGGACAAATTTACATGACGGCACAATCAGTCGGACATTCCTGGACGACAGCCAGACCTTAGTGCCAGGAAGAAACCGAGGAGGCTCTCTTCTCCTTGTGTTAGCCTTCTGTTTCATGTGGTCTACTGCCATTAGGATGGAGGATCAAGTCTGCTGCCAGATCTTCAAAAAGTCTCTAAACGTGGAGTCAGCTGCAGGTACCTCGGAAGTATCAGGCACCGGGAGAGGAATTAGTGGGTGCTGGCCGTAGACCATGCAGAACGGTGTATTCCTAGTAGACTCGCTGGTGTGATTAATGTAGGAGAACTCCGCCCACGGAAGCAGCTGCACCCAGTCATCATGCTGCTTGGAGATGAAGTGGCGTAGGTAGTTCTCCAAAATCTGGTTGATCCTCTTGACCTGACCATTAGACTGAGGATGGTAGGCAGAAAAAAGTCCAACTTCACGCCAAGAAGTCCGTAGAGGGCTCTCCAGAACCTTGAGGTGAACTGAACCCCCCCGATCAGACACAATATGCTGTGGCAAGCCATGCAGGCGGAAGATGTGTTGAATAAATAACTTGGCCAACTGAGGAGCAGAAGGAAGACCGGTCAGAGGAACGAAGTGGGCCATTTTCGAAAGTCCACCACCACCCAGACAGCACTGCATCCAGCAGAGAGAGGCAGGTCCGTGATAAAGTCCATCGCTATATGCTGCCAGGGAGCATTGGGCACAGGCAATAGCTGGAGCAGACCAGCAGATCTGGAGTGGGTGGCCTTGTTGGCTGCACATACAGCACAGGAAGAAACAGAGTCCACAATATCCTTGGGCAGAGTGGGCCACCAGAAATGACGAGCAATCAAATCCCGGGTCTTACATAACCCCGCGTGACCTGCCAGTCTAGACGAGTGACCCCAGCGAAGGATTCTTCCATGATCAGCCAGGTGCACAAAAGTCCTCCCTGGAGGAATGTCTCCAATTTGCAAAGGATTGCCCGAGACAATGCAAGATGAATCGATAATGTTCTGTGGACTCTCAATGGTGTCTTCTGTCTTGAAAAACCTGGCATCGACCCTCACATTCTCGTCGACCTGGCGATAATGAAGCTCAAACTGGAACATTGCAAAGAACAGTGACCACCTGGCCTGACGAGGGTTCAGCCGTTGGGCCGTCTGGAGGTAGGTCAGATTCTTGTGGTCCATAAAAATCAAGATCGGATGAGCTGCGCCCTCTAGTAGATGTCTCCACTCCTCCAGAGCCAATTTGATGGCCAGTAACTCCCGATCCCCAATCGAGTAGTTGCGTTCTGCGGAAGAGAAGAGCTTGGAAAAGTATCCACATACCCTTGACTTGCCCTTGGGACCTCTCTGGAACAGGAGTGCACCAGCACCGACAGAGGATGCGTCAACCTCTAACGAGAACTGCAGAGAGACATCCGGATGATGGAGGATAGAGGCTGATGTGAAGGCACTCTTCAGGCTATTGAACGTAGACTCTGCCTCGGGAGTCCACACCTTGGCGTTCATACCCTTCTTAGTAAGGTTAGAGATGGGAGAAGTCACTGAGAAGAAGTTCGGAATAAACTGCATGTAAAAATTAGCAAATCCAAAAAAGCGCTGTATGGCTCTCAAGCCTTGAGGGCGTTGCCACTCCAGGACAGACTTTACCTTCTCAGGGTCCATCTCGAGACCATGATTCCAGATGATGTAGTCCAGGAAGAGTAGAGCATCCTTGTCAAATACGCACTTCTCCAACTTGGCGTACAGACGATTCTCCCTTAACCGTAGCAGAACCTGACGGACATGTCTCTGATGCGTCATAGGATCTGGGGAGAAAATCAAGATGTAATCAAGGTAGACTACAACACAAACATAGAGGAGGTCACAGAAAATGTAATTCACAAACTCCTGGAAGACCGCGGGGGCATTACACAGGCCAAAGGGCATTACTAGATATTCATAGTGTCCATCACGGGTGTTAAATGCAGTCTTCCATTCATCACCCTGGCGAATCCGGACTAGGTTGTAAGCCCTATGCAGGTCTAATTTAGAAAAAATTCTTGCACCACGTATGCGATCGAACAGTTCGGAGATCAGTGGCAACGGATACTTATTCTTCACCGTGATCTGGTTGAGACCACGGTAGTCGATGCAAGGACGAAGAGAGCCATCCTTCTTTTTGACCAAGAAGAACCCAGTTCCTGCCGGGGAGGAAGACTTTCATAGGAAGCCCCTTTCTAAGTTCTCTTTCACATAGGAGGACATGGACAGAGTCTCTGGCAAGGAGAGAGGATACACCCTACCACGGGGAAGGGATGCACCAGGGATCAGTTCAATAGGGCAGTCATACGCCCGATGTGGGGGCAATGTCTCCGCCTCCCTCTTGCTGAAGACGTCCGGAAAGGGAGCATAATGACCCGGCAATCCTGCGAATGTCCGAGACAGAGAAGGCTGAGCCGAACGAATCCGCACCAGGCATCGACCTTGACACTCAGGGCCCCACTGGAGAACCTCTCCAGAATTCCAGTCCAGAACTGGGGCATGCAGTCGGAGCCAAGGCAGGCCCAGCAACACAGGGTTAACAGCTTGGGGCAGGACATAGAACGACAGATGTTCGGAGTGAAGGGCTCCCACTTGGAGCCTCAGCGGCTTGGTCATGGCTATAACTGGGTCTGGCAGAGGTAGTCCATTTACTGAAGCAACTGCCAACGGGCTCTCCAGATGGGTGTTAGGCAATTGCAGAAGGTCCACCAGATCTCTGTGGATGAAATTAGCAGCGGATCCAGAGTCCAGATACGCAGAGACCTGATGCGTCTTCTCGTCGGACACTATGGTCACAGGTATGGACAATTTAGACGGAAGTCCATCTTTACCCAAGGTCGTCACTCCAAGCAACCCTAGGTTTTGGGATCTTTGGGGGCACAGGCGCACAAGATGACCATCGAGACCGCAACAAAGACATAGTCCAGATGTGCGTCTGCGTTGTCTATCTTGAGTAGATAACTTACACTGGTCCTTTATTACCGACTTCTTATGAGGATCGACATCGGGGGACAGCAGGGGTTGCTGCAAAGTAGGAACCAGACTATGAAGGGCTCTCTCCCGTTGAACCTCTTGGAGGCTTTTACGGATTCGTATATCAATCCGGGCAGACAGAAGGATGAGGTCATCCAGGGTAAACGGCAGATCCCGGGCGGCAAGTTCGTCTTTAATTCTGGAAGATAGTCCATGCCAGAATGCAGCCACCAGAGCCTGATTGTTCCATAAGAGCTCTCCCACCAGGGTGCGGAAGTGGATGGCGTACTCACTCACGGAGGTGTCTCCTTGGCGCAGGTTAATCAAAGCGGCCGCTGCAGATGACAAACGTCCAGGCTCCTCAAACACCATGTGAAAAGTCCGGAGGAAGGCAGGGAAGTCACGGGTCTCTGGTCCTTGTCTCTCCCAGATAGGGTTCGCCCATGCAAGAGCCTTGCCGGTGAGGAGAGAAATGATGAAAGCGACCCTGGCACCATCAGATGAAAAAGTCCTAGCATACAGGCTGAAATGGATCTGGCATTGATTAAGGAATCCTTGACAGGTACTTGCTTCTCCATCATAGCGGTCAGGAAGTGGCAAAGAAACACGTGGCTCAATACTGCCAAGAGGTGTCGACTGAGGATCCACATTGCCAGGAGGTGTAGTAGGAGGAACGGCAGTTTGTGCCTCCTGCCGACGTGCAAGAATGTTCAACGCCTGGAGGAGTTGGTCCTGTCGCGACCGGAAGTCCAGCATATCAGCTTGCATCTCCTGTGACGTCATCGTATGGTCACGAAGGGTCTGTGGACCCACTAGGCCGTACCGCCTTGGCGGTAAGGCAGCTGGCCAACAGGGAGCAGGTGATTGTCTATAGTTCTATAGGTACCTGTGGCAGCTCAGACAGCAGCAGGGCAGGCTCGGCTGGGACTTAGCAGGCGGACGTCAGGCGGGGTGAAGCAGGTCAGACGTGGAGGTAGCGCAGCACGACTTTGGCACAGCTCCGGGCTAGACCAGGAAGGTATGGATTGCTAGGAACAGCAACTGGAAACAAGTATAGGTACAGGGGCAGGGACTGGAACAGGAAACACACTAGGAGGCCATCACATAGTCAAACTATAAGGAACACAACAACGCTCATTCATAGAACTTGGGGGCTGGACCCCTCTTATAGTCCAGGCTACTCACGGGTCAAAGTTCGTCCATGAGGTCCGGTGCCTGCGCTGCCCCTTTAAGAGCGGGCACGAGCGTGCGCGCACACCCTACGGGATCCGGCAGAGGTGAGTGGACGCGAGCGCTGGCGTCTCCTGAGGAGGAGGCTGGGGCCAGCGCTTGCCGACTCGTGGCTGCGGCTATAATGGGGAGGTTGGCACTGACAGCCGCAAACCCGGGCACCTTCCCGTACACAAACGGGAAGGTACACGTGGCCAATAGAAGTCTATGGGCCCGTAATTACGGGCCGCAATTACAGCTTGTAATTATGGCCGTTTTTCCGGTTGTGTGCATGGGGCCTAACAAAGTGGACCAAAACCAGCAGATGAAAACAGGATTTTTAAAGGCTTAGGGTATGTTCACACGATGAGAGGCATTTACGTGTGAAAAGACAGACTGTTAACAGCTGCCTCGTTTCACACGTAAATGCTCCTCCTCGTAATTTACGAGGCGTCTGAGACGCTCTGAGACGCTCGTAAATCTTGACCTGTGCTTCATTGAGTACAATGAAGAACAGCTCAAATTACGTGGCAAAGAAGTGCCCTGCACTTCTTTGCCGAGGCAGTCCATTTACGCGTCGTCGTTTGACAGCTGTCAAACGACGACGCGTAAATTACAGGTCGTCTGCACAATACGTCGGCAAACCCATTCAAATGAATGGGCAGATGTTTGCCGACGTATTGTAGCCCTATTTTCAGGCGTAAAACGAGGCATAATACGCCTCGTTTACGCCTGAAAAGAGGTCGTGTGAACCCAGCCTTAGGAAAATTTGCAAGTGTTTTGTGTTGATCAGCTGATTAGAGTGTGACACCATGAGACAACAATCTTCAACTCTTACTCAATATACAAATTTTCTGAGAGACTAAATTTTGGGCTTTCATTAACTGTTAGCCATAATCATCAACATTAACCGCTTCCCGACCGCCTACAGTAAATTCACGTCGGCGCTTGCTGGGCTCTGTGCAGCGCCGACGTGAATTCACGGTTGGTGTTAAAAACGCGATCCGGGTGTCTCAGAGTAGCGCTGAAACCCGGACCGCGCTGTTATCCCCTGCCTCTGGTTCGGAGACATGACCGGGACCTAATTGGTTCAGGTCCCGGTCATGTGATCGCAGGGAAAGTCTGTTGAAGCAACGAACTGGAAAGTTTGTTACTACAACAAGCTGGAAAGTTTCTTGCTACAACAAACTTTCCCGGGGACCTATTGCGGGTGCTGCAGTCGGTTATAAGGCAGAACCGGAGGCCATACAATGGCCCCCGGGTCTGCCATGCACAGCAGCCTATGAGAACCAGCCGGAGGCCGGTATTCATAAGCTTCCTGTCAGTGTGACTCTCAGCGTCACACTGACAGTTTATAATACGTTACACTACCTAGGTAGTGTAATGTATTATAGCAGCCATCAGTGCAGCCAGTCTTCAAGTAAAACAATTAAAAAGTAAAAAATAAAGTAATAAAATGTTTTAGAAAAGTGTAAAAACAAGTTATAAAAGTTACAAAAACAAAAAATGCTTTTTTTCCTATAATAAGTCTTTTATTATAGGAAAAAAATGAAAATGTTAAAAAAAGTACACATATTTGGTATGACCGCGTTCACAACGACCCAAACTATTAAACTATAATATTATTTTTACCGCACGGTGAACAGCGCACAAAAATAATTAAAAAACAATGTCAGAATCACTATTTTGTGGGTCATCAACCCTCCAAAAATATAGAATAAAAAGTGATCAAAAAGTCGCATGTACCCTAAAATAGTACCAATAAAAACGACAACCCGTCCCGCAAAAAACAAGTCCTTACACAGCTTTTTTGACTGGAAAATAAAAAAGTTATGGTGACACAAAAAATAAATAATTTTATCGAAAAGTGATTTTATTGCGCAAATGCCACAAAACATAAAAAAACTATATACATCTGGTATCGCCGTAATCGTATCGACCCGCAGAATAAAGTAAAATGTCATTTATAGCGCACGGTGAAAAGTGTAAAAAAAAAAAAAAACATTGTCAGAATTAGTTTTTTTGTCACTTTGCTTGCCAAAAAAATCTAATAAAAAGTGATAAAAAAATCACATGTACCCTAAAATGGTAAAAATGAAAACTACAGATTGTCCCACGACAAATAAGTCCTCGCACGGCTCCGGTGAAGAAAAAATAAAAAAAGTTCTGGCTCTCAGAATATAGCGACAGAAATTGTGCAGTGTCCAAAAGCTGATAAGATCGGGCGCCATTTATCAGTGCGACATTGGCCACATATCTGCAGATTATATTTTATTTACCGAATTATTATACCCTCTTATTATGTCCTGATGTACTCTGCCCAATTTACACATACCCCCACATCATAAACCCGCTCAACATTGTATGAGGTATTTGTCTTCAGTGGCACAAACTGGGCACAACATATTGTGCATTAAACTGGCATATCAGTGGAAAATTTTAATTTTCCCTTTGCACCATCCGCTGCGCATTAACGCCTTCGCGCTCCATGACTTAATAGCATGTCGTGGTGCGGGGGGTTATATATGGAGCCGGCTCATGCGCTGCGCCCGCTCCATATTCTGCAGGTGTCCGCTGTGTATTACAGCTGACACCCGGGACTAATGGACAGGAAGAGCGATCGCGCTGTTACAGGAGCCTGTAAAAATTATATTATACTGCAATACATTAGTACTGCAGTGTATTGTACCAGCGACCTAATGATCGCTCTTTCCAGTCCCCTAAAGGGACTTTTGGGAGGTTTCCACTGTTTTGGTACCTCAGGGGCTTTGCAAATGCGACATGACACCCGAAAACCATTCCAGCTAAATTTGAGCTCCAAAAGCCAAATATTGTTCCTTCTCTTCTGAGTCTTGCCGTGGGTCCAAACAGCAGTTTATTACCACATATGGCGTATTGCTGTAATCAGGACAAATTGGTTTACAAATTTTGGGGTGATTTTTCTCCTTTATTCATTGTAAAAATTAAACATTTCTATGTTTTTTCAGAAAAAAGTAGATTTTCATTTTCACGGCCTAATTCCACTAAATTCAGCAAAAAAAAATGTGGGGTCAAAATGCTAACTATACCGCTAGAAAAATTCCTTGAGGGGTGTAGTCTACAAAATGGGTTCACTTTTGGGGAGTTTCCACCGTTTTGCTCCCTCCGGGGCGTTGCAAACGCGACATGGCACTGAAAACCAATCCAGCAAAATCTGCGCTTCAAAATCCAAATGGCGCTCCTTCCCTTCTGAGCTCTGCCGTGGGTCCAAAGAGCAGTTTAGTACCACATATCGGGTATTGCTGTAATCGGGAGAAGTAGCTTTACAAGTTTTGGGGTGCTTTTTATTCTTTATTCCTTGCAAATATAATTTTTTGGTAATATTTTTTCAGAAAAAAAGTAGATTTTCACTTTCACAGGCAAACTCCAATAAATATAGCAGAAGACCTGTGGGGTCAAGATGCTAACTATACCCCTAGATAAATTCCTTGAGGGGTGCAGTTTCCAAAACGGTGTCACTTTTGGGGGATTTCCACTGTTTTGGCACTACAAGACCTCTTCAAACCCGACATGGTGCCTAAAATATATTCTAAAAAAAGGAGGCCACAAAATCCACTAGGTGCTCCTTTGCTTCTGAGGCCTGTGCTTCAGTCCATTATCACACTAGGGCCACATGTGGGATATTTCTAAATACTGCAGAATCTGGGCAATAAATATTGTGTTGAGTTTCTCTGGTAAAACCTTCTGTGTTACAGATTTTTTTTTATTACAAATGAATTGCAGCAAAAAAAATAAAAAATGTGTAAATTTCCCCTCTACATTGCTTTAATTCCTGTGAAAGGCCTAAGGGTATGTTCACACGGCGGGGGTCCGTAACGGCTGAAATTACGGGGATGTTTCAGCCTGAAAACATCCCCGTAATTTCAGCCGTACCGGCATGTGCAGGCGCTTGAACGCCGCGTCAATTACGGCCGTAATTAGCGCTGCTATTCATTGGAGTCAATGAATAGCGGCTCCAATTACGGCCAAAGAAGTGACAGGTCACTTCTTCTACTCGGGCGTCTATTTACGCGCCGTCATTTGACAGCGGCGCGTAAATATACGCCTCGTGTGAACAGACGAACGTCTGCCCATTGCTTTCAATGGGCAGATGTTTGTCAGCGCTATTGAGGCGCTATTTTCGGGCGTAATTCGGGGCAAAAACGCCCGATTTACGTCCGTAAATAGGCCGTGTGAACATACCCTAAAGGGTTAAGAAACTTTCTGAATGCTGTTTTGAAAACTTTGACGGGTGCAGTTTGTAATATGGTGTGATTTATGGGGTCTATCTAGTACATAAGGCCCTCAAAGCCGCTTTAGAACTGAACTGGTCCCTGTAAAAATCGCCTTTTGAAATTTTCTATAAAATGTGAGAAATTGCTGGTAAAGTACTAAGCCTTGTAACGTCCTAGAAAAATAAAATAATGTTCAAAAAACGATGCAAATATAAAGTAGACATATGGAATATGTGAAATAGTAACTATTTTGTGTGGTATTACTATCTGTTTTACAAGCAGATACATTTAAGATTAGAAAAATCATAGTTTTTGCAAATTTTCTCAAAATTTAGTTTTTTTTCACAAATAAGCAATGAATTTATTGACCAAATTTTTCCACTAATATAAAGTACAATATGTCACGAGAAAACAATCTCAGAATCACTTGGATAGGCAAAAGCATTCCAGAGTTATTACCACATAAAGTGACACAGGTCAGATTTGAAAAAATGGGGCTGGTCCTGAAGGCCAAAATGAGCTCGGTCTTGAAAGGGTTAAAATAAAAAACTGCTGGAAATAGATCACTCTGTGTGTAATGAATCTATAGAATAAATGAGTTTCACTTTTTGAATTGAATTACTGAAGTAAATTAGCTTTTTGATGATATTCTAATTCATTGAGAAGGACTAGTATATATACACACATATAATTTACAAAAATATATGTGTCATATGTGTAGCGTCCATGGCCGCGGACCGTCGGGTTTACTCCACGGCGGCCGCATGGATCTGTGAGCGCTGGCTTGCATCTCCTTCCCAGGAGATGCTAGCGCTTACTTCCGCTCTGGTTCGCTATGTCCCGTAGGGTGCGCGTGCACGCTCGTGCCCAGCCTTAAAGGGCCAGCTCACATGGGAAATCATCATCATCAACTGCCCATGATTTCCTGGACTATAAGCGGGGCTCTGCCGCTTTGCTCATTGCCTGAGCGTTGTTAGTTTTTCCCATATCATGTATCCCGTGCTGTGTCCTTGTTCCTGAGCCTGTTAGTGTTGGAGTCATGTCCTACTGCACCAGTGTCATCTGCCACGTCCAGTGTCATCCGCCAAGTCCAGTGTCACCCACCACGTTCAGTGTCATCTGTCAAATCCAGTGTTATCCACCACGTTTGGCGTAACCTGCTGCACCCACCTCCATCCGTGCTGAAGACTCGGCCACTGTCTGGACTATTTCAGGTACCCTTGTGCTACGAACTGTTATAGACTCTTGGATAGACAGTGACTAGGCCAGCTGCCTCTCCACTACGGCAGAGCGACCTAGTGGGTCCACATACCCTGTGATCATGACAGTACGCCCAGACCATGGAACCCGCTGGCCAGCCCAAGACTGCAGTTCAAAAGATACAGACGGAGATGCATGACCTACGGACACGTCAGGATCAACTCCTTGAGGCTGTAAACACGTCTGGATCAATTCAATGTTCCACCTCCGGTTCTTCCTCCTGAGACTTTTGCTGTTCCACTGCCCATTGCTCTCCCCGTTTGTTCTGGATCTACAGTTCCACTGCCTCTTCCGCCTGACTATGACGGTGATACCAGAGCCTGTAGAGGGTTCATCAACCAATGCACGGTTCATTTCAGGCTACAAGCTCATCTCTTCCCCTCTGAGGAGACCAAAGATGCGTTTATCATCTCCCTCCTCGCTGGCTAGGCCCTCGAATGGGCGAACCCCATCTTGGAACAACAAGGACCTGTATCCTCAGACCTAGCCTTGTTCCTGCAGTCTTTCCGTGCCGTGTTCGAGGAGCCGGGCCGAACATCTTCTACCTCAGCCACTCTGTTAACCCTCAAGTAAGAGGGTTCCACAGTAGGAGAGTATGCTCTCTCCTTCCATACCCTGGCAGCAGAGTTGGCATCGAACCATGAGGCATTGGTGTCGACCTTTTGGCAGGGACTGACCCCACACATCAAGGACAAGCTTGCAGCCCACAACCTTCCTTCTACCTTGGATGCCCTGATACTGTTGGCCACTGAGGTTGACATGAGGATCCGGTAGCACACTCAGGAGGTTCGACAGGAGAGCTGGGGTCACAGACCAGCACCCTCGGTCCAGAGACCACTATTGCCTTCCCCCAGTGTGCTACCTGAAGAACCCATTCAGGTAGACAGAGTCCGGTTGTCCGAACAAGGAAAACAGCGCAGACACTCTTCTGGATTATGTCTGTATTGTGGCCTTAAGGGTAATTTTGTGTGTCAATGCCCACAGAGACCGGGAAACTCCAGCACCTAGGGTTGGTTGGAGAGGCAACTCTAGGTGGGATGTCTCCAGACATCAAAACCTCTTCCAAATGATCGATTCCTGTGGCCATCATCTCCGAAGAAACATCACATTCCTCCTCTGCCTATCTTGACTCCGGAGCAGCTGCAAATTTCATCCAGCAGGATCTAGTGGATCGCTTACATCTGCCCACAGTTCTTCTGGAGAGACCTCTGGCTGTTGCTTATGTGAATGGCCTACCATTGCCCGATCCAATTGTGTTCTTCACGAAACCATTGACACTACAAGTCAGAGATCTTCATTCAGAACAGATCGCCTTTCTTGTATTACCTAAAGCTATCAACCCTATTCTGCTGGGCCTGCCATGGCTTCGCCTACACGCTCCGGTTCTTGACTGGAGTTCCGGAGAAGTTCTCCAATGGGGTCCCAGATGCCATAGCCATTGCCTGTCACAATTTCACCCTGTTTTTCCCCCACTGCCTCAGTCACTCTCCTATCTACCATCTCAGTATGCTAGTTTTGCGGATGTCTTCAGCAAGAGAGAGGCTGGGACGCTGCCTCCAGATCGGAATTATGACTGCCCCATTGAACTGGTTCCAAATGCTTCTCTTCTCCGTGGACGGGTATATCCTCTCCCCTTGCCAGAGACTCTATCCAGGTCAGCCTATTTCAAGTAGATTTTGGAGAGGGGTTTCATACGAATGTCTTCCTCCCTGACCAGGGCCGGGTTCTTCTTCGTTAAAAAGAAAGAATGATCTCTTTGACCCTGCATTGGCTACCGTGGTCTCAACCAGATCACGGTCAAGAACAAATACCCGTTGCCACTTATATCCGAAGAGTTTGACCGTATATGAGGAGCCAGGATTTTTTCAAAATTAGGCTTGCGTGGGGCTTATAATTTGATCCGAATACGTTAAGGGGACGAATGGAAGACGGCATTCAACACCCGAGACGGGCACTACGAATACGTGGTGATTCCCTTCGGATTGTGTAACGCTCCCGTGTTCTTCCTGGAATTTGTCAATGATATCTTCCTTGATCTCCTCTTTGTCTGTGTTGTAGTCTATCTCGATGATATTTTTATTTTCTTTCCAGATCCGACGACTCATCGGAGGCATGTCCGTCAGGTTCTACTGCGATTAAGGGAGAATCGTTTATATTCCAAGCTGGAGAAGTGCGTCTTTGAAAAAAATTCCCTGCCCTTCCTGGGCTACATTATCTCGGATCAAGGTCTCAAGATAGATCCTGAGAAAGTAAAGTCTGTTTTGGAATGGCCATTTCCTCAAGGTCTGAAGTACATACAGCGTTTTTTAGGATTCGTCAATTTCTACCGGCAGTTTATCCCAAACTTCTCATCATTGATAGCTCCCATCTCGACCCTTACCAAGAAGGGTGTGAACGACAACGTTTGGACTCCAAAGGCAGAATCTGCATTTATTAGTCTCAAGAAAGTCTTCACTTCAGCCTCGATCCTCCATCATCCTGACATGTCTCAGCAGTTCTCATTGGAGGTGGACGCTTCTTCTGTTGGTGCAGGTTCACTTCTGTTCCAGAGGAGCTCCAAACGAAAGGCAGTAGTATGTGGCTATTACGCAATACTTTTTTCCTCTGCAGAGCAAAACTACTCTATTGGGGATCGTCAGCTACTGGCCATCAAATTGGCTCTGGAGGAGTGGAGACATCTGCTTGGGGGCACAGCTCATCCCATCCTGTTCTACACCGACCACAAGAACCTCACCTATCTCCAGTCTGCTCAATGACTAAACCCCCGTCAAGCCAGGTGGTCACTGTTCTTCACCCGTTTCCAATTTGTGCTCCAGTACCGTCCCACTGACAAGAATGTGAGGGCCAATGCCCTGTCAAGGTCATTTGAGATGGATCACACAGTGGATTCCCTTCAAAGTATCATAGACCCATGCTGCATTGTCACTGCTAATCCTTTGCAGGTTAGAGACATCCCTCCAGGGAGAACTTTTGTTCGGTTGGCAGACAGGAGAAGAATTCTCCGCTGGGGACACAGCTCTAAACTGGCTGGGCACGCTGGTGTTCGTAAGACCCGAGACCTGATTACTCGTCATTTCTGGTGGTCCACGCTACGCAAAAATGTTGTGGACTTTGTCTCTTCCTGCACGGTGTGTGCTTCTAACAAGATTGCTCACTCCAAGCCTGCTGGCCTGCTCCAACCTCTGCCTGTACCCAATGTCCCCTGGAAGCACATTGCAATGGACTTTGTCACAGACCTTCTTCCCTCAGCAGGATGCAACACTGTCTGGGTGGTGGTGGACCGGTTTTCGAAGATGGCACATTTTATCCCTACCTTCTACTCCGCGACTGGTCGAGTCTCTTTATTCAGCACATCTTCTGCTTGCATGGCTTGCCCCTTCACATCGTGTACGATCGGGGGGTTCAATTTACCTCAAAATTCTGGAGATCCCTCTGTAAACTCCTGGCCGCGAGATTGGACTTTTCCTCAGCCTATCACCCCCAGTCCAATGGGCAAGTCGAGAGGATTAACCAGATCATGGAAAATTATCTCCGCCACTTCTTCTCCTTGCAGCATGATGAGTGGGTGCAGCTTCTTTCATGGGCCGAGTTCTCGTACAATAATCATACTAGCGAGTCGACAAGAAATACACCGTTCTTCATAGTCTACGACCAATACCCACGAATTCCTCTCCCAGTGTCCGTTATGTCCAAAGTGCCCGCAGCTGATTCTGCTTTTAGGGATTTCCTGCAGATCTGGCAGCAGACCCAATCCTCCATTCTTCTGGCAGTGGACCGCATGAAACATAAGGCAGACACAAGGAGAAGAGAACCTCCCCAGTTTTCTCCAGGTACCAGGGTCTGGCTGTCCTCCAGAAATATTCGGCTGAGGGTGCCATCATACAAGTTTGCTCCCAGGTTCCTCTGAGCCTTCGAGATCTTGCAACAGATCTACTCTGTCTCCTACAAGCTTCGGCTGCCTCCTACCCTCAAGATTACTGGGTACAACTTCTTCCATTGGTCGAGTTCTCGTATAACAACCACACAAATGAGTCCACCACTTCCACGCCATTCTACATTGTGTACAGTCAATCCTAGAGTCCTTCTTCCTGGGTCGACAACATCTCAGGTACCCGCTGCTGACTCTGCATTTGGGGACTTTATGCAAATCTAGCAACAGACCCGGTCCTCTATTTTGCTGGCAGTCGATTGCATGAAGCGAAAAGCGGATACAAAAAGAAGAGAGCCGCCTCAGTTTCTTCCAGGTACCAAAGTCTGGCTGTCCTCACGGAACATTCGTTTAAAGGTGCCCTCATACAAATTTGCTCCCAGGTTCCTTGGACCTTTTGAGATATTGCAACAGATAAACCCTGTCTCCTATAAGCTTCGGCTGCCTCCTACCCTCAGAATCCCCAACTCCTTTCATGTGTCCCTCCTGAAACCAGTGGTCCTGAACCGCTACAGTACCACTTCCAGTCCTGCAGTTGCTTCCATCGGTTCATCTGATGTGTTTGAGGTGAGGGAGATACTGGACTGCAAAAAAGTAGGAGAAAGGATTTTGGATTTGGTGGACTGGAGAGGGTTTGGTCCTGAGGAGAGGTCCTGGGAGCCGGAAGAGAACCTCAGTGCCCCTGCTCTTATTAAGAAGTTCCTCTCTCGCTCTGGCCCCAAGAAGTGGGGGCGTAAGAGGGGGGATACTGTAGCGTCCAGTGGCTCACATTTCCTTCCCAGGAGACACCAGCTCTCACTGACGCTCTGGTCCGCTGTGTCCCGTAGGGTGCGCGAGCATGCTCGTGCCTGGCCTGAAAGGGCCAGCTCGCACACATGGGAAATCATCATCATCAACTGCCCATGATTTCCTGGACAATAAGCGGGGCCCTGCCCCTTTGCTTATTGCCTGAGCATTGTTAGTTTATCCCTTGTCAGTCTTGCAAATGGTCCTTTAGTGTTATCCTGTTCCTGTTGTTACCCGTGCCCTGCTACCTGTATCCCGTATCCCGTGCTGTGTCCTTGTTCCTGAGCCTGTTGGAGTCATGTCCTACTGCAGCAGTGTCATCTGCCACGTTCAGTGTCATCTGCCACGTCCAGTGTCATCCTCCACGACCAGTGTCATCTGCCACGTCTAGTGTCATCTGCCACATCCAGTGTTATCCGCCACATCTGGCGCATCCTGCTGCACCCACCTCCAACCGTGCTGAAGCCTCGGCCACTGTTTGGACTATTTCAGGTACCCTTGTGCTACGAACTGTTATAGACTCTTGCATAGACTGTGACTAGGCCAGCTGCCTCTCCACTATGGCATAACGGCCTAGTAGCTCCACATACCCTGTGATCATGACAATATATCAATAAAATTTACCGTTATACAGTAAGGGTGTCATAGGGATAGCATCATAGGAATTGGTTTGTTAGGGACATTACATCGTTGTAAGAAAAAAACACCAAAATAAAAGCTTGTTATATAGTTCACTGTTACATTACAGTTTGCTGTATTCTTTCTATTTTTATTTTTTTTAAAGTGTGTGTGTATATATATATATATATATATATGTGTGTGTATGTGGGCAGTATGACTCAGTAAACAGAGACAGCTGTTGAGGCATATACAATGTTTTGTTCTGCTACTGAATCAGCTAGTGAAGGAGGATCAGATTTCGTTTTCTCCTTATCTTCCAGTGATGATGAGCAATATTAAATACTTTTGTGTCAAAAAATACAAAAGTATAGTAGTTATGATACCTTTATTGGCTAACCATAAAAATTATAAATGCAAGCTTTCAGAGCACAAATGAATGACTTAGAAAAAAGCACAACATTTAGATGTTACACAAAGACAATTCCTACATGAGGTGATAGATCATTAAAATAAGCTGGGCCCATAAAACTGAGGTTATAGGGGTGATGACTTAGGAGTTAAGGAATCTGTAGTCAGTCTGATGGGGGAAGTGATGTGTGTCCATGTAGTGGCTCATAAATCTAGGTGTTAGATTGAGGCCTTGTGTCAATGAATGGAATTTTATCATCATTTCCCAAATTTTTATTTCTCTGTTGTTTTTAAAATGACCCTCCAGTATTACGACTTTTAAATCTGCCAAACCGTGATCTGGTCCAGAGAAGTGTTTTCCCACGGGTGTATCCACCTCCTGTTTTATTGTATGTCTGTGTAGATTCATCCTGGTTTGTAGTTTTTGTATGGTTTCCCCAATGTAGATTCCTTTATTGATGCACCTTGTACACAGGATCATGTACACTACATTGGAGGATGTACAGGAGAACGTGCCAGTGATTTTATAGTCCTGCGGCGTGTTTGGGATGTGGATGGTGTTAGATGACAAGATGTTGGTACAGGTCTTGCATTTTCTACTGTTGCAAGGAAAAGTGCCAGTCTCTGATGGTGATGAGAGGGCACTTCTGACCAGGAGATTGCTTAGTTTTGGTGGCTGTTTGTATGCAAGGAGAGGTAAATCCTGGAATATTTCCTTCAGTTTATTGTCTTTGTTAAATACAGGTTGGAGATCAGCAGCAATTTTCATCAAGACATTATTTGGGGGTTGTATATGACCACTAGCGGCACCCTGCTGTTGCCTTCCTTCTTTTTGTACTCCAGAGTATTGGTCCTTGGAATTTTTGTTGCTCTGTGGATCTGATCATCTATAATCCTTGGATGGTATCCCTGTTGTAGGAATGTATTCCTCAGTGATAGCAGGTGTTTTTTTCTGTCTTCACTGTCTGAACAGATCCGTATGTACCGCGGAGCCTGGCTGTAGATGATAGATTTCTTTATGTGTCTCGGGTGAAAGCTGTTCCATTCCAGATATGCTGGACGGCCTGTAGATTTATGGTAGATTGTGGTGTTTATGGTGCTGTCTCTCATGTATATGGTCATGTCCAGGAAATATATTTGAGATGTTGAGTAGTTGAGAGTGAGTTTGATAGTAGGATGGAACTTGTTGAAGTTTTTATGGAAAGAAAGCAGTTCATGTTCAGAGCCTGTCCAGATCATCAGCAGGTCATCAATGTACCGGAAATATGCTAGAGGTTTAGTTGCGCAGGTTGATAAAAACTCCTCCTCTACTTTGGCCATGAACAGGTTAGCATATTGTGGGGACATTTTGCTACCCGTAGCGCTTCCCATGCACTGAAGATATATATCTTTGTCAAATGAAAAATAATTGTGATGGAGTACGAACCTGATGAGTGGTAGGGCTGGCTCTGTCGCTAGATTGTTCTCTTGAAGAAAGTGTTGGCATGTGGCTATGCCATCCTCATGGGGGATGTTAGAATACAGAGACTTCACATCCATAGTTGCCAATATTGTTCCCTCTGATAGTGGACCTAGGGCTGAGAGTTTGCAGAGGACTTCTGTGGTGTCCTGGACATAATTGGGTGTGCACCTCACCAAGGACTTTAGAAGATTTTCCGCCCAGCCAGAAATATTCTCAGCTAAAGTCCCAACACCTGAAATGATTGGTCTTCCTGGATTTCCTTCATTATGTATTTTGGGTAACATGTAGAATGTATCTATTCTGGGATTGTCCGGTATAAGGTCCAGTACACTGTCTGATACAGCGTTGAACCTATTGATGATATGGATAAGTTCCTCTGTGTATTGTTTGGTGGGGTCTTTATTAAGCAGGGTGTAGTATTTTTTGTCTGAGTGATGATGAGAAAATTCCTCATGAAGTGGGCTGCCATCAAGCCCTTCCTGTTCATAGCAACAACTCTAGGTTTCCCCAGTTAACTATATCCACCAAGTTCCAGATTTCAATGATTACATTATTTTTTTTTAATTCACAAATTAATTTGTTATTTGTCATGCAAACTAACTTACATGCAGAACAATTTATTGCAGCCAGTCATTTTATGCCAAGCTAAACAGGTGGCATCCTGTTAATCAGCCAAAGTGACTAACCCTTTCCACGGAGTGAGCCTGCTTCATACAATGCAGGTGTCGGCTGTATGTTACAGCCGACACTTTACAGTAATGAGCGGGATCGCGCTTGAGCGCTATCCCGCTCGTTTAACCTGTCAAATGCTGCGGTCAATAGCGATGGGGGCATTTAAATCATTAGAAAGAGGGGGCGACACCCTCTAGCAGCTTATCACGCCACCCGAAATTCAATCGCGGGGTGGCATTAGTGGCTATGGCAGCCTGGGGGCCTAATGAAGGCCACCAAGTCTGCCATCTTTGTGCTCCTATTAAGCCCTGCCTCTGGCAGGGCTTAATAGAAGCGTATCAGAAAGACGATATACTGCTATGCATTAGTATTGCGGTATATAATGCAAGCGATTCAACAATCGCTGGTTCAAGTCCCCTAGGGGCACTAATAAAAAAAAGTATTATGTACAAAAAAAATTATATTAGAGTTAAAAAAAAACACCTTTTGCCATTTCCCCCCTAAAGCATTGTAAATAAATAAATAAATAAATAAACATAATTGGTATCACCGCATCCGTAAAAGTCTGAACTATTACAATATATCATTATTTAACCATGGGCGGTTAAACAATGTAAACACAAGAATCGCTATTTTTTGGCCACCTCATCTCCAACAAAAAATGGAATAAAAAGTGATCAAAACTTTGAATGTACCCCAATAATGGTAGCATTAAAAACTACAGCTTATCCCGCAAAAAATAAGCCCCCTGTCATGTCCGTGGATGCGGGGCCATCAGCGCCACTCTCCCCATGACAGCCGCAGCCACGAGTCGGCGAGCGCTGGCCCCAGTCTCCTTCCCAGGAGACGCCAGCACTCGCTTCCACTCACCTCATCCGGATCCCCTCATCGTGCCCTTTAAGAGCGGGCACGAGTGTGCGCGCACCGGACTTTGATGAAGCATCAGGCCGTGAGTACCCTGGACTATAAGAGGGGTCCAGCCCCCTGCTTCGATGCCTGAGTGTTGTTGTTGTTTCCCTAGTTTGTCTTTGCAATGGTCTCCTAGTGTGTTCCTGTTCCTGTTCCCTGCAATCCTTACTATCCTGGTCGAGTACTGTGCTGAGCCCAAGTTGTGACGTGCTGTATACCACACCTGACCTGCTTCACCTCGGCTGACGTCTACCTGCTGCCTAGTCCCAGCCGAGCCTGCCTTGCTACTGTTCGAGCTGCCACAGGTACCCTATACGAACTATAGACATTGTCCTGCGCCGTGTTGGCCAGCTGCCATACCGCCAAGGCGGTACGGCCCAGTGGGTCCACAAATCTTACATGACAGTACACTCAGGCCATGGACCCCGCTGGTCATTTCAAGACCATGACGATTTCTCAAGAGATGCGGGCGGATATGCTGGACCTCCGGTCTTGACAGGATCAATTCCTCCAGGTGTTGAACATTCTTGCACGTCGGCAGGAGGCACAACCTGCCGTTCATCCTACTACACCTCCTGGCAGTGTTGATCCTCAGACTACACCTCTTGACAGTGTTGACCCGCGTGTTTCTGTGCCACTTCCTGACCGCTAAGATGGAGACGCAAGTACCTGTCGTGGATTTCTGAATCAGTGCCAGATCCAACCAGATCACGGTGAAGAATAAATATCCATTGCCACTGATCTCTGAACTGTTCGATCGTATACGTGGTGCCAAGATTTTTTCTAAACTAGACCTGCATGGGGCTTACAACCTAATCCAGATTCGCCAGAGTGACGAATGGAAGACTGCATTTAACACCCGTGATGGACACTATGAGTATCCAGTAATGCCCTTCGGCCTGTGTAATGCTCCCGCAGTCTTCCAGGAGTTTGTTCATGACATTTTCTGTGACCTCCTCTATGTTTGTGTAGTAGTCTACCTTGATGACATCTTGATTTTTTTCTCCAGATCCTGTGACGCACCAGAGACATGTCCGTCAAGTTCTGCTACGGTTAAGAGAGAATCGGCTGTACGCCAAGTTAGAGAAGTGCGTGTTTGACAGAGATGCTCTACCCTTACTGGGCTACATCATCTCGAATCGAGGTCTCGAGATGGATCCTAAGAAGGTAAAGTCTGTCCTGGAATGGCCACGCCCTCATGGCTTGAGGGCCATACAGCGCTTTTAGGGATTCGCCAATTTTTACAGACGGTTTATTCCAATTTTCTCCTCACTGACTTCTCCTATCTCTAACCTCACTAAAAAGGGCATGAACGCCAAGGTGTGGACGCCCGAGGCAGAGTCCGTATTCAATAGCCTGAAGAGTGCCTTCACGTCAGCCTCTATCCTCCATTATCCGGATGTCTCATTGCAATTCTCGTTGGAGGTGGACGCATTCCCTGTCGGTGCTGGTGCACTTCTGTTCCAGAGAGGTCCCAAGGGCAAGTCAATGGTATGTGGAAATTTCTCTAAGCTCTTCTCTTCCGCAGAACGCAACTACTCGATTGTGGATTGGGAGTTACTGGACATCAAATTGGCTCTGGGAGAGTGGAGACATCTACTAGAGGGCGCAGCTCATCCGATCCTAATTTTTACAGACCACAAGGATCTGACTTACCTCGAGACGGCCCAACGACTGAACCCTCGTCAGGCCAGGTGGTCACTGCTCTTTACCAGGTTCCAGTGTGAGCTCCATTATCGCCTGGCCGAGAAGAATGTGAGGGACGATGCCTTGTCCAGGTCTTTCGAGACAGAAGATACCATGGAGATTCCGCAGAACATTATTGATCCGTCTTGCATTGTCTCTGTCAATCCCCTGCAAGTTGGGGACATTCCTCCAGGGAGGACTTTTGTGCGCCTGGCTGACCAAGGGAGAATCCTCCGCTGGGGACATTCCTCTAGACTGGCAGGTCACGCGAGGGTCCGTAAGACCCGGGATCTGATTGCTCGTCATTTCTGGTGGCCCACGCTGCCCAAGGACATTATGGACTTTGTTTCTTCCTGTTCAGTATGTGCAGCCAACAAGGTCGCTCACTCCAGACCTGCTGGTCTGCTCCAGCCATTGCCTGTGCCCAATGCTCCCTGGCAGCATATAGCTTTGGATTTTATTACGGACCTGCCTCTCTCTGCCGGATGCAGTACTGTCTGGGTGGTCGTGGATCGATTTTCGATGATGGCCCACTTCGTTCCTCTGACCGGCCTTCCTTCTGCTCCTCAGCTGGCCAAGCTGTTCATCCAACACATCTTCCGCCTGCACAGCTTGCCGCAGCATATTATGTCTGATTGAGGGGTTCAGTTCACCTCGAAGTTCTGGAGAGCCCTCTGCGGACTCCTCGTGTGAATTTGGACTTTTCCTCATCCTACCATCCTCAGTCTAATGGTCAGGTCGAGAGGATCAATCAGATCTTGGAGAACTACCTACGCCACTTCATCTCCAAGCAGCATGATGACTGGGTGCAGTTGCTTCCGTGGGCCGAGTTCTCATATAATAATCACACCAGTGAGTCCACAAGGAATACACCGTTCTTCATTGTCTACAGCCAACTCCCACGAATTCCTCTCCCGGTGCCCGATACTTCCGAGGTACCTTCAGTTGACTCCTGTTTTAGGACTTCCTGCAGATCTGGCAGCAGATTCGATACTCCATCCTAATGGCAGTCGACCGCATGAAACGGAAGGCTGACACAATGAGAAGAGAACCTCCTCAATTTCTCCCTGGCATAAAGGTCTGGCTGTCTTCTAGGAATATCCGACTAAGGGTGCCGTCATGCAAATTTGCTCCCAGGTTCCTCGGACCCTTCGAGATCCTACAGCAGATCAACCCTGTCGCCTACAAGCTTCGGCTGCCTCCTACCCTCAAGATCCCCAACTCCTTCCATGTCTCCCTCCTGAAGCCGGTGGTTCTGAACCGCTATACCAAAACTCCTAGCCCTGCGGTTGTCTCCAGCGATCCTCCAGACACCTTTGAGGTTAAGGAGATCTTGGAGACCAAAAAAGTGAGAGGAAAGACTTTTTATTTGGTGGATTGGAGGGGGTTTGGTCCTGAAGAGAGGTCCTGGGAGCCAGAGGAGAACGTCAATGCTCCTACTCTTCTGAAAATGTTTCTCTCTCGCTCTGGTCCCAAGAAGAGGGGGCGTAAGAGGGGGATACTGTCATGTCCATGGCTGCGGGCCATCCACGCCACTCTCCCCATGACAGCCGCAGCCACGAGTCAGCGAGCGCTGGCCCCAGTCTCCTTCCCAGGAGACGCCAGCACTCACTTCCACTCACCTCAGGCAGATCCCGTAGCGCGCGCTCCGGACTTTGATGAAGCATCAGGCCATGAGTACCCTGGACTATAAGAGGGGTCCAGCCCCCTGCTTCGATGCCTGAGCGTTGTTGTTGTTTCCCTAGTTTGTCTATGCAATGGTCTCCTAGTGTGTTCCTGGTCCTGTTCCTGTTCCCTGCATTCCGTACTATCCTGGTCGAGTACTGTGCTGAGCCCATCTTGTGCCGTGCTGTATACCACACCTGACCTGCTTCACCTCGCCTGACGTCTACCTGCTGCCTAGTCACAGCCGAGCCTGCCTTGCTACTGTCCGAGCTGCCACAGGTACCTTATACAAAGTATAGACATTGTCCTGCGCCCTGTTGGCCAGCTGCCATACCGCCAAGGCAGTACGGCCCATTGGGTCCACAAACCCTACGTGACACCCTCATACCACGGATAAATAAAAAGTTATGGCTCTCAGAATTTATATGGCACAATATATATATATGGCGCTACAAAAAACTACAACTCGTCCAGCAAAAATCAAGCCCTCATAGGACTATATAGACGGAAAAATGAAAAGCACTTGTATCTAGACAATTTTTACACCAGTGTTCCACTTTTTAAATGGGCCTCCCAAAGACCTTCCTAGGCCAAAGGCTACTAAGAGGTGCACAGAGGTGAACCTCTGCACGGATGGATCAACTGATTGGAAAAATGGCGCATAGTGATCCATTCTGTACTGCAAGTGAATTTGGATGTCTCATACCAAACCTAGGGCGGCAACCAGTGTCGACACAAACCATCAGAAGGTCGTCCAGCTACAAGTGTTCCATTGAACACATGCCACCTATCTCAAAGAATAACATGGTGCACAGCAAGACGGCAATGGAGGCTGGAATAGAGGTCTATCCTCTTCAGCGATGAGTTCTGCTGTTATCTCGGATACAATGATAGCTGGAGATTGTTCTGGACACCATGCGGGCAACGCCATGAAATGGCCTTCACAAGGGGACGTCACACCGGTCCTACTCCTGGGATTATGATGTGGGGTGGCATAATGTACAGTAACCAGATCCCTCTAGCCTTCATTTCAGGTACACCAACAGCTCGGCATTTCTCTAAAGTGTCCCAGGAGCCTTTTTTACTGTGAGCAGCCTGCATGACCTAACTGTGTTACCATCGCCTGCAGCGTCTCCTGGCTTGTCTCCCATCGAGCACATCTGGGACGTCGTTGGTCGGAAATTGCAAAGGGAGCTGCCAGCAGCCAATCTTGATGATTTCCTTGCCCAAGTGCATTCGGTGTGGCATAACATTCCTCAGACAAGAGTTAATAGCCTCATTGATATAATGCCAAGGCGTGTAAGTGCGTGTATTTCCGCGTGTGGCACTCATACTCGATAATTAATAAATCAAGATGTTTGGAATATTAACGTCTGCTAGCGGCGCCACCGGGCATATGGGGGGGGGCATTTCAGTGGGCGTCACCAGCCCCCTCATGCCGCGGGCCCCATAGTAGCCGCTACGGCTGCAACAGCGGTAGTTGCGCCACTGGCTGTTATATTTATTTTCATAACTGGTGATATGGGCATTGTGCAGGGTTTTTTTTAGTACTTCAAGCTGTTCATGATCAATACAGTATGGACTGACAAAACTTCTAGTAAACTGACTATATTTTGGGGATTGGTGGTCCCTTACAATCCATATATATGGAGTTGGAAACTGCACGTTCGTCGTTTATACTGTATAGGGATTGATGGTGCTAAAGAGACTGCTTTTACGCATTGTATTCGTCCTGTGTGAACATATTCTAAGGGCTTGTCCACACGTAACGGAATTTCTGCAGAAAATTTCTGCAGCAATTCCGTTGAAAGTAGTAGACATTCCTCTGCGGAATTTTTCCGCATCATTTCCTCGTCTTTTACTGCAGAAAATGGTGCGTATTTTGCTGGGAGATGATGATATCTCTTGTGAAAAACGCAGCAATTCAGTCCACAGGAATTTACATGCTGCGGTACGAAAAATAGGCACCGCAGGTCAATTTGTGGTCTGAATTTTTACGCAACATGTGGATGAGATTTGTTCAATCTCACCCACTTTTCTGCTACTTTATTCCATATTTTATGTCATACCCCACATGGTTGTGGGTGGTGGACGATGACCGCTCCCTTTTCTTTAACTCTAATGAGTGAGTGAGAAGCCGTCGTCCGACACATCGTAACCAATTCTTGTTGGGGGTCAGTTAAACTACCAGGACTCTTATCGAGAACTGCATCATTTGATTCATCCTATTGTACCTGTATCCTTTTACAAAAAGGGACATTTTATTCTCCTTAGAGGTCTACCATCTTGAACTGATTCTCTACTATATATGCAGTTTCTTGTGGTGGGACTGACGGCTACATAGCTGGGTCCAAATTTGGGGTATGTACTTGTTAAGATGTCGGTTGTCCTATGTGTACATAGAGCTCCTAATGTATGGTTACCTGAATACCTCAGCATATAAATCCAGCTTGGTTACTAAGTTTGTATTATTCTGATATACTAGATTACTTAGGGACTTTTAATTATATACACTTTTAGAAATATATTTGAAAAAATTTCTGATGTGATATAGCATGGGGTCTTCCCCGTATTTCTCTCTTGCCACTGTTTTAGTTATGGTTTTTCTATCACCTTGCATTGCCGGGGCGGTTAACAGTTCTGTTGTTTGTTTTATTGCAGTATTTTGGATTATGTCTTAACCCGTTAGTGACCGGCCCATAGTATTTTTACATCGGTCACTAACGGGCCTTATTCCGATGCCATAGACTTTTTACGTCGCAGCATCGGAATAAGTAAACAGAGCAGGGAGCTGTCAAATCTCCCTGCTCTCAGCTGCCAGATGCAGCTGAGGGCTGGGAGCGTCCCTACTCTGCCGGGTGAGATCGATATTAGTATCGATCTCACCCGTTTAACCCCTCAGATGCGGTGCACAATAGCGTGCACCGCATCTGAGTGGTTTTGGAGAGAGAGAGGGAGCTACCTCTCTCTCCCACCGACACCCAGCGATAAGATCGCCGAGTGTCTGTGTCTCCAATGGCAGCCGGGGGCCTAATAAAGGCCCCCAGGTGTGCCTGTCATGAATGCCTGCTAGATCATGCCTCTGGCATGACCTAGCAGATGCCTGTCCGTTTTAAACGAACAGGCAGTAATACACTGCAATACAAAAGTATTGCAGTGTATTATAATAGCGATCGCAGAATCGCATATTATAGTCCCCTAGTGGGACTAGTAAAAAAGTAAAAAAAAAGTTTAATAAAGTTAATTTAAAAAAAAATGTGAAAAAAAATGAAAAACCCAGCTTTTCCCCTTACAAAATGCTTTACTATTAAAAAAACAAAATAAAGTTAAAAAGTTACACGTATTTGGTATCGCCGCGTCCGTAACGACCCTGACTATTAATCTATTACATTATTTAACCCGCACGGTGAACGCCGTAAAAAATGTAATAAAAAACTATGGAAAAATTGCTGTTTTCTGTGAATCCTGACTTTAAAAAAATGTGATAAAAAGTGATCAAAAAGTCGCATCTACTCCAAAATTGTACCAATAAAAACTTCACGCAAAAAAAAAGCCCTCATACAACCGCATCGGCGAAAAAATAAAAACGTTACACCTCTTCAAATATGGAGACGCAAAAACAAATAATTTTGAAAAAAAATTTGTTTTTACTGTGTAAAAGTAGTAAAACATACAAAAACTATACAAATTTGGTATTGTTGCAATCGTAACAACCCGCTGAATAAAGTTATTGTGTTATTTATATCACACGGTAAACGGCGTAGATTTGAGACACGAAAAAGTGTGGCGAAAATTCTGGTTTTTTTCTATTTCCCCCCAAATAAAAGTTAATAAAAGTTAATCAATAAATAATATGTCCCCCAAAATGGTGCTATTAAAAAATACCACTTGTCCCGCAAAAACAAGACCTTATACAGCTATGTCAACGCAAAAATAAAAAGGTTATAGCTCTTGGAATGCGACGATGGAAAAACTTAAAAAATGGCTTGGTCATTAAGTTTTCAAATAGGCTGGTCATTAAGGTGTTAAGCATATATTCACCTTCATAGGTATAAGTACAAATGTATAGTTCTACAATTACTGTCCTGGAAATATGTGACATTCATTAGTGGTGAAAATACATTTATCTATCTGAGGGAGAAGGAATTCTGGCATTTAGTGAATACTTGCACTTTAAGATGACTTCTATAACTGTTAGGGTATATGCACACACACTAATTACGTCCGTAATTGACGGATGTATTTCGGCCGCAAGTACCGGACCGAACACAGTGCAGGGAGCCGGGCTCCTAGCATCATACTTATGTACGATGCTAGGAGTCCCTGCCTCTCTGCAGGACAACTGTCCCGTACTGTAATCGTGTTTTCAGTACGGGTGTAAAGGATCTGCCAGGCACAGCTTCGGGGTTAACTCCCAGAACTAATCAGTCAGCACCTGAGAATACATCCCTGAGACTGACTCCTGCTTCCACCATTCAGGCTGGCAGGCTTAGGAGTGGGAGAGCCTATCGTAACCTGGCCAGACTCAGCTAGCTCCCGCCCTCGGTCTATTTAAGCCTGCACTTCCTGTCCCTCGGTGCTTGTGATTCTTTCCTTGTGGTTTCCTGGCCCAGCTACAGCTCCTGCTATTTTTGATCCTGCTCCATACAGACCCTGGCTTACCGACTACTCTTCTGCTTTTCGTTTTGTACCTCGCACACTCCTGGCTTGACTCGGCTCGTTCACCACTCTGGTTGCTCACGGTGTTGCCGTGGGCAACGGCCCCTTTTCCTTGCTTGTGTTCCTTTGTATGTTTGTCGTGTTTGTCGTGCACTTACTGAGCGCAGGGACCGCCGCCCAGTTGTACCCCGTCGCCTAGGGCGGGTCGTTGCAAGTAGGCAGGGACAGAGTGGCGGGTAGATTAGGGCTCACTTGTCCGTCTCCTTACCCCCTGCCATTACATAATCACAAGCCCATACCTAGTCTACCCCTGGTCCCTGACACCACTATGGACCCCCGTGAGACCCTGGCTCAGCAAATGCAGGGTCTCTCCCTACAGGTCCAGGCCCTGGCTCAGAGGGTCAACCAGCCTGATGCTACCCTGGTAGTTCCCCTCACCGCACCTCTTGAACCCCACCTCAAGTTGCCCGACCAGTTCTCAGGGGACCGGAGGGCTTTTTTCTCCTTTCGGGAGAGTTGTAGGCTTTACTTTCGTTTAAAGCCTCATTCCTCAGGTTCTGAGAGCCAGCGGGTGGGTATAATTATGTCCCGGCTCCAGGAAGGGCCCCAAGAGTGGGCCTTCTCCTTGGCTCCTGACGCCCCTGAACTTTCATCCGTTGATTGTTTCTTTTCTGCTCTCGGACTTATTTATGACGAGACTGACAGGACTGCCTTTGCTGAGAGTCAGCTGGTGACCTTAAGTCAGGGTAAGAGACCTGTTGAGGAGTATTGCTCTGACTTTCGGAAGTGGTGCGTAGCTTCTCGGTGGAATGACCCTGCCTTAATGTGCCAGTTTAGGTTGGGTCTGTCGAATGCCCTGAAAGACCTGCTAGTTAGCTATCCCTCTTCTGACTCCCTAGACCAGGTTATGGCTTTAGCGGTACGACTTGACCGACGTCTCAGGGAACGACAAACGTGAACGTTTATGTGTTTTCTCCTCCGACTCCCCCATGATGCCTCCCGAAGCTCCGTTGCTTCGTTCCTCCCCGAAAGATTCAGAGATACCTATGCAACTCGGGGCCTCCGTGTCCCCCCAACAACGTAGAGAATTCCGCAGGAAGAATGGTCTCTGCTTCTACTGTGGGGACGACAAGCATCAAGTGAACAACTGTCCTAAGCGTAAGATTGCAGCCAGAGAACTTCCGCGTCTAAGTGATCATCGGGGAGGTCACTTGGGCGCACAGGTATTTCCCGTAAATATGAAACGTACTAAGATCTTGCTTCCCTTTCAGGTCTCTTTTGGTGGTAGGTCTGCTACCGGCAGTGCCTTCGTGGATTCAGGGTCCTCTACTAATATCATGTCTGTGGAATTTGCTATGTCCCTTGCTATGCCTCTGATTGATTTGCCTAAACCTGTCCCGGTAGTGGGTATCGACTCCACTCCTCTTGCTAATGGTTATTTTACACAGCATACCCCTGTTTTTGAACTCCTTGTTGGCTCCATGCATTTGGAGCAATGCTCTGTACTGTTGATGCAGGGTTTATCGTACGATTTGGTTCTAGGTCTTCCCTGGTTGCAGTTGCATAATCCCACGTTTGACTGGAATACTGGGGAGCTAACCAAATGGGGTAATGAATGTTGTACGTCATGTTTTTCTGTTAATTCTATTTCTCCCCCTAAGGAGGCGAATACGCTACCCGAGTTTGTTCAGGACTTCGCTGATGTTTTCTCTAGGGAGGCCTCCGAAGTGTTACCTCCTCATAGAGAATACGATTGCGCTATCGAATTGGTACCAGGAGCTAAGCTTCCTAAGGGTAGGATATTTAATCTTTCTTGTCCCGAACGTGAAGCTATGAGAGTGTATATCCAGGAATCCCTGGCCAAGGGTTACATTCGTCCCTCTTCTTCTCCGGTAGGTGCTGGCTTCTTCTTCGTGGGGAAGAAGGATGGCGGTCTTAGGCCATGCATTGACTACCGTAGCCTGAATAAGGTCACGGTAAGGAACCAGTATCCCCTTCCTTTGATTCCTGATCTCTTTAATCAGGTTCAGGGGGCCCAATGGTTTTCTAAATTGGATCTACGGGGGGCGTATAACCTTATTCGCATCAAAGAGGGGGATGAGTGGAAGACTGCGTTTAACACGCCCGAAGGCCATTTCGAATACCTCGTCATGCCCTTTGGGTTGTGTAATGCCCCTGCGGTCTTCCAGAATTTCATAAATGAGATTTTGAGAAATTACCTGGGGATTTTTCTGGTAGTGTACCTTGATGACATACTGGTGTTTTCCAAGGACTGGTCCTCCCACATTGAGCATGTCAGGAAGGTGCTCCAGGTCCTTCAGGAAAACAAACTGTTTGCCAAAACCGAAAAATGTGTGTTTGGGGTACAGGAGATTCCATTTTTGGGTCAAATCCTCACTCCTCATGAATTCCGCATGGACCCCGCCAAGGTTCAGGCTGTGGCGGAATGGGTCCAACCTGCCTCCCTGAAGGCGTTACAGTGTTTTTTGGGGTTCGCTAATTATTACAGGAGATTTATTGCTAACTTCTCGGTCATCGCTAAGCCCCTTACGGACCTCACTCGCAAAGGTGCTGATCTCCTCCACTGGCCTCCTGAGGCTGTCCAGGCTTTTGAGGTCCTTAAGAAGTGCTTTGTCTCGGCCCCGGTGCTGGTTCAGCCCAACCAAATGGAGCCATTTATCGTGGAAGTTGACGCATCTGAGGTGGGAGTGGGGGCTGTCTTGTCCCAGGGTACCAGGTCCCTCACCCATCTCCGCCCCTGTGCCTACTTCTCCAGGAAGTTTTCGCCAACTGAAAGTAACTATGATATTGGCAACCGCGAAGTCTTAGCCATTAAATGGGCATTTGAAGAGTGGCGCCACTTCCTGGAGGGGGCTAGGCACCAGGTAACGGTCCTTACCGACCACAAGAATCTGGTTTGCCTAGAATCTGCCCAGAGGCTAAACCCGAGACAAGCTCGATGGGCGTTATTTTTTACCAGATTCAATTTTTTGGTTACCTATAGGGCTGGGTCTAAAAATATTAAGGCTGATGCACTGTCGCGTAGCTTCATGGCCAGCCCTCCTTCGGAGGAAGATCCTGCTTGTATTTTGCCTCCAGGTATAATAATTTCCTCTTTCGATTCTGATTTAGTCTCTGATATTGCTGCTGATCAAGGTGCAGCTCCCGGGAACCTTCCTGAGAACAAGCTGTTTGTTCCCCTGCAATTCCGGCTAAGGGTACTTAGGGAAAATCATGACTCCGCACTATCTGGCCATCCAGGCATCCTGGGTACCAAACACCTCATTTCCAGAAATTATTGGTGGCCTGGGTTGCCTAAAGACGTTAAGGCCTACGTCGCCGCTTGTGAGGTTTGTGCTAGGTCCAAGACTCCCAGGTCCCGACCAGCAGGCTTACTGCGTTCGTTGCCCATTCCCCAGAGACCTTGGACACATATCTCCATGGATTTTATCACCGATTTGCCTCCATCCCAAGGCAAGTCGGTGGTGTGGGTGGTGGTGGACCGCTTCAGTAAGATGTGCCACTTTGTGCCCCTCAAGAAACTACCCAACGCCAAGACGTTGGCTACCTTGTTTGTCAAACACATCCTGCGTCTCCATGGGGTCCCTGTCAATATTGTTTCGGACAGAGGGGTACAATTTGTTTCATTGTTTTGGAGAGCCTTCTGTATGAAGTTGGGGATTGATCTGTCCTTCTCCTCTGCCTTCCATCCTGAAACCAATGGCCAAACGGAGAGGACTAATCAATCTCTAGAACAATACTTAAGGTGTTTTGTCTCTGACTGTCAATTTGATTGGGTCTCTTTCATTCCCCTCGCCGAATTTTCCCTTAATAACCGGGTCAGTAACTCGTCAGGGGTCTCTCCTTTTTTTTGTAATTTTGGGTTTAATCCACGGTTCTCCTCCGTTTTACCTGGTAGTTCCAACAATCCCGAGGTAGAGGTTGTTCATCGGGAACTGTGCACAGTCTGGGCCCAGGTTCAGAAAAACCTAGAGGTGTCCCAGAGTGTACAAAAAACTCAGGCTGATAAAAAACGTTCTGATAACCCCCTGTTTATGGTCGGGGATCTGGTGTGGTTGTCGTCTAGGAACTTGCGTCTCAAGGTTCTGTCCAAGAAGTTTGCTCCCCGGTTTATTGGGCCGTATAAGGTCATTGAGGTCCTCAATCCTGTCTCCTTCCGGCTGGAGTTACCCCCGTCTTTTCGGATACACGACGTGTTTCATGCCTCCCTCCTCAAACGCTGCTCCCCGTCCTTGGCTCCCTCGAGGAGACCTCCTGTTCCCATCCTCACCCCTGAGGGGGTGGAATTCGAGGTGGCCAGGATTGTGGACAGCAAGATGGTCCAAGGCTCCCTCCAGTACCTGGTCCATTGGAGAGGATACGGGCCCGAGGAGAGGACTTGGGTACCCGCCCGGGATGTTCACGCTGGGGTATTGGTCAGGAGGTTCCACCTGCGTTTCCCCAGTAAGCCAGGTCCACTTAGAAAGGGTCCGGTGGCCCCTCATAAAAGGGGGGGGTACTGTAAAGATTCTGCCAGGCACAGCTTCGGGGTTAACTCCCAGAACTAATCAGTCAGCACCTGAGAATACATCCCTGAGACTGACTCCTGCTTCCACCATTCAGGCTGGCAGGCTTAGGAGTGGGAGAGCCTATCGTAACCTGGCCAGACTCAGCTAGCTCCCGCCCTCGGTCTATTTAAGCCTGCACTTCCTGTCCCTCGGTGCTTGTGATTCTTTCCTTGTGGTTTCCTGACCCAGCTACAGCTCCTGCTATTTTTGATCCTGCTCCATACAGACCCTGGCTTACCGACTACTCTTCTGCTTTTCGTTTTGTACCTCGCACACTCCTGGCTTGACTCGGCTCGTTCACCACTCTGGTTGCTCACGGTGTTGCCGTGGGCAACGGCCCCTTTTCCTTGCTTGTGTTCCGTTGTATGTTTGTCGTGTTTGTCGTGCACTTACTGAGCGCAGGGACCGCCGCACAGTTGTACCCCGTCGCCTAGGGCGGGTCGTTGCAAGTAGGCAGGGACAGAGTGGCGGGTAGATTAGGGCTCACTTGTCCGTCTCCCTACCCCCTGCCATTACAACGGGACAGTAGTTCCACGGAGAGGCAGGAACTCCTAGCATCGTACATAAGTATGATGCTAGTAGCCCGGCTCCCTGCACTGAGTCCACTACTTGCGGCCAAAATACGTCCGTCAATTACGGACGTAATTAGTGTGTGTGCACATACCCTTATGTCATGGAATGTGAGAGGAATGGGTTGTCCGCGGAAGCATGCTATGCTGTGTGCTCATATTCATAAATACAACCCGCACATATTGTGCTTACAGGAAACAAATTTGCTTCCAGAACTTTACATAGACTGTGGGTCCAATGGGCCCGGCACTCTGACCATACGTCCTACTCTCGTGGGGTATCTTTATTAACCCCTTAAGGACGCAGACTAGTTTGGACCTTATGGCTCAGAGCCCATTTTTAAAATCTTACATATTTCAGTTTATGTGGTAATAACTTCAGAATGCTTTTACCTATCCAAGCGATTGTGAGAATTTTTTCTCATGACACATTGGGCTTTATGTTAGTGGTAAAATTTGGTCGATACATTCAGTGTTTATATGTGAAAAATAGCAAAATTTAGAGAAAACTTTGAACATAGAATATTTTTTAAGTTGAATGTATCTGCTTGTAAGACAGATGGTTATACCACACAAAATAGTTACTAATTAACATTTTACATATGTCTACTTTAGATTGGCATAATTTTTTGAACATTTTTTTATTTTTCTAGGACATTACAAGGCTTAGAACATAACCAGCAATATCTCATATTTGCATGAAAATTTCAAAAGCCTTTTTTTTAGGTACTAGTTTAGTTCTGAAGTGGCTTTGAGGGGCCTATGTATTATAAATGCCCATAAAAAACCCTATTTTAAAAACTAGACCCCTCAAAGTATTAAAAACAGCATTTAGAACATTTTTTTAACCATTTAGGCGTTTCACAGTAGTTAAATTAAAGTGGAGGTGAAATTTGCAAATTTCATTTTTCTTGCAGAAATTAAATTTTCATAATTTTTTTTCAGAAGGTTTTACCAGACAAACACTGCTAAATATGTATTGGCCAGATTATGCCATTTTTATAAATGTCCCACATGTGGCTCTAGTGTACTAGTGGACTAAAACACAAGCCGCAGAAGCAAAGAAGCACCTAGTGCATTTTGGGGCCTCTTTTTTTTATTAGAATATATTTTATGCACCATGCTAGGTTTGAAGAGGTCTTGTGGTGTCAAAATTGTAGAAATCCCTCAAAAGTGACCCAATTTTGGAAACTACACCCCTCAAGGAATTCATTTATGGGTGTTGTAGCCATTTTTACCACACAGTTTTTTTTCACAGAACTCATTTGAAGTGGGCTGTGAATTAAAAAATATGATTTATTTTTTTTCCAATAATATGCAGTTTTGGCTCAAAATTTATTTTTTTCACAAGGAATAAAATACCCCATTATGTTGCCCAATTTGTCCTGAGTGTGGCAATACCCAATTTGTGGTGATAAACTGCCGTTTGGGCCCATGGAAGGGCTCAGAAGGGAAGGAGTGCTATGCGCAGATTTTGCTGGATTGGTTTTCGGGTGCCTTGTCGCATTTGCAGAGCCCCAGAGGTACCAGTACAGTTTAAACTCCCGAGAAGTCACCCCATTTTAAATACTACACCCCTTAAGACATTCATCTAGAGGTGTAGTGAGCATTTTGACCCCACAGAAATTGTGTAAAAGATAACGCGCAGCAGATGGTGCAGAGTCAGATTTGCAATTTTCTATACATATATGCCATTTCAGTGTCCGATATATTGTGCCCAGCATGTGCCACCGGAGACATACACCCCATAAACTGTAATGTGGTTTCTCCTTGGTACGGCAGTACCCTACTTGTGGCTGTTATCTGCTGTCTGGGCACATGGCAGGGCTCAGAAGGGAAAGATAAGGGGGATAAGCTGTGCTGAGTGCATCAGGGTAAGTAAAACTGGGGTAAATGAAAAATCAAGGGATATATGGTACATTTTAAAATAATATTTCATACAGAGCCCTGTTTTTTTGGGACACGTGTCACATTGATATATTGTGTCCTTCCTTATCCCCCTCTTTGAGCAGACTCGTCACCTCTTTTGACTTTTTCCCTTTTTGCCAGTTTGGGGAACTTCTCCTGGAAAGTGTTGCCCTGGTACGATGTGTGTGGCCTCGCTTCCAGAAGTACTGGGTGCCCCCCCTCTTGGTCCCTAAAGATTAGGTTCTTGATAACCACCTCTTGAAATTCCAGGAAAGTTCCCCTCTGGCCTGCACATCGACGTAGTACGTACACATTGTACAATTCCATCAGTATGATATGCACAGCCAGCTTCTTATACCACACCCTCAATTTTTGCATGGCACTCTAGGGCTTCAGGACTTGATCTGACAAGTCTACCCCTCCCATGTACCTATTGTAGTCCAGGATGCAGTTTGGTTTGGGGGTCTCTGTACTGGTACCTCGTACAAGTACATGGGTACTGGTGTGGGCAGGTATTGTTGTCAATACAAGGACATCTCTCTTGTACTTGACACAATATGTTGCCCTCCTCTCACCCCTTCTGAGTGTTTGCCCAAGCAGAGTCTTAGGGAGGCCTCTGAGATTTTTTTCTAGCAGTGCCGCATGCCGCAGTACTTCTGGAAGCGAGGCACTTGAAGAGTGGGATGCTGGTATAAAAATTATCCAGGTAGAGGTGGTAACCCTGGTCCAGCAGTGGGTGCACCAAGTCCCACACAATTTTTGTGTTAACTCCCAGTAAGGGGGGGCATTCTGGGGGCTGAATACTGCTGTCCTTCCCTTCATATATCCTAGATTTCCTAATATTTCCCTCTTACTCGGCAGGTACTGGCGGAATTTAAGACTCCCTTTAAAATGTACCAGGGACTCATCAATAGAAATACACTTCTCGGGGTGTATGATTGGGCAAACCGGGCACTGAAATGGTTTGATAGCGGTCTCTGTTTATACAAACGGTCAAAACTAGTGTCATCTCGGGGTGGGCACTGCTCATTATCAGTATAATGTAAGAAGCGAAGTATTGCCTCATAACGCATCCTGGACATGGCTATGCGGTACATCGGGGTGTGATATAAGATGTCTGTGCTTCAGTAGGTCCTAATGGATGGCATTTTCAGAAGCCCCATGTTCAAGAGCAGTCCCCAGAACTTGCCCAACTCTGCTGCGTCTACAGGAGTCCACCTGTGGGATTGGGCATAACATGATGTGGGGTTTGTTGGGTATATATGCACTGTTGGGCATATAACTTTGTCTGGGACACCATAAGCTCTATAAATTCATCCATGAAAAAGAACTTGAAAAAGTCCATCTCACTGAGCCCTGCCGTATTAACCTCTTCACGCGCTGCGCCGCAACTGTACGTCCTGCAGAGGGCTTGCTTCCCGCATCAGGACGTACAGTTGCGGCGTATTTCCCGGCGCACACTGTCTTAACGGACAGTGTGCGGGTACCGGGAGGTCAACTATGGAACGATGGAAAAACTTAAAAAATGGCTTGGTCATTAAGGTTTAAAATAGGCTGGTCATTAAGGGGTTAAGCATATATTCACCTTCATAGGTATATGTACAAATGTATAGTTCTACAATTATTGTCCTGGAAATATGTGACATTTATTAGTGGTGAAAATACATTTATCTATCTGAGGGAGAAGGAATTCTGGCATTTAGTGAATACTTGCACTTTAAGATGACTTCTATAACTGTTATGTCATGGAATGTGAGAGGAATGGGTTGTCCGCGGAAGCATGCTATGCTGTGTGCCCATATTCATAAATACAACCCGCACATATTGTGCTTACAGGAAACAAATTTGCTTCCAGAACTTTACATAGACTGTGGGTCCAATGGGCCCGGCACTCTGATCATACGTCCTACTCTCGTGGGGTATCTTTATTAACCCCTTAAGGACGCAGACTAGTTTGGCCCTTATGGCTCAGAGACCATTTTTAAAATCTTACATATTTCAGTTTATGTGGTAATAACTTCAGAATGCTTTTACCTATCCAAGCGATTCTGAGAATTTTTTCTCATGACACATTGGGCTTTATGTTAGTGGTAAAATTTGGTCGATACATTCAGTGTTTATATGTGAAAAATAGCAAAATTTAGAGAAAACTTTGAACATAGAATATTTTTTAAGTTGAATGTATCTGCTTGTAAGACAGATGGTTATACCACACAAAATAGTTACTAATTAACATTTTACATATGTCTACTTTAGATTGGCATAATTTTTTGAACATTTTTTTATTTTTCTAGGACATTACAAGGCTTAGAACATAACCAGCAATATCTCATATTTGCATGAAAATTTCAAAAGCCTTTTTTTTAGGTACTAGTTCAGTTCTGAAGTGGCTTTGAGGGGCCTATGTATTATAAATGCCCATAAAACACCCTATTTTAAAAACTAGACCCCTCAAAGTATTAAAAACAGCATTTAGAACATTTTTTTAACCATTTAGGCGTTTCACAGTAGTTAAATTAAAGTGGAGGTGAAATTTGCAAATTTCATTTTTCTTGCAGAAATTAAATTTTCATAATTTTTTTTCAGAAGGTTTTACCAGACAAACACTGCTAAATATGTATTGGCCAGATTATGCCATTTTTAGAAATGTCCCACATGTGGCTCTAGTGTACTAGTGGACTAAAACACAAGCCCCAGAAGCAAAGAAGCACCTAGTGCATTTTGGGGCCTCTTTTTTTAATAGAATATATTTTATGCACCATGCTAGGTTTGAAGAGGTCTTGTGGTGTCAAAATTGTAGAAATTCCTCAAAAGTGACCCAATTTTGGAAACTACACCCCTCAAGGAATTCATTTATGGGTGTTGTAGCCATTTTGACCACACAGTTTTTTTTCACAGAACTCATTTGAAGTGGGCTGTGAATTAAAAAATATGATTTATTTTTTTTTCCAATAATATGCAGTTTTGGCTCAAAATTTATTTTTTTCACAAGGAATAAAATACCCCATTATGTTGCCCAATTTGTCCTGAGAGTGGCAATACCCAATTTGTGGTGATAAACTGCCATTTGGGCCCATGGAAGGGCTCAGAAGGGAAGGAGTGCTATGCGCAGATTTTGCTGGATTGGTTTTCGGGTGCCTTGTCGCATTTGCAGAGCCCCAGAGGTACCAGTACAGTTTAAACTCCCGAGAAGTCACCCCATTTTAAACACTACACCCCTTAAGACATTCATCTAGAGGTATAGTGAGCATTTTGACCCCACAGAAATTGTGTAAAAGATAACGCGCAGCAGATGGTGCAGAGTGAGATTTGCAATTTTCTATACATATATGCCATTTCAGTGTCCGATATATTGTGCCCAGCATGTGCCACCGGAGACATACACCCCATAAACTGTAATGTGGTTTCTCCTTGGTACAGCAGTACCCTACTTGTGGCTGTTATCTGCTGTCTGGGCACATGGCAGGGCTCAGAAGGGAAAGATAAGGGGGATAAGCTGTGCTGAGTGCATCAGGGTAAGTAAAACTGGGGTAAATGAAAAATCAAGGGATATATGGTACATTTTAAAATAATATTTCATACAGAGCCCTGTTTTTTTTGGGACACGTGTCACATTGATATATTGTGTCCTTCCTTATCCCCCTCTTTGAGCAGACTCGGCACCTCTTTTTACTTTTTCCCTTTTTGCCAGTTTGGGGAACTTCTCCTGGAAAGTGTTGCCCTGGTATAATGTGTGTGGCCTCGCTTCCAGAAGTACTGGGTGCCCCCCCCCCCTCTTGGTCCCTAAAGATTAGGTTCTGGATAACCACCTCTTGAAATTCCAGGAAAGTTCCCCTCTGGCCTGCACATCGACGTAGCACGTACACATTGTACAATGCCATCTGTATGATATGCACAGCCAGCTTCTTATACCACACCCTCAATTTTTGCATGGCACTCTAGGGCTTCAGGACTTGATCTGACAAGTCTACCCCTCCCATGTACCTATTGTAGTCCAGGATGCAGTTTGGTTTCGGGGTCTCTGTACTGGTACCTCGTACAAGTACATGGGTACTGGTGTGGGCAGGTATTGTTGTCAATACAAGGACATCTCTCTTGTACTTGACACAATATGTTGCCCTCCTCTCACCCCTTCTGAGTGTTTGCCCAAGCAGAGTCTTAGGGAGGCCTCTGAGATTTTTTTCTAGCAGTGCCGCATGCCGCAGTACTTCTGGAAGCGAGGCACTTGAAGAGTGGGATGCTGGTATAAAAATTATCCAGGTAGAGGTGGTAACCCTGGTCCAGCAGTGTGTGCACCAAATTCCACACAATTTTTGTGTTAACTCCCAGTAAGCGGAGGCTGAATACTGGTGTCCTTCCCTTCATATATCCTAGATTTCCTAATATTTCCCTCTTACTCGGCAGGTACTGGCGGAATTTAAGACTCCCTTTAAAATGTACCAGGGACTCATCAATAGAAATACACTTCTCGGGGTGTATGATTGGGCAAACCGGGCACTGAAATGGTCTGATAGGGGTCTCTGTTTATACAAACGGTCAAAACTAGTGTCATCTCGGGGTGGGCACTGCTCATTATCAATATAATGTAAGAAGCGAAGTATTGCCTCATAACGCATCCTGGACATGGCTATGCGGTACATCGGGGTGTGATATAAGATGTCTGTGCTTCAGTAGGTCCTAATGGATGGCTTTTTCAGAAGCCCCATGTTCAAGAGCAGTCCCCAGAACTTGCCCAACTCTGCTGCGTCTACAGGAGTCCACCTGTGGGATTGGGCATAACATGATGTGGGGTTTGTTGGGTATATATGCACTGTTGGGCATATAACTTTGTCTGGGACACCATAAGCTCTATAAATTCATCCATGAAAAAGAACTTGAAAAAGTCCATCTCACTGAGCCCTGCCGTATTAACCTCTTCACGCGCTGCGCCGCAACTGTACGTCCTGCAGAGGGCTTGCTTCCCGCATCAGGACGTACAGTTGCGGCGTATTTCCCGGCGCACACTGTCTTAACGGACAGTGTGCGGGTACCGGGAGGTCAACTGTCCCCAAAAGCTGACACTCCAGTCTTGCGGGTCAGCGGACCATTGCCACTGATTTCGGCAATTAACCCCATAAATGCGGCGACAGATTGTGTTTGCCGTATTTAAGGGGTTTAAAGCACATCGGCAGCCACCACGAAGTGATTGTGCGGGCTGCCGATGCTTGTCGTGGCAATCGGAGGCCAGACAATGACCTCCGGGTTGCCATGTACGGAAGCCTCGGAGGAGCAGCCTCCGGCCGGTCCTCCGAGCCTTCCTGTCAGTGTGACTGTCACGTTACAATGACAGTTAGAACACATTACACTACGTAGGTAGCAATCAAAGCTGCAAGTCTAAATGTCCCCTAGTGGGACAAGAAAAAAAAAGTAAAAAAAAAGTAATAAAAATGTTTTAAAAAAAGTGTAAAAATAAAAGTTATAAGTTATATAAACAAAAAAAGCTTTTTTTCCTATAATAAGACTTTCATTATAGGAAAAAAATTAACACATTAAAAAAGTACACATATTTGGTATCGCCACGTTCGTAACAACCCAAACTATAAAACTATAATGTTATTTTTAATGCACGATGAACACCCGAAAAAAAATCAAAAACTACACCAGAATCGCTATTTTTTGGTCACCACTCCTCCCAAAATAGAGAATAAAAAGTGATCAAAAAGTTGCATGTACCCGAAAATAGTACTGATAAAAACTACAACCCGTCCCGCAAAAAAAAAGCCCTTACACAGCTTTTTTGACTAAAAAATAAAAAAGTTACGGCTCTCAGAATATGTATACATATGGTATCGCCGTAAGCGTACCGACCCGTACAATAAAGTAAAACTGTCATTTATAGCACACGGTGAACGCCACAAAACATAAACTAAAAAACATTGTCAGAATTGCTTGTTTTTGGTCACCCGGCGTGCAAAAAAATTTAATAAAAAGTGATCAAAAAAATCACATGTACCCCAAAATGGTACCAATGAAAACTCACACCAAGCAAAATCTGCACTCCAAAAGCAAAATGGCGTCCCTCCCTTCTGAGCCCTGCAGCGTGCCCAAACACCAGTTTGCGCCCACATATATGGCATCGCCATACCCGCGAGAACCCGCTTAACGTTTTATGAGGTATTTGTCTTCAGTGGCACAAACTGGGCACGACATATTATGCACTAAAATGGCATATCAGTGGAAAATTGCAATATTCACACCATCCGCTGTGCATTAACTCCTTTGCGCACTGTGACTTAATAGCACGTTATGGTGCGGGGGTTGATGTATGGATCAGACTCACGTGCTGAGCCCGCTCCATACGCTGCGGGCGTCAACTGTGTATTACAGAAGACACCCAGGACTAACTGTCATGAACAGCGATCGTGCGGTTACAGAAGCCTGTAAACATAACAATATACTGCAATACATTAGTATTGCAGTATATTGTACCAGCGATCCAATGATCGCTGGTTCAAGTCCCCTAAGGGGACTAATAAGATGTGTAGAAGAATGAAAGTTATTAGTAGTGAGAAAGAAAAAAGTTTACAATTAAAAACTCCCCATTTTCCCATTTTTCTTCTAAAGTAATGTAAAAAAATAAACATAATTGGCATCGCTACGTCTGTAATAGGCCGAACTATTACAATATACCATTATTTAACTCGCACGGTGAACATCGTAAAAACTGAAATACAACCTTTGGATCACTTTTTATGTCCAAAAAAAGGGTACCAATAAAAACTACAGTTCGTCCCGCAAAAAATAAGACCTCCCACTGCTCAATCAACCGAAAAATAAAAAAGTTACGGCTCTCAGAATGTGGTGAAACAAAACAATTTTTATTTTAACAATTAGATTTTTCTTTGTAAAATTATTATATTATAAAAAATTATATAAATTTGGCATCACCGTAATTGTATTGAGCCGCAGAATAAAGTAAAGTTTTCGTTTTTACCGCACGGCGAAAGCTGTAAAAACGAAAACCCCAAAAAATTGAATCAGACTTCTTTCCTATATCAGCGCGCAAATAATTTTTTTGCCGTTTCCCAGTACATTTTATGGCACTTTAAATGATGTCAATAGAAACTACAGCTCCTCCTGCAAGAAATAAGCCCTCACACCGCTCTATTGACGGAAAAAGAAAAAAGTTATGGCTCTAAGAACGTGGGGAGTGAAAAACAAAAATAAGAAAGCAAAAAATGGATCAGTCCTGAAAGGGTTAATTCATTTCTAATGAAAAAAAAATGTATGACCCCATGTGGGGTATTTCCGTACTCGGGAGAAATTGCTTTACAAAAATTGGTTGTTTTTTCTCCTTTATCCCTTGCGAAAATGAGAAAATTCCACATTTTAGTGGAAAACAATTGTGATATTCATCTTCGCCGCCTAATTTTAATAAATTCTACAAAAGACACGCAGGGTCTAAATGTTCACTATACCCCTAGAAAAATTCCTTGAGGGGTGTTTCCAAAATGGGGTAACTTTGGGAGTTTCCACTGTTTTGGTCCCTCAAGGGCGTTGCAAACACGACATTCCAGCAAAATCTGTGCTCCAAAATCCAAATGGCGCTCCTTCCCTTCTGTGGGTCCAATCAGCAGTTTATTACCACATATGGGGTATTGCCGTAATTGGAAGACATAGCTTTACAAATGTTGGGGTGCATTTTCTTCGTTATTCCTTGTAAATATTAAAAATTTCTATGTTTTTTCAGAAAAACAGTATATTTTCATTTTTACAGACTAATTCCAATATATTTAGCGAAAAACCTGTGTGGTCAAAATGCGAACTATACCCTTAGATAAATTCCTTGAGAGGTGTAGTTTCCAAAATGGGGTCACTTTTGGGGGGTTTCCCCTGTTTTGGTCCCTCCAGAGCGTTGCAAACGCGACATGGCACTGAAAACCAATCCAGCAAAATCTGTGCTCCAAAATCCAAATGGCGCTCCTTCCCTTCTGTGGGTCTAATCAGCAGTTTATTACCACATATGGGGTATTGCCGTAATCGGGAGACATTGCTTTACAAATTTTGGGGTGCATTTACTTCGTTATTCCTTGTAAATATTAAAAATTTCCATGTTTTTTCAGAAAAACAGTAGATTTTCATTTTTACAGACTAATTCCAATATATTTAGCGAAAAACCTGTGTGGTCAAAATGCGAACTATATAAATTCCTTGAGAGGTGTAGTTTCCAACATGGAGTCACTTTTGGGGTGTTTCCAGTGTTTTGGCACCACAAGACCTCTACAAACCTGACAAGGTGCCTAAAATATATTCTAAAACAAAAGGAGGCCCAAAATCCACAGTGTGCTCCTTTGCTTCTGAGGCCTGTGTTTCAGTCCATTAGCACACTTGGGACACTTGTGGGATATTTCTAAAAACTGCAGAATCTGGGCAATAAAATATTGAGTTGCATTTCTCGGGTAAAATCTTCTGTGTTGCAATTTTTTTTATTAGAAATGAATTTCGCCAAAAAAAGTAAAATTTGTACATTTCATCTCTACATTGCTTTAATTCCTGTGAAACGCCTAAAGGGTTAAAACACTTTGTGAATGCTGATTCGAATACCTTGAGGGGTGCAGTTTTCAAAATAGGGTGACTTCTGGGGATTTTTTAATATATAAGGCCCTCAAAGCCACTTCAGAACTGAACTGATCCCTGAAAAAATGGCCTTTTGAAATTTTCTTTAAAATATGAGTAATTGATGCTAAAGTTCTAAGCCTTGTAACGTCCTAGAAAAATAAAATACCGTTCAAAAAACAATGCAAACATAAAGTAGACATATGGGAAATGTTAACTAGTAACTATTTTGGATGGTATAACTATCTGTTTTACAAGCAGATACGTTTAAATTTAACAAAATGCCAATTTTTGCAAATTTTTTCTACATTTTGGTGTTTGACAAAAATAAATACCAAAGTTATCGACCACATTTTTTCACTAACATAAAGTACAACATGTCACGAGAAAACAATCTCAGAATCGCTTGGATAGGTAAAAGCATTCCGTTGTTATTACCACATAAAGTAACACATGTCCGATTTGAAAAAATTGGCTGTGTCCTGAAGGCCAAACAAGCTGGGTCCTGAAGGGGTTACATTTTATCCCTGGGCTGCCAGTGTACTCTGGGATTTGTGGCTCGTAATTGTCTGGTGTGGTGGTCCAAATGGGGTCACTTCACTCTGGGTTTCAACTGTTGCAGGGCCACTTCTCTCAGGGGTTTCAACTGTGGTGGTGGTCCTGGGGTGTCTCCTAGGGGGTCCCTCCTCTTCATCACTGGATGAGGAGGTTGACAAATAAAAAAAGAGTCTCGCCATCCGACGAGTCTGTGTCAGAGGCAAGAAATGCATAGGCCTCTTCGGCAGAAAATGACCTTTGGGACATCTTTATTGTTTATGTGCTTAGACACTTGTAAATTGTGTGCTTAGACACGTGTATTGTGTATACAGCAATAAAAGAAAAACTATAGAAAACTTGACAAGAACAAAACAAAAGTATACTTCCCTAACTAGAAGCAATAGACTGCTACCTAGAACTTTTTGATTTTATAGAACGAGTGACACTAAAACTAACTAGATTATTCCAAGCTTAGCTTTCCTGACGCTAAACCTAATTACGGTGACGGATAGCTGACACTAAATTCTCTGATGCTATACCTAACAATTCCATGACACTAACAACTGATTTTATGTGGACTTCCCTGTCGCTAAACCTAACTACAGTGATGGATCGCTAACGCTAAACCTAACTACAGTGATGGATACCTAACGCTAAACCAAACTACGGTGACTGATCCCTGACGCTAAACCTAACTATTGTGACTGATTCCTGACGCTAAATTCCCTGACGCTATACCTAACTACGCTTTTTGACGGTTCCCTGGCACTAACTAACCCTAATACTAAACTAACTAGCTGCTAACTTTCTAAACTAACATTCTTTTTTAAATTATTTTTATTATATTTTATAAAGAAAAAAAAAGAAAAATAATCCCCAGGGACCAAGAAATGTGGCCCTGAAGTGGTCAATGATAGTGATCACTGACCAAAAACGTGGATGACAAGGGGAACACAAGGGGAACACAAGGACAGGAGTGGGAAGTGGATAGAAGGTGGTAAAAGCAAAAAAAAAAAATAATATATAGGTTTTTTTTCTAACTACTCTGCACTGACTCTCTCCACAACCGCTCTCTACAACTAACTAACTCCAACAGAGAGCGGGTGCGACAGGATCTGAGGACAAGGCACAAAATTATGTATGCGATCGCTGCTATTGATCGGTCGTCACTGACTAACCAATAGCAGCGATCGCGGAGGCGGGTCCCCTACGATTGTTCCCTGCACACTGAGCTGCGTTAGCTTTCTGTCGTAAACAGCAGGCATCACAGCTCGATGAAACGCCAGTGGAAAATGGCAATGCATTTTCCCTAGGAAGTACTATTCCGTCACTAAGCGCGAACGATGCGCTCAGCACGACAGAATAGTACGTCTTGTAGCGCGAAGGGGTTAATAAGTCATTGCGATGGGAAGTAGAGTCAACTAAAACAGACCTAGAAGGTAGATATATCTTTATTTATGCAAATATAGAGAACTATGTTATTAACTATGTTATTTTGGGAATCTATGTTCCACCACCAGCCTCCCTACATGTTCTACATATGGAGGCCCCATTTTGCTGCAACATATCCTGCTGCTACATTATTGGGGATGGGAGACCTTAACATGGTTGTAGACCCGACTCTAGATAGATTTCGTGCCTTGCCCTGTGTTGACCACGTACCTACATCACTCTTTATGTTGGGTCTGCTGCTTATTGAACTAGGCTGGACTGATATTTTTGGTTATAAATATTCAACTACTAAAGCATACTAATGTTACACTCTGGGCCGAAATTCCATTTCCCGCATTGACTATATGTTTGGAAACTCCCTCTTGGTGCCTTTGATAACGATGGTTGCTAACAAAATTAGAGGAGTGTTGGGCCATTCCCCTATGTTATTACTATTTACCCTCCCTGGCCCTTTGAAACCTAAAGACAGGAAAATTCACCCATTCTGACCTTGATAGGCTCTCAGGACCGGATACCGAATCAACTGGATGTCACGGACACTGGGTTTGTGGACCCACTAGGCCGCTCCGCCGTAGCGGGGAGGCAGCTGACCAGGTCACAGTCTATGTGAAAGTAAGATAGCAGACAGTAATGCTTAGGTACCTGAAATAGTCCGGACGGTGACTGTGGCTTCAGCACGGATGGAGGCAGGTGCGGAAAGTGGCGCCAGACGTGGCGGGCAGTATCCGATGAGCAGATGGCACTAGACGTGGCAGATGGCACTTGACGTGGCAGATGACACTTGACGTGGCAGATGGCACTTGACGTGGCAGATGGCACTTGACGTGGCAGATGACACTTGACGTGGCAGATGGCACTTGACGTGGCAGATGACACTTGAACACTGGTAGGCACAGGAACAATGCGGAATACAGGAACGGTAACAGGGCACGGGTAACAGCTGGAACAGGAGACACTAAGGGACCATTTGCGAGACAGACAGGGAAAGACTAACAACGCTCAGGCAAGGATCAGAAGGGCTGGGGCATTCTTATAGGGCAGGAAATCATGTGGCTTAATGAACATTGTTTTCATGTGCGCGCGCTGGCCCTTTAAGAGCGGGCGCGAGCATGCGCGCGCACCCTACGGGACCCGGTCGGACGGAGCGGAAGTGAGCGCTGGCATCTCCTAGGAGGGAGACGGAGGCCAGCGCTCACAGATCCATGGCTGCGGGCGTCGGGAGGTGAGTGAACCCGACGGCCCGCGGCCATGGGCGCTACACTGGAGTTCTTCCACACAGACCAGCAGTTTTTTGATGTCCCAAGTATTTTATGGGACACCTTGAAAGCCTATCTTAGGGGTTGCCTTTGCTCTACTATTTAGTTTTTTAAACGTGAGGTGTGCGGGGATGAGAGGACTTTGGCAAAGCAATGCAGTAATTTGGAGGAACAATATATTGCAGACCCCACAGACATTAATAAATCGAATTGGTTACTTGCTACTTTTAGAAGAAAAGTCTAATAGGAAATTATTTTTTGCCAAACAAACGTATTTTGAACTGGGTAACCAGTCAAGCAAACTCCTAGCACACTTAATTAATCAGAACTCCCAAATTCCTGCCATACTAAAAATTAAGGATTCTTCTGGTGTTTTATTTACTTATACCCCGGGGATAGCTGACAGATTTGCCCAATTTTACTGTGATTTGTATTCATCCCAGACATTATAAGACACCTCTGATTTTTTGTTTTATATGGATGGCATAACATTTCCATTTCTGGACGAGGCAAGCAGGGAAGCTGGTGAGAGTTATTACCTCGGAGGAGGTTTTACAGGCTTTAAAAGCAATGTCAAAAGGGAAAGCGCCTTGCCTAGATGGGATCCCTATAGGGGTGTACCATAAATATTCCGACCAATGGAGGATTATCATTAGGGCGTTTTGGGTGTCCGCTAGGGGCCCGAGGCTCTCGGGGGGCCCATGGCCGCCTAAAGTACAATGCCGTTTTGGGGCAATGCAGTTTTGCACAATGCGAATTGCGTCATAAACTGCGACAAAACTGCATTGTGTGTGTCCTGCAAAAGGACCTGTAGACATAAGGTCACATGACCTTATGTTTGCAGTTCTTGTTACTGTTTAGAGACCTGCTGGTCACATGACCACAGGTCGTAGAACAGCAGCAAGACTCCAGAGAGAAGATTGTGAGGTGAGCTGCTAGGTAAGTATAAGGGGATGGATTTGTTTAAGATGTCTGGGGTCTTTATTTAGGGGGTCTGGTCTGGGGGTCTGTATTTAGGGGGTCTGGTCTGGGGTCTGTATTTAGGAAGTCTGGTGTGGGGTCTGTATTAGTTTAAGGGGTCTGGATCATTTTAAGGGGTCTGGGGTCTGTATTTAGGGGTCTGGTCTGCCATGTGTATTTAGAGGGTCTGGGGTCTGTATTAGTTTAAGGGGTCTGGGGTCTGTATTTAGGGGGTCTGGTCTGGGGTCTGTATTTAGGGGGTCTGGTCTGGAGTCTGTGTATTTAGGGGGTCTGGTCTGGCGTCTGTATTAGTTTAAGGGGTCTGTTTTTTGGGTGTCTGGAGGTTTGTATTAATTTAATGACTCTGTATTTAGGGTTCTAGTTTGGGGTCTGTATTTAGGGGTCTGGTCTGGAGTCTGTATTTAGGGGTCTGGTCTGTGGTCTGTATTAGTTCATGGGGTCTGGGGTCTGAATTTAGGGGGTCTAATCTGGGGTCTGTATTAGTTTAGGGGTCTTTATTTAGGGGTCTATATTTAGGGGGTCTTGGGTCTGTATTAGTTTAGGGGGTCTGGTCTGGGGTCCATATTAGTTTAGGGAGTCGGGTCTGGGGTCATTATTAATTGAGGGGGTCAGGTCTGTGGTCGGTATTTAGGGGTCTGGTCCGAGGTCTTTATTTTGGGTTCTTGTTCTAGGGTCTGTATTTATTTAGGGGGGGTCTGGTCTGGGAACTGCAATAGTTTAGAAGGTCTGGAGCCTGTATGTATTCTAGGATCAGGTCTTGGGTCTGAATTTATTATTCTGAGTAAAAGGGGTTGTCCGGGCACATCGATAGGTCATCAGTATTAAAAACTGGTACGTGTCCGGACAACCCCTTTAATGTCTGGTCCTGGGCCTTGGTATCTGAATTTCTGTGTTTCTATAGAGGCTAGAAATGGCTGCAGAAGCCAGGAGCAAAGATGTCTCATCAGGAGAAGTCGCCATAACGGTCTGTGTCAGATGGAGAAGAAAAGAGAACGACTCCCATCAGAGACAACGTCACTTGTAAGTTACTGGATCTATTGTGTATCTGTCACCATTCCTGACATGTCTGTTGTAGGAAATCCTTGTATTCCACATAAAGTCTTTGTGTACCCAGGACTAATAGACAAATGCGTGTTACCATTCCCATTGTCACAAGGATGTGTCCCTACACAGTGTGATAAAGTCAGCGATGGTTGGAGACTGTCAGTATGTAGGGACACAGCCCTCTGACAAGGGGAATCATAACAGCCGTTTGTTAATGCTCGCACAGAAAGGTGGTGTTCACTATAGACATGGCAGAGCTGCGGTGGGAAAGGGGGGCCAAAGTTCGTGGAACAGCCCAGGGCCTATGGTCTACTTAATCCGCCACTAATTACGACCATCTGATTTCTTCTTTGTGCTTCATGTACGCACCTGCATAAAGCACTGGTAAACTCCCTGAAAGTATGTATGAGGCTACTATAATCGCATTGTTAAAACCTGATAAGGACCCCTAAGAGTGTGGTTCGTGTCGTCCGCTCTCGTTGTTGAACAAAGATTACAAAATACTTACAAAAGTGCTGGTCAATAGGTTTAATAAGGTAATTTTACAGGTAATACATTCGGACCAGTTGGGCTTCATGCCAGGGAAATCCACTTCAGATAATATTCTAAAGGTCCTGGTGATTACACAGATAGGGTTGGCTAAGGCCTCATTCACACGACAGGGTCCGAGTGTCGGCCGGGAAAATCGGCCGTTTTTGGCCGATTTTCCCGGCCGGTTTGCATCCGATTTGCATCCGTTCCGATTCCGTTCCGGGCCGAGTTGCCGTTTTTACCGGCCGATTTGGACCCGATTTGCATCCGTTTTTTTCCCTGTCCGTTTTAAAATCGGATGAATTTCATTTAAATTTGTTGCCACACACAGCCCTTTGTAGATAATGCCACAGCCCCCCTGGTAGGTAATGCCACCCAGCCCCCTGTTGGTGATGCCACACAGCCCCCTGTAGGTAATGCCACCCAGCCCCCTGCAGGTAATGCCACCCAGCCCTCTGTAGGTGATGCCACACAGCCCCCTGCTGGTGATGCCACCCTGCCCCCTGTAGGCGATGCCACCCAGCCCCCTGTAGGAATACCACCCTGTCCCCTGTAGGTAATGCCACCCAGCTCCCTGTAGGTAATGCCACCCAGCCCCCTGTAGGTAATGCCACCCAGCCCCCTGTAGGTAATGCCACCCAGCCCCCTGGAGGTGATGCCACACAGCCCCCTGTTGGTGATGCCACCCTGCCCCCTGTAGGCGATGCCACCCTGCCCCCTGTAGGCGATGCCACCCAGCCCCCTGTAGGAATACCACCCTGTCCCCTGTAGGTAATGCCACCCAGCCCCCTGTAGGTAATGCCACCCAGCCCCCTGTAGGTAATGCCACCCAGCCCCCTGGAGGTGATGCCACACAGCCCCCTGTTGGTGATGCCACCCTGCCCCCTGTAGGCGATGCCACCCAGCCCCCTGTAGGAATACCACCCTGTCCCCTGTAGGTAATGCCACCCAGCTCCCTGTAGGTAATGCCACCCAGCCCCCTGTAGGTAATGCCACCAAGCCCCCTGTAGGTAATGCCACCCAGCCCCCTGTAGGTGATGCCACCCAGCCCCCTGTAGGTGATGCCACACAGCCCCCTGTAGGTGATGCCACACAGCCCCCTGTTGGTGATGCCACCCTGCCCCCTGTAGGCGATGCCACCCAGCCCCCTGTAGGAATACCACCCTGTCCCCTGTAGGTAATGCCACCCAGCTCCCTGTAGGTAATGCCACCCAGCCCCCTGTAGGTAATGCCACCCAGCCCCCTGTAGGTAATGCCACCCAGCCCCCTGTAGGTAATGCCACCCAGCCCCCTGTAGGTAATGCCACCAAGTCCCCTGTAGGTAATGCCACCAAGTCCCCTGTAGGTAATACCACCAAGCCTCCTGTAGGAGATGCCACCAAGCCTCCTGTAGGAGATGCCACCAAGCCACCTGTAGGAGATGCCACCAAGCCACCTGTAGGCGATGCCACACAGCCACCTGTAGGCGATGCCACACAGCCACCTGTAGGCGATGCCACACAGCCACCTGTAGGCGATGCCACACAGCCACCTGTAGGCGATGCCACACAGCCACCTGTAGGCGATACCACACAGCCACCTGTAGGCGATGCCACACAGCCCCCTGTAGGCGATGCCACACAGCCCCTTGTAGGTGATGCCACCCTGCCCCCTGTAGGCGATGCCACCCTGCCCCTGTAGGTGATGCCACCCACCAGCCCCCTGTAGGTGATGCCACCCACCAGCCCCCTGTAGGTGATTCCACCCTGCCCCCTGTAGGTGATTCCACCCTGCCCCCTGTAGGTGATTCCACCCTGCCCCCTGTAGGTGATGCCACCCAGCCCCCTGTAGGTGATGCCACCAAGTCCCCTGTAGGTGATCCCACACAACCCCCTGTAGGTTGCACCCATCCCCCCCCCCCTTCCAGGAGAAGTCACTGACTTCAATGTCCATATATGGACAGTGTAGTCACTGACTTCTCCTGAAGAGGAATTCCCTGCCACAGGTCGGGAATTCCGCTTCAGAAGTGAGTGACGTCACTGTGTCCATATATGGACAGTGTAGTCACTCACTTCTCCTGTAGCGGAATCCCCGGCCATAGAGTCGGGGATTCCGCTGCAAAAGTACGTGACTTTGCTGTGTCCATATATGGACAGTGTAGTCATGCACTTCTCCTGTAGCGGCATCCCCGGCCATAGAGTCGGGGATTCCGCTGCACAAGTGCGTGACTTCGCTGTGTCCATATATGGACAGTGTAGTCACTCACTTCTCCTGTAGCGGCATCCCCGGCCATAGAGTCGGGGATTCCGCTGCAGAAGTGCGTGACTTCGCTGTGTCCATATATGGACAGTGTAGTCACGCACTTCTCCTGTAGCGGAATCCCCAATCCCCGGCCGGGGATTGGGGATTCCGACTCCTACAGCGAGCAATAAAAGACCCTCCTCCTCCTCCTCACATGCACTCTGCACAGTGAGGAGGAGAGAGAGGGCGCGAGCGACGGTAGACCCGGCCATCACTCGGGACACATTCCGGTGATGGCCGGGTATTACCCGGCCCCATAGACTTCTATGGGAGCCGGGCGGCCGGGCACCCGGCCGAAAATAGAGCATGTCCTATTTTTTGACGGCCGGTTTTCCCGGCCGTCAAAAAATCGGTCGTGTGAATAGCCCCATTAGGGGTCTATTATTCCTAATGCAGCCGGGTGCCGGCCGATTTATGAACGGCCGGCACCCGGCCGGGAAACCCTGTCGTGTGAATCCCGCCTAAGAAAGCTGACTAGGATCTGGCATCTCTTGAAGCTACGAAAGCTTTCGATTCTATTGAATGGCCTTACCTGCTAGAAACGCTGCGACAGTTTGGCTTTGGTCCCCACTTCATACAGTTTGTTTTGACCCAATATAAAACACCTAGGGCACAAATACTTGTTAATGGTACATTATACCCTTACTTCGCTCTTCACAGAGGTACTAGGCAGGGATGTCCTCTTTCCCCATTGCTATTTGCACTTGCTATAGAATCTCTGGCACTACGCATTAGACAGTATCCAGAACACAGGGCGCTTGGGCCGAGGGGGGATGAAATCGGACTTCTTGCTGATGACATGTTCCTTTTTATGTCTCGGCCTAGAGACTCTCTTCCCATGGCCATTACTGCCCTAGATACATTTTGAAAATTTTCTGGATTATACATTAAAGGCATGGTGTCGCCCCAAAAACATGTTTTTTTTTTAAAATTTAAACATTTAGTGTGTGGGTGATTAAACATTGTTCAAATTTTTTTTATTTTTTTCGCGAGTCAGGAAATATTATAAATTTTTTCAAATTTATAATACTACCCATTTTTGGTCACTAGATGGAGCTGTTTGGAGCTAGTTCCCAAAATTGCAGCATTGCAACATTGGGTTAAAAGCTATCGCTCTAGTGAGCTCTCAGCATCCCCCCCTCCTTTATCCTGGCTAGTGCCGGGATAAACGAGGGGTTTGAAAGGTTTAACCTCCTACACTGTGTGTCGCCATTTTTTGAGGTAACCCACAGTGTAGTAGGTTTACATGCAGTAGTAAACACACACAAACACTAACATACATTGAAATCGCTTACCTGCTCCTGCCGCCGCGGCCCGTCCGCTCCCTTTGCTGCCGCTGTTCCATGTGCACTTGTCCGGAAGCCGCGACCGGAAGTAGTAATATTACTGTCCAGCCGCGACTTCCGGTCCACAGGAAAATGGCGCCGGACGGCGCCAATTTCGAATAGGACTGTGTGGGAGCGGCGCATGCGCAGTTCCCACACAGACGCCGTACACGGCAGTCAATGGGACGGGAGCCGTTCGCAGTCCCTATGGGACTGTGGCTGCCGTATTCCATGTCTGTGTGTGTCGTTAATCGACACACACAGAAATGGAACAAAAAATGGCAGCCCCCATAGGGAAGAAAAAGTGTGAAAATAAGAAACAGTAAAACACAAACAGACAAATGTAAATAAACGTTTATATTAAGGCACTAACATCTTTAACATATAAAAAAATTATTTGTGATGACACTGTTCCTTTAACTGGAGCAAGTCTTTTTTTTATGCCACTTCTTCAAGGGATGGGGTCGTCGGATGCTGAGTATGGGATGCAGGCAGTGGCGTAGCTATAGGGGTCGCAGCGGTCGCAGTTGCGACCGGGCCCGTAAGCCAGGGGGGCCCGTAGGCCCCCCTCGCCACACTAACGCTGACTGCAGGGCCTGGCAGCCTATCTGGCAAATGCCAGATGCCGGTGTATGTAGTGTGCTGCTGCTGCTGCTGCCCGCCCACCTCTTTATCCCCAACGGCGGGCTTTGCCCTGTAGTCTGACACATTTCCCCTCCCTGAGCAGCGCACAGCCCACTTGCTGGACGCTATACTACGCAGCCTGCTGCAGTCCAGCCAATTAGTGTGGGTCATACTGATTGGCTGGGCTGCACTAGGCTGTGTACTACAGCGGCCAGCATGTAGACTGTGCACTGCATAGGGGGGAATTGTCGTGGTCCTAGCAGCAGGAGGTGCCTCATGAGTTGTCGACTGACCTTTTCCACTCCCCCTCCCCTGGCCCCATCATATTACATCTTGTACCTGCTCTGCATAAGTAGGTATGTCCAGCCACCCGCCCACATTCATCCTCGGGGGACAGAGTGCCGGCTACATCATGGCTCACAGAGCTCAGCAGAGACATAGGCAGCACTGCAGCAGCTTATAAGAAAAAAGTGTGTCCCCTGTACTTTGCAAAGAAACTACTGTCTGTTATGCCCTTCCCCTGCATGGGGAACTATAACTCTAATCCGATCATGTGTGATACTGTCTGCTGAGCTACTGTATCTAATCCTATCATGTGTAATACTGTCTGCTGAGCCAATGTATCTAATCCTATCATGTGTAATACTGTCTGTTGAGCCAATGTATCTAATCCTATCATGTGTGATACTGTCTTCTGAGCCACTGTATCTAATCATATCATGTGTGATACTGTCTGCTGAGCCACTGTATCTAATCCTATCATGTGTGATACTGCCTTCTGAGCCACTGTATCTAATCCTATTATGTGTGATACTGTCTGCTGAGCCAATGTATCTAATCCTATCCATAGTTTATAGGGTCGTAGTGCTATAGATATGCTATGCTGTCTCCTATAGACACATTTTTTTGGGCGGACACATATGTATTGGGGCTATTTCCCTGACATTTTAAGCCCTGAGGGTATGTTCACACGGCAGTGTCCGTTACGGCTGAAATTACGGTGCTGTTTTCAGGAGAAAACAGCACCGTAATTTCAGCCGTAATGGCATGTGCAGGCGTCTTTCGCTGCGTCCATTACGGACGTAATTTACGTCTGAAGAAGTGACAGGCACTTCTTTGACGCGGGCGACTTTTTTACGCGCCGCCTTTTGACAGCGGCGCGTAAAAAAAAATGACCGTCGGCACAGAACATCGTAAGACCCATTCAAATGAATGGGCAGATGTTTGCCAACGCTTTTGAGCCGCATTTTCGGACGTAATTCAATGCTAAAACGCCCGAATTACGTCCGTAAATAGGGTGTGTGAACCCAGCCTTAGTGACGCCCCGGCTGTTAGTGTTGCATTGTTGGGTCACTTAGGAGACCCAGCGATGCAGCATGAGGAGTTTGCGGGGGGGGGGGGGCAGTAAGAATTTTTGCATCGGGGCCCATGAGCCTTTGGCTACGCCCCTGGATGCAGGTGGTTTCGAGTTTCAAATTCCTGGGGATAATTATTAACAGAGATCATGCTAATGACTTAAAGAGGCTCTGTCACCAGATTTTGCAACCCCTATCTGCTATTGCAGCAGATCGGCGCTGCAATGTAGATTACAGTAACGTTTTTATTTAAAAAAAACGAGCATTTTTGGCCAAGTTATGACCATTTTTGTATTTATGCAAATGAGGCTTGCAAAAGTACAACTGGGCGTGTTGAAAAGTAAAAGTACAACTGGGCGTGTATTATGTGCGTACATCGGGGCGTGTTTACTACTTTTACTAGCTGGACGTTGTGTATAGAAGTATCATCCACTTCTCTTCAGAACGCCCAGCCTCTGCCAGTTCTCGAGAGATCACGCTGTGACGTCACTTCCCCAGGTCCTGCATCGTGTCAGACGAGCGAGGACACATCGGTACCAGAGGCTACAGATGATTCTGCAGCAGCATCGGCGTTTGCAGGTAAATCGATGTAGCTACTTACCTGCAAACGCGGATGCTGCTGCAGAATCAACTGTAGCCACTGGTGCCGATGTGGCCGACACGATGCAGGACCTGTGAGTGACGTCACAGCGTGATCTCTTGAGAACACGCTGTGTGTCTGCACTGCCAGAAGCTGGGCGTTCTAAAGAGAAGTGGATGATACTTCTCATCAGAACGCCCAGCTAGTAAAAGTAGTAAACACGCCCCGATGTACACATACAATACACGCCCAGTTGTACTTTTACTTTTCAACACGCCCAGTTGTATTTTTGCAAGCCTTATTTGCATAAATACAAAAATGGCCATAACTTGGCCAAAAATGCTCGTTTTTAAAAAATAAAAACGTTACTGTAATCTACATTGCAGCGCCTATCTGCTGCAATAGCAGATAGGGGTTGCAAAATCTGGTGACAGAGCCTCTTTAACTTCCAATGTTTTGCCTCTACTGGATTAAATTGAAACCAAATTTCGTGTGTGTCCCTTTATCAGTTTGGGACGGATCAATTTTATCAAAATGGTCATACTTCCTAAATGCCTATATGTCATTTAATATACTAAAACGCCAGTGTCTATGTTCTATTTCCGTCATTTTTTATGGGGTCCTAACCGTTCTAAACTTAGTTTCTCTAGTTTGCAATGCCCTAAATCTGTATTTGTACTATGTAGCAGGCCAATTACGATACCTAGCCTCAAAGGTGGAAAATGCCCCTCTTCCTAACAGTGAGCACCACTTAGCGCATTATTTGAGACTTTCCCATCTCTGGCCGGTATTGGAAAGTCCCCCAGGTACTCTTAGGGTATGTTCACACGCAAACGCTAAATACGTCTGATATTCCGGAGCTGTTTTCAGGCGAATACAGCTCCTGAATTACGTTTTTGCATGTACTCCCGTTTTTCGCGGCGTCTTTTACGGACGTAATTGGAGCTGTTCTTCATTGGAGTCAATGAAAAACGGCCCCAAAAACGTCCCAAGAAGTGTCCTGTACTTCTTTGACGTGGGCGTATTTTTACGCGCCGTCTTTTGACAGCGACGCGTAAAATTACACCTCGTCTGAACAGAACATCGTAAAACCCATTGCAAGCAATGGGCAGATGTTTGCAGACGTAATGGAGCCGTCTTTTCAGGCGTAATTCGAAGCGTAAAACGCCTGAATTACATCTGAAAATAGGTCGTGTGCACATATCCTTAAACATACCTTACACAAACTTGCAGTTCAGGTATGGTCTGCTGCAAAAAAATTTCATAGATATTCAGATGTACAAACAGACTTGTTTCTATGGTACTATAGGTGACATATATGATGGGAACATATTTAACCCCTTAATGACCGGGTGAATTTTTCTGTTTTTGACTCTCTGCCTTTCAGCAGCCATAACTTTTTTATTTTTTCATTGACATAGCTGTATGAGGCCTTGTTTTATGCGAGAGATAATATTTTTTTACGGCGTAAATATAGGAAAAAGCAATTCTCTGCATTTTTTTTCTTGTTTATTTTTTATTCTGTTCACGTTTCACGCTAAATAATCCATTAGATTAATTCTTCAGGTTATTACGGTCGTATAGATACCTAATATGTGTAGAAGTGAGAAGTGGGTGAGAAGTTTGTGCAGTCCAGCCTGATGCAGTGATGCTGTACGCCGACATACAGATACAAGTGATTGTGGCTGTCGCTAGCACCGGGGGCCCCCTTTGGTGCTAGCAATGCCACTGTGCATGAGGGGGCCCGTGCCGCACGGCCCATAAATGTTATGGGCCGGGCGGCAAGGGCCCCCTCATTCCTCGGGCCCTAGCAGCAGGGGGCCCTGGGCAGTTGTCCTGTTTCCCACCCCTAATGCCGGCCATTGGGCCCCGGGGCGGGCGCCGGAACAGGCCCTTTTGGGGATCCGCCACAGCACGCAGGTATGTTTGTTTGGCATCTTACCAGAGGATCAATGGCCTCATTATGTCAGGATATTTCTCAGGGAAGTCCTTTTTATGGCGTTCAAAACCATTGCAATACGGTGGATGGATCCAAGCCTCCTAAACTTTTTAAATGGTAGTCCTTGGTTTGCTCAATCCTTCCATATGATCGAATAATCTATAGTGGTAGAGGTTGTATACATAAGTTTTCTCGGGTGTGGGAGGCATGGTGCAATTTCTCATTTACCCAATTCACTCCACAAAGATATACAGTGTTGAGGAACTCGTTGCTGAATAATGAATTTGTTTGAATGATTTCTTAGGTATTACATGTATATGTTCCAACCCAGTTAAATTTCTCTAATGTACCCTTTTATACAATATACAGCTTTGTATTTATGTTACTATCTGTAGCACTTTTACATGTATATGCAATCTTTTTCTTTTTTTTACGTACTGTTTATTGTACTTTCATTGTTTGCTGGATACATTTGTGCTGAAGTTCTTCAATAAAATGAGATTTAAAAAAAAAAAAATTATGGCACGTCCTGCAGAAAACAAGCCCACTCACGGCTACATTGGCAGAAAAGTAAAAAATGTACTTAGAATGGGGCAACAGAAAAACAATTTTTCTTTTTATAAAATATGCAATTATTGTGCTAAAGTAGTAAAACATGACAAACTTTTAATATTTGGTGTCGCTATAAACGTACCGACTCATAAAATAAAGGTGACACATTATTTATGCTGCATGGTGAACCGCGTACATTTAAAACTTAAAAAACAATGGAAAATTTCTGTTTTTTTCAATTCCCCCACCCAAAAAAAGTTTATAAAAGTTAAATATTATGTTATATGTTTAGATAAAATGTAATTGAGGCTGGGTTGGCACTGAGTTGTTTGCAGGAGGAAAATTTGCCTCAAAATTCAGTTTGGTATTTTGAGGCAGTTTTCCTCTGCCTGCACGCCGATTAACGCTGCGTTTATTGCCGCGGGCATAAAACCCCGCAAAATACACTTTCTCTGCCTCCCATTGATGTCAATGGGAGGTCAGAGGCGTAAACGTCCGAAGATAGGGCATGTCTCTTCTTTTTCCTGCAAGACGTTTTTTCTGATGAATGAAAAATTTAAAAAAATCGTGGAGTCCTCAAGGCTTATAGAGCAATGCTTCCTGTAGAGGTTAATACAATTATGACGCCATGGGATAAGGGTACGGCAACATGGAGCGGCCCTAACACAGTCGCAACGCGGCCAACAACAGCGCTGGCACTATGTAGGAGCGGCTGTCAAATACCTCGTTAAGGGGTATTCCGGTTACAAGCGCATGTGCATTGCCGCTCCATTCATTCTCTATGGGAGCGCCGGAGATAGCCGAGTGCAGTGTTCAGCTTTTTCCGGTGCTGCCATAGAGAAAATGAATAAGGGGTAAGTTGTTGTAATTTGCAAAATCGTGCGACCATAAAGGGTGTATTAATTCATGGCCGCACAATTTTGCAGATTAAGGGATAGATAACCGCATTAACATGTGGCCACTAACAGGCTGTTTGGCAGCCGCACCGAACATGGTGCCGGCGCAGTTGTTAGCCGCGTTGAGACCGTGTCAGGGCCGCTCCGTCTGGCCCTACCCTAAAGACGACAGACATCATCCATGTTTTGAAAAAGCTCTAATTACAATAGTTTCTAAAGTTGCGTTAATGTCTTTTTTTTCTAAATGCTTTGTAATTATTTCAATTCCTAATATGGGTTCTAAACACTGCTTCATTTCACACAGAAACTGCAATCAACATTGGTTTCTCATGCCGATTGCTAACTGATGACATGGAAATTTTGAATGAACAGCAGATCTGGTAACATTGTAACGCTTGTTAACCTCTAATTATTTTAATTTGAATTGTCTTTTTTTATAATCATATTATTTAACCCCTTCCCGCAAATGGATGTTTCTGGTGGGTCGGCATAACAAGCAGCTTTCGGCAAGCCGACGTACCAGACCCGTCATGAAGATGAAGTGGGCACAGGAGCTGTGCGCGCTTCAACTTCAGCGGGTGTCAGCTGTAAAATACAGCTGACATCCCACTGCAACGGCGGAGGTCGCAGGTACTGCCGATCGCCGCCATTTAACAAAGTCAATGCCATTCGCCGCATTGAAGTGGTTGACAGAGGGAGGGGGCTCCCTCTGTACCCCACCGCCCTCCCTGTGAGAGATCACGGGTTGCGATGGTTGCTATGGCAACCAGGAAGCCTAGCAATGGCTTCCTGGTGGCCAGGTAAGGAAACCTATTAGGTCCTGCCCATGGCTGGACCTAATAGGCTTAACTGTCAAATGAAAAATGACAGTTACAATACACTCCACTATATAAGTACTTAGGCTGTGTTCACACTGAGTTTTTTGCAGGAGGAAAATTCCTCCTGCAAAAACTGCTCCAGTAGGTTTTTGCACAGTGGTTTGACAAAAACTCATCAAAACACTCGTCGAGGTTTTTTCTTCCTCTTTCTGACTCATTGAAATGGGGTTTTGGAGGCGGAAACCGCCTCAAGATGGGTCATGTTGCTTCTTTTTACCACGACGAGTTTTTTTTACTCGTGGTAAAAAAAAACTCGTCTGCCTCCCATTGAAATCAATGGGAGGCATTTTCGGGCGATTTTTGAGGAGTTTTTGGGCGCGGTTTCTGCCCCAAAAAACTCGTCAAAAAACTCTGTGGGCCTTATAAGTACTACATAAATACAAAAGAGTAAAAAACATGTTGAAGAAAAATAAATAAATAAACATTTTAAGTAATAAAAACAATAATCACCCTATTTCCCTGATCCTTTATAATTATAAAAAAACAAAAAAAACTTTACATTATAGGTATTGCCGCGTTCAGAACAGCATGAACTATAAAAATATCGCATTCTTTTTACTGCACGGGAACACTGTAAAATAATGCAATAAAAAACAATGACATCATTTATTTTTTGGGTCACCTTGTCTCAGAAAAAATGTAATAAAAAGTGATCAAAAAGTAGCAAGTACCCCAAAATGTTACCCACAAGAAAACAAGCCCTCCCACAGCGATATCAACTGAAAAATAAAAAAGTTATGGCTGTCAGAAAATGGTGACACTAAAACTGATTTTTTTTTAGAAAAGAGGATTTTTATTGTGGGAAAGTAGTAAAACTTAAAAAAAACGATATAAATTTGGTGTCACTGTAATCGTATCGACCCGCAGAATAAAATTAACATGTTGTTTATACTGCACGGCGAACACTGTAAAAAAGAAGAAACAAAACCATGCTAGAATTGCTGTTTTTTGGTTTCCTCATCTCCCAAAATATGGAATACATAGTGATAAAAAAATATTGCGTTGTACCCCAAAATGGAACCAATAAAAATTACAGCTCGTTCCACAAAAAACAAGAACAGTCACAGCTCCGTCAACGGAAAAATAACACGTTATAATGCCCAGAACGCAATGATGCAAAATGATGCTAAATGACGGCCCAGACTAATTTTTGAGGTCCAATAGTTTTTGACTAAAAACCCCACATCATCATTTGCTAGACCCCACAGGTGGACCCCCCCGTAGATGCAGCATAGATGAGAAAACTTTAGGGCCTTGTGCTGCTTATAGGGCTAGTGAAGAAGTCAAAGATTAGGCAATACTGGAGTGCAGATATGTTGTATAATACCCAAAAAATCCGGCCTGTGTATAAAGGATTGGTTCAAAGCGTACCACACCAATCCATGGATTATTCATTCACCCCATTATTACATCATCCTATTATGCCCTGATGCACTCTGCCCAACTTACATATACCCTGATGTACTCCGCACAGCTTACATATACCCTGATGTTCTCTGCCCAGCTTACATATACCCTGATGTACTCCGCACAGCTTACATTTACCGTGATGTACTCCACCCAGTTTACATATACCCTGATGTACTCTGCACAGCTTACATTTACCCTGATGTACTCCGCCCAGTTTACATATACCCTGATGTTGTCCGCCCAGCTTACACATAGGGGGGATTCACACGAGCGTGTATTCGGTCCGTGCGGGCCGCGTGGTTTTCACGCGGCACGCATGGACCAATACAAGTCTATGGGGCAGTACAGACAGTCCGTGCTTTTTGCGCAGCGTTTGTCTGCTGCGCAAAAAGCGCGACAGGTTCAATAACTCTGCGCATTGAAGTCAATGGGTGCGTGAAAACCACGCAGGTTGCACGGAAGCACTTCCGTGCGAACCGACTGAAACAGCGCACCAGCTGTCAAAAGGATGAATGTAAACAGAAAAGCACCACGTGCTTTTCTGTTTCCGAACATCCAAACGGAGTGTCTTTGCGATGAGCGAAGCCGGACAAGCGAACCGAACTTCACCGGGTTCGGCCGAACTCAGCAAAAAAATTATCGGTACGCGACGTCAGGAGATAGTCACTGTCCATGGTGCTGAAAGAGTTAAACTGTTTCAGCACCATGGACAGTGACTTCCGATCCCAATATACATGAACCTGTAGAAAAAAAAACGAAGTTCTGACTTACCGATAACTCCCGGCGTCTTCCTCCAGTCTGACCTCCCGGGATGACAATTCAGTCCAAGTGACAGCTCCAGCCAATCACAGGCCAAGCACAGGCTGCAGCAGTCACATGGACTGGCGCGTCATCCAGGGAGGTGGGGCCCGATGTTGAGAGGCGCGTCACCAAGGACGCGTCAACAAGGCAACGGCCGGGAAGTTCTCGGTAAGTACGAACTTTTTCTTTTTTTTCAACAGGTTTTTCGATATTGTGTTCGGCATTCACTGTCGAGGGTGCTGAAAGAGTTAGCTCTTTCAGCACCTTGGACAGTGACGGGCGTCGACTAGCCTCATCTCTATGATGGCGGCTGCGCGAAAATCACGCAGCCGCGCATCATACACGGATGACACACGAAGCTGTCAAATGTTTTTTGCGCGCGCAAAACCCGCGTTGTTTGCGCGCGCAAAAACGCAACGTTCGTCTGTATCTGCCCATACCCTGATGCACTCCGCCCAGCTTACATATACCCTGATGTACTCCGCACAGCTTACATTTACCCTGATGTTCTCCGCCCAGCTTACATATACCCTGATGTTCTCCGCCCAGCTTACATATATCCTGATGTACTCCGCACAGCAAACATATACCCTGATGTACTCTGCCCAGCTTACATATACCCTGATGTACTCCGCCCAGTTTACATATACCCTGATGTACTCCGCCCAGCTTACATATATCCTGATGTACTCCGCACAGCAAACATATACCCTGATGTACTCCGCACAGATTACATATGCCCCCACATTATAAGCTGAAATACCAGCAAAACCCCAAACAAAACTGCTGGCAAGCAAAATCTGCGCTCCAAAAACCAAATGGCAGTCCTTCTGAGCCTGACAGTGTGCCCAAACAGCAGTTTATGACCACATATGGGGTATTACTGTACTCTGGAGGACCCGCTTAACAATTTATGGGGTGTGTGTCTCCAGTGGCACAAGCTGGCCACAAGATATTGGTCACTGAAATGGCATATCAGTGGAAAAATGGCAATTTTCAATCTGCAACATCCACTCTGCACTAATTTCTGCAAAACACTTGTGGGGTCAAAATGCTCACAATACCTCTAGATAAGTTTCTTCAGGGATGTAGTTTCTGAAACGGTGTAATTTTTCGGGGCTTTCCAATGTACTGGTACCGTAGCTCTATGCAACATTGTGTCAGAAAACGTATTTTGTAAAATCTCCACTCCAAAAACCAAATAGCGCTCCTTCCCTTTAGAGCCTTGCTGTGTGTCCAAATAGCAGTTTATGACCACATATGGGGTATTTCCGTACTCGAGAGAAATTGCTTTACAAATGTTGAGTGGCTTTTTCTCCTTTTATTTCTTGTGAAAATGAAAAGATTCAACTTTTTAGTGGAAAAAAATGTTGATACAAATTTTTACGGCCTCATTCCAATAAATACGGAAAAAGTCCTGTGAGCTCTAAATGCTCACTATACCACTAGATAGATTCCTTAAGGTGTTTAGTTTGCCAAATGGGGTCACTTTTGGGGGGCTCCTACTGTTTTGGCCCTGCAGGGGCTTTTTAAATGCGACATGGCACCCGAAAACCATTCCAGCTAAATTTGAGCTCCAAATGGTGCTCCTACCCTTTTGAGGCCTGCAGTGTGTCCAAAAAGCAGTTTATGACCACTTGCCGTAATCGGGAGAAATTGCTTTTGAAATGTTGGGGTGCTTTATTTCCTTTATTCCATGTAAAAATTCTCACTATACCCCTCGATGAATTCCTTGAGGGGTGTAGTTTCCCAAATGGGGTCACTTTTGGGGGTTTTCCACTGTTTTGGTCCCTCAGAGACTTTACAAATGTGACATGGCACCCTGAAAACTATTCCAGCAAAACTTGAACTCCAAAAGCCAAATGGTGCTCCTTCCCTTCTAAGCCATGCCGTGGGTCCAAACAGCAGTTTATGGCCACATGTCGGGTATTTTCGAAATCGGGAGAAATTGCTTTTCAAATGTTGGTGTTTTGTGTCCTTTATGCCTTGTAAAAATTGAACATTTCTACATTTTATTGGAAAAAATTTAGATTTTCATTTTCACGGCCTCATTCCACTAAATTCAGCAAAAAAACCAACACAGTGGGGTCAAAATGCCGACTATACCCATGATAAATTCCTTGAGGGGTGTAGTTTACCAAATGGTGTGTTCTTGGGAGTGTTTACACTGTTTTGGCCCCACAAGACCTCTTCAAACCTGACATGGTGCCTAAAATATATTCTAATAAAAAGAAGTCCCCAAAATCTACTAGGTGCTCCTTTTTCTTCTGTGGCCTGCGTTTCAGTCCATAAGCACACTAGGGCCACATGTGGGATATTTCTAAAAACTGCAGAATCTGGGCAATAAATATTGAGTTACGTTTCTCTGGTAAAACCTTCTGATTTACAGAAAAAAAATGGAATAAAAAGGATTTTCTGACAAAAACATGAAATATGTAAATTTCACCACCACTTTGCTTTAAATTTAAAGGGTTAATAAACTTTCTAAATGCTGTTGTGAATACTTTGAGGGGCCTAGTTTCTAAAATGGGGTGTTTGATAGAGGTTTCTAATATATATCTAATATAATATCAAATAAAATGTGTAAATTTCATTCCTACTTTCCTTTAATTCTTGTGAAACCTAAAGGGTTAAGAAACTTTCTTAATGCTGTTTTGAATACTTTGAGGGATACAGTTTTTAAAATCGGGTGATTTATGGGGGTTTGTATTGTATGGACCCCTCAAAGCCACTTCACAACTGAACTGCTGTCGTGGCGGGAGTGCGAACCCACTGGGCCGTACCGCGGTAGCTGGATAGCAGCTGGCCAAACAGGGTACAAAGTCAACGTGTATATTTTGGATAAAGGTACACTACCGTTCAAAAGTTTAGGGTCACTTAGAAATGTCCTTATTTTTGAAAGAAAAGCACAGTTTTTTTCAATGAAGATAACATTAAATTAATCAGAAATACACTCTATACATTGTTAATGTGCTAAATGACTATTCTAGCTGCAAACGTCTGTTTTTTAATGCAATATCTACATAGGTGTATAGGGGTCCATTTCCAGCAACCATCACTCCAGTGTTCTAATGGTACATTGTGTTTGCGAACTGTATTAGAATGCTAATGGATGATTAGAAAACACTTGAAAACCCTTGTGCAATTATGTTAGCACCACTGTAAACAGTTTTGTTGTTTAGAGGAGCTATAAAACTGACCTTCCTTTGAGCTAGTTGAGAATCTGGAGCATTATATTTGTGGGTTCGATTAAACTCTCAAAATGGCTAGAAAAAGAGAGCTTTCATGTGAAACTCGACAGTCTATTCTTGTTCTTAGAAATGAAGGCTATTCCATGCGAGAAATTGCCAAAAAACTGAAGATTTCCGGTGTGTACTACTCCCTTCAGAGGACAGCACACACAGGCCCTAACCAGAGTAGAAAGAGAAGTGGGAGGCCCCGCTGCACAACTGAGCAACAAGACAAGTACATTAGAGTCTCTAGTTTGAGAAATAGACGCCTCACAGGCCCTCAACTGGCAGCTTCATTAAATAATACCCGCAAAACGCCAGTGTCCATGTCTATAGTGAAGATGCGACTCCGGGATGCTGGCCTTCAGGGCAGAGTGGCAAAGAAAAAGCCATATCTGAGACTGGCTAATAAAAGGAAAAGATTAATATGGGCAAAAGCACACAGACATTGGACAGAGGAAGATTGGAAAAAAGTGTTATGGACAGACGAATCGAAGTTTGAGGTGTTTGGATCACACAGAAGAACATTTGTGAGACGCAGAACAACTGAAAAGATGCTGGAAGAGTGCCTGACGCCATCTGTCAAGCATGGTGGAGGTAATGTGATGCTCTGGGGTTGCTTTGGTGCTGGTAAAGTGGGAGATTTGTACAAGGTAAAAGGGATTTTGAATAAGGAAGGCTATCACTCCATTTTGCAACGCCATGCCATACCCTGTAGACAGCGCTTCATTGGAGCCAATTTCATCCTACAACAGGACAATGACCCAAAGCACACCTCCAAATTATGCAAGAACTATTTAGGGAAGAAACAGGCAGCTGGTATTCTATCTGTAATGGAGTGGCCAGCGCAGTCCCCAGATCTCAACCCCATAGAGCTGTTGTGGGAGCAGCTTGACCGTATGGTACGCAAGAAGTGCCCATCAAGCCAATCCAACTTGTGGGAGGGCCTTCTGGAGGCATGGGGTGAAATTTCTCCCGATTACCTCAGCAAATTAACAGCTAGAATGCCAAAGGTCTGCAATACTGTAATTGCTGCAAATGGAGCATTCTTTGACGAAAGCAAAGTTTGAAGGAGAAAATTATTTTTTTAAATAAAAATCATTATTTCTAACCTTGTCAATGTCTTGACTATATTTTCTAGTCATTTTGCAACTCATTTGATAAATATAAGTGTGAGTTTTCATGGAAAACACAAAATTGTCTGGGTGACCCCAAACCTTTGAACGGTAGTGTACCTGTGGCAATTCAGACAGTAGCGATGGTTTAGGCTTGGATGGAACTCTGGCAGCAGGCAGACAACAGGTGCAGTGAAACACAGCAGCTGTAGTAGGTGACAAAACATGACTCCAGCACTGTACAGCACAGGAACATGGTTGCACGGGAAACAGGATACAGGTAGAAGGGACGAGAACACTGGGAACTGGAAAACACTCAAGGGACCATTTGCAAAGACTAACACGGGTATACAACAACAAAGCTCAGGCAATCAAGGAAGGGGCAGAGCACCTCTTATAGTCCAGGGTGATTTAGGCTAATTGGAACATTACTCCAGGTGTGCGGCCAGCACTCGCAGATCCATGGCTGTGGCCATCCGGGAGTGAGTAATCCCGATGTTCCACGGCCATAGGTGTTACAACTGGTCCCTGAAAAAATAGCATTTTAAATTCTCTTGAATATGTGATAAATTGCTGCTAAAGTTCTTAGCCTTGTAACGTCCTAGAAAAAGAAAAGAACGTTCAAAAAACAATGCCAACATAAAGTAGATATATGGGATACGTGAAATAATAACTATTTTTAGTAGTATTACTATCTGTTTAACAAGCAGATACATTTAAATTTAGAAAAGCGCAAATTTTTGCAAATTTCTCAAAATTTTCGTGTTTTTCACAAATAATTATTGAATTTATCGACCAAATTTTTTCACTAACATAAAGTACAATATGTCACGAGAAAACTTTCTCAGAATCGTTTGGATAGGTAAAAGCATTCTAAAGCTATTACCACATAAAGTGACACATGTCAGATTTGAATAAATGGGCTTAGCCTTTGAGGCCAAAACAGGCTATGTCCTGAAAGGGTTAAACGTTTTAGTTTACAGTACAAGCAATGAAATGTAATATATGTATAAGTACAAAAACATAGGCAAAGGAATAAAAGATTGGATTACCTCCCCATTCCCAAAATGCCCTTCCCCACAGTTGTACAAGATATAAAATAACCTAAAAACGAATATAAAGCTGAAATCTAAGGGTATGTTCACACGACGGGGGTCCGTAACGGCTGAAACTACGGGGATGTTTCAGCCTGAAAACATCCCCGTAATTTCAGCCGTACCGGCATGTGCAGGCGCTTGAACGCCGCGTCAATTACGGCCGTAATTAGCGCTGCTATTCATTGGAGTCAATGAATAGCGGCTCCAATTACGGCCAAAGAAGTGACAGGTCACTTCTTCTACGCGGGCGTCTATTTACGCGCCGTCATTTGACAGCGGCGCGTAAATATACGCCTCGTGTGAACAGACAAACGTCTGCCCATTGCTTTCAATGGGCAGATGTTTGTCAGCGCTATTGAGGCGCTATTTTCAGACGTAATTCGGGGCAAAAACGCCCGAATTACGTCCGTAAATAGGCCGTGTGAACATACCCTAAGAGGTGATAGATAAATAACCCAAAGTCCCTCTCAGTTAATCCAAAGAATAATTGTAGAATAGCGGAAAGGAGACATGAGCTCTACGAGCTCCCCGTCTGACAGAATTTTATTTATAGTCTGATTTTTTTTTTAAAGTTTTAAAGAAATACAAGGAAAAAGTACAAAATACAATTCAGGACAAAGAACGTATGCAAATAATTCACAGTCATAGTGAAAATAAGCATTTGTCAGGAACAAATGAAAACCTCAACAGATTTTTCTAGCTTCTAAAATCTTCAGGAGCACAGAAGGTAAAGAAAAGCAAAATTGTATGACTCTTTGCTTTCGACTTGTATATTTACTTAGCATTTGGTTTATATTATTAATCAGACTTCTCTGTTGGTTATAAGTATTTTGTTGTACTATAACACTCCAGGTATCAACTTTTTTATCTTATAATTTGTTTATTTTTTATTCAAAATGATTGGAAAGAACATAAACATAGGCAAAGGCATAAAAATATTGTATTTCCTCATGATTCCCCAAATTCCTCCCAGGTGTACAAGATAAAAATAACCTAATAAAAAATATAAAGCTGAAATCTAAGACGGCGAGAGATCAAAGTCTTAATTCAAATAATACTGTGTAGAATAGCGGAAAGGAAACATAAGCTCCCGTTTAAGTTTAAAAAAAATACGAAAGACAGAAAAAATATTTTATTGAAATTAATAGCCTGCACACAACCCCGTTAACCATTTTATTGAAAATAAAAAAAGCCGTCATCGAAGTAGTCCTTGAATCCGACTTAGTCCAACAATGGAACCTGTAAATTAAGAACAAACACAAAAAAAACCCCATTAGTAACACATGTGGTGGCTTAGATACAGGGCCCATGTGTGATCCTGTCTGTTGGACCCTGTTTCTAGGTCTACCACATGTTGGGTTTAGATACAGGGCCCCAGCAGATTGTAAACTTATACAGTATAAGATTACTGTCTGCTGTGGCCCTGTATCTAAGCCTACTATGTGGTAGACTTAGATACAGGGCCCATCAGACAGGATCACACATGGGCCATTTATCTATGCCTACCTTGCAGTGGCGGATTAAGAAGACCATGGGCCCTGGGCTGTTACCCAAACTTAGGCCCCCCTTCTCCACCGCCGCGCCATAACTATTGCTAACACTACCTTTTTGCACAAGCATTAACAAATGGGTGTTACGATTCCCCTTTCACAGGGCTGTGTCCCTACATACTGACCGTATCACACTGTGCAGGGACACATCCTCCTGACAAGGGGATTGGTAACACCAATTTTTCTATCAGTCCTGGACTGCACAAAGACGTTATGTGGAATACAAGGATTTCCTATAATAAACATGTCAGGAGAGGGGACAGATTCTCTACAAATCCAGTGACTCACAGGTGACGACGCCTCAGATGCTAGTAGTTTTATTTCCTCTTTTCTTCTCCACCCGGTCCAGAGCTCATGACGACTTCTCCTGGCCATGACCCATTTCTGCAGCCCTTAAATATAATATCACCATGCACTGCGCCCCTGAATATAATTGTGTCACACACTGTAAAGTAAAGCGCCACATACACAGTGCCCCCTGTAGATAGCGCCAACCCCCCATGTAGACAGCGCCACACACACACACACAGACACACCCTGTAGATAGCGCCACACACCCCCCCCCCTGTAGATAGCGCCACACACACACACACAACCCCCTGTAGAGAGCGTCACACAGCCCCCTATAGATAGAGCCACACAGCACTCCCCCTTGTATATAGTGCCACACAGTGCTCCCTTCCTTATATATAGTACCACACAGCGCTCCCTTCCTTATATATAGTGCCACACAGAGCTCCCCCTCTTGTATATAGTGCTACACAGCGTGGCTACAGTGCAGCCCTGGTATGACATTTTATCCCACATGACTGCTGCAGTCCGTGATTGGCCTGTGATTGGCTGCAGCGGTCACATGGGGTGAAACGTTATCCCAGGAGGCCGGCCCAGACCAAGAAACAGAATTCTGGGCAAGAATAAGATTTAAATTTTTTCTAAATTGCGTTTTTACATAACATCTGTTATTTGTTGCGAGTTTTACCTCCCTATTGAATAAAATGGGGAAAACCCGAAACAAATGAGCAGTATTTACACAAATACAATTGACATGCTGCGGAATAAAAAAAAAAACGCAGGTCAATTTCTGAGCTTTCTTTCCCCACTTATCATTTACGCAGTGTGTGGATGAAAATTGTTCGCATCTAATCTACTCTGGTGCTACTGTATTAGGGCTTGTCCACACTTAACGGAATTACAGAATACAGTAGCGGCAAAGTGAGTGAGATTTACCAAATCTCATCCAAACGCTGCGTAAAATTTCTGACCAGACATTTGTCCTGCGGTGCGTATTTCTCGTACTGCAGCATGTCAATTCCTGCTGCGGAAAGTGGACAGAATTGCTGCGTTTTTTCAGAGGAGATGTCACCATCCCCCAACATTGATAAAAACGCATATATATATATATATATATATATATATATATATATATACACAAATATATATATACACACACACACTATACATATGTGTAAATATATATATATTGTGAGGGTTTATCATCAGGAGAAGTTGGTAAAGCGGTTTCTTAGTAGCCAGAGACAGGGACACCGTGCATTAAAGTTCATAACAGGGCTTTGCCTGTGTTTTATTCTTGTCAAAGAAACAGCCTCTTGTACAACAAGGCAAAATACAAAATAAATCCTGCTCGTCTGAGCACTAACTAAACAAGATATTATCTAACTATACCAAGTGTCTTCCTACCAGGCACTGGACACAAAGTAACACGGTCTTTACTCACATAGAATACAGGCTACTCCAGACTTAGTAGTCTCCGGTCTGAGTCAGGGGTGAGATTTTCACACACTGTGTCTGCACCTTTTTATACACAGGCTGCAGGTGGAGCTAATTGAGCAGCAACCTTGTCCTACAAACAGAGATGGACTAGGGATTGGGGTACCCGCCCTGCTCTTCCCCAATCCAACTCCAGGCCCTTTTTCCGGCTTTTCCTTAAGCCGAGATTGGAAAGCTAGAGCTTTCTATTGCAAAAAATACTCATTCCCTGGAGTCTAGGATACATATGACAGGATTCTAGGGGAAATGTACCTTCCCTCAATGACTTTACCTGTCACTGTCTCACATACCCTCTTCCTCTGTTCGAGCCCGTGGGATCGGACACATTTAGCTACAAGGCAGTGTGTCCTAGACAAAGCATCAGCATTGCCCTGCAGTTTTCCTGCTCTGTGTTCCACAGTATATTTGAAGTTCTGCAAAGTAAGAAACCACCCTGTAACTCTTGAATTTCTCTCTTTAGCTTGACACATCCACGTAAGAGGAGAATGGTCTGTAACCAACCTAAACCGACGACCCAATAAATAATATCTCAGGGACTCAAGTGCCCACTTAATGGCCAAGCACTCACGTTCAACTATGCTATAGTTTTTCTCAGCCGGGGTAAGCTTTCTGCTCAAATAGGTCACAGGATGTTCCTCACCACCCACCTCTTGTGACAGAACTGCTTCGAGCCCCACATCAGAAGCATCAGTTTGGACAACAAACTCCTTTTTGAAGTCAGGAGTGACTAAGACTGGTTGGTTACACAGGGCCAGTTTCAACTCTTGAAAGGCGCTTTCAGCCTTCGTGTCCCACTTGACCATGACAGACTTACTTCCCTTGGTAAGATCTGTCAGGGGCGCTGTTGTGCTGGCAAAGTTTGGAATGAACCTGCGGTAATAACCTACAATTCCTACGAAAGCTCTGACCTGCTTTTTGGTTGAGGGCTGGGGCCAGTTTTGGATAGCCTCAACTTTGTTGACCTGTGGCTTTATCACCCCTCTCCCAATTATGTACCCCAGATACCGTGCTTCCTCCAAGCCTAAGGAACATTTCTTTGGGTTTGCTGTTAACCCCGCGGCTCTGAGGGATTTTATTACTGCTTTTGGTAAGTGGCTTTCCCAGTCATCACTAAAGATTATAATGTCGTCCAGATATGCCGAAGCATACTGACGATGGGGTTTGAGGACTATGTCCATTAACCTTTGAAAGGTCGCTGGAGCCCCATGTAGCCCAAATGGTAAACAAATATATTGAAACAGACCATCCGGGGTGATGAACGCAGTTTTCTCTTTGGCGCCCTCCGTGCGGGGTACTTGCCAATAGCCTTTGGTTAAATCAAGTGTTGAAAAATACCTTGAATGTGTAATGATGGGGGTAGGGAAACGGACAAGTGAGCCCTAATCTACCCGCCACTCTGTCCCTGCCTACTTGCAACGACCCGCCCTAGGCGACGGGGTACAACTGGGCGGCGGTCCCTACGCTCAGTAAATGCACGAGACAAACAGACAAGGGTACACAAAGCTAAGGGAAATGGGGCAGTTGCCCACGGCAACACCGTGAGCAACAAGAGAGGTGGACGAGCCGAGTCAAACCAGGAGTGTACGAGGTACCAAACGCAGAGCAGGAGAGTAGTCAGTAAGCCAGGGTCAGTATGGAGCAGGATCAAATAGTAGAAGCTGTAGCTGGGCCAGGAAACCACACGAGAAGAATCACAAGCAAAGGAGGAACAGGAAAGGCAGGTATAAATAGACAGAGGGCGGGAGCTAGCTCCGTCTGGCCAGGCTGCGATAGGCTCTCCCACTCCTAAGCCTGCCATCCTGAGTGGTGGAAGATGGAGTCAGTCTCAGAGACATAGACTCAGGTGCAGACTGATTACCTATGGGCGTATACACAGAAGTTGTGCCTGGCAGATCCTTTACAGAATGGCACAGTCTCTCTATTAACTCGTCAACTCTTGGCATTGGGTATGCGTCAAACTTTGACATCTCATTTAACTTGCGGAAGTCGTTACAGAAACGTAATGACCCATCTGGTTTCGGAATCATTACAATGGGACTGGACCACTCAATTTTTGACTCTTCAATAATCCCAAGGTCTAGCATTTTCTTGACCTCCTCAGATATGGCTTGTCTGTGAGCTTCAGGGACTCTGCAGGGTTTCAAGTGGACCCGAACCTGAGGCTCGGTCACAATGTCATGTTTTATTATACTAGTCTGTCCTGGCAGTTCTGAAAACACGTCTGTGTTTCTCTGCACAAACTCTTTTGTCTCCTGTTTCTGTGGCTTTGCGAGGGATTCTGATACTATAGGGGGTACTTACTGCCACGAGGGTCTCTCTTTCTTTCCATGGCTTAATTAAGTTTACATGGTATAACTGCACTGTCTTCCTTTTACCTGGTTGGTAAACTTTATAATTTACATCCCCCACCTTTTCAATTATCTCATACGGCCCTTGCCATCTAGCAAGAAATTTTGCTTTCTACGGTTGGCACTAAGACCAACACTCGATAACCAGAGTTAAAATTTCTAACTTTAGCAGTTCGGTTATACACCCTGCTCTGAGCATCCTGAGCTTGCTCCAAGTTTTCCTTAACTATCGGCATGACCGCAGCGATTCGGTCTTGCATCAACGTGACATGCTCAATTACACTCTTATAAGGTGTGGACTCTTGCTCCCAGGTTTCCGTGGCTATGTCCAGGAGACCAGGGGGTTGTCTGCCGTATACAAGTTCAAAAGGAGACAACCCTGTGGATGATTGAGGAACTTCACGTACAGCGAACATCAAATAGGGCAGAAGACAGTCCCAATCCTTCCCATCCTTACTAACCACCTTCCTCAACATGCCTTTTAATGTCTTATTGAATCTTTCGACAAGACCATCAGTTTGAGGGTGATATATAGAGGTACGCAGGTGTTTAATTTTCAGCAGTTTACATAATTCCTTAGTGATTTTGGTCATAAAGGGAGTTCCCTGATCGGTAAGGATTTCTTTAGGTAAACCAGTACGGGAAAACATGTAAAACAACTCTCTTGCAATGGCTTTTGAAGAGGAATTTCGCAAAGGGACTGCCTCAGGGTAGCGTGTGGCATAGTCCAACACCACTAGGATATATTGATGTCCTTGTAATGACATAGATAGGGAAAAGACAAGTGAGCCCTAATCTACCCACCACTCAGTCCCTGCCTACTTGCAACGACCCGCCCTAGGCGACGGGGTACAACTGGGCGACGGTCCCTACACTCAGTAAGACACGGCAGACAACCAGACAAGCAAACACAGAACAAAGGGAAACGGGGCAGTTGCCCACGGAAACACCGTGAGCAACAAGAGTAGTAAACGAGCCGAGTCAAACCGGGAGAGTACGAGGTGCCACACGCAGAGCAGGAGAGTAGTGAACAAGCCGAGTCAAACCAGGAGTGTACGAGGTACCAAACACAGAGCAGAAGAGTAAGCAGTAAGCCAGGGTCAATACGAAGCAGGGACAAGTAGTTCAAGAAGCTGCAGAAGGGCCAGGAAACCAACAGAGAGGAATCACAAGCAAGGAGGAACAGGAAAGGCAGGTATAAATAGACAGAGGGCGGGAGCTAGCTCCATCTGGCCAGGCTGTGATAGGCTCTCCCACTCCTAAGCCTGCCATCCTGAGTGGTGGAAGATGGAGTCAGTCTTACAGATATAGAAGCAGGTGCAGACTGATTACTTATGGGCGTGGATACAGAAGCTGTGCCTGGCAGATCCTTAACAGTCCTCTAGAGGATTTGACTAAAGGGCCGACCAGATCCATGGCAATTCTTTCAAAAGGGATGGGACTAAAATGTGGCATAGGAGCCGTTATCTGACACTCCGGGCAGGACTCGCAATACCTCTGAACTTCCGTATATACCCCCGGCCAGAAGAATCGTTGTAAGATACACTCTCTGGTCTTTTCGCAACCTAGATGTCCACCCAGCATGTGTTTATGAGCCAGGTCCAACACCGTTCTACGATACGGTTGGGGTATCACCAGCTGTTCAACAACCTCCCCACGTATGTTATCTATCCGATACAGCAAATCCTGGTTAACCGCCATGTGTGGAAACACCTTATCAGCCCCTGGACGTTGAAGCACTCCATTCAATACCTTAGTATTTTCCCTGGCTTTTACCAATGTGGGATCGCTAAGTTGAGCAGTCCCAAAATTGTTACGTGATACATTTAACTCTGGTATATCAGAAATTTCCTCCTGCTCATCTGTTTCACCAGCAAAAACAGCCAGAGGAAATTTATCAGGCTCAGTGGTCACCCCTACTGCTGGCACCTCAGCATCCTCGTTAAAGGGTTTTGGGCTAATCACAGCGCACTCATTAATACCATCATTAACATTTACAGTGGAGGTTACATCTTTCTTCCTCCACAAGTCCCAGAACACTGGGAAGTCTCTCCCCAGGATCACATTGTGCATCAGGGACTTGACCACACCCACTTCATGGCAAGCGGTTCCACAGGAAGTCTCTAGAGTGACCAAAGCGGTGGGGTATTCTTTAGTGTCTCCATGAATGCACAGGACCCCTATACTATGTCCTCTGAATGTTCCAGGGTCTATCAGGCTGGCATGCACTAGGGTAACCAGACTCCCAGAATCCAGCAAGGCACTCACAGTACACCCTTCCACTTTTCCGACACACATTTGTTGTTCAGTCTCGTAAACCGTCTCAGCAGAACAAACAGGACGTGCAAACAAGGATATTCCCCTTGCTGCATCACACTCCATTGGCACAGTAGTCAGGGGACAATTGGCAGCAATATGCCCAGGTCCATAACACCGCCAGCACTGTATGCGGCCCCGGTCCCCAACTTGAGACCCTGGTCTGGCCTTCAGTGTCTCTCTGGGATTTCTTCCCTCCGTCTGCTCCCCTTCTGAGCCACCTCCCTTAAAGACATTTCTCACCCCTCTAGTAAATGGAACAGTCTTACCGGGTGCTCCGCACGATTTGCTGTTCCTGGGGTTAGAACATCCAGGCGGTACTTCTTGGAGTAGATCCTGAGTAGCTCTGTACCTTTCAATTAGATTCACCAGCTGTTCCGCATCTGTAGGATCTCCTTGACCGACCCAACGCTGAACCTTCGGTGGTAAGGAGCGGATGTATTTGTCAAGCACCACTCTCTCCACGATCTGCGCAGGGGTTGATTCCTCTGGCTGTAGCCATTTCCTTGCAAGATGGACAAGATCATACATTTGTGATCTGGCAGGTAGGTGTTCCACAAAAGTCCAGTTGTGCACCCGTCGAGCACACACATTCATATTAACACCCAGACGGGCAAGGATCTCACCCTTCAGCTTGGAGTAATCCTTGGCATCCTGCTCATTGAGATCAAAGTACGCCTTTTGCGGCTCTCCGGTTAGGAAAGGTGCCACCACTGCTGCCCACTGATCTGAAGATAACTTCTCTCGTTCTGCCACTCGCTCAAACACCATGAGATAGGCCTCAACGTCGTCGGTGGGTATCCTCTTCTGCAGAGATGTCTGTACCGCTGACCTCTCCACTGAGGCCTGAATTTGGTCTTGCAAATGGTGATTAATTTGCTGCTGTTCTTTTAAGGCCAGTCTGTGGGCTTCACCCAGCAGAATATTGGTTTCAGCCTGTGCACGCATGGCTTCCTCATGCACCATTCGCTGAGTCGCGCTGGTTTCTTGCAGAGCTGTGCTTATCTTCCCCTGGTTGATATTAGCCTGAATCAGCTGTTTTAAGTATTTCATCCATTTTAACAGTCTCTTTTTCTGGCCCTGTTCCCGCCTTCACCCAAGACATACACTTCCAAGCACTCTCGGGGGGGAAAAAAAATTGTGTTGTTGCCCCTAGCAACGATTTTCCGCTTGGAGCAGCAAAAGTCCTTTTAAATAGGTGTATGTCTCTTTAAGACCGTGCCCGCATCTGCCACCATATGTGAGGGTTTAGCATCAGGAGAAGTTGGTACAGCGGTTTCTTAGTAGCCAGAGACAGGGACACCGTGCATTAAAGTTCATAACAGGGCTTTGCCTGTGTTTTATTCTTGTCAAAGAAACAGCCTCTTGTACAACAAGGCAAAATACAAAATAAATCCTGCTCGTCTGAGCACTAACTAAACAAGATATTATCTAACTATACCAAGTGCCTTCCTAGCAGGCACTGGACACAAAGTAACACAGGTCTTTACTCACATAGAATACAGGCTACTCCAGACTTAGTAGTCTCCGGTCTGAGTCAGGGGTGAGATTTTCACACACTGTGTCTGCACCTGTTTATACACAGGCTGCAGGTGCAGCTAATTGAGCAGCAGCCTTGTCCTACAAACAGAGGTGGACTAGGGATTGGGGTACCCGCCCTGCTCTTCCCCAATCCAACTCCAGGCCCTTTTTCTGGCTTTTCCTTAAGCCGAGATTGGAAAGCTAGAGCTTTCTATTGCAAAAAATACTCATTCCCTGGAGTCTAGGATACATATGACAGGATTCTAGGGGAAATGTACCTTCCCACAATGACTTTACCTGTCACTGTCTCACAATATACATACATACATACATACACACACACACACACACACACACACACACACACATACATACATACATACATACATACATACATATGTACACATCACAGACACACATGAGTATGCACATTATACACATATAAAGTACACATTGTAAACACACATGAGTATGCACATTATACACATATAAAGTACACATTGTAAACACACATGCACTTACCTTTTATGTAGGATATTTGTGAAGGGTGTTCAGCAGGTTGATGTGGTGGGAGTCTTCACACAGCGTTTCTCCTGCTCACAGCCGACACAGAGCCCGCAGACAGTCTCCCCTCCCACATGTCCCGACTGCTAGCAGCAGGAGGAGAGATGTGTAGAGCAGGGAAGGGGGCTGGAGGGGGAGCTTCCGCACAGACCACGGCTGCTACGAAGCTACAGAAGCTCCCCTCGCCTCATGACAGGTGATCCTGTCTGCTGGGCCCTGTATCTAAGCCTAAAACAATATAGGCTTAGATACAGGGCCCAGCAGACAGGATCACATAATTTTGATGGCCCTGTATCTAAGCCTACCACATGGCGACACCACTGAAGGGGTTGTTCCTACAAAACACATGCATCCCCTATCCTTCAGATGGGTCTTCAGTTGCTTATGGGCCTAAGCACCGGCGGCATGGATTGTTGAAGGGGATTTTAACATTCAGTTTTCAGAAATAATGGATAGAATGTCTCTGTTGGATAAACCCAGTCTTGCCTTTTATCAGATTTCCGTAGATTGATACGCGCACACGCCTTATATGATATGTGGCGTATTAATAACATGATCAACCGATCATTTACCTTTTTCTCCCAACCCCATAATACCTACACTATACTATCCCTTTGGTAATACTCTTGCGCTCCACTTGCTCTGCATCGCTAAGATAAAACGCATTTCCTTGTCCTATCATGCTCCTCTAGTCCTCACCCACTCTCTTACTCCCCCATCTAGAGGATGCCATTGGTACCATAGGGGCAGCCATCTGAGGCTCTTGGGGGGGGGGGGGCCAAAAGAACATTGCAGTTTTGTCACATTTTTTGCCACGAATCGCTGCAAAAATTGAGGCAAAACTGCATTGTGTATGTCCTGCAAAAGGACCTGCAGACATAATGTCAGATTACCTTTTGTTTGCAGTTCTTGTTACTGTTGAAACATCTGCAGGTCACATGACCAAGCAGACAGGTCCTAGTACACCTCCTTTCTTAGCCCTGCAGCATGCCCAAACAGTAGTTTACGTCCACATATACCTGTATGGCATTGCCATACCCGGGAGAACCCGCTTAACGGTTTGAAGTATTTGTCTTCAGTGGCACGAACTGGGCAAAACATATTGGGCACTAAAATGGCATATACCTGTGGAAAATTGCAATTTTCACTTTGCACCATCCACTAAGCGTTCATTTCTAATAATAAAAAAAAACCCTGTGGGGTCAAAATGCTTACTACATCCCTTAAAAAAATACCTTGAGGGGTACAGTTTCCAAAATGGGGGTCACTACTTGGGGGTTTGTTTTACTATTTGACCCAAGAGCCCTGCAACTGTGGGCTAATGCTGCGAAAATCACCAAAATAGGCCTCACATGCGCATTTGCTAATCCTAAGCCCTGTCATATGTGCAGGCAAATGATAAATGCCTTGAGGGATGTAGTTTACAAAATGGGGTCACTTCTCAGGATTTTCCACTCTACTCTGGTAACTAAGGGAGCTCTGCAAAAGCGACATTGCTGTACAGCAAAAATCTGTGCTCTAAAAGCCAAATGCTGCACCTTCATTTTGAGCTCTGCCATGTGCCAAAACACCAGTTTACGGCCACACATGGGGTATTGCCATACTTGGGAGAAATTGGGTAACAAATTATGTGTTGGTTTTTCTCCTATTACCCGTTTTTTGCTAACTCAAAAACGTCTGGATATACGGAGAAAAACAGCTCAAGGGAAAACAGCTCCTGATTTTCAGCCATTTTTTCAGCAACTCGCGACTTTCGCAGCATTTATCGCAGCATTTTTTATGGCCGTTTTTGGAGCTGTTTTCAATAGAGTCTATGAAAAACGGCTCCAAAAAACGTCCCCAGAATGATCTGCACTTCTTTTTCGCGTCCGTTTTTTTTACGCGGCCGTTTTTCAAAATGGCCTGTCGGAATTCCGAATTTTCCGAATTTTTGGCCGTTTTTCGGGCGTTTACGGCCCTAAAAACGGCTGAAAAATAGGCCGTGTGAACATACCCTAACACTTTCTCCTGAGCTAATGGAGAAGATCATTGAAATTATGTTAGCAGGTCATTTTGTGGCAGGGCTGAAATGCAGTAGAAATGTTTTTTTTGTGATTAAGTTAATTTTCATGGCAAGGAATAACTTTGCAATTAATTGCAATTCATCTGATCACTCTTCATAACAATCTAGAGTTAATGCAAATTGCCACTGTAAAAACTGAAGCAGCAAAATTTGTGTCAGTCAGTTCTTTTGGCCAGGACTGTACACTGTACACATGAATAACCTGGGACACATGCCGCACATGTGCCACTCACACATAGAACACATGCCGCACACACGCCACTGAAACCTAGAACACTAACTTACAATGGGGTTTATCGGGCTAGGGCGTTGTTTAAAGTGTAGTACTACCTGTATTTTTCCCGTCAAATCTGACGGAAACTGCGACAGAGGCTCTGACGCAGATGCGAACAGAACTTCTCTGCAGCTACTGGGAGTGTTGGTTTACTGTATACAGTAATAAAGAGAGTGGCACTGCTTAGCAGCTGTTGTATTCCAAGTCCAGTGGCTGCTTACGGACTCTTATCAAATGATGTCTGAGAAATCTACCGATGCGACTCCACTTTTATCGACCAAACAGTGGAGTAACCAATGCTGGGCTGATGCACAGACTCTTCCCTTCTGGGGAAAGGAAGCACTGTGTCACGTAGGGTTCGTGGACCCACTGGGCCGTACCGCCATAGTTCATATAGGGTACCTGTGGCAGCTCGGACAGTAGCAAGGCAGGCTTGGCAGGAACTAGGCAGCAAGAAGACGTCAGGCGTGGAGAAGCAGGACAGGCGTGGTATACAGCATAGCACTAGAACAGGATACAGGATACAGGAACAGGGAACACTGGAAGCAGAAAACACTAGGGGACCATTTGCAAGACAGACTTGGAATACGACAACAACGCTCAGGCGTGGGAGGATGGGGCTGGGACCTTCATATAGCCCAGGGTGCTCTGAGAGCAATTAGCTAAATCTCCAACATGTGTGCGCTCTGGATTCTTAAGTCTGGACTGAGCTCGTGAGTGCACCCTGGTGGTCACTGTGAAGTAGGACAGCTGTATGTGCAGACATCTCTTGAGAGAAGGGCGTCGACTGGATGGAAGGAGTTCAGGGTCAGCGACCACGGACTTTACAGTATCCCCCTCTTACGCCCCCTCCTCTTGGGACCAGAACGAGAGAGAAACCTCTTAATGAGGGTAGGAGCGTTGAGATTCTTCTCTAGCTCCCAGGACCTCTCTTATGGACCAAACCCCCTCCAATCCACCAAATAAAAAGTCTTTCCTCTCACTCTCTTGGTGTCAAAGATCTCCTTAACCTCGAAGGTGTCTGAAGGGCCACTGGAGGCCACCGCAGGACTAGGAGACTTGGTAAAGCGGTTCAGAATCACTTGTTTCAGGAGAGAAACATGGAAGGAGTTGGGGATCTTGAGGGTTGGAGGCAGCCGAAGCTTGTAGGCGACAGGGTTGATCTGCTGCAGGATCTCGAAGGGACCGAGGAACCTGGGAGCAAATTTGTACGACGGCACCCTCAGTCGAATATTCCGGGAGGACAGCCAGACCTTCGTGCCAGGAAGAAACTGAGGAGGTTCTCTTCTCCTTATGTCCGCCTTCCGCTTCATGCGGTTGACCGCCAGCAGGATGGAGGATCGAGTCTGCTGCTAAATCTGCAGAAAGTCCCCAAAAGCCATGTTAGCAGCTGGCACCTCGGACGTAACAGGAACCGTGAGAGGAATTCTGTGTGGACTCGCTGGTATGATTGTTATAAGACAACTCAGCCCACGGAAGCAACTGCACCCAGTCATGCTTGTAATGATGGGCGTAGGGAAACAGACAAGTGAGCCCTAATCTACCCGCCACTCAGTCCCTGCCTACTTGCAACGACCCGCCCTAGGCGACGGGGTACAACTGGGCGACGGTCCCTACACTCAATAAGTGAACGACAGACAAACAGACAAGGGAACATAGAACCTAAGGGAAACGGGCCAGTTGCCCACGGCAACACCGTGAGCAACAAGAGTAGTAAACGAGCCGAGTCAAACCAGGAGAGTACGAGGTACCAAACGCAGAGCAGGAGAGTAGTGAACAAGCCGAGTAAAACCAGGAGAGCACGAGGTACCAAACGCAGAGCAGGAGAGTAGTCAACAAGCCAGGGTCAATACGAAGCAGGGAAAAATAGTACAAGAAGCTGCAGCAGGGCCAGGAAACCAACAGAGAAGATTCACAATCAAGGAGGAACAGGAAAGGCAGGTATAAATAGACAGAGGGCGGGAGCTAGATCCGTCTGGCCAGGCTGCGATAGGCTCTCCCACTCCTAAGCCTGCCATCCTGAGTGGTGGAAGATGGAGTCAGTCTCACAGACCTAGAAGCTGGTGCAGACTGATTACCTATGGGCATTGATAAAGAAGCTGTGCCTGGCAGATCCTTTACAATGCTGCTTGGAGATGAAGTGGCGTAGGTAGTTCTCCAAGATCTGATTGATCCTCTCGACCTGACCATTAGACTGAGGATGGTAGGCCGATGAAAAGTCCAACTTTATACCTAGGAGTCCACAGAGCGCTCTCCAGGACTTCGAGGTGAACTGAACCCCCCGATCAGACACAATATTCTGCAGCAAGCCGTGCAGGCGGAAGATGTCTTGGATGAACAGCTTAGCAAGCAAAGGAGCAGAAGGAAGTGGGCCATCTTTGAAAATCGATCCACCACCACCCAGACAGTACTGCATCTGGCAGAGAGAGGCAGGTTCGTAATAAAATCCATAGCTATATGCTGCCAGGGGGTATTGGGCACAGGCAATGACTGGAGCAGACCAGCAGGTCTGGAGTGAGCGACCTTGTTGGCTGCACATACTGAACAGGAAGAAACAAAGTCCATAATGTCCTTGGGCAGCGTGGGCCACCAGAAATGATGAGCAATCAGATCCCGAGTCTTACGGGTCCCCGCGTGACCTGCCAGTCTAGAGGAGTGTCCCCAGTGGAGGATTCTTCCACGGTCAGCCAGGCGCACAAAAGTCCTCCCTGGAGGAATGTCCCCAACTTGCAGGGGTTTGACAGAGACCAATGCAGGACGGATCAATAATGTTCTGTGGAATCTCCATGGTGTCCTCTTTCTCAAAAGACCTGGACAAGGCATCGGCCCTCACATTCTTGTCGGCCGGGCGATAATGGAGATCAAACTTGAACCTGGTAAAGAACAGTGACCACTTGGCCTGACGAGGGTTCAGCAGTTGGGCTGTCTGAAGATAGGTGATGTTCTTATGGTCCGTAAAAATCAGGATGGCATGAGCTGCGCCCTCTAGTAGATGTCTCCACTCCTCCAGAGCCAATTTGATGGCCAGTAACTCCCGATCCCCAATCGAGAAGTTGCGTTCTGCGGAAAAAAGAGCTTATAAGAATATCAACATACCATTTGCTTGCCCTTGGAGCCTCTCTGGAACAGGAGTGCACCAGCACCAACAGACGATGCGTCCACCTTCAACGAGAACTGTAGAGAGACATCTGGATGATGGAGGATAGAGGCTGACGTGAAGGCACTCTTCAGGCGATTAAATGCCGACTCTGCCTCAGGAATTCACGCCTTGGCGTTCATGCCCTTAGTGAGATCAGAGATAGAAGAAGTCAGTGAGGAGAAGTTTGGAATAAACGTCTGTAAAAATTGGCGAATCCCAGAAAGCGCTGTATGGCCCTCAAGCCTTGAGGGCGTGGCCATTCCAGGACAGACTTGACCTTTTCAGGATCTATCTCGAGACCTCGATTCGAGACGATATAGCCCAGGGACGGTAGAGCATCTTTTTCAAACACGCACTTTTCCAACTTAGCGTACAGATGATTCTCCCTTAACCGCAGCAAAACTTGACGGACATGTCTCTGATGCGTCATAGGATCCGGAGAAAAATCAAGATGATATCAAGGTAGACTACTACACAAACACAGTGGAGGTCACAAAAATGTCATTAACAAACTCCTGGAAGATCACAGGAGCATTATACAGGCCGAAGGGCATTACTAGATATTCATAGTGTCCATCACGGGTGTTAAATGCAGTCTTCCATTCATCACCCTGGCGAATCCGGACTAGATTGTAAGCCCCACGCAGGTCTAGTTTTGAAAAAATCTTGGCACCATGTATACGATTAAACAGTTCTGAGATCAGTGGCAACGGACATTTATTTTTCACCGTGATCTGGTTGAGACCTCGGTAGTCAATACAAGGACGAAGAGAACCATACTTCTTTTTGATGAAGAAGAACCCGGCTCCTGCCGGGGAGGAAGACTTCCATATGAAGCCCCTCTCCAAGTTCTCTTTCACATAGGCGGACATGGACAGTGTCTCTGGCAAGGAGAGAGGTTATACCCTACCACGGGGAAGGGATGCACCAGGAATCAGCTCGATAGGGCAGTCATACGCCCGGTGTGGAGGCAATGTCTCCTCCTCCCTCTTGCTGAAGACGTCCGAAAATGCAGCATAATGACCGAGGCAGCGAAGGCTGAGCCGAACGAATCTGCACCAGGCATCGGCTTTGACACTCAGGGCCCCATTGGAGAACCTCTCCAGAATTCCAGTCCAGGACTGGGGCATGTAGTCGGAGCCAAGGCAGGCCCAGCAACACAGGGTTAATGGCTTTGAATATGACATAGAACGACAGGAGTTCGGAGTGAAGAGCTCCCACTTGGAGCCTCAGCGGCTTGGTCACAGCTATAACTGGGTCTAGCAGAGGTAGTCCATTCACTGATGCAACCATCATTGGCCTCTCAAGGGGGGTGGTGGGTAATTGAAGATCCACCAGGTCTCTATGGATGAAATTAGCAGCGGATCCAGAGTCCAGATACGTAGAGACCTGATGCGTTCTCTCGCCGTACACTGTGGTCACTGGTATGGTCAATTTAGAAAGAAGTCCTTTCTTGCCCAAGGTTGTCTCTCCTAGCAACCCTAGGCTTTGGGGTTTTTGGGGACACAGGTGCACAAGATGGCCACCGAGGCCGCAATATAGACAGAGTCCTGAAGTGCGTTTGCGTTGCCCCTCCTGGATGGATAGCTTACACTGGTCCATTATCACAGACTCCTTAGGAGGACAGACTAGGAAGGCCTCCCTCCCGACTAACATCTTGGAGGCGTTCTCGGATCCGCATATCAATCCGGGCGGACAGAAGGATGAGGTCACCCAGGGTAGATGGCAGGTCTCGAGCGGCAAGTTCCTCCTTAATTTTCGGAGACAGTCCATGCCAGATTGCAGCCACCAGGGCCTCATTGCTCCATAACAGTCCTCCCGCCAGGGTGCGGAAGTGGATGGCATACTCGCTCACGGAGGTGTCGCCTTGGCGTAGGTTAACCCGTTAGTGACCGCCAATACGCCTTTTAACGACGGCCACTAACGGTCTTTATTCTGATGCATATGCCTTTTTACGGCACTGCATCAGGATAAAGTAAACAGAGCAGGGAGCTGTCAAATCTCCGTGCTCTGAGCTGCCAGAGGCAGCTGAGGGCTGGGGGCGTCCCTGCTCTGCCGTGTGAGATCGATATTAGTATTAACCCCTCAGATGCGGTCAATGGCGGATTAAGTAGACCATAGGCCCTGGGCTGTTACCCATAGTTGGGCCCCCCTTCTCCACCGCCGCCCTGTAACTATTGTTAACACTTCCTTTTTGTCCAGCCATTAACAAATGGGTGTTACTACTCCCCTTGTGAAAAGGCTGTGTCCCCACATACTGACAGTCTCCAACCATCGCTGACAGTATCGCACTGTGTAGGGACACATTCTCCTGACAAGGGGAATAGTAACACTTATTTGTCTATCAGTCCTGGACTGCACAAAGACTTTGTGAAATACAAGGATTTCCTATAATAAACATGTCAGTAGAGATGACAGATTGTCTATAAATCTAGTGACTCACAGGTGACGACGTAGTTTTTTTCCTCTTCTCCTTCCAGTCCAGACTTCATGACGACTTTTCCCGGCCATGACCCATTTCTGCAGAATTTGCCACTCAGATGTCTTTGGCTCCTCACTTTTCCAACATTTCCACACCTATAAACAAAGATAATATTATCATGGTGCCACACACTGTGCCCCTAAATATAATAGCACCAAACACTGCGCCCCTGAATAAAATAGTACAAACACTGTGCCCCTAAATATTATAGCACCATAGACTGCGCCCCTGAATATAATTGTGTCAAACACTGTAGATGGCACCACACACAGCCCCTTGTAAATAGCGCTACACAGTCCTCCCCCTCTGTAAATAGCGTCACATAGCCCTCCCCCTCTTGTATATAGTGCTACACAGCAATCCCCCTTAGATATAGTGATACACAGCGCTCCCTTCTATATAGTGCTATACAACATTCCCCCCTTGTATATTGTGCTACACAGCGTCTCCCCCGTTGGACCTGCAGCTCTTGTAATTGCTCAGTATAATGTCCCCCGTAGCTGCCCCCACAGTATAATGCCCTTGATAGCTGCGACACAGTATACTGCCTCCATAGCTGCGACACAGTATAATATCCCCATAGCTGCTACACAGTATATTGCCTCCATAGCTGCGACACAGTATAATGTCCCCATAGCTGTGACACAGTATAATGCCCCATAGCTGCGACACAGTATAATGCCCCATAGCTGTGACACAGTATAATGCCTCCATAGCTGCGACACAGTATAATGTCCCCATAGCTTTGACACAGTATAATGCCCCATAGCTGTGACACAGTATAATGCCCCCATAGCTGTGACACAGTATAATGCCTCCATAGCTGCGACACAGTATAATATCCCCATAGCTGCTACACGGTATATTGCCCCCATAGCTGCGACACCGTATAATGCCCCATAGAGGTGACACAGTATAATGCCCCATAGAGGTGACACAGTATAATGCCCCATAGAGGTGACACAGTATAATGCCCCATAGAGGTGACACAGTATAATGCCCCATAGAGGTGACACAGTATAATGCCCCATAGAGGTGACACAGTATAATGCCCCATAGAGGTGACACAGTATAATGCCCCATAGCTGACACAGTATAATGCCCCATAGTTGCAACACAGTATAATGCCCCATAGCTGCAACTCAGTATAAGGGTATGTTCACACGCTGAGAGGCAGTTACGTGTGAAAAGACAGACTGTTAACAGCTGCCTCGTTTCACACGTAAAAGCTCCTCCTCGTAATTTACGAGGCGTCTGAGACGCTCGTAAACCTTGAGCCGTGCTTCATTGATTTCAATGAAGAACGGCTCAAATTACGTGGCAAAGAAGTGCCCTGCACTTCTTTGCCGAGGCAGTAAATTTACGGGTCGTCGTTTGACAGCTGTCAAACGACGACTCGTAAATAACAGGTCGTCTGCACAGTACGTCGGCAAACCCATTCAAATGAATGGGCAGATGTTTGCCGACGTATTGTAGCCATATTTTCAGACGTAAAACGAGGCATAATACGCCTCGTATACGTCTGAAATTTGGCCGTGTGAACATACCCTAATGCCCCATAGCTGACACAGTATAATGCCCCATAGTTGCAACACAGTATAATGCCCCATAGCTGCAACACAGTATAATGCCCCATAGCTGCAACACAGTATAATGCCCCATAGCTGACACAGTATAATGCCCCATAGCTGACACAGTATAATGCCCCATAGCTGACACAGTATAATGTCCCATAGCTGACACAGTATAATGCCCCATAGCTGACACAGCATAATGCCCCATAGCTGACACAGCATAATGCTCCATAGCTGACACAGCATAATGCCCCATAGCTGACACAGCATAATGCCCCATAGCTGACACAACATAATGCCCCATAGCTGACACAGCATAATGCCCCATAGCTGACACAGCATAATGCCCCATAGCTGACACAGTATAATGCCCCATAGCTGACACAGTATAATGCCCCATAGCTGACACAGTATAATGCCCCATAGCTGACACAGCATAATGCCCCATAGCTGACACAGCATAATGCCCCATAGCTAACACAGTATAATGCCCCATAGCTGACACAGTATAATGCCCCATAGCTGACACAGTATAATGCCCCATAGCTGACACAGTATAATGCCCCATAGCTGACACAGTATAATGCCCCATAGCTGACACAGTATAATGCCCCATAGCTGACACAGTATAATGCCCCATAGCTGACACAGCATAATGCACCATAGCTGACACAGCATAATGCCCCATAGCTGACACAGCATAATGCCCCATAGCTGACACAGCATAATGCCCCATAGCTGACACAGCATAATGTCCCATAGCTGACACAGCATAATGCCCCATATGTACGTACCTAATAAAAAATAAAACATAATTACTTACCTATCCCGGTTCCCACGACGGTGGGGGATGCGATGCTTCTCCTCCTCTGCACTGTGCTGTGAGTGACTCCGTGCAGACAGGCGCGATGACGTCACTACATCGCGCCTGCCTGCACCGAGCCGCTCACGGCAGAGTGAATGCTGGGGCGAGGCTCCAGCATTCAACCCAACTGAATCTGCGTCCTGCGGACGCAGATTCAGTTGGAGGCGGGCAGCGCTGGATAGTTTTTGAAGTTTGTGTGCGGTTCGGGCCGCGATGGGCCCCCTGGCAGCCTCTGGCCCCGATGGGCCCCCTGGCAGCCTCGGGCGACCGCCTGAACCGCCCATATTATAATCCGCCATTGGATGCGGTGCACAATAGCGTGCTCCGCATCTGAGTGGATTTGGAGAGATGGAGGGAGCTCCCTCTCTCTCCCACCGACACCCGGCGAAAAGATCGCCGAGTGTCTGTGTCTCTAATGGCAGCCAGGGGCCTAATAAAGGCCCCCAGGTCTGCCTGGAGCAAATGCCTGCTAGATCATGCTGTTTTAAACGGACAGGCAGTATTACACTGCAATACAAAAGTATTGCAGTGTATTATAATAGCGATCGGAGAATCACATATTAAAGTCCCCTAGTGGGACTAGTAAAAAAGTTAAAAAAAAGTTTAATAAAGTTAATGAAAATTTTTTTTTCAAAAAAAATGAAAAACCCACTTTTTCCCCTTACAAACTGCTTTACTATTAAAAACCCAAAATAAAGTAAAAAACGTATGCATATGTGGTATCGCCGCGTCTGTAACGACCCCGACTATAAATCTATTACATTATTTAACCCGAAAGGTGAACGGCGTAAAAATTTTTATAAAAAACGATGGAAAAATTGCTGTTTTCTGTGATTCCTGACTTAAACAAAATGTGATAAAAAGTGATCAAAAAGTCTACTCCAAACTGGTACCAATAAAAACGACAAGTCGTCCCGCAAAAAAAAAAGCCCTCATACAACCGCATCGGCAGAACAATAAAAAAGTTATGGCTCTTCAAATATGGAGACACAAAAACAAATAATTTTGAAAAAAAAGCGTTTTTACGATGTAAAAGTAGTAAACATACAAAAACTATACAAATTTGGTATCGTTGCAATTGTAACAACCCGCTGAATAAAGTTATTGTGTTATTTATATCACACGGTAAACGGCGTAGATTTAAGATGCGAAAAAGAGTGGCAACATTTCAGGTTCTGTTCTATTACCCCCCGAAATAATAAAAGTTAATCAATAAATAATATGTACCTCAAAATGGTGCTATTAAAAAATACAACTTGTCCGGCAAACAACAAGACCTTATACAGCTATGTCGACGCAAAAATAAAAAAGTTATAGCTCTTGGAATGCGACGATGGAAAAACTTAAAAAATGGCTTGGTCATTAAGGTTTAAAATAGGCTGGTCATTAAGGGTTTAATCAAGGAAGCCGCTGCAGATGAGACCCGTCCAGGCTCCTCAAACACCATGCGAAAAGTCCGGAGGAAGCCATGGAAGTCACGGGTTTCCGGTCCTTGTCTCTCCCAGATAGGGTTCGCCCATGCAAGAGCCTTGCCAGTGAAGAGAGAGATGATGAAAGCGACCCTTGCGCCGTCAGACGAAAATGTCCTAGTATACAGGCTGAAGTGGATCTGGCACTGGTTCAAAAATCCACGACAGGTATCTGCGTCTCCATCATAGCGGTCCGGTCCAGGAGGTGTAGTCTGAGGATCAACACTGCCAGGAGGTGTAGTAGGAGGAACAGCAGATTGTGCCTCCTGCCGACATGCGAGAATGTTCAAGGCCTGGAGGAGTTGGTCCTGTCGAGACAGGAGGTCTAGCATATCCGCCCTCATCTCTTGTGACGTCGTCGTGGTCTTGGATCGACCAACGGGGTCCAGGGCCTGAGCGTACTGTCATGAAGGGTTCGTGGACCCACTGGGCCGTACCGCCTTGGCGGTATGGCAGCTGGCCAATATGGCGCAGATCAGAGTCTATAGTTCATATAGGGTACCTGTGGCAGCTCAGACAGTAGCAAGGCAGGCTTGGCAGGAACTAGGCAGCATGTAGACCACAGGCGTGGAGAAGCAGGACAGGCGTGGTATACAGCACAGCCCTAGAACAGGATACAGGTTACAGGATACAGGAACAGGGAACACTGGGGGAGCAGAAAACACTAGGGGACCATTTGCAAGACAGACTTGGAATACGACATTAATGCTCAGGCGTGGGAGGATGGGGCTGGGACCTTCTTATAGCCCAGGGTGCTCTGGGAGCAATTAGCTCAATCTTCAACATGCGTGTGCTCTGGCTTCTTAAGTCTGGACTGAGCTCGTGAGCGCACCCTGGTGGTCACTTTGGAGCAGGATGGCCGTATGTGCAAACATCTCTTGAGAGAAGGACGTCGACTGGATGGAAGGAGTTTGTGGTCAGCGACCACGGATGTTACACACTGCTTCCTCTTTGCCACTTGAGCTGCTCGATTATATAGAGGCAGCACCTATCACCTATCCACAGGATAGTTGATAATTTTCTGATCTCTGGCGGCTGCACCACTGGGACTCCCACCCATTGTAAGAACAAGTGTTCTGAACCACTCAGATCCTCCTCTCTGCGACACAGCAGTGAGAAGCTTGAATGGAGCGTCAGTCGAGCACACGTCCGCTGCCCCATTTACTAACTATGAGATTCACGGAAATAGCCGAGCGCTGTCCTTTGCTATTTCCGTCATTCCAATAGACGATGAATGGAGTGGCAGTGCGCAAGCTGAACCACTGCTCCATTTAATGGCCTCCTCACTGCAGTCAAGCAGTGAGGAGGATGTGGGAGTTCAGAACCCTTGTTCTCACGAGTGCTTTGTGAGGCCTCATGCACACCAACGAAAAAACGCCCGTAATTACGAGCCGTAATTACGGCCCGTAATTACGGGCCCATAGACTTCTATTGGCCACGAGTACCTTCCCGTATGCTTACGGGAAGGTGCCCGTGACGTTGAAAAATATAGAACATGTCTTATTTCAGGCCGTAATAACGGCACGGGCAGGCCCATAGAAGTCTATGGGGCTCCCGTAATTACGGATGGCTACGTGTGTGCACCCGTAATTACAGGAGCGTTGCTAGGTGACGTCAGGGGATAGTCAGGCTGGGTTCACACAACCTATTTTCAGGCGTAAATGAGGCGTATTATGCCTCGATTTACGCCTGAAAATACGGCTCCAATACGCCGGAAAACATCTGCTCATTCATTTGAAAGAAGAGGCTGGACGCAGCACGAAGGGCTTCAGAGGGAAGCCTCCATGACAGACATAGTAGGGAAAGGGTTAAGAAAGTTGAGAGAAGGAGGGAGTAGAAGGGGGAGTTGGAAGAGGGGGAGGGAGGAGTTAGGGGACGTTGCCAGTCTTCCCGCTGTTTTCGGCATTGAGCCGGAAGCAGCGGGAGGAAGAGCAACCAAAGTTACAAACTCCCTCTGCTGCCGTGCTTGTCTCCTTACCTGGCCATGTCGGAGGTCTGCATGTTAGAGCAGCTGCGGGCAGCAGCTGCATTCCACGGTCCCGGGTGGTTGGAGGAGACCGTGGCAGCACTGTCCAGGATCCCGGAGGCGGGCTCGTCTCCATGCCAGGCCCGGCGCTCAGGGTCAGTGGATCTGAGGGACAGGCTCCCCTCCCCCGGCCCCCTCCCTAGTGCTAGTACTGCGGCGGCGGGGGGGGAGTTGGCACCCCGTGCTCCTGCTCGTATGAAGCAGAGAGCGTTGTCGGGGGCGGCGGTGGCTCAGGCCGGGTCACCCCATCGCTCCCGGCGGTCTCGCCCACCAGAACGCCTCAGTCCAGAGGTGGTCCCGCGGACACGGCGTCGCAAGGGGAGCCCTTCAAAGGACGCTGCAGGCCAGGCAGCTGGGAAGGCCGCTTCTTCCCAGGCCCTGCGTCCTGGCAGGAATCCCCAGCCGCGACGAGGTCCGGCGGTCCACAGGGGGTCGCAGGCCGGGCTCCCTGTCACCCCACCTCCATCTGACGCCGTATGCAGAGAGCAGCCCACGGCCGCCCCGCATGGTGATGTTCCGGCCAGGGGGCAGGCTTCCTCGAGACCTTCAGGGAGGACGCCTATATCATCAGCGGCGACGAGGCAACAGGTCCGGTCAGAAGTTTGGGTCCCTGCGGTCGGGTGGCAGGTTTCCGGCCCATCTGTCAGCATGTCGTTGTCCCCGTGTAGGAGATGTCGGTGGGATGGCCAGTCGTCGGCAAGAGAGGACCTGGAGGATGGCGAATTGGACGATTTTCAGCGAGGTCAGGATTTTCCGGCTGACGGGAACACAGCGCCTGGGCAGCCCGGTGAGTGTGTAACTCCTTCTTTGCCGTATCCAGCGATTTTTATGTCGGGTGTCGGGGGGGGCAGCGAGCACGGCATCGGCTGCAGGTAGCGGCGTCGTCGGGCGGGACGGCGTTGGCTTATCGGATTTAGTGGGTTGCTTGCGGGAGTTGGTCGGGCGCTTAGATAGGGCTGCGGCGCCTGTAGTTCCGGCAGGTTCCCCGGCGGTAGTTTGGGAAGGTCCTCGTGAGGTTGGTGTGTTACAGTCGCGTCCCGTGGTTGGGGAAGTGTTGGCGGCGTCTAGGGAAGCGGTCGCGGTGTCAGTTCAGACCGAGGCGCAAAAAGATGGTGATCGGATCCGGCTTGATGATCGTGCGAAGTTTATGTATGCTTCGAGGGTCCTTTAGGGGCACACCTAAAACAGGAGGTCCGGAAGGATGAGTACGTGGAGATCTTTTCTCTTCTGCCGCTTGCAAAATTCAATTTGGATAAAGGCAAGCGGTATGAGAGTAAGAAGGAGGAAGAGGAACGTCGGCGGTATAGGCTTATCCCGCAGACGTTCGTCAATTGGTCGCAAGCGTTTGCCATTTTAGCCAGCGTGATCGGAGAGAAGGCGCCTGAAAATTGCTTGGCGTTATTTTGCAATTTTGATGCCATCGGGGAGGCTCATAGGGCATACGGGGGTCAGGCGTGGTTGCGGTACGATGAGCAATTTCGACAGCGAAAGGCAGTTCGGCCGGCGATTCGGTGGGACCAGAAGGATATTGCGCTTTGGTTGAGGGTGACGGCTCCGTTGAAGCAGTCCTTTCCCGGGAGCGTTGGCCAAGGAGGTCAGTCTAGCCAGGCCGGGCAAGGTTCAGGGGCAAAACTTGGGTTCTGCTGGCAATTTAATGACGGCCAGTGTAAGTTCGGGGCCACATGTAAGTTCAAGCACGTGTGTTCAGAATGTAATGGTTCATCCCACGGGGCTGCCAAGTGTATGCGGAAGAAGCGGTCAGGGAACCAGTCCTCCTCAGCTTGTCAAGGGGTTGTCGCCGGTGAGGGTGGAAAGGATGGCCCCGTATATAAATGAATATCCAGATAGGGTTGCGGCCAAGTTAATTTATGAAGGGTTCAGTGTTGGTTTCGTTATTCCTCCGCCTCCTTATGAGGTTCCGGTTACTCGGCGCAATCTTAAGTCGGCTTACTTGCATTCTGAGATCGTATCGGAAAAACAGTTGAAGGAAGTTTCGTTGGGGCGCATGGCGGGGCCATTTGTTGATCCGCCAATAAATAATTTAGTGGTGTCCCCATTGGGTACTGTGCCGAAGCGGGAGCCCCAAAAATTTCGTTTAATTCAGCATTTATCTTTTCCCAAGGGCTCGTCAGTGAATGATGGGATTGATCATGAGTTATGCTCGGTAGTGTACACATCCTTTGACAAGGCGGTGGGACTAGTTCGCGCAGCGGGGCCCGGCGCGTTGCTAGCAAAAACCGACATTGAGGCGGCTTTTCGGTTGTTGCCAGTTCATCCAGAGAGCCAGCGGCTGTTGGGTTGTTTTTGGAATGGGGCTTTTTATGTGGATAGGAGTCTTCCTATGGGGTGTTCCCTTTCTTGCGCATATTTCGAGGCATTTAGTAGCTTCGTGGAATGGGTGACGAAGGGCGTAGCCGGGGTTGATTCTTTGATACATTATCTGGATGATTTTTTGTGCGTCGGCCCGGGGGGTTCGCCTATTTGCGGTAATTTGTTGCATTCCTTGCAGAAAGTTGCGAAGGACTTTGGGATTCCCTTGGCGCCGGGAAAGACTGAGGGCCCGGTCCCCACCATCTGTTTTTTGGGGATTGAAATTGATTCGGTGGCGATGGAGTGTCGACTACCTGTGGATAAATTAGGGTCATTGAGTCAGGAGGTACGGCGGGCTTGTAGGTTGAAGAAGATGACGTTGCGCGATCTCCAGTCTCTGCTGGGGAAGTTGAATTTCGCTTGCCGGATTATGCCGATGGGGAGAGTTTTTAGTAGACGTTTGGCGGCAGCGACGGCGGGGGTTCGTGCGCCACATCATTTTGTGCGGCTCAAGGAGGAGCATCGGGCTGATCTTCAGGTTTGGGATGATTTTCTTGGTCAGTATAATGGTCGCTCTCTATGGATGGCTCCGGCACAGGATACGAGTGATTTACAAATTTTTACGGATGCGGCTGGGGCAGGTGGTTTTGGTGCGTACGGGGGTGGTCCTTGGTGTGCGGGTAACTGGCCGGCTAGTTGGGTGGCCAGCGGACTCACGCGGAATCTGGCCCTGCTCGAGCTGTTCCCTATCGTGGTTGCGGCGACCATTTGGGGGGACAGGCTCAGGGACAAGAAGGTCCGTTTCTACTGCGACAACATGGGGGTGGTGCTGGCCATTAATAACATCACCGCATCTTCTCCTCCGGTGGTTCAGTTGTTGCGACATTTAGTTTTAGTGTGCTTGTCTTTGAACGCGTGGGTGGTTGCGGTGCATGTGCCGGGGTTGCGGAATTGTATTGCTGATGCTCTTTCTCGCTCACAGTGGGATCGATTTTGTCAATTGGCACCGGGAGCGGAGCGCCTCGGTTTGGCTTGTCCGGAACATCTCTGGGATCTGGTTTCGGTCCCGTAGAATGATTGGTTGAAAGGTCATTGGCACGTACGACATGGAGTGCTTATTCTGCTTGTTGGAGACAGTGGGAGGAGTGGGTAAGAGATTTGGGTAACGTCAGCACGGATCAAGACAGGTTGGTGGCACTTTTGTATTGGTTGGGGGACGCTTTGGAGGCGGGGTTTTCCCTGGCTAAGGTAAATCGTTTCATCTCTGCATTGGCTTTTGGTTTTAAGTTGCGGGGCTTTCGGGATGTGTCTAAGGAATTTTTAGTAGGACAAGCTTTAAAGGGTCTGCGTCGAGGTAGGGTCGAAGCAGATCGTAGACGGCCCGTGTCTTTTGCTCTCCTCGGTTCTTTGGGTTTATCGCTAGTGTCTGTCTGTCGTTCGTCTTCTGAGGTTGAGTTATTTCAGTTAGCATTTTCCTTAGCGTTTTTTGGTGCACTTCGAATTGGCGAGTTGGTTTCACCTAGTACCAAGCGGGCAGGGGGGGTTGAGACTGGAGGAGGTGGGTCTATATGGGGATAGACTCAAGTTGTTGTTGCGGCGGTCAAAAACTGACCAAATGTGCAGAGGAAAGCGCATAGTTTTGTTTGCCCTCCCGGGATCGGCGATGTGTCCGGTCGCTTGTATGCGTGCTTTTAAACCACGGGTGGGGTCGCCCGAGTTGCCATTGCTACGTCACGAGAATGGGTAATTTTTGTCCAGATATCAATTTTGCGCAGTATTTGAGAAATGCTTGGCGGCGGTCGGAGTCGCTGCGGGCCCTTACTCATCTCACTCCTTTAGGATTGGCGCAGCAACCGAGGCGGGGCACTGGGGCTTGGACGACGAGGGGGTGCGGCGCATTGGCCGTTGGGAGTCCAACAGGTTTAGGTCATACGTGCGCCCTCATTTGTTATGAGTCATGTTGTTATTTGTTGTTAAAAGCGTGTGTGCTTGTTCTTTTTCGTTTCAGATCAGCTCCCTTGCCTTGTGTGGTTGTTAGGACACTCTTACGTGCATTGGGGGGCCTTGAGGGCGGATGTCCGCTCTGACGCCCGTCAGCTGCGCATTCCGCGGCAGGATGCGGTTTTGCATTGGCTGGGATTCAGAGGTATGTTGTGGAGCCGGGTTTTAGCAGAGTTTCAGACATACTCTCGGCTGGATAGGGTTCCGGAAGTCCAGGTATTGCACGTGGGGGGCAATGATTTGGGGGTTCGCCCTTTTCGGGAGTTGGTACGGGATATCAAACACGATATGTTGTGTTCTTATCCCGGCCTAGTGATAGTTTGGTCCGACATAGTTCCAAGGAAGCATTGGCGGCTGGCTCGGTCGGTGGAGAGGGTGAATAAGGCTCGCATTAAAGTGAATCGGGCGGTGTCCCGTTTTGTGGCCAAGAATGGGGGCATTTGTGTGCGGCACAGGGATTTGGAGTCAGGAGAAGGGAATTACTGGAGGAGTGATGGGGTGCATCTGACCGAGGTTGGGATTGATTTTTGGAGCCTGGCACTAGCAGAAGGTATTGAAAGGGCGGTGGTGGTGTGGCGGAACTCACAGGCTTAAGGTGGTCAAGGCCTGTTTCGCTGTGGCGGGGGGAGTCCTTGAGGTTGGTCAGTACGACAATGGTGGGGGGGTCGCATCGGGGGTATGCGTCCCCCCAAAAAGGTACATGGTTTGAAGACTTCATAGGGTGTTATCCCTGTGAAGTGGTCTTCTGGTGGTTGGAGCCATCTGCAGAGGTGAGCGGTGCCTCCGAGCTGGTTTACGGCTGGAGGTAAATTGTTGGTGGTGGTTGCAGATGGCTAACTCGAGGTAAAACATATCTAAAAAATGGCTTCAAGGACTTCCCCTGCTCTGATTAATGTTAATGTTAATTGTTATTTATGATTCTGACCCATGTTGGGTCATGTGAATTATAGGAGGAATTCTCTGGTTGGATTCCTAATTAGTTATCCGAATGTTTCGGATCAAAATTGCTTTTTATAAACAATGTGAATTAATAAACGGCTGCTGTGGCCATTTCACATCCAACCTCGGTTGTCACGTGTCTTTTTCTTAGCGGAAGGGGGGATAAAAGAAAGGATAAGTAGAATGTTCAATAACACACGCCTCTACTTAGGCAAGTCAAGAAGAGGCTGGACGCAGCACGAAGGGCTTCAGAGGGAAGCCTCCATGACAGACATAGTAGGGAAAGGGTTAAGAAAGTTGAGAGAAGGAGGGAGTAGAAGGGGGAGTTGGAAGAGGGGGAGGGAGGAGTTAGGGGACGTTGCCAGTCTTCCCGCTGTTTTCGGCATTGAGCCGGAAGCAGCGGGAGGAAGAGCAACCAAAGTTACAAGCTCCCAGCCTCCCGCCCTTTATTTGGGTTGTGTTCCTTGTTTTGTTCTATGTGTGTGTTTGTCTATGATTGTTTCTGTTTTGTTGTATGCTCATGTAACGTGTTGTTTCTTTTTCATTTTTGAGCAGGTACAGGTGTCATAGCGGCTGGCGGGGGGAGTCCTTGGGGTTGGTCAGTACGACAATGGTGGGGGGGTCGCATCGGGGGTATGCGTCCCCCAAAAAAGGTACATGGTTTGAAGACTTCATAGGGTGTTATCCCTGTGAAGTTGTTTTCTGGTGGTTGGAGCCATCTGCAGAGGTGAGCGGTGCCTCCGAGCTGGTTTACGGCTGGAGGTAAATTGTTGGTGGTGGTTGCAGATGGCTAACTCGAGGTAAAACATATCTAAAAAATGGCTTCAAGGACTTCCCCTGCTCTGATTAATGTTAATGTTAATTGTTATTTATGATTCTGACACCGAAACACTATGGAAGCGCTGTGGAAAATACGCATTTTGTGCATTAGCAAAGTTTGGCTGCTAATTACTCTCAATGATTTGAGTAATAATAGTGGGGGGGAGGACTTTTTTCCCACCTGATTTCCGAATGTTACATAGTACAGTTAAAAAAAGACATATGTCCATCAAGTGAAACTAGGGGATGGGAAAAGGGAAGGGATGAAACAAAAATTCTACACATTGACATAGGAGCTGATATTTTTTTGTTCTAGGAAATTATCTAACTCTTTCTGAAAAATGACCACATATTGAAATCTGTTATTTCGTTGTAATCAGAGATTCTGAGTTTATAGAGGTTGGTGAGGGCTACATAATTGTTACTTAAGCCCTGATAAATACAAACATAAAATTGAAGGAGGGTGTATTTTTTCCTCATGACTGTATCAGAGAAAATTTCCTATCATGTAACTCCCTATTGCACAAGAGAGTGTTAAATATCAATATATTAGTTATTCACGTTAGTTGGTTTATCAAGTATCTGTAGGAAAACTATGCATATTGCTGCTTGGTGAGCTTGTAGAGAATGATTGATAGTTTGAAGTCACAAGGCAAAGTTTATTTTGCCTCACAAAGTTTCAATTTTGTTAAGGATTGCTTGATATATTTATGTTAATGAATGTTATTTTAATGGGAGTCTGTCAGCGCTTTAGGTTAACAAACGACTGGCACCGCTAGTTAGCGATAGGTAAAAGTAAGATGTGTATACCAGTGAGTTTGATCATACGGCTTGCATCAGTGTAAAAAATAACTTTTATTACGCCGCCTGTCTTATGCCAGTTATTTGTTAGCCTAAAATGTGCTGACAGACTCCCTTTAACATTAATAATCATGCATTGTTTTCATTATCAGTGATATCCTAGATGACTATTGGGAACACAGCAACAATCTCTCTGGCAGTGGGCAAGATCTTCTGGATAACTGCATCTTCAGAAAACATAGAGGCAGTTTACAGGCTAGAAAGATGGCACTTGTGGTGACTGGAGAGTTCATGGTAAATACCTTGTAAATATTTCCTTGTTCTTTTTAGAAAGTGGAGATGAAGCAGGAGAAAAAAAATCTAGAAATACATTTTCCCACCAAAGAAAGTTATGGCATATCGCTGTAGTTATCATCACTTTTCTGAGCCTCAGAATGAAGGCCCCTTCTGTCTTTTCCTCCGCAGCCACGTTACTGGCCACCCACTGTGCAGGGAACTGCCGAAAAGCACCATTAACTTGAATGGAGCTGTGCTGCTGTTCCATGCACGGCGGTCGGCCGTGAGTAGTAGGAGTCCAAGAGGTGGAACCCCACAGATCAGAATGTTATAACATATCCTAGCAATATTCCATAACATTCCATTATGTGAATATCCCCTTAATTCTGGGAATACTATATACATTGTCTGTAGGTACCCAACCAACCTTTATCATGCCTACAATTTGCATGCATAACAGTGTTGTCAAATACATTCCAAGTGTACGTCTTTTACAGGGTCAGCCTTTACTCTACAGGCAGTTCTTTCCTCCTCATAGCTTTGTTTTTGCTCTGATAGGGGTGTCTTTCCAAATCATGTCCAATCAAATCAATTTACCATAGGTGGACTCCAAGGTGTAGAAACATTTCAAAGATGATCTAGAGAAATGGTAGGCCCCCAGAGCTAAATTTCAAGTGTCAGAGCAAAGGGTCTGAAAGCTTATGTCCAAGCTAAATTTCAGTTTTTGATCTTCATTAAATTTCTAAAAATGTCTAAAATTCTGTTTTCACTTTGTCATTATGGGCTTTTGAGTGCATGCAGAATGATGGGGAAAAACTTTATTTTTTTATTTTAGCACAAGGCCTCAACATAACAAAATGTGAAAAAGTTAAAGGGTCTGGAGACTTTCCGAATGCCCTTTACCTAAACCCTTCCCTAGCCTATCATAGACTCCCATCAAACTTACCCTATTTCTACAGTCAAAAGCCCTGTGGCTATATGCCTATGGGCCTACAAGAACCAAGCTTACTGATGAGATATGGTCCTAAAGGCAAGCTTTCTACATAGACAAGATAACAGAGCCAAGCCTACAGCATGACTAGAGTAACAGAACTCAATTTCAGTGTATAAATATGGTTACAGATTTAAGCCTAGAGCATAAATATGGTAATAGTACCAAGCACAGTGCGAGAACTTGGTACCAGAACTAAGCTTACTACACATATACAGTACCAGAACAAGCTTACTACACATATGCAGTACCAAAAGCAAGCCTACTGCACATATACAGTACCAAACCCATGCTTACTGCACATATACAGTACCCAACCCACGCTTACTGCACATATACAGTACCAATCTTACTGCACAAATACAGTACCAGAATCAAGCAAGCTCCTGTTTTAGTCTACTATATTTCTGAAAACCACATGAGACCCCAGTGTTAAAACAGGAGACAGGGGCAGTGCTTGGAGGCTGCTGTACCACCCACCTTACACTGACTGACGGATCGCACCCACCACCATCACCCATACACTGACTCAGGGACTCCACTGTCAGCCATACACTAACTGAAAGGGCCCCCCAAACCCTTCAGTTTCGCAGGTAACTTGCAGTTTTCCGGATGGAAAAAAAATTATTCAGACATCGGCTACAGTATAGCACAGGCAGCAGGCTCGGCCAATCATTTTTATGATTAATTTCTGCACGTCAGATTCAGCTTATCAACACAGAGCACACGTGTATAATGCAAGCGCAAATGCTTCACTGTAAAGAGTTTCTGTCCACCAGGGGACAAGCATTATGATATTGGTGCCTGGGCCCACTGGAGGATCCTCTGGTCCTTTCGTGGGCCAGTTCGTCGCTGCTCAACTAATAGTTTGTGTGGCTCTCACATGGTAAAGCCCCTTACTCTCACCATGCTGATAAAGTTTAGCAATATTTTTGCAATAGTCTAATAATATTCCTTCTAGCATAACATTTATTTATGTTGAATATAACGAGAGATGTTGAAAATTTGTGATAAATATGATATGCAATAGCTTGTCACACTACCATAAAACATGGTTAGTATTTGTGTCTAGATCTACAAATCACAGTATATTATGTTCTTTTTACAGCATCGGATTTTAGGAACATTTAACTGGAAAATAAAGAGAAGTCAATTTTTCCATAACCTAACAGATAGATTTTACAGGAAGACAAGGAATCCCAGTGAAGAGGAAGTTAACCTGCGACAATATGCATTTGTAGATTTGGCAACCAAGTGCCAGGCTGTTATCTGCTGCAGGGTGACTCCAAAACAAAAAGCTATGATTGTACAACTTGTAAAAAAACACAAAAAGGCCACCACTCTTGCGATTGGGGATGGAGCAAATGATGTCAACATGATTAAAAGTGAGTTGAATGAAATGTTGAAAGAGCTAGAACTAAATTATCTTGGAAAAACAGTTTACTGGTTGGTACAACAGTTGTATATATAGTATTTACAGTTAATACAAACACAGCACTTCTCTATTACATTCATTTCAGAATTAATTTCACTTCAGCACAGGTTCAGGTGTGACCACAATTTTTGCAATAAATATATTTTTTCAGATTTTATGCAAAATTGACTGGAAACTGGGAAACTAATATATAAATATACTAATTGCTATGTTATTTATACATCATTGTAAATCTTTATAAAAAAAAATGATGTGAACGCTAACTTCGCACGTTTGTAAGAAAAAACTTAATTCTGCGAAACCTTACTTTTAAGCCACTTTAAATCATAGGGGGAATATTTATAAAAACTGCAGTACCAGCCTTGAGATGTGAACTGTATTCCTCAAATAGAGTATGGTATAGCACAATTCCAGGTTTTAAATGTTTTGAAATCACTTGACTTTTTTCTGACACAAGTTAAAATTTTTCCAATAAGATGTATGTGCTGAACGTCATTTTTTTTTATGCGGATATGCCCGAAAATTTGAATAATTTCATTAATAAATCTCCCCTATATACTTGTGGTTTTATAAAACCATGACCGCATTATCGTTAAAACAGAGGCATAGACTGAATGTATTTACAAGCAGTTTTCCCACAGTACTATAGGGAAATATTTAACTCACTGTGTGGTCAGAGCATGCCCTTAAAGAGGCTCTGTCACCACATTATAAGTGGCCTATGTTCTACATATTGTGATTGGCGCTGTAATGTAGGTGACAGCAGTGTTTTTTTTATTTAGAAAAAGGATCTATTTTGACCAAGTTATGAGCGATTTTAGCTTTATGCTAATGACTTTCTTAATGCCCAACTGGGCGTGTTTTTACTTTTGAACAAGTGGGCATTGTGGAGAGAAGTGTATGACACTGACCAATCAGTGTCATACACTTCTCTCCATTCATTTACTCTGCACATAGTGATCCTGTTGTTCACTATGTGCAGTCATATACTCACACATTAACATTACTGAAGTGTCTTGACAGTGAATAGACATCACGTCCAACCAGGACGGAATGTATATTCACAATACCGACACTACGGTAATGTTTGTGTGGGACGCGAGATTACGCTTGCTGTGCTGTAAGTCCCGCACAAACGTTACCGAAGTTTCGGGATCGTGAATAGACATACTGGCTGGAGGTGATGTCTATTCACTGTCAAGACAATTCAGTAACGTTAATGTGGGTGTATGTGACTGCACATAGTGAGCAACACAGGATCACTATGTGCAGAGTAAATGAATGGAGAGAAGTGTATGACGCTGATTGTTCAGCGTCATACACTTCTCTCCACAACGCCCACTTGGTCAAAAGTAAAAACACGGCCAGTTGGGCATTAAGAAAGTCATTAGCATAAAGCTAAAATCGCTCATAACTTGGTGAAAATAGATCATTTTTCTAAATAAAAAACACTGCTACAGTGCCAATCTCATTATGTAAGAGATAGGGCACTTATAATGTGGTGACAGAGCCTATTTAATATATCACAGATTTTTAAGGAAGTATTTGAATGGGATATTGTAAAACCCCATTTACTAGCATTATACAGTACTCTGTTAAAGAGGTATTCCCATCTTAGAAAGTTAAGGCATATTGTTTGATTGGTGGGGATTCGACCTCTGGGTCTTTCTACCACTGTTTTCCCCTACACAGCAGTGTCCTGTACAACCGTGTGGCCGGAAACTTATAAAAGGGGAGCATGGCTAAATTAGTGCTACGGTCCTTTCATTCTCAGGATCGGTGGTGATTCCAGAGGTCTGATTATAAAGTGATGGCATATCCTTGGGATATATTATTTGTATAACTATAAATAAATACAAAAACACTATAACAATAGTGTAAAAGTGCAAAGTGGTAATCACCCATATGGCGAAGTCCTTTACAGAAAGCCGGAGAGATATCTTGTGCTGGAGATCTGAAAGACTTCAGCAGAGACCTACGTCGGCATTTGACTACGCAAGGTGCGTTTGACTACACCGACTTATCCTCCGCGTAGGGCTCTGCTGAAGTCCTTCAGCTCTCCAGCCCGCAATACAAGATATCTCACCGGCTTTCTTCAAGGGTATGTGTACACACAAAATAAAAAACATTTGAAAATACGGAGCTGTTTTCAGGGGAAAACAGCTCCTGATTTTCAGGCGTTTTTTAATCAAAGTCGCGTTTTTAATGGCCTAATGGAGCTGTGTTCTATAGAGTCTATGAAAAACGGCTCCAAAAACGTCTGAAGAAGTGACATGCACTTCTTTTTTACATGCTGTTTTGAAAAACGGGTTGCATACAAAACGCCCTGTCGGAACAGAACGCCGTATTTCCTATTGAAATCAATGGGCAGATGTTTGGAGGTATTCTGCTTCCGTTTTTTCAGGCATTTTTTGAGGCGTAAATACTCGCCATATGTAATACTTCGCCATATGGGTGATTACCACTTTGCACTGTTACACTATTGTTATAGTGTTTTTTTATTTATACAAAGAATATATATTTTTCAACTTTAATAGGTTGTTGACTTTCATTTTCTAATGTGCCTATTTTTACATTTTGGCGATTCTTGAGATTAGTGAAGCATCTCATTGGCACACGACACCCTTATGTGCTATAAGGTCTATTCATTCATTTATATACATATCACTTTATAAGATGGGAATAACATTTTAGGGCCCCATACAAACGACCAAAAAAACGCCCATAATTACGGGCCCATAGACTTCTACTGGCCACGGGTACCTTCCTGTTTGCTTACGGGAAGGTGTCCGGGCCGTTAAAAAATATAGAACATGTCCCATTTCAGGCCGTAATTACGGCACGGGCAGGCCCATAGAAGTCTATTGGCCTCCCATAATTTATTCTTCCGTCGACATAGCTGTATGGGGACTTGTTTTTTGCAGGATTAGTTGTACTTTTTAATGGCACCATTTTGGAGTAGATATAATTTTTGGGTTAACTTTTCTTAACTTTTTTTTGGCGGGAATAGAAAAAAAAACCTGAAATGTTTTATGCGTTTTAAATTCACGACGTTCACTGTGCGGTGGAAATAACACATTACCTTTATTCTGTGGGTTTTTATGATTACGGCGATACCACATATGTATAGGTTTTTTATGTTTTACGACTTTTGCAACATAAAAACTCTTTTGAACTAAAATTATTTGCGTTTTGCATCGTCGCTTTCAAAGATCCGTAAAAAAAATTTCCATCAAAGTAGTGATATGAGGGCTTGTTTTTTATGGGACGAGACATAATTTTGATTAATACTGTTTTGGGGTACATGGGGCTTATTGATTAACTTTTATTATGACTTTTTTGGGGAGCAATGGAAAAATTTTTTTTTACGGTGTTCACCTTGCAGTTTGAATTACATGTTAACTTTATTGTTTGGGTCGTTACGGTCGTGGCGATACCATATATGTGTCGTTTTATTTATTTTTTACACTTTTACTAAATAAATACTTTTTATGGAAAAAAATGTTTTTTGTTTTTTTTACTGTAATTTTTATTAATCCAAAGCACTATTGTCTGTCGGTGTAAATCTGACAGGCAATCTATTAGGACGTGCCTCCGGCACATCCTATTAGGCATAGACCCAGGGCAGACCTGGGGGCCTTTATCAGGCCTCCGGCTGCCATGGCACCCCATCGGAGGCCCGCAATTGCATTTGCTGGCCACCGATGGGTGAGAGAGGGAGCTCCCTCCCTCTGTAAATGATTTAAATGCCACGGTCGCTATTGACCGCGGCATTTAACGGGTTAAACGGCCGCGATCTAAGTAAATTTCGACCGTGGCCATTGGAGCAGGAGCCTGGCATCAGACAGCCGAGCCCCGGCTCCAGCCAGCACGGGACTCCCGTGCAGGACTTAGACTGGGCTGCCGTGAAAATGCAACGGCCTAGCCTAAGGCCCCTTAGTGACCACCGTGAAAAGACGTATTGGTGGTCACTAAGGGGTTAATATTTTGTCCAAAATACGCAAGCTTGCAACCCGCATCAAGGGTCCTTATCGTCTTGTGAGTTTCTAAACTCATATTACAAACAAGTCACTGAAAATGGAATTAAAGAGGCTCTGTCACCACATTATAAGTGCCCTATCTCCTAGATAAGGAGATTGGCGCTATAATGTAGGTGACAGCAGTGCTTTTTATTTAAAAAAACGATCTATTTTTACCACTTTATTAGCGTTTTTAGATTTATGCTAATGAGTTGCTTAATGCCCAAGTGGGCGTATTTTTACTTTAGACCAAGTGGGCGTTGTACAGGGGAGTGTATGACGCTGACCAATCAGCATCATGCAATCCTCTCCATTCATTTACACAGCGCATATGGATCCTTTTAGATCGCTATGTGCTGTCTTATACTAACACATAAACAATACTGAAGTGTTTAGACCGTGAATAGACATTCCATGGGATGTCTATTCACAATCTCTGCACTTCGTTACTCTGTCTGTGGTAGTTACAGCAGAGGAAGCGTAATCCGCGAGATTACGCTGTAGATGACAGGTTACAACGAGATCACGCTTCGTCTGCTGTAACTACCATAAAAACAGTAACGAAGTGCAGAGATTGTGAATAGACATCCCGTGGAATGTCTATTCACTGTCTAAACACTTCAGTATTGTTAATGTGTTAGTATAAGACAGCACATAAGGATCTAACAGGATCCCTATGTTCAGTGTAAATGAATGGAGAGGAGTGCATGATGCTGATTGGTCAGCGTCATACACTCCCCTGTACAACGCCCACTTGGTCTAAAGTAAAAATACGCTCAGTTGGGCATTAAGCAACTCATTAGCATAAATCTAAAAACGCTAATAAAGTGGTAAAAATAGATAGTTTATTTAAATAAAAAGCACTGCTGTCACCTACATTATAGCGCCCATCTCCTTATGTAGGAGATAGGGCACTTATAATGTGGTGACAGAGCCTCTTTAAATTGATTTAAAATCATAGAAATCTGCGGCGAAAAATCTTCTATTCTGACACACAAATCGCAAATCAGAACAAATAAGCAAACCTTTTTTTTTCTTTAAAATTAATAAAAAAGTTAACGCTTACCCCGTTCTCCGCTGTCATAGCGACACTTTCTTCTTTTCTTTGCCCAGGCTGGCCTCCTGGGATAAAGTTTCACCCCATATGACTGCTGCAGCCAATCACAGGCTGCAGTTGTTGCATGGGCTGCAGCGTCATCTCAGGAGGCCGGGCTGCAAGGAGAACAGACGGTGGCTTTGTTATGACAGAGGAGAATGGGGTATTAACTTTTATTTTTCTAGCATTATTTCTGCAGCGGATAATTCCGCCCAAAAATCTGCACCTGAATTTGGTGTGTTTCTTTGGGTGGAATTCCCTATGGGTTCCAGGACGGATTCGCTGTGTACTTTTACCCAGCGTATCCGCCCTGTTTTAACATAAGTATGGCCTTTTTCTGTTATTTTAAATAAATGTAGTTCCATTTTCAGGAATTTGCTTATATATCGCTAACATATTGCACAGGGCTGTACAGAAGTGGTTATCGCTCAATGTACTTAATAGGATTCACCATCTAAATTTCCTATGTGTGTGTTTTCAGAGTGTGGGAGGAAACTTGAGTTATATAGATTAAAAAAAGACACAGGACCATCAAGTTCAACCTTTTTAACCCAATTACACGTCATTCATTGCTAAATTAGTTATAACCTTCAATGCAAGTCAGTAAATAAACCTCTAACCCTTTTTTAAATGCTGACATAGTATAGAGCCATTACTACTTCTTGATGTAGGGCATTACATAGTTTGACTACTCTAACTGAAGAGAACTCTTTCCTATAGTGATGTCTGAAATGTCTTTCTTTCACACGCAATGAATGTCCCTTTGTCCTTTGTAAGATCCTTGGATAGAACAAATCATGTGCTAGTTTTTCATACATTCATATACGTGTTAATAAGATCACCTGTAAGGCATGCTTTTATCTGGATTTTGTAAAAAATGCATAAGTGTTAAGATTTGTCGCTGAAACCTGACCCAAGCAGAGCCTAATCCGCATAATTCCTTTTAAACATAAAAGATGTGCAGAGCTCATGTATGCCACTTATACCTATGTCACCATAATCATCGAAATTAAAGAGAACAAAAATATCCACCAGTCAGATGCTGGTAAACACCTGAGTCACGGAGTCAAAAATTGGCCTACTTAGGCTCAGGGGATGAGAAACTGCTCCTGTTCTCATCCCTTTCATAGAGAAAAAAAAAAGACCCCCTCACTGATTAGTAATGAGGGTGATAAAATGAACAAAAGCTCATGCATCATACATCTGGGGTCACTGGAAGGATGTACAGGGAGATAGATCAAATTATTGGACTCTTTTCTTTCATCCTGATCTCCTTTTGGCTTCTCCTCTCCCACCTACCTCCCTACACAGGCACACAACCGGAAAGTAACATTTTCATCCTGCTTCTCTAGTTAAAATGACTGTTGTCACCTGAATATTCAACCAAGAGCTTTGATTCTGGTATCATTTGAAAGCTAAGATTATTTGAAATGATACATTTCAAGATCTAAGCCCATATATGCAAGTCATGGCAATCGTTTAATCGTTTAAAGTCATAATAGCGACAGGGTTAAACTAATATTGCAATGCCATATCCGTAAATTTATATAAAAAGAATGTATGTTTATCCAAAAACTTATTTTATAGTAGGTATATTGTATATGTGAGATTTTTTTTTCTTTACTCAGCTGCTGATATTGGAGTTGGCATTAGTGGATTAGAAGGAACACAAGCTGTTCAGGCCAGTGACTATGCTTTGGCTCAGTTTTCTTACCTTCAACGTCTTCTCCTTATCCATGGTCGTTGGTCATACTTACGAATTGCCAAGTTCCTACGCTATTTCTTCTATAAAACATCTGCCAGTGTTCTCTGTCATGTGTGGTTCGCATGTTTTAATGGATTCACAGCTCTGGTTTGTATAAGTAGATAATCAAATTTGACATTCCAAGTTATATGAACGTTGCATGCTGTATATTCATGCTGTAAATGCTTCATATTTGTACATTTTTCATCTCTGGGACCCACTCCAATCACTAGAGGAGGAGTTTGAATGGGGCGGCAGTCAAGCATGCATGCTGTTGCTCTATTTAAACCCTTTGGGAATGACGGAAACAGCCGAGTGCTCATATTCTGAATATAATACCTAGTCACAACAGCTGCCCTCCCAATCACCAAGATGTTACCAAACGTACAGCACCATAGATCCCTATCCCCACCCAGGTAAGCAAGGAAGGAAATAGGTTGCCAATTAAAGTTCACTTTACACCATCTTGATTGTATTCTATTGAAAGGGGACACCCGCAAGTTGTCGTAAAATTGCGGCATTACTGTGACTGCAATGTTTTCCTATGAGGGAAATAGTTGCAAGTGACTTTTCTCCAAATAAGGAAACATTGACCTAAGGATCTATTAAGAAGCACTCTGGCAAGTTGTTTTTTTTGCATTTTTTTTTGCACATATCATGCTAACTCACAAGCACTATGCTAGCAGTGTCATTTGTTTCTTCTCAGCTCAGTTTATCTATATAGTTTGAACCCTTTTGTTATGGACATTTGTGTCATGTGATGTCAGTCCAACCACAAAAATAGACCATGCTCTCATGTGTAGACAGGAGGTTACGCTCCCCTGTGTAGAATACTTCTTGTGAACTACAGGATTACATAATCACCAATGAAATCCCTTCTGGCATCTCTGAGACCCCTTCCCACCCGTCTACACCCTCCTTGTTCCTGTGCATGTTTCCTGTGCATCTAGCTACAAAAAATGGAGCAGGATATAGTAAGTGAGTCCATACAATGATTACCTGCAGAGTTATAAATCTCCCCTGACTCGCACTGCCTGTACATACTATTTCTGTGTGCTGTGTGCAGAGTCCAGTGTATTTCCATGACATGCTTCTTCTCACTGCCTCCTGTGTCAAAACGGAAATAAAGAAATCTATCACAAGCAGGTGGCAGAGGAGACAGGCTGAAGCTACAGCTGCATCACATAGAATACACTGAGACTCTGCAATTAGGGGACATTAGTTCTATGTCAATGACCTATCATTTGGTGCAGTGTGGCGAGACTCCGCCTCCTCTGCCTCTGCAAAGCCATAAGAATCATGGGAAATGTAGGCTGCATTAGGGGAACCATATCAGAGCTGAAGAAGGAACCAAGATGACAGACAACCCATAAATGTCATGTTAACTAAACATGTATACACGAGGTATACACAAGAGCCTCTACATTATTTTCTTTATTATAGTCTATGCTGCACTATATAGGCCAAAAAAATTGCTGGAGTACTTCATTAACTTATAATGTAGTCTGTCGGTTCTGTCGAGGTTTCCACTGTTTTGAAAAAATGCAGTTGCGTAAAAAAGTCATAAGTGTGTACCTACCCATTGACTTGGCCCTGGCTAAGGCCTAATCCACACGAACGTGTCCATTTTGCGTGCGTAAAAAATGCAGCGTTTTTCCAGCATTGCAGTTCCGTTTGACATCAGTGTATGGTGCGTGTCTGCGTTTTTTACGCGCGTATGTCATCAGTATGCCACGCGTTTCACGTCAGCAAAATAAAATGAAGGAGGTGTTTTTCTTTTTCAAAATCATTTCTTTAGCAACTGTTGCGTGAATCACGCACAGCACACGGATGGGTGTGTGATGCACAAAAAACGCACAAGTATAGGACATGCAGTGAGTTTCACGCAGCGGACACATGCTGTGTTAAAAACACGGAATGTCTGAATGGCCCCATTGACTTGCATAGGTCCGTGTGACGTGCGTTATTTTCTCGAGCGTAACACGGACGTGAAATATGCTCGTGTAAATAAGGCCTAAGGCCTTATTCACATGAACGTGTTATACGTCGCACGCACCTATGTTAAGGCCGTTCAGACTGTCAGTGAATTTCATGAAGAGTATGTGCGCTGCGTGAAACTCATGACATGTCCTATATTTGCCCGTGTTTCGTGCTGCATGCACCCATTGAAGTCAATGGGTGCGTGCAAATAGCGCTTGGCACACGGAAGCGCTTCCGGGTGCCGCGCGTGATTCGCGCAACAGTAGTACAATAAATTATTGAAAACAGAAAAGCACCACGTGCTTTTCTGTTTGTAAACATAAAACATAAAACCAGAGTGTCATTGTGATGCCGGCTGTACGAAAATCACGCAGCCACGCACCATATGCTAATGCCACACATACCTTTTGAGCACGCAAAACGCAGCGTTTTTTGCACGCGCAAATCTGACAAGTCCGTGTGAATAAGGCCGAAGTGTGATGTGTGGCACTTTGATAGAATCAAGAGCCACAATAGAGGCCCTCACAATATGTCAAGTTGATCACCGCTGGCACAGATGCTGAAACTGGGTTGAAGATAGGACAGTGCCTCTTTCTGACTGAGCCCTGCAATCTGCTTATGTTTCTGGTGCTGCTTGCCACTCAATAACTTGAAGGTGCCTGAAATTGCAGGCTGTGATAGGAGGGAATGTGGAGGCAGGGACAGAACCGTACTAGTGACAGGGAATTACCACTCCGTCACTGTGCAGGGGGAGCCCCAAGTCACAGAATGGTCAGGATCCCTCATTATACCACCAATATGACCCAAAACAACAATACTATTATCACAATGTAAACTTTCTTTTTGCTTTAGTCATGCCACAAAAAATATATCCGCTATTGAGGAAAAGAAAACTGCAAAGCTGATAAAGAGTGTTAAGCTATCCAAATCTTTAATTCATACATGTTGAAGATTTTTGCCAGTTTTCTTGTTGTAGAACAAAATTGCATATGCTGCCGTACACCTGTTTTGCACAAAGCTTTTCATATTTTATTTGATTTAATGGAGCTCTTGCCGCTTTTCTAAAAAAAAAAAAAAAACTAAACAAAAAAACAAACAACCAACAAGTGGGTGGGGCTTAGCAAGAGGGGAGGGGCCACCAATGGACCAACAGATTGACTTTAATTTATGCCATAAATTGGTGTCAATTATAGAGGCAATCTATACCAGCTCATAGCCTCTAATTACATAGTTACATTGTTGATAAGGTTGAAAAAAGACACAGGTCCATCAAGTCCAACCTATAATCCTACCGTGCTAATCTATAGGAAGGCAAAATCCCCATGAGTTTGATGTCAATTGCCTCATTAGGGAATAGAAAATTCCTCCCTGACTCCAAATATGGAAATCATAATAAATCCCTGGATCAACATCCCATTTCCAGAATCTAGTATTCATCACCTGTAATATTATATTTTTCAAGAAAGGCATCAAGGCCCTTCTTGAACTTGTTCAATGAATCAACCATCACAACATCCTGTGGCAGAGAGTCCCATAGTCTCACTGCTCTCACAGTAAAGAATCCCTGTCTGTGATGGTGGTAAAACCTTTTTTCCTCTAGACGTAGAGGATGCACCATTGTCCTTGTTACAGACCTAAGTGTAAAAAGATCATTAGAAAGATTTCTGTACTGTCCAATTAAATATTTGTGCATTGTGATTAGAACGCCCCTAAGCTGTCTTTTTTCTAAACTGAATAGCCCCAAGTTTAATAACCTTTATTGGTACTGCAATCTGCCCATTCCCTTAATTACCTTGGTCGCCCTTCTTTTCACCCGTTCTAGTTCAGCCATGTCCTTCTTATACACAGATGCCCAAAAATGTGGTCTGACTAGTGATTTGTATAGAAGCAAAACTATGTTCTTGTCATGAGCATCTATGCCTCTTTTGATGCATTCCATCTTTTTATTTGCCTTGGCAGCAGCTGCTTGGCACTGGTTGCTAAAGGTAAATGTAGTGTCCACTAATATCCCCAAGTCTTTTTCAGTGGTAGTTTTACCATTTAATGCATAATTGTAAGATTTGTTTCCTCGGCCCAAGTGCATAACCTTACATTTATCCACATTAGACTTAATTTGCCATTTCTCTGCCCAAACCTCCAGCTTCCCCAAATCCCTCTGTAGTATTACATTATCCTCCTCTGCGTGGATTACTTTACAGAGCTTGTTATCATCAGCAAATACTGAAATTATACTCCGTAAACCCTCTACAAGGTCATTAATAAACATATTAAAAAGAGGGCCCAATACTGACCCTTGTGGAACCCCGCTGGTAACTGTGGCCCACTCTGAGGATGTACCATTAATAACCACCCTCTGTTTTCTATCACTGAGCCAGTTGATAACCCAATTACACATTTTCCCCCAGTCCCAGCATTTTGATTTCATATACCAACCTTTTATGCGGCACAGTATCAAACACCTTTTAAAAGTCTAGATACACCACATCCACAGGCTTACCCAGGTCCAGTATAGAACTTACCTCCTCATAGAAGCTAATGAGATTAGTGGGAGAGAAACGACCCCATAATGTATAATATTCAGAACTTTATCTCCACATTTAAAAAGGTGTTTGAACCGGGTCGAGCGTCTTCAGCAGCTTCCTCTCTTCTCAAGCTCCGGCAAGGAACCTCCACTGTAGGCCAATACATCATTCAATTTCGCACCCTGGCTACAGAACTCCAGTGGAATAACGAGGCATTGGTATCTACCTTCTGGGAGGGTCTGGCAGGCCGAATCAAGGATGAACTTGCTGGCCGAGACCTTCCACCATCCTTGGATGACTTGATCACTCTTGCCAATCAGATTGATATACGTTTCCGCGAGAGACAACAAGAATCTGCTCAGGGCAATCGGACATCACGGTTGGCACCAACCTTCCAAAGGCCTCTTCTTGCTTCATCTTCCTCTCGGTCGGATGAACCCATGCAGGTGGAGAGAACAAGACTCACGCCTGAGGAGCGCCCGAATAGACGCAAGTTGAATTTATGTTTATATTGTGGTGGTAAAACGCAAGGACTGTCCAGTGACGCCAGAAAACTGCAATGCCTAGGGCAAGTAGGAGAGGCTACCCTAGGTGGAGTACCACCCTCTCAAAAGATGACCATACCGGAAAAACTGTCCTTTGCAGGAACCACTTTCTGCGTTCAAGCCTTTCTAGATTCCGGATCCACTGGGAATTTCCTGTGCCAGTCCCTGGTAAATCGCTACCAAATCCCATTACAAAAACTAACCAAACCTTTGTCCATTGCTTCTGTGGATGGGAGGCTTCTACAGGAGACTATCTATCTTGTCACCGAGATCATTTTCCGACGTAGACGAATTTTCACCAAACTAGACCTTCGTGGAGCTTATAACCTGATTTGTATCCGCGAAGGAGACGAATGGAAAACCGCGTTCAACTCTCGTGATGGGCATTTTGAATATCTCGTCCTGCCATTTGGACTCAGTAATGCTCCTGCGGTTTTCCAGGCCTTTGTTAATGACATTTTTCGAGATCTATTGTACAGCTGTGTGGTGGTATACCTAGATGAAATTTTTATCTTTTCTTCCAATATTCAGACACATCGTGTGCATTTTGTACCCCTTTTAGGCCTTTCGTCATCTTCCCGACTGGCAACGCTGTTTATCAAGCACATCTTTTGCCTTCATGGTCTTCCTAAACATATTGTTTCTGACAGGGGAGTACAGTTCACATCCAAGTTCTGGAGAGCCTTGTGCAAACTGCTGGAGGTCAAACTTGACTTCTCTTCTGCTTACCATCCTCAATCCAAAGGTCAAGTAGGGCGAATAAATCAAATACTTGAAAGTTTCCTCAGGAATTTTGTGTCTCCACGACAAGACGACTGGGCAAGTCTACTTCCATGGGCCGAATTATCCTACAACAGCCATACGGGGGAATCTATCCGCTCTTCTCATTTCTTCTTAGTGTATGGCCAGCACCCAGGAATACCTCTACCAGTTTCTGTACCTTCTGAGGTTCCAGCTGCTAACATGGTTCACCATGACTTTGTACATATATGGCAGGAGACCAAGGACTAAATATACAAACCCGTAGCCAGGTTGAAGAGAAACGCGGATAAAAAATGCAGGATACCGCTGCAGCTCTTTCCTGGGGATAAAGTCTGGCTGTCCACCCGGTACATAAGACCCCTTATTACAAACTGGCTCCTCGTTTTCTGGGTCCTTATGTGATAACAGAACAGATTAATCCAGTAACTTTCAGACTTCGCCTTCCTAAGTCTCTGAAAATCTCTAATTCTTTCCACATTTCTCTGCTGAAACCTACAATATTCAACCGATTTTCCAAAGAAGTTCCTGACCATCCTACTCCTGCGGCTGATGCTGAGTTTGAGATTAAAGAGATCCTTGATGTCAAAAGAACACGGGGGAGATTGTGGTACCTTGTGGACTGGAAGGATTATGGTCCTGAAGAGAGATCATGGGAGCCTGTGGAAAATGTCAACGCCCCAGCTCTCATCAAGGATTTTAAACGAAGGTTCCCAAGCAAGCCAAAAAAAGGGGGCATAAGTGGGGGGTACTGTAACGGCTGCTACGCCGTTCCACGCTGTTTCCACGGCCTCTGCTTCGGTTCCTGTACCCTCCATTCCCTCATGCTCGTCCCGAGCTCCACTCACCTGATCCGGACGCTCTGGGCGTCGTCAGGTAACTGCATCTCTCACCTCCCTCCACGGCCATCATCCACGATTTGCGGCTGCAGCCACTAGAGGGCTGACTCTTTCCTTCTTAAAGTGCTGGCGTGTGCCAAAATCCTAAGACTTCCTATTTAAGGATCCTCCTCCCTCAGATCCTTGCTTGTTCAACCAAGTTATCCATGTGAGCTTCCCTGTTATTGTTTTTTTAACTTGAAACATTTTAAATTTTTATTAACTTTCTTTAAACTTTATTTTTTTGTCCCACTAGAGAACTTAAAGGCATGAAGCCCTGAATGCTATTCTAATACACTGCACTACCTACATAGTGCAGTGTATTAGAGTTGTGAGATATTCACTGACAGCAAGCCTATAAGGCTTCGCCTGTGGGTTGGGCCGAATAGGCTTCAGTACTAGGCAGAACAAGAGGCCATTGTTAGGCCTCCCGTTGCCTTAGCAACCATCGGCACCTTGCGGATACCGATCATTGCCATAGTAACCCTCAGGTGCGATCTAACCACCTAGATGCAGTGATTGCTTTTGATCGGCTGCATCTAAGGGGTTAATCGGTCTGGATCGGAGGCTAGCTCTGATCCTGGCCGTTACAGCGAGATGTCAGCTGTAATATACAGCTTCTGAGCCTGCGCACTCTTCTTGGCCCTGATAGTAAGCCTTTTAGACCCCACCTCCAGGCAGTGCCTAAAAAAACTTCCGTGCTTGGCAGACCATAGCAACCACTGGCATCCGGGTGACCGCCACGCAGGGATGCCGACAGGCTAGAAATTACCTAGATGCAGCGATTGCTTGATCGCTGCATCTAAGGGGTTAATCGGCATAGCTCTGGTCCTGGCCGTTACAGCGGAATGTCAGCTGTAATATACAGCTGACACCTGCTGGAGATTAACTAAAATTGGAAATAAAAAGAGACACGGCGCCACATAGTGCAAAGTAAAAGCAGGATGGGGCAGAGGAGCAATCTTTTTTAAGAGAACGCTCACCTGGCCCAAGGACACAAAGGTAGTGGTGGTAATGAAACTGCTGCTGCCAAGTCCAAATCACAACAAATGAGGTTTGTTGTCCCGAAAATATTTGTAAAAAAATATAAAAATAGGACCATCGGCGCTGCACGATGAGGCAGAAAATTAGATGACTTGGATGACCATCATGGCAATATTTAATGAAGGGCTACGCGTTTCGACACCGAACTGGTGTCTTCATCAGCGCCGATGGTCCTATTTTTATATTTTTTTACAAATACCTGCTGGAGATGGTGCTGGCTCAGAACCTGAGCCCACTCCACCACCATCACGTACAGTTAAGTGCTAAATTAGAAAGATAAAAAGAAGACACGGCGCCACATAGTGCAATAAAGCGAGGGAGTACAGTGAGCAATATGACCACAAGAAAATTGCTCTGTATTGTCTGACCTTTGACCCGCCCGCATTGGCGGTTCTTTTGTGTTTGAATGTTAATTAGTCCTCATTTACTGTGTATTTAAACATGCGTGCATCGCACAATGTGTATTGGCCTGATGAAGACGCCGGTCCGGCGTCGAAACGCGTAGCCCTGTCTTTACAAATAAATATTATTTATTTATTTCATTGCCTCAACATCCTATTTAGCAGCGCCGGTGGTCCTTTTTCCTGAATCATCTCAAATAAGTACAGTTAAGTGAGAAGGCACTAACACATTAGCGCCCATCACATAACTGTACATGATTGGGCAGGAAGGGGTTAAAGAGGCTCTGTCACTAGTTTAGTAATGCCCTATCTACTAGCTAATCTAATAGGCGCTGTCACCCTGATAATGCTAGTGAAAATTGTGTCCCAAAACGTTTATTATTTTAAAAGTTATGAGCTTTTTTCTTAATATGCAAATGAGGCTGTAATAGACAAGTGGGTGTCATCAGTGATTCTCCTGAGGAGGAGCTACCTCACAGCCTTTGACGCTGTCCTATCATCATGAAGCTGCTTCACACACAGTGTGAGAGACTGAGGGAAGGGGGATCACTTCAAACAGCCATATCTCAGGCTGTGGACCACCTAAAATAGAGGTTCTGGTGGCATATGAAAGATCACTGTTCTAGCTGTAAAACAACTGAAGGTATCACTTTAAGGGTATGTTCACACGGCCTATTTTCGGCCGCGAAAAAGAAGTGCATGTCACTTCTTGAGACGGTTTTGGAGCCGTTTTTCATAGACTCTATAGAAAAACAGCTCCAAAAACGTCCGTTATGAACGCCGCGAAAAACGCGACTTTGAATAAAAAACGTCTGAAAATTAGGAGAGAATAGAAGTATATTATATGATCACGCTGCGTTGCTGGGCTAGGAAGTGGATAACGGCATACAGACAGCGCCATACAGAAAACATTACACCGCCCAGAGTGAAAAGTGAGAGTGACCTCCCATTTGGCAAATATAGCAAAATAAGCATATTTAGAAAAATGCTCATAACTTTGAACTGTAGTTATCAGCCTCATAGCGCCTATTCGATTAGTTAGGAGATAGGGAATTAATAAAGTAGTGGCAGATCCTCTTTAACCCCTTCCCGACGTTTGTCGTAAGTATACGTCATGGAAAACCAGTGCTTCCCGCAAAATGTCGTATACTTACAACAAATGGATTGCATCGGTTCAGAAGCTAAGTAGGTGCCATCATCCCCGGATGTCAGCTGTATCTTATAATTGACACCCTGCTGTAATGGCAGGGACCGAAGTTCGCTTTGATCCCCGCCATTAACCCTTTAAATGCAGCGGTCAAAAGCGATCTCTGCATTTAAGGTGTTTGCAGCTCATCGGCACCCTAGTAATGAAATCGACAGGGTGTTGGTGGCTACAATGGCAATCGGAGGCCTAATATGTTACAGCTGACATTCACCTGTAAGGGCAGGAACTGCAACTAGCTCCGATCCCTGCCATTAACCCCTTAGATGCAGCGATTGAAAGCGATGGCTGCATCTTTGTGGTTGTCAGCAGATTGGCAGCCCTGCCATGCAATCAAACTGCTACTATAGCAGCAGGAGACCTAACAATTGCCTCCTGTTCTGCCGTAATGGAAGCCGATTAGGCCTCGCCCGGAGGCGAAGCCTAATCGGCTTGCTATCAGTGAATGACTGACAGATCTAATACATGGCACTACATAGGTAGTGCCATGTATTAGAAAAAAAAAAAATCTGACAGTTGAACCTTCAAGTCTCCTAGTGGGACTAAAGAAAAGTGTAAAAAAAAAACGCCCTTTTTCCCTTATCAAGTCCTTTATTATTGAAGAAAATAAATAAATCATACATATCTGGTATTGCCACGACCGTAACAGCCTAAACTATAAAAATATTATGTTTTTATTCCGCAACTAACCGTAAAAAAAACGTAAAAAACAATGCTAGTATTTCTATTTTTTGGTCACTTTGCCCTACAAAAATTGAAATAAAAAGTGATCAAAAAGTCACATGTATCCACAAATGGTACCAATAATAACTACAGATCATCCCGCAAAAAAACAGCCCTCATACCACTGCGTCTATGAAAAGTAAAATTAGTTAAGGCTCCAATAAGTCAGAAAATAAAAAATATGCGGTTATGCAGGCCCGAGGGGAACATTTCTTCTGTTTCAAGAGGCGATTTATCGAGGCCCTAAAATTAGGGAACCAGGAAGGGGAGGGCCCAAACATATCTGCTGGAAGCGAGGGTGCCCGTATTATACCAGGACAACGCTTCCCAGCAAAATTCCCCAAACAGCAAAGGTGCAGAGTGTGGACCGAAAGGGGGATAATTAAGGACATTTATCAGCGCGACACCGGCCTGCGCAGCAAGGATTGTGTCACAGTGTAACACACATCTATGGATTATTTTTTTTTACCTTATTATTTATTACCACCTGACTATGCCCCTGATGTACCCAGCTTACATGTAACCCCACATTATAAACTGAAATACCGGTAAAACTCCAAATAAAACTACTACCAAGCACAATCTACGCTTCGAAAGCAAAATGGTGCTCCCTCCCTTCTGAGCCCTACAGCGTGCCCAAACAGCAGTTTACTTCCACATATATGGCATCGCTATACCCATAAGAACCCTTTAAAAAAAATGTTGGGGTTGTGTCTCCAGTGGCATAAGCTGGGCACAACATATTTGGCACTGAACTGGCATATCTGGAGAAAAATTTACATTTTTACTTTGCACCATCTGCAGCGCAATAATTTATGGAAAAGACCTGTGGGGTAAAAATCCTCACTATACCTCTTAATAAATGCCTTGAGGGGTGTAGTTCCAAAATGGGGTCACTTCTTAGGGGTTTCTTTTATTATTTCACATCAGAGCCTCTGCAATTGTGAACCAATACTTTGTAAGTCGCCGAATTAGGCCTTAACTTCGCATGGTACTCTCACTCCTGAGCCCTGTCAAATGTCCAGGCAAAAGATTAGTGCCCCATGTAGGGTGATTCTAAAACCGGGAAAGACAGCATAATAATTAGAGAGCTGTCTTGTTATGGTTACACAAGCTGGGCACCACATATTGGCATATTTATGGAAAACATCCAACTTTCACTTGCAACATCGAGTGCACACTAATTTCTGCAAAACACCTGCGGAGTTAACATGCTCACTACACCCCTAGGTGAATACCTTGAGGCGTGTAGTTTCCAAAATGGGGTCACTTCCAGGGGTTTCCACTGTTTTGGTCCCAAAGGGGCTTTGCAAATGTGACATTGCGACCAGAAACCAATCCAGCGAAATCTGCACTCCAAAAGTCAAATGGCGCTCCTTCCATTCTGAGCCCGGTTGTGTGCCCAAACAGCAGTTTATGAACACATATGGGGTATTGCCGTACTCGGGAGAAATTGCTTCACAAATGTTGGGGTGCTTTTTCTCCTTTATTTTTTGACAAAATGAACAATTTTGAGCTAAAGCTACATTTTATTGGAAAAAAATATATTTTTATTTTCACTGCCCAATTCAAATAAAATCTATGAAACACCTGTGGGGTCAAAATGCTCACTACACCCCTTAATTCCTCAAGGGGTGCAGTATCCAAAATGGAGTCACTTTTGGGGAGTTTCCACTGTACTAGTACATTAGGGGCTTTGCAAAAGCGATATGATGTCAAAAAACCAATCCAGCAAAAACTGTGCTCCAAAAGCCAAATGGCGCTCCGTCTCTTCTGATCCTTTCCATGTGCCCAAACAGCAGTTTATGACCACATATGGGGTATTTCCGTACTCCAGAGGGTTTTTTTTTCCTTTATTTGTTGAGAAAATTAAACATTTTGCGCTAAAGCTATGTCTTATTGATGAAAAAGGATTGGGTTTTTTTTCACTGCCCAATTCAAATAAAATCTGTGAAACATCTGCGTGGTCAAAATGCTCACTACACCCCTAGTTAAATTCTTAAAGGGTTGTAGTTTCCTAAATGGAGTAACTTTTTGGCGTTTTCACTGTTTTGGTCCCTCAGGGGCTTTGCAAATGCGACATAACCTCCGCAAACCATTCCTGCTAAATTTGAGCTACAAAAGCCAAATGGTGCTCTTTCCCTTCGAAACCCTGCCGTGTGTCCAAACAGCCATTTATGACCACATGTGGGGTATTGTTTTACTCGGGAGAAATTGCTTTACAAATGTTGCGGTGCTTTTTCTCCTATAGTCCTTGTGGAAATGAGATATAATTAGATAAACCTACATCTTCTTTGAAAGAATGTAGATTTTAATTTTCACTGCCTACTTTCAATAATTTCTGCAATAAACTTGTAGGGTTAAAATGGTCACTATACCCCTAGATAGTTTCCTTGAGGGGTGTAGTTTTACAAATGGGGTCACTTTTGAGGAATTTACACTGTTTTGGCACCTCAAGAGCCCTTCAAACCTGACATGGTGCCTAAAATATATTCTAATAAAAAGGAGGCCCAAAATCCTCTAGGTGCTCCTTTGCTTCTGAGGCCGGTGCTCCAGTACATTAGCACACTAGGGCCAGATGTGGGATATTTCCTAAATCTTCAGAACCTGGGCAATAAATATTGAGTTGCGTTTCTCTGGTAAAACTTTGTGTTACAAAAAGAAATGGATTAAAAATGAATTTCTGCAACAAAAAAAAATGACATTTGTAAATTTCACCTTTACTTTGCTTTAATTCCTGTGAAATGTGTAAAGGGTTAAGAAACTTTCTAAATGCTGTTTTAAATACTTTGAGGGTGAAGTTTTTAAAATGGGGTGACTTTTTGGGGGTTTCTAATATATAAGGCCCTAAAGCCACTTCACAACTGAACTGGTCCCTGAAAAAATAGCCTTTTGAAGTTCTAAGCCTTGTAACGTCCTAGAAAAATAAAAGGATGTTCAAAATCTTAAATGGCACGGGGGGTCGAGTGGGGGCTCATTTGAAAGCTCTTTTCAATACGAAAACAATGATATTTAACTTTAAAGTTATCATCTTCATTATCGGCTACCGCTGGTGTTAGCATTACCCAAAATGTACCATGCGTGTAAAATCCTAAATGTGTGTGGGCATGTGTGTGAGCTTGGGTAATTACGGATAATTACGTATTATTACAATCGGCCTCGGCGATACAAAATGGAAATTGTCTACGATTGTAACATGATTTCATGTGTACACATTTCGGTAGTCGCTTGTGAATTTCAGAGAGCGCTAATTCGGAGAGTAATTTTCATTTTTGTACATATCTATTGTCATATCACAAGATGCATTTGGCCGAAATGGAAAGGATCACTTTATTGATGATGAGAGGGTATGGCGAAGAAAAAATAAGATCCTATCGAGAAGTAGCGGCTTTATTTAATGCCACTTATCCTATCCGCGATCCAATTTCTTTGTCAACTGTTAAAAGAACTGTTCATCGTTTCCAAATAACCGGTTCAATTAAGATGCACCAAGATCCGGAAGACCCAAACATGCAAGTAATGATTAAAACGCTTTAGATGTTCTGCTCACTGTACATGATAATCCTCATACATCTGTCTCGAGTGGAGCACAACAAAATGATATCGCCGCCACATCAGTCCATCAAATTTTGAAGAGGCATCATTATCATCCTTATAAAATACGTCTAGTTCAGGAGCTATCCGAAGATGATTATGACAGAAGAGTAGAATTTCGCAATACAATGATGACACGATTTGATGATAATCATCAGATTTTCAGCTGGACCTGTTTTTCGGATGAAGCTACGTTTGAACTAAACGGTTCTGTAAATCGACAGAACATGAGGTATTGTGCAGACGAAAATCCACATTGGATGAGAGACAGTCATACCCAGTATCCTCTGAAGGTTAAAGTTTGGGCCGGAATATTGCTCAATCATATTGTAGGACCATTTTTCATTGAAGGAAACATAAATGCAGAAAATTACTGCAATTTGCTAAGAGACCAAGTGATACCGGCTATTCAAAATATTGCTGGAGAAGCTAAACCTGCCCTTTTTCTTGCCACTTTTAGAAAGTGGCGAGAATAGTAAAAATTTTAGCTCAACTATGGCGTGCTCCAAAACTTGCCACAAAAATGGTGCAAACCTAATGATATATTCTGATATTGTAATTTGTTAGTGGAATATTTTCGTTGATACAGTATGTTTGCTCATAATTTATAAAAAAAATCTGAAATTGTAAGATTTTTTTAAAAAAAATAAGCATTTTCCTAAATTTCAATTCCTCTGCTTCTAAAATGGATAATGATATACTACTGTTTGGGAAAACAGCAAGGCTCAAATGGGTAGGAGTGCTATTTGGCTTTCACAGCGCAGATTTTGTTGGAATTTTTATCTGATGCCATGTCCCATTTGCAAAGCCCCTGAGGTACCAGTGCAGTTCAAACCCCCAAAAAGTGACCCCATTTAGGAAACTACACCCCTCAAGGCATTCCTCTAGGGATGTAGTGAGCTTTAGCTAATATTTTTCATTTTCTCAAGAACTTTAGGAAAAAAAGCACCACATAATTTGTTAAGCAATTTTTCCCCAATATAGCAATACCCTATATGTGGTCGTAAACTGCTGTTTGGGCACTTGGCAGGGCACAAAATGGAATCGTTTCTTTACCGTTTACTTGTTGTTATTCAATAGGAACATTCATTGTTTACTTCCAATAGGTAAAATTCTTTCCATGAGCACGTGATGGACACAGGTGCTGGGATTATCGCTCTGATACACATACTGTAAGTGTAACAAGCCATGCACATTTGTGTCCATCACATGACCATGGATAGAATTCTATCCACTGGAAGTAAACAATGAATGTTCTTTCTGAATAACTAGAAGCGGAGATTATGAAAACTGTGAGGAATTAATAATTGGAAAATTGTATAACTATATTATATAATTATATGCAAAATAACAAATTTTCTTAAAGTGGTAAAGATAAAAGTAGACCAGTAATGGTATTATGAATGTATATTTGATGTTTGCAAACTGATAATAAACAGCTTATGTTTTCCTATCATCCCACAGACCGTCTTTGACAGCTGGTTTATAGCATTATACTCCGTACTCTTCACTGCTTTCCCAGCACTAACCATGGGATTACTTGAACAAGTAAGAGAATAATGTAAAAAAAAAATGTCTCCCCAAATCATTGTTTTTCCATAAAAAAATAAATGATGAAATATTGCAAAAGGTAAATGTGTCCTTACAGCAAAGAGATAAAAGAGATAAAAGTCAGATCATAAAACAAAACATAAATATTTGTGTCTGCTATAAAGCTCAATGTCTATCCACATAATGTAAAAAGGATATATGTTTATTTTGATATTGCAGAAAAATAAAGGTGCACCTTTATAGTGCAATAGATAGTTTACCTAAATAATAATCAAAAGCAATAATTAAAAAATCTAATATAAACAAATATTAAAGGAATTGTCTCATAAATACTTTTTTAAATAGAAACTGGCCCGACAATCAACTTTTATTGCCAGGGAGCCGCATCTGGCCAGATATTTCTTTGCAGCATTCTCTCTCATATGTCAAACAGCAGGCTGCAGTGACAGAGTAGAACTATCTCAGCAGCAGTCTGAGGTTTCCGTCGGGTTAACCCCTCAACGGAAAGGCAAACGGAAACCTCACTGTTTCCCTCACTATTGAACTAAATGGTGACGGAAACCTAGCTAATGATTTCTGTCCGTCACCGTTGTGACAGGGTTCCAATAGTTCTTGACGGAACCAGAAGCGCAGTTCACTGCACTGTTGAGTTAGTCAAAACGACGGAACCCTGTCACAATGGTGACAGAGGGAAACCATTAGCTAGATTTCCGTCACCATTGAGTTCAATAGTGAGGGAAACAGCAGCTGAGGTTTCCGTTTGTTATCCGCTGAGGGGTTAACCCGACGGAAACCTCCGATGGAACCCCTCAACGGAACACAGACGGTGATGTGAATACAGCCTAAGGCTGGGTTCACACTACCTATTTTCAGACGTAAACGAGGCGTATTATGCCTCGTTTTACGTCTGAAAATAGGGCTACAATACGTCGGCAAACATCTGCCCATTCATCTGAATGGGTTTGCCGACGTACTGTGCAGACGACCTGTCATTTACGCATCGTCGTTTGACAGCTGTCAAACGACGACGCGTAAAAATACAGCCTCGTCAAAAGAAGTGCAGGACACTTCTTTGGACGTTTTTTGGAGCCGTTTTCTCATAGACTCCAATGAAAACAGCTCCAAAAACGGACGTAAAAAACGCAGAGAAAACGGCGCGAAAAACGCCGCGAAAAACGCGAGTTGCTCAAAAAACTTCTGAAAATCAGGGGCTGTTTTCCCTTGAAAACAGCTCCGTATTTTCAGACGTTTTTGGTCACTACGTGTGCACATACCCTAAGAGTGCTGAAAGGGGGTAGGAAAAGTGGGCTCAGCCTATGAGAGCATCATCACACACAGCAATGGGGAGGTGGATCGAGTATAGTATGAGCCACAATGCAGTGATCATACAGCAGGGGGACAAGAGAGCTTGCAGCTCACTGGAAGGGAACACCAACTGGGCTCTAAGTTTGAATTTTGAGCCATCCTAAAAGGTAAGAAAATCAAGATTGTAAAAAAAACTAGAAAAACGAGTGCTTCTTTTGATGTTATCTCAGTGTAACATTTTTGAGCATATAACTTTATTGATGGGAAGGGTAGTTAATATGGGAGCAGAAGTGTTGGGTAGGAAATTGTTCAGAAGGAATATGAGGTATCTAGGACAGGGCAGTTTGTGACAGGATTTAGGGGAGAAGACATTTACTATGGAGCTCTGGAGTAGACGTGGAGTTGTTATTAATATTATGATTGAATTGAGGTGATGGGGCAATTATTTTTCATAACAACTGCTCCAACCATACTATCGGGAAATTAGGCTGGATTCACACGAACATGTTCGGTCCGTAAAGGACGGAACGTAATTCGGCCGCAAGTCCCGGACCGAACACACTGCAGGGAGCTGGGCTCCTAGCATCATAGTTATGTACGACGCTAGGAGTCCCTGCCTCGCTGACGGACAACTGTCCCGTACTGTAATCATGTTTTCAGTATGGGACAGTAGTTCCATGCAGAGGCAGGGACTCCTAGCATTGTACATAACTATGATGCTAGGAGCCCGATTCCCTGCAGTGTGTTCGGTCCTGGACTTGCGGCCGAAATACGTTCTGTCCTATACGGACCGAACATGATCGTGTGAATCCAGCCTAAGTATATAAAGACAACTTGGAACAGAGAGCAATCATTCAGTTTGTGCTGTGTGTGTCTGTTCAGATGGGCTAAATACTATAATGTTTATATCATTTATTAGTATAGAATTCAGCACAAACATCCTCAGATAAAAACAAAATATGATATTGTGCTATGTAAAATCATTGTCCCCTCCACCTACTTCCTCTAGAACACTGAAATTGGCAAACAATCTGTCCAATGATTTAGAACTAATATTGAAGTATAGATTCAGTCCAAGGGCTACTTCACACTGAGTTTTTGGGTGCTGTTTTTGATGCGAAAACCACGCCAAAAAACGTCCAAAACCGCCACCCATTAATTTCAATGAAAGGCGGAGGCGTTTGCGGGAGGACAAAGTGATATGCTCTTTCTTCCCAGCAGTTCCATCTCTGAACTCCTATTGAAATCAAAGAGAGGCAGAGAAAGCGTTTTTCGCTGCATTTTTTGCTTGTGGAGCTCAATGGTCGCATTCAAAGAGCTATAACCTTTTTATTTTTCCGTCGACATAGCTGTATAAGGACCTTTTTTTTTTCCGGAAAAATTTATTTTTTAAAAGTGATTTACTGTAGGATTGATGTAGAATGTCGTTCAAAAATGTAATTATTAAATAGATTCACCGCCTGAAAGAACGATTAAGATAATGTTTATTAATGATATTTGTTAAAAATATGGCTCAACCAGACACTAACTCCAGAATCAGGCATAAGCAAGTGATAGGCGAAAAGGAAAGTGTCCAGGGTGAATGATGTGTCTCTAACACCCAGGAACCACCTCTCCCTGCTTATTGTATAGTTATTCGCTACACCCTTGCCATTGAATTACAATATATCCAGATCCTACACGTTTCAGTATCACAATCAAAGTGATACCTCATCAGGGATTCATAGACATTGATTCTTAATTTGTTAAAAGCAGAACACTGGATAGCACTGTTCATGTGCTGATTTTAGCCTAGAGACGCGTGTACGACTCTAATGTACTGGCCGCACACGTGCCGGAGAAGCTATGGGCTTATAAGGTTGAGAGCCCACCCTCCTGAGGTCGTCACCGAGGCAGACCGCCAATCCGCATTGAACACGACACTCTGTGACGTGCCGGAGGCGGCGCACCTCGATCCTATCGACCAATGAGGGTGCCTGGACGACACAGGCGTCCATGGCTCCTGAACTACCAGCCGACATCACACAACATCATGGATCCAATAACAGGATCATGATCGAGTACCCCTCCTGTCACGGAAAACACTGCCCCAAATGAATAGGGCAATGTGGAGACAGAAAGAGGTGTAATACACCTAGGGGACACCATGGATGTGCTGAGAGGACTGGAGGGTATACGCTGCGACGGTGATGTGCTGTTGGCATCTTTGGACGTTGAGTCTCTATACAGCTCCATCCCACACAATCAGGGATGTAGAGCCATTGAATATTTCCTAATGGATAAAGGGACTCAATACCAGGCCCATAATAAATTTGTTATTGACCTGTTGAGATTTATCTTAGAACACAACTTGTTTTTATTCGATCAGAAGATATACCATCAGCTCAGAGGAGCGGCCATGGGCAGCCCCTGTGCCCCCACCTTCGCCAATCTTTACTTGGGGTGGTGGGAAAAGGAGGTTGTGTTCAGTGACCTTATGGACAAATGGTCAGCTTGCATCTTGCTCTGGATCAGATTTATAGATGATGTCTTGATCCTTTGGACAGGGACCAAGGGCGACTTCCAGGAGTTTGTGGAGATCTTGAATGCCAATGAGTTAGGTCTCTTGTTCACATCTGAAATTCAAGATACTAAAATTACATTCTTGGACATCATGATCTCCAAGACAGACTCAGGGGTGTTACAGACGAACATGTATCGCAAGGAGACTGCAACAAATAGTCTATTGCGTTGGGAAAGCTGGCACCCAATAAATCTGAAGAGAGGAATACCGAAGGGCCAATATCTCAGGGCACGTCGAAACTGCTCAACCATCTCAGATTTTAGGGTCTCTGCACGGGATCTTGAGAACAGATTCAGACACGGGATACCCCAGGGATGTGTTGAAAGGGGCATATCAAAATGCCCTGGGTTGCAACAGAAACGATCTCTTGAACCCCAAACCGAAAAAAATGGAGGAAGAATCAATCAGGGTTATAGGCACCTTCGACTCTGCCAATAGGGAGGTGAGGGAAGTCCTTAAACGTTTCTGGGGCATCCTTAGAGCTGATCCTGACGTGGGGGACCTGGTGGGGGACTCTCCGTTGATTACATACAGGAGGGGACGTAACCTAAGGGATCGACTTGTTCATAGTCACCTACAACCGCAGGCACATATCAGCACCTGGTTGGATAATCGTATAAAAGGGACTTTCAGATGCGGAACATGTAAAGCATGTGTGTCTATCCTATGCAGTAGGAACTTTACAAGCACAAAAATCGGAAAAACTTTCGATAACAGGTCATCCATTAATTGCAAGACGAATGGTATTGTCTACCTGATCACCTGTAGATGTGGCCTACAATACGTTGGCAAGACTGGGAGGGAGTTCAGGAGAAGGATCCGTGACCACATTGGGGATGTCAGAAGGAAAGTGGACACCCCGGTATCGAGACATGTGTGGTCATGCCATGATGGGGATGTGATTGCTCTTGGATTTCAGGGAATTGAACATGTCAGACCCCTTCTGAGAGGTGGGGACCTGGATAGGAAGATACTACAGGAAGAGGCAGAATGGCTATTTATAATGCAGACCATAAATCCCCATGGCCTTAATGAACAAATCTCTTACTCCTGTTTTCTCTAGTCACATTGTGCGATTCCCTATTGCCACTCATATGCCTGCTCGCTGACCCTGCATATGCCCTGAGAGAGTGTATCTCGGTATTTCACCATGCTTTCTCAGCTGCATCCTGTTGGATATTGTTTTAAGGGCAGCCTCAGTGCTAAGGCTACTAGTGTGGGTAGGTATGGGTCCTGCCCTAAGCGAGTCTTCATTTGGGACTGCTCCCGAGTATGTACTTACACCGCCTGGTGCCCATTCTGCCCCATTCCAATATGCTCTGGGGCTGGTACGGGACTCTTCTAGTCTAGGTGCCGGTCCCTTTTATTCATGCCCCACGTCCAGTGTCCCTGATCTGCGATACGAAGGGCAGTTGCCCTCGTCTATCTGAGATGTGAGTTCCCTGGCCAGTATTGTGACGGGACGTTGATAGGCAACGTGTGTATTACACCTCCTTCTGTCTCCACATTGCCCTATTCGTTTGGGGCAGTGTTTTCCGTGACAGGAGGGGTACTCGATCATGATCCTGTTACTGGATCCATGATGTTGTGTGATGTCGGCGGGTAGTTCAGGAGCCATGGACGCCTGTGTCGTCCAGGCACCCTCATTGGTCGACAGTATCGAGGTGCGCCGCCTCCGGCACGTCACAGAGTGTCGTGTTCAATGCGGATTGGCGGTCTGCCTCGGTGACGACCTCAGGAGGGTGGGCTCTCAACCTTATAAGCCCATAGCTTCTCCGGCACGTGTGCGGCCAGTACATTAGAGTCGTACAAGCGCCTCTAGGCTAAAATCAGCACATGAACAGTGCTATCCAGTGTTCTGCTTTTAACAATTTAAGAATCAATGTCTATGAATCCCTGATGAGGTATCACTTTGATTGTGATACTGAAACGTGTAGGATCTGGATATATTGTAATTCAATGGCAAGGGTGTAGCGAATAACTATACAATAAGCAGGGAGAGGTGGTTCCTGGGTGTTAGAGACACACCATTCACCCTGGACACTTTCCTTTTCGCCTATCACTTGCTTATGCCTGATTCTGGAGTTAGTGGCTGGTTGAGCCATATTTTTAACAAATATCATTAATAAACATTATCTTAATCGTTCTTTCAGGCGGTGAATGTATTTTTTAAAAGCACCAATTTAGGGTACATATAATTTATTGATTGACTTTCTATTGACTTTTTTGGTGGAGTAGAGTAAAAAAAACGGAAATGTCACCATACTTTTTTGTGTGTTAAATTTATGCCGTTTACCGTGTGGTGTAAATAACAAAATAACTTTATTCAGCAGGTATTTACGATTGCGGCGATACCATATTTCTATAGGGTTTTTTTTTTGTTTTACTACTTTTACACTGTAAGAACACTTTTTTTTTTTTTAAATTATTTGTTTTGGTGTCTCCATATTTGAAGAGTCATAACTTTTTTATTTTTCCGCCGATGCAGCTGTATGAGGGCTTTTTTTTTTTTGCGGGATGACTTGGAGTTTTTATTGGTACAATTTTGGAGTACATGCGATTTTTTTCATCACTTTTTATCAAATCTTTTTGAAGGCAGAATAAACAGAAAATAGCAATTCTGGCATTGTTTTTTGTTTTATTTTTTTACGACATTTACCGTGTGGGTTAAATAATGTAATAGTTTTATTGTTGGGGTCGTTATGGACGCGGCGATACCAAATATGTGTAATTATTTACTTTTTTTAATAATAAAGTATTTTGTAAGGGGAAAAAGTCGGTTTTTAATTTTCATTTACCTTGGACTTTTTATTTATTTATTTCAAACTTTATTAAACCTTTTTAACTTTTTTTTTTTAGTCCCACTAGGGGACTTTACTATGCGATGTTTTGATCGCTTTTATAATACACTGCAATACTCTCGTATTGTGTAAAACTGACAGGCATCTGTTGATCGCTTTTATAATACACTGCAATACTCCCGTATTGTGTAAAACTAACAGGCATCTGTTAGGCCATGCCTCTGGCATGGCCTAACATGCAATCACTAGAGGCAGACCTGGGGGCCATTGTTGGGCCCCTGGCTGCCAAAGAAACTACTGTCACTAGCGATTGCATCGTGGGATGCCAGTGGGGTGAGAGGGGGAACCTCCTCCAAAAGCACTTAGATTCGGCGCTTAATAACACATCTGAGAGGTTAAATATGATAATATGATCGGAGACCACTGCTAGTTCGCTGTTCGCATCTTCTGAAGAGCTGCCGTGAAAAGGCGGTGCTTCAAAAGAACTAGCCCGAATGGCCACAGTAAAAAGACTCGTTAAGGGGTTAAAAATGCTAGTAACTGAATTTCTGCACATTTAGTGGGAAAATTATTAATGAGATTACCCCTTTAAAGATTCTCCGGTATGATTCTGTCACGCCTATGAGGCATGTGGATCCACTAGGCCGCTCCGCCATAGTAGCAGCTGACTAAAGTATAGTCAATGACAGTCTCTAGGACAAGAGTACCTGGACAGGTGATTTGGCAGACACTCGGCGTAGCAGACATGTGGCGTAGCAGACATGAGGAGTAGGAGACACTTGGCACTGATGATGCTTGGCACAGATGACACTTGGAGTGGCAGATGACACGTGGCGTGGCATATCACACGTGGCACAGAGGATGAACTTAACTCATACACTAGACTTCGCTCAGGAACAAACACAATTACGGGATACAGGAGATTAGAACACAGGATACAGGATACAACTAAGGGACCATTTGCAATAATGAACATGGGTAGACACAACAATGCTCAGGCAAGATGTAAGAGGGCAGAGTCATTTTATAGTCTGGGTGAGCTGGGGATTGGGTAGAGAATAATTTACTTGTGCGTGTGTTCGCCCTTTAAGGCCAGGGACGAGCGCACAGCCTATAAGCAATAGCAGAACAGTGCTGTCGTCTCCGGAGAGGGAGGCGCTGGCAAGCTTTCAGTGTCCTGTGGCTGTCGGTGAGTACAGCATGCCGGAGGTACGTGACCGCGGGCGCAACAATACCCCCACTTACGCCCCCTTTTGTTAGGTCCAGTGCGTAGGAGGAACTTCTTGATAAGAGTTGGAGCATTGATGCTGCCACGGTTTGTGGGTATGTGGACCCACTTGGCCGCACCGCCGTAGCAGGGAGGCAGCTGGCCAAACAACAGGAACCCCAGAAATACAAAGTCCCGCACAAGGGTACCTGGATAGTCCAGACAGTGGCCGCAGCTCTGGCACGGATGGAGGTGGGTGCAGCAGGTAACACCAGACGTGGCGGATGACACAGGTGCTGCAGGTTGCGCCAGACGTGCGAATCCCTCTGGACGTGGCAGATAACACAGGACGTGGCAAAGCAACAGCATGTGCAGTAGACACGACTCCAACTAGTAGGCACAGGAACAAGAACACAGCACGGGATACAGGAACAGGTAACAGGGCACGGGTAACAACTGGAACGGGAAACACTAAGGGACCATTTGCAAGACGGACTTGGGAATAACTAACAACGCTCAGGCAAGGATCAGAGGGGCTGGGGCCTTCTTATAGACCAGGAAATCATGAGGTTGATAATGATGATTGTTTTACAGGTGTTCACGCTGGCCCTTTAAGAGCGGGCATGAGCGTCTGCACGCACCCTACGGGACACAGCAGACCGGAGCGGATGTGAGCGCTGGCGTCTCCTAGGAAGGAGATGGGGACCAGCACTCACAGATCCATGGCTGCGGGTGTCGGGAGGTGAGTAAACCCGACGGCCCGTGGCCATGGACGCTACAGTATCCCCACTCTTAAGCCCCCTCTTCTTGAGGCCAGAGCGAGAGAGGAATTTCTTAATGAGAGCAGGAGCACTGAGGTTCTCCTCCGGCTCCCAGGACCTCTCCTCAGGACCAAACCCTCTCCAGTCCACCAAATAGAAAGTCCTTCCTCCTACCCTTTTGCAGTCCAGGATCTCCCTCACCTCGAACACATCAGAAGAACCGCTGAGAGCAAATGTGGAACTAGAAGTCTTGCTGTAGCGGTTCAGGACCACAGGTTTCAGGAGGGACACATGAAAGGAGTTGGGGATTCTGAGGGTAGGAGGCAGCCGCAGCTTAAAGGAGACAGGGTTTATTTGTTGCAGATTATCGAAAGGACCAAGGAACCTGGGAGAAAAACTTGTATGAAAGCATCTTCAAACGAATGTTCCGAGAGGATAGCTAGACTTTGGTACCCGGAAGATACTGAGGCGTCTCTTTTCTCTTAGTATCTGCTTTTCGCTTCAGGCGATCGACTGCCAGCAAAATAGAGGGTCTGTTGCCAGATTTTCAGAAAGTCCCCAAATGTAGAGTCAGCAACGGGTACCTGAGATGTAGTCGACACTGGAAGAGGGACTCTAGGATGTTGACTGTACACAATGTGAAATGTAGTGGAAGTGGTGGACTCACTTGTGTGGTTGTTGTACGAGAACAAGAAGAAGCTGTACCCAGTTATAGTTCTGTAAAGAGATCAAGTGGCTGAGATAATTCTCCAAGAAGAGACAAAGTCCACAACATCCTTGGGCAGCGTGGGCCACCAGAAGTGACAAGCAATCAGGTTTCAGGTTTTACAGACACCAGCGTGCCCAGCCAGTTTAAAACTGTGTCCCCAGCGAAGAATTCTTCTCCTGTCTGCCAACCGCACAAAAGTCCTCCCCGGAGGAATGTCTCTAACCTACAGAGGATTAGCAGTGACAATGCAGGATGGGTTTATGATAGTCTGAAGGGACTCCACCGTGTCTTCCGTCTCAAACGATCTGGACAGGTCATCGGCCCTCACATTCTTGTTAGCAGGATGGTAGTGGAGCACAAATTGGAAACGGGTGAAGAACAGCGACCACCTGGCTTGACAGGGATTTAGTAGTTGAGCGGACTAAAGGTAATAATAATAATAATAATCTTTATTTATATAGCGCCAACATATTACGCAGCACTTTACAATTTAGAGGGAACATGAAACAAACAATATCAGACATTACATAGTGACAAAGTTCATTTACAATTCAAACCTGGGGAGTGAGGACCCTGCTCGCAAGAGCTTACAATCTATGAGGACATAAGGGAGACACAAAGTGTAACAGTGTTTGTTCTGCACAATAGTCCGGCCATTTTTATACACATGCGGTGGTAACATAAAGCTGCATGAGCCGGTCACCAGCCACTATCCGTGTATGACGGACATGAAGAGAAGGAGTGTGAGGGAATCTTATTCTGATGACTAATCTAAATGGAGGGCCATGGAAAGGAGTCAGATTAGGGAATGTTATAGGCCTGTCTAAATAGATGTGTTTTCAGGGCACGTTTAAAACTGTGGATATTGGGAATTAATCTGATTGTCTGGGGTAGCACATTCCAGAGGACGGGTGCAGCACGAGAGAAATCCTGGAGACGGTAGTGGGAGGTTCGGATTATGGAGGATTTTAATCTAAGGTCGTTGGCAGAACGTAGAGCCCGAGTAGGGTGGTAGACAGAGATGAGGGAGGAGATGTAAGGAGGTGCAGCACTGTGGAGAGCTTTGTGGGTGAGAGTAATAAGTTTGAATTTTATTCGGAAGGGGATGGGCAACCAGTGCAGTGACTGGCACAGATTAGAGGCGTTGGTGTAGCGGTTGGTCATAAAGATGAGCCTGGCTGCTGCATTGAGGATAGATTGGAGAGGGGAGAGTTTAGTGAGGGGAAGACCGACTAGTAATGAGTTACAGTAGTCAAGACGAGAGTGAATCAGAGCAACAATGAGAGTTTTGGCAGTTTCCTCCGTAAGAAAAGAGCGGATTCTGGAGATGTTTTTGAGGTGAAAATGACAGGAGCGTGAAAGTGATTGTATGTGAGGAGTAAAGGAAAGATCTGAGTCAAAAATAACCCCGAGACAGCGGGCGTGCTGCTTAGAAGTTATGATAGTGCCACACACAGAGATGGAGACATCAGGTTTAGGGAGGTTAGTAGATGGTGGGAACACAAGGAGCTCAGTTTTAGAAAGATTCAGTTTCAGATAGAGAGAGGACATGATGTTAGAGACAGCGGACAGACAATCACTGGTGTTCTGTATTAGAGCAGGGGTGATGTCACGGGAAGAGGTATATAATTGGGTGTCATCAGCGTAGAGATGGTACTGGAAGCCAAATCTGCTGATGGTTTGTCCAATAGGAGCTGTGTAGAGAGAAAAGAGGAGTGGACCTAGGACTGATCCCTGAGGAACCCCGATATCAAGGGGAAGAGGAGAAGAGGTGGAACCAGCAAATGACACACTGAATGAGCGGTCAGAGAGATAGGAGGAAAACCAAGAGAGAGCCGCGTCCTTGAGGCCAATAGAGTGGAGCATGTTAAGTAGGAGTTTGTGGTCTACAGTGTCAAAGGCTGCAGAGAGATCCAAAAGAATCAGGAGAGAGGATTTACCGTCCGATTTAGCCGCCAAGAGATCATTTGAGACTTTAGTAAGGGCAGTTTCTGTGGAGTGTAGAGTGCGGAAACCAGATTGTAAGGGGTCAAGAATGGAGTTAGCAGAGAGATAGCGGATAAGGCGAGAGTAGACCAAGCGTTCCAGGAGTTTGGAGATGAAGGGCAGATTAGAGACTGGTCGGTAGTTGGCAGCGCTGGATGGGTCAAGTGTTGGTTTTTTCAATAATGGGTTTATAATGGCATGTTTAAAAGCGGAGGGAAAGATACCAGAGGAAAGAGAGAGGTTAAATATTTTAGTGAGGTGACTAGTGACAGCTGGGGAGAGGGACTGGAGGAGGTGTGAGGGGACAGGATCACTAGGGCAGGTAGTAGGACGAGAAGAAGAGAGGAGCCTCGAGACTTCTTCTTCAGTTATTGGGTCAAATGCTGAGAGTGAAGAAGAGGGAGTGCGGGGGGGAAGGGGATCGATGTTACTAGGGGACTGGGAGATAATATCATGCCGGATGTTGTCAATTTTAACTTTAAAATAATTGGCCAGGTCTTCAGCACTGAGATCTGTGATTGGCGTCTGCACTTTAGGACTAAGGAGGGAGTGAAAAGTATCAAAGAGGCGTTTTGGATTATTAGATAGTGTGGAGATGAGAGAAGTGAAGTAGACTTGTTTGGCGCGGTGAAGGGCAGAGTTGTAAGTTTTGAGCATAAATTTGTAATGGAGGAAATCTGCATCCAAATGCGATTTTCTCCACAGTCGTTCAGCACATCTCAAGCACCGGTGAAGAAAGCGGGATTGAGGCGTGTGCCAGGGTTGTCGTCGTCTTTGTCGGGTGGTTCGGAGTGTAGTGGGGGCTGCTTCATCCAATGCATTTTTGAGAGTGTTATTATAAAGTTTGGCAGCCAGATTGGGACAGGAGAGGGAAGAGATAGGGGACAATGAGGACTGTAGACTGTCTATGAGTTTCACAGTGTTAATGGCATGTAGATTTCTGTATGTCTGATACGTAGGGATGACCTGAGGAGGCAGAGAATATTTGATAGTAAAGCAGAGAAGATTGTGGTCAGAAAGCGGGAGAGGAGAGTTAATAAAGTCAGAAACTGAGCAGAGCCGGAAGAAGACCAGGTCAAGTGAATGCCCGTCTTCATGTGTAGGAGAGTTAGTAAGTTGTGACAGACCGAGGGACGAGGTTAAAAATAGAAACTGGGAGGCAGATGAGGAGATTGGGTTATCAATGGGGATGTTGAAGTCACCCATGATGAGAGTGGGTGTTTCAGAGGATAGAAATTGTGGAAGCCAGGCAGCAAAATGATCCAGGAATTGGCGGGGTGAGCCCGGTGGGCGGTAGACAACTGCCACTCGGAGGGGAAAAGGGTGAAAGAGTCTGAGGGTGTGGACTTCAAAAGAGGGAAATGTGAGTGAGGGGACCGGGGGAATGACCTTGAAAGTGCAGTGTGGGGAAAGAAGTATACCTACTCCTCCACCCTGCCTGTTCTCAGTTCTGGGGGCATGAGAGAAAAAGGTAGGTAAGGCTCTTGTGGTCGGTTGGTTTTAGAAATGTGGGATCAGGCCGAGGCAGTCCATTTATTGAGGCAACAGCCAACGATGTCTCTAGGGGAACTGTGGGCAACTGAAGATGATCCACCAGCTCCTTTTGGAGGAAGTTTTCCGCAGACCCAGAGTCAAGATAGGCAGAAACTTGATGCGTCCTCTCCCCGGATACTAGGGTCACAGGAATAGTCAGCTTGGAAAAGAATGCGTTATTAGGTACCGTTCCACCTAGGGTTGTCTTTCCAATCAATCCTAGGCAATGGGGTCTCTCTGGCCTCTGGGGACGCACAATATGGCTTCCGAGGCCGCAATATAGACTAAGTCCAGAAGTGCATCTGCGTTTTTTCTCCTGGATAGACAATTTAATATGGTTACTCTGCATAGGATCCTCTGGTGGGACGACTGAGGAGGATTGCTGGAAAGTAGAATCTTGGTTAGGAAGTTCTCTCTCCCAGAGAACCTCTTGGGAACACTCCCGGATTCTCATGTCAACCCGGGTGGCGAGTAGGATAAGATCGTCCAGGGTAGATGGCAGATCGCGAGCAGCCAGCTCATCCTTTATCCCCGAAGACAGTCCCTGCCAGAATGTGGCCACCAAAGCCTCGTTGTTCCAGGTTAACTCAGCAGCCAGGATATGGAACTGAATGGCATACTCGCCCACGGAGAGGTCTCCCTGGTGTAGGACCAGCAGCCAAAGAAACTCTCCCAGGTTCCTCAAAAATTGAGCGGAAGGTCCGTAAGAAGCATTGCAAGTCACGGGTCTCTGGTCCCTGATGTTCCCACAGAGGATTAGCCCATGCCAGGGCTTTGCCAGTAATGGGAGAGATGATGAAGGCGATCCTGACGTCATCCGAAGAGAAGGACCTGGCATGAAGTCTGAAGTGGATCGGGCACTGATTCAAAAATCCCCTGCAGGTCCTCGGGTCTCAGTCATAGCGTGGAGGTAGCGGCAAGAAGCACAGGGGGTCGGCACTGGTACAGACCGGAAGTGTAGCTGGAGGAACAGCAGGAATGGCTACGGTGACGACTGTGGTTGGGCAATGGCATTCACCGACAAGAGGAATTGGTCTTGCCGTTACTGGAGATCCTCCATCTCGGCCAGCATGGCTTCTGTCATCAAGGTCTCAGGTTGACCAGCGGGGTCCATGGCCTGAGCGTACTGTCACTGTTTGTGGCTATGTGGACCCACTAGGCCGCGCCGCCATAGCAGGCAGGCAGCTGACCAAACAGCAACCCCAGAAATACAAAGTCCCGCACAAGGGCACCTGGATTGTCCAGACAGTGGCCGCAGCTCTGGCACGGATGGAGGTGGGTGCAGCAGGTAACGCCAGACATGGTGGATGACAGCAGGTGCCTGATAATGTGGTTGATAATGATGATTGTTTTACAGGTGCACGCGCTGGCCCTTTAAGAGCGGGCACAAGCGTGCGCGCACACCCTACGGGACACAGCAGACCGGAGCGGAAGTGAGCGCTGGCGTCTCCTAGGAAGGAGATGGGGACCAGCGCTCACGGATCCATGGCTGCGGGCGTCGAGAGGTGAGTAAACCCGACGGCCCATGCCCATGGACACTACAAATGCTCTCTTCTGGCTCCTATGATCTCTCCTCAGGACCAAACCCTTTCCAGTCCACCAGATAAAAAGTGTTTCCCCCTACCCTCTTGTAGTCCAGGATTTCCTTCACCTCAAAGACATCAGAAGAACAGCTGGGAGCGACTGTAGAACTAGGAGATTTACTGTAGCGTTTCAGGGCCACATGCTTTAGGAGGGGCAAATGGAACGAGTTGGGAATCCTGAAAGTAGGAGCCAGCCGAAGCTTATAGTCCACAGGGTTAAAGGCCCGAGGAACTTGGGAGCAAATTTCTAAGAAGGCATGTTGAGACAAATGTTTTTTAAAGATAGCCAGACCTTGACTCCGGGGGAAAACTGAAGAGGAACTTTTCTTTTTGTATCGGCATACTTTTCATGCAATCAACTGCCTGAAGGATTGCAGAATTGGTTTGCTGCAAGATGTGAAGGAAAGTCCCAAATGAAGAATTAGCTACCGGTACTTGAGTCATCACTGGCACAGGAAGAAGAACTCGTATATGCTGACTGTACACAATGTAGAATGGAGAAGAAGCAATAGACTCACTTGTATGGTTGTTATTATAAGAGAATTCTGCCCAAGGCAGAATCTGTATCCAATTGTCATGTTGGGTAGAAACAAAATGACGAAGATCATTTTCTAATATTTGATTGGTCCTTTCCACTTGACCATTAGACTGTGGGTGATAGGCAGAAGATAAATCCAACTTCACATCTAGCAGATTACACAGGGCTCTTCAGCATTTGGACGTGAACGATGTGCATAATGAAAAGATTTGCCAGAAGAGGAGCAGATGGAAGAACAGTCAAAGGAACGGAACGAAATGTGCCATTTTGGAAAAATGGTCCACCACTCCCCAAACAGTAGTACATCCAGCCGAAGGGGGAAGGTCCATAATAATGTCCACAGCGATGTGTTGCCAGGGGGCATCAGGCACTGGCAGAGGATGGAGCATACCAGCAGGTTTTGAATGGGTAGATTTGTTTGAGGCACATTTCGTAAAGGAGGAAACAGTCCACAAATCCCTAGGCAGCGTGGGCTACCAGTAGTGACGAGTAATAAAATCCCGAATCTTACGCACACCAGAGTGCCCAGCCAGTTTGGAACTATGTCCCCAGCAGGGAATTCTTTTCCGCTCAGCATGACGAGAAAATATTTTTCCAGGAGGGATATCCCTGATCTGTAGAGGGTTTACTGCAATAATCATGGAAGGGTCAATTATGTGTTAAGGACTTTCTTCAGAGTCACCTGTCTCGAATGACCGGGACAGGGCATCAGCCTTAATGTTTTTGACTGCGGGCGGAAGTGAAGAAGAAACTGAAATCTGGCATAGAACAGCGACCATCTGGCTTAACAAGGAATAAGTCACTGTGCAGACTGCAAATATGTGAGATTTTTGTGATCCATAAAGATGATGATAGGATGAGTAGCCCTCTCCACTCTTCCAAGGCCAACTTGACAGCGAGTAATTCTCAGTCCCCAATGGAGTAGTTGCGCTCAGCAGGAGAGAAGAGTTTGGAGAAGAATCCATATGACACTGCTTTTCCTTGGAATTCCTCTGAAACAAGAGTGCTCCTGCACTGATAGAAGAGGCATCAACCTCTAAGGAAAACTGTTGAGTCACATCAGGATGATGAAGAACAGAGGCAGAAGTAAACGTGCTCTTGAGGTTGAAGAATGCCTCAGGGGACCAGTCCAAAGTGTTCACTCCCTTCTTGGTAAGAGAGAAGATGGGAGCAGTAAGGAACGAGAAATTTGGGATGAATTTTCTATATAACTTGGCGAATGCAAGAAATCTCTGGATAGCTCGGAGACCTTGAAGACGTGGCAACTCCAGGACGGACTTCATCTTCTCCGGATCCATTTGAAGACCACAATCAAAAATAATATACCAGAGGAAGGGCAAGGATTTTTTTTCAAACACGCACTTCTCGCATACAGGCTATTCCCCCTTATCCGCAACAAGACTTGGTGTACATGCTTCCGATGCGTCGTCAGATTCAGTTAATGATCAAGATGTTCTCCAGATACACCACCACTCAGACATTCAGAAGATCACGGAAGATGTAGTTTATGAATTCTTGGAACACTGCTGGAGCATTGCATAGTCCAAAGGGCATTACGGGATACTCATAGTGACCGTCCCGGGTGTTAAATGCGGTTTTCCATTCGTCATGCTGGTGGATACAGATCAGGTTATAGGCCTCGCGTAGATCCAGCTTAATGAAAACCTTGGCTCCACGAATTCTGTCAAAGAGCTCAGAAACCTCTGATCTCCGCAGCTATTCCCTTGAATGCTGTAATCAAAGCTGACCGCAGCATTCAAGGGGAAAATGAGAAGGGGCGATGCCCTTTGTATCGTGTCAGAGGGAATCCCTGTGACGCGATCGAGGGACATACCATATATGGGCATACAGCCCATGGTCCATTGAAGGACCCCAGGGCTGTGTGACCATATTTCCTGTTGTTAGGGCCTACTTAGGTATGCCCGAACAACTGCCTGTATACTATCAGTACACAGGCTAATGTACTGGTATATACATATATGCCAGAACATTAAAGTTTAAAAAAAAAAAAAAAAGTTATGTTAAATAAAAAAATAAAAAATATACGCATTTTTTACAATAAACATTAAAATAAAACATAACATATACACATTCGGTATCGTCGCGACTGTAATAACAGATTTCTAGCTTGATTTATGATGTGTACGCTGTTAAAAAAAAACAAAAAAACAATTGCTTTCTTTTACTTATTAATGTACGGCACAAGGAGTAATGAACTTTGAACCTCCATCTGCCTCACATTAATATTAATTAACCCCGTCATGTACCTAACACATTAACCCAATGTTGTCCATTATGACTGAGGAACATGATGGGGTTAATTAATATTAATGTGACATAGAGGTTCAAAATTCATCACACCACGTGCCTCACATCAGAACTTTTTTTTTATTATTGTTGGCAAAGTATCGTTTTGCTATCGAGAATCATGAAGTATCGGTATTGAAGTCCAAATTCTGGTATCGTGACAACCCTAGTCAGCAGTCAAGAGTAGTTTTCAAGTGCTATCCTTCTTTAAATATTTGGGTATATACGTGATCCGGGTCTTTAACAGGTTCCCGACCGCTGGCCGTAAATATACGGCCAGCGGTCAGGGTCTCTAAAGTCCGGCGTATAGTATATATACGGCCGCACTTCAGAGACTGTGCACGCGCGATCGCGTGCACACAGCTCTATGCCCTGGCTGTTGCTAACAGCCATGGGCACTGGGCAGAATGTCAGGGGTCAATCTTTTGGCCCCTGAACATGTGATCGCTGTGACAACCAATCACAGCGATCACATGCATTTCTGCATACAAAACAGTGTGCACGCGATCGCGTGCACACAGCCCTGTGCCCTCGCTGTTACCAACAGCTCTGGGCACTGGGCAGAGTATCAGGGACCAATCTGATGGTCCCTGAACATGTGGTCGCTGTGACAACCAATCACAGCGATCACATGCATTTCTGCTTATAAAACAGTGTGCACGCAATCGCGTGCACACAGCCCTGTGCCCGCGATCGCGTGCACACAGCCCTGTGCCCTCGCTGTTACCAACAGCTCTGGGCACTGGGCAGAGTATCAGGGACCAATCTGATGGTCCCTGAACATGTGGTCGCTGTGAAAATCACAGCGACCACATTTGTTTTATTTTGAGTTTTCTGGCAGTAAATCTCCTGCCTCTTTTCTTCTCCTCAAATATTGTTTCAGTTTGAGGAGAAAAAGAGACTCGGGAGAATTGCTGCCAGAAGATTACAGTGAAAAAAAAAAAAACAGTTACACTATAAAACATTCTCTGTATAGATAGATTTCTATCTATCTATACAATCTATCTATCCATCTATCTTTTTTTCTATCTATCTACCTTTCTTTCTTTTATTCTATTAGAATAGGCAGGTAGGGAGTATATAATTATATATATATCCACATATATATAATATATATAGCAATAGCGGTTTATTTTTTTGTTAGCGGTAGTGTAGATATATATAGCAGTTAGGCCCCATGCACACGACAGCAAAAAACCTCCGTTTTTGCGGACCGCAACTGCGGTCCGCAAAAACTGAGCCATTCACTTTCATTGAACGCTGACACCTTTCAGTAGCACTACGGAAGGGTGTCAGTGCCGTGGAAATGTTCCGGGAATTATGGAACATGTCCGTTCTTTCGCATTTTGCGGGCCGTGCTCCCATACTTTGTATGGGAGCACGGCCCGAAAATGCGGCTGTCAGTCAGCGGCCGGCCGTGCCCGCGATCGCGGACAGCAATTGCGGGCACGGTCGTGTGCATGGGGCCTTAGTTTGTGTGTTTTATAAAAAAAATAAAAAAATAAAATTTGTTTAGTTAGTGTTAGTGTTAGTTACGTTATGGCGAGGAAGTTGTTTAGCGCCGAGGAGGCATACGCCATGCTGTGGTCTGAGTCGGAGACCGCATCAGAGATGGCGTCCGAGATGGAACCTGTTTTAGGTAGTGACGATGACAGCGTCACTTCAGGTTCATCTTCAGGGGACGTTGTCCCTGATGCAGTCGAAACTGCAGAACATGAAAGCGCAGGGCCAAGTAGCGCTGTAGCACGGGACAGCCTGGTCCCTCCAGTCCAGGCTCTTGTATGGGCACCTGCCCCATCTTTTGGGCCTAGAATCCATTTTGTCCAAATGGATTACTTCCATTTATTTATAACGGACGACATCCTAAATCAGATTGTCCACGAAACAAATTTATATGCCACGCAATATATAAGGCAGAAACCTTCATCCACCCATGCCAGAGATTGGACGCCCACCAATTTGCAGGAATTAAAAAAAAATTTGGGGCTCACCCTAAATATGGGTATTGTCAAAAAGCCCTCCATTAGGTCTTACTGGTCAACAAGACCCGCCCAAGCCACCCCAGTATATTCTGCAGTAATGCCCAGGTCTCGTTATGAGACAATAATGAGGTTCCTCCACTTCAATGACAACGCACAGGCCCCCCCAAGTACCGATGCAAACCGGGATCGGTTGTTCAAAATAAGGCCGCTAATAAATTCCCTGAATAATTTATTTCTGCAACTCTACACCCCTGAGCAGAATGTAAGTGTGGACGAGCAGATATTTTGGAAGTGTTATAGAAACTCTGTTGAGTTTTGTAAAACCAGCTTTGAAAAAAAGCGATATGTGAAATAATCTTCTTCTATCCTCCGCCCTCCTACATCTCTATGTGATAAATAAGGCCACATATTTGGTATCCCCATGCTCAGGAGAAGTGGAAGAATGTGAAAGGAGATGAATTTTGACCGTGGTCTATACCGTGTGTGAAAAATGCTAGCCTAAACTGACGCATTTGCTAAAAAAGTGCTGATTTTATTTTGTTCCATCTTATTCAAGAAACTTTCAGAAGAAAACTGGACTTGCTAAAAATATGATAAACCCCTTGAAGGAAACCTTGTGGGGTCTACTTGTGTGAATGAAGTCATTTATGGGGTGTTTCTAATGTTTCAGCAGCATTAGGCCCCCCAGAAAACAGTATGCGGCTCTAAAATCAAATGCAAAATTCCTGGACCGAAAAGGCCAAAAAGCCTCCTTTTATGCCAAGCCCTGGCACATGCCCGCACAGCGAATAAGGCACACATATTTGGTATCCCCATGCACGGGAGAAGTGGAAGAATGTGAAAGGAGATTAATTTTGTCCGTGGACTATACCGTGTGTGAAAAATACTAGCCTAAACTGACGCATTTGCTAAAAAAGTCCTGATTTTATTTTGTTCCATCTTATTCAAGAAACTTTCAGAAGAAAACTGGACTTGCTAAAAATATGATAAACCCCTTGAAGGAAACCTTGTGGGGTCTACTTGTGTGAATGAAGTCATTTATGGGGTGATTCTAATCTTTCAGCAGCATTAGGCCCCCCAGAAAACAGTATGCGGCTCTAAAATCAAATGCAAAATTCCTGGACCGAAAAGGCCAAAAAGCCTCCTTTTATGCCAAGCCCTGGCACATGCCCGCACAGCGAATAAGGCACACATATTTGGTATCCCCATGCACGGGAGAAGTGGAAGAATGTGAAAGGAGATTAATTTTGTCCGTGGACTATACCGTGTGTGAAAAATACTAGCCTAAACTGACGCATTTGCTAAAAAAGTCCTGATTTTATTTTGTTCCATCTTATTCAAGAAACTTTCAGAAGAAAACTGGACTTGCTAAAAATATGATAAACCCCTTGAAGGAAACCTTGTGGGGTCTACTTGTGTGAATGAAGTCATTTATGGGGTGATTCTAATCTTTCAGCAGCATTAGGCCCCCCAGAAAACAGTATGCGGCTCTAAAATCAAATGCAAAATTCCTGGACCGAAAAGGCCAAAAAGCCTCCTTTTATGCCAAGCCCTGGCACATGCCCGCACAGTGAATAAGGCACACATATTTGGTATCCCCATGCACGGGAGAAGTGGAAGAACGTGAAAGGAGATGAATTTTGGCCGTGGTCTATACCGTGTGTGAAAAATACTAGCCTAAACTGACGCATTTGCTAAAAAAGTGCTGATTTTATTTTGTTCCATCTTATTCAAGAAACTTTCAGAAGAAAACTGGACTTGCTAAAAATATGATAAACCCCTTGAAGGAAACCCTGTGGGGTCTACTTGTGTGAATGAAGTCATTTATGGGGTGATTCTAATGTTTCAGCAGCATTAGGCCCCCCAGAAAACAGTATGCGGCTCTAAAATCAAATGCAAAATTCCTGGACCGAAAAGGCCAAAAAGCCTCCTTTTATGCCAAGCCCAGGCACATGCCCGCACAGTGAATAAGGCACACATATTTGGTATCCCCATGCACGGGAGAAGTGGAAGAACGTGAAAGGAGATGAATTTTGGCCGTGGTCTATACCGTGTGTGAAAAATACTAGCCTAAACTGACGCATTTGCTAAAAAAGTGCTGATTTTATTTTGTTCCATCTTATTCAAGAAACTTTCAGAAGAAAACTGGACTTGCTAAAAATATGATAAACCCCTTGAAGGAAACCTTGTGGGGTCTACTTGTGTGAATGAAGTCATTTATGGGGTGTTTCTAATGTTTCAGCAGCATTAGGCCCCCCAGAAAACAGTATGCGGCTCTAAAATCAAATGCAAAATTCCTGGACCGAAAAGGCCAAAAAGCCTCCTTTTATGCCAAGCCCTGGCACATGCCCGCACAGCGAATAAGGCACACATATTTGGTATCCCCATGCACGGGAGAAGTGGAAGAATGTGAAAGGAGATGAATTTTGTCCGTGGTCTATACCGTGTGTGAAAAATACTAGCCTAAACTGACGCATTTGCTAAAAAAGTGCTGATTTTATTTTGTTCCATCTTATTCAAGAAACTTTCAGAAGAAAACTGGACTTGCTAAAAATATGATAAACCCCTTGAAGGAAACCTTGTGGGGTCTACTTGTGTGAATGAAGTCATTTATGGGGTGTTTCTAATGTTTCAGCAGCATTAGGCCCCCCAGAAAACAGTATACGGCTATAAAATCAAATGCAAAATTCCTGGACCGAAAAGGCCAAAAAGCCTCCTTTTATGCCAAGCCCTGGCACATGCCCGCACAGTGAATAAGGCTCACATATTTGGTATCCCCATGCACGGGAGAAGTGGAAGAATGTGAAAGGAGATTAATTTTGGCCGTGGTTCATACCGTGTGTGAAAAATGCTAGCATAAACCGACGCAATTGTTAAATTCTTGCATTTTTTTCCAATTTTGCCCACTTTAGAGAAAAAAAAAAAAATTATATATACTGACAAATGCCACTAAAACAAAGCCCTATCTGTCCTTTAAAAAGAGTGTAAAATTCAAAGATGAACTTTATTCACCTGCTGAGTTATAGTCATCTAAAGAAGCGCATAGCAAAATTGTGAAATTTGCTCTGGTCATTTAGCTGTAAAACAGCCTAGTCCTTAACCGGTTAATTGAGTCAGTGTTTAATACAGTGTTTCTTTAGTGGATTATATTAAGACTTATGGAGCTCACTTTTCTTGGCTGTATCAGGTCACATAAACCTTATAGAAATTATAATTCTGAAGAAATGCCTCGCTATTCAGGAACACACAGCTGTACTGGTATCTGTCTTTCTTCAAGAATGGTCTTGCATTATTTCGCCCATTTGTATAGAGTGCTAGCTGATTAAAACTTGAATTGATTTCAACGGCTGAAGGACCTTGGAGGTATGGCACTGCCAGAGGTTTAGTTGTATTATTTGTCAGGCAAACTGCGTTACTTTTCATTGTGGGTAGAGATTGGCCCTCTTCCTAATAGAGAACACCACCTGGCGCATTATTTGGCGGTAACCCATCTGGGACCAGTCTTAAAGGGAGTTCTTAAGCTCCCCAGAAAGTTGCTGCCTTTTTATAGAGTGGCATCTTTCTTTTTTTTTTTTTTTAACATAATTTTTTTGAGAAAATTTTCACCTTTTGTAACAAATATAAAGATCGCAAATAATATGCAATAGTAGAGCAACACATAAGATACATCATACAATAAAGAAAAATACATGGCATATAACCTTTTCCATATCATAAGAGCGAAAACAATCCCTCCCCCAGAACACGACTCCGGCAATCACAAATAACAGCACAGATAGGCAATAAGAGTGAATGATTAAAAACAGCATTCTCGAATTAAGATAGCCCCCCAAGAGTGCCTTTCAGAAGTTCCCAATGATACCAAGCGGTGTGCCGAAATGGTGTGACAATTATTGCTATCTCAGTAGCTGTAAAATGTGACTCAATAAAGATTCTCCATTTAGTAAATAGTTTCTCGGCACCTGATTTTTCCGGAGTTCCGGAGAAGTTCTCCAATGGGGTTCAAAATGTCTCCACCGGTGCTTGTTACAGATTCAGCCTGTCCTGCCTCCTATGTCTCAGTCATTGACAGGATTACCCTCTCATTTTGCACAGTATGCGGATGTCTTTTGCAAGAAGGAGGCTGAGATGCTTCCCCCACACAGGGCGTACAACTGCCTGATTGAACTGGTTCCTAATGCTTCACCACCCCGTGGACCCCCTCTCCTTGCCAGAGACTCAGTCCATGTCGGCCTATATCAAGAAAAATCTAGAGAGGGGTTTTATACGAAGATCCTCCTCCCCGGCCGGAGCCGGGTTCTTCTTTGTAAAGAAAAAAGACGGATCCCTTCAACCCTGCATTGACTACCGTGGTCTCAAACAGGTCACGGTCAAAAACAAATACCCTTTGCCACTGATCTCGGAACTATTTGATTGCATACAAGGAGCCAAGATCTTCTCTAAACTAGACTTGCGTGGGGCCTACAACTTAATCCGAATCCGTCAAGGTGATGAGTGGAAGAAGGCATTTAACACCCGAAACGGGCAATATGAATACCTGGTGATGCCCTTCGGCCTGTGTAATGCCCCCGCGGTCTTCCAAAAATTTGTGAATGATATCTTCTGAGATCTCCTCTATGTCTGTGTTGTGGTCTATCTTGATGACATTTTGATTTTCTCCCCAGATCCGATGACACATCGGAGGCATGTCCGTCAAGTTCTGCTGCGATTAATTGAGAATTGTCTGTATGCCAAGAGAAGTGCGTGTTTGAAAAAAATGATCTTTCCTTCCTGGACTACATCATCTCGGATCAGGGTCTCAAGATGGATCGTAAGAAGAGAATGTCCGTCTTGGAGTGGCCATGTCCTCAGGGCTTGCGGTTCATGCAGCGTTTTTTGGGGATTTGCTAACTCTTACCAAAAAAAGGTATGAACGCCAAGGTGTACTCCAGAGGCAGAGTCAGCATTGAATAGCCTCAAGAATGCCTTCACTTCAGCCTCGATCCTCCATCATCCTGACGTGTCTCGGCAGTTCTCATTGGAGGTGGACGCTTCTTCTGTTGGTGCGGGTGCACTTCTGTTCCAGAGAAGCTTCAAAGGAAAGGCAGTAGTATGTGGCTATTACTCTAGACTTTTTTCTCCTGCAGAGTGCAATTACTCTATTGGGGATCGAGAGTTACTGACCATCAAATTGGCTCTGGAGGAATGGAGACATCTACTAGAGGGCGCAGCTCATCCCATCTTGATATACACCGACCACAAGAACCTTACCTATCTCCAGTATGCTCAACGGCTAAACCCCCGTCAAGCCAGGTGGTCGCTGTTCTTAACCCGTTTCCAATTTGTGCTCCACTACCGTCCCGCTGACAAAAATGTGAGGGCCGATGCACTGTCCAGGTCGCTTGAAACAGAGGACACTGTGTAGACCCCTCAATATATCATAGACCCATCCTGCATTGTCACTGCCAATCCTTTGTAAGTTAGAGACATCCCTCCGGGGAGGACTTTTGTTCGGTTGGCAGACAGGAGAAGAATTCTTCGCTGGGGACACAGCTCCAAACTGGCTTGGCACGCTTGTGTTCGTAAGACTCGAGATCCCGCTAACTCATCATTTCTGGTGGCCCACGCTGCCAAAAGATATTGTGGACTTTATCTCTTCCTGCACTGTGTGTGCTTCTAACAAGGTTTCTCACTTCAAGCCTGCCGGTCTGCTCCAACCTCTGCCTGTACCCAATGCTCCCTGGCAGCACATTGCGATGGACTTTGTCACAGATCTTCCCCACTCAGCAGGATGCAACACTGTCTGGGTGGTGATGGGTCGGTTCTCGAAGATGGCACATTTTATCCCGCTGACCGGCCTACCCTCTACTCCTCGACTAGCAAATCTCTTCATCTAGCACATCTATCATTTGTATGGCTTGCCCCTTCACATGGTGTCTGATCGGGGGGTTCAATTTACCTCAGAATTCTGGAGAGCCCTCTAAACACCTGGATGTGAGATTAGACTTTTCCTCAGCCTATCACCCCCAGTCCAATTGGCAAGTCGAGAGGAGTAACCAGATCATGGAAAATTATCTCTGCCACTTCATCTCCATGCAGCATGATAACTGGGTACAGCTTCTTCCATGGGCCGAATTTTCGTATAGCAACCACACAAGTGAGTCCACCTCTTCCAGACCATTCTACATTGTATACAGTCAACATCCTAGAGTCCCTCTTCCTGTGCCAGCTACATCTCAGGTACCCGCTGCTGATTCTGCATTTGGGGACTTTCTGCAAATCTGGCAACAGACCCCGCTATCTATTATGCTAACAGTCGATCGCATGAAGCGAAAAGCGGATATAAAAAGAAGAGAGCCGCCTCAGTATCTTCCAGGTACCAATGTCTGGCTGTCTTCACGGAATATTCGTTTAAAGGTGCCTATACAAATTTGCTCCCAGGTTCCTCGGACCTTTTGAGATACTACAACAGATAAACCCTGTCTCCTATAAGCTTCGGATGCCACCTACCCTCAGAATCCCCAACTCCTTTCATGTGTCCCTCCTGAAACCAGTGGTCCTGAACCGCTACAGTAAGACTCCCAGTCCCGCAGTTGCTCCCAGCGGTTCATCTGATGTGTTTGAGGTGAGGGAGATCCTGGACTGCAAAAGGGTAGAAGGAAGGACTTTCTATTTAGTGGAATGGGGAGGGTTTGGTCCTGAGGAGAGGTCCTGGGAGCCGGAAGAGAACCTCAGTCCCCTGCTCTCATAAATAGTTCAAGAAGCTGCAGCAGGGCCAGGAAACCAACAGAGAAGAATCACAAGAAAGGAGGAACAGGAAAGGCAGGTATAATTAGACAGAGGGCGGGAGCTAGATCCGTCTGGCCAGGCTGCGATAGGCTCTCCCACTCCTAAGCCTGCCATCCTGAGTGGTGGAAGATGGAGTCAGTCTCACAGACCTAGAAGCTGGTGCAGACTGATTACCTATGGGCGTTGACACAGAAGCTGTGCCTGGCAGATCCTTTACACCTGGACTGCAAGAAGGTAGGAGGATGGACTTTCTATATAGTGGATTGGAGAGGGTTTGGTACTGAGGAGAGGTCCTGGGAGCCAGAAGAAAACCTTAATGCCCCTACCGTCCTTAATAAAATCCTCTGTAGCTCTGGACCCAAGAAGAGAGGGGGGGTAATATAACGGCAGCGGTCGCAGACCGCAGACCCCTTTCATCCTGCCGACGTCTTCCTCCACGGAGATGCCAGCACATGCGGCCATTCTGTCCTGCAGTGACGAGTAGGGTGCGTGCACTAACACATTCCCAGACTTAAAGGGCCAGTGCACGCACATGTTGAGAAATAACTAATTACTCCCAGATCACCCTGGACTATAAAAAGGGCCCTGCTTTTTCACTCCTTGAATGAGAGTTGTTTGTATTCCTGTTAGTCTCGCAAATGGTTCCTTAGTCGTATCCTGTTCCCTGTGTGCCCGTGCCCTGCTACCTGTATCCTGTATCCCGTGCTGTATTTGTTCCTGTGTCCTCTTTAGTGTTGAAGTTGTGTTGTGCCATCTTGTGTCCATCACGTCTTGTGTCACCTGGTTTGCCTGGTACCTCCTGCAACATTTTGCATCACCTGCTGTCAAAGTACCATCTGTGCCCTAGCCACTGCTACACTCTGGACCATTACAGATACCCTTGTGCTTGGACTTTGTAAAGACTTGGTACACTGTTGCTTGGCCAGCTGCTACCCCGCTACGTCAGTGCAGCCTAGTGGGTCCACTTACCCACAGATCGTGACACCCGTGCTAAGCGAGCCAACAGTTTACCCGCTTTATTTCCATACCTAAAGAGATCAGCTTCAAATTGTGACCGATAAATATTTTCCCTTTTGTCTAGCCATAGATCAAATAGCATTTTGGCTTCCCTCCATTTATCTCCCAGTCCCTTAGTCAGGGAATGCAATAATGCAGTGTATGCACACCTCAAATGGTCGCTAGCCTTCCTGTACCCTTCGGTTGTCTTTTGTTTAACCCCTTCCCGACATTTGACGTACCCATACGCCAAAGTCGGGCAGGGGAAGTATGGAGCGGGCTCACGCAGTGAGCTCGCTCCATACGATACCGGTGTTAGCTGTATGTTACAGCCGACACTTCAAAGTAAGTAGCGGCATCGCACTCGAGCGCGATCCCGCTTGTTTAACTCATTAAATGCTGCGGTCAATACCGACCGCAACATTTAAATCGTCAGAAAGAGGGGGGCGACCCCCTCTAACAGCTCATCGCGCCCCCCGCAACGCAATTTCTATGGTTGCTATGGCTGCCTGGGGGCTTAATGAACGCCCCCAGGTCCGCCATCTTTGTACACCTATAAAGCGTTGCTAGGGCTTAATAGGTGCCTGTCAGAATCACGATATACTGCAATACATTAGTATTGCAGTATATCGTGCAAGCGATCTAACGATCGCTGGTTGAAGTCCCCTAGGGGGACTAATAAAAAAAGTAAAAATGAGTTAAATAAAGTTTTTTTTTGTGTAAGTTAAAAAAACTCCCCTTTTCCCATTTTCCCCCTAGAGCATAGTAAAAAAATAAATAAACATAATTTGTATCACCGCGTCCGTAAAAGTCTGAACTTGTACAATATATCATTATTTAACCTGCATGGTGAACGCCGTAAAAAAAATAATTGTAAGCGTCAGAATGTCTATTTTTTGGTCACCTAATCTCCCACAAAAAATGAAATACAAAAGGGATCAAACTGTCGCATGTACACCAAAATGGTATTATTAAAAACTACAGCTTATCCCGCAAAAAATAAGCTCTCGGAATTTGGCGACGCAAAATAAATTTTCTTTTTTACACTTAGGTTTTTACATGTAAAAGTAGTAAAATATAGAAAAAACTATATATATTTGGTATTGCCATAATCGTATTGACCCACAGAATAAAGTTAACATGTTGTTTTAATTGCACAGTGAATTCCGTAAAAACGGCGCGCAAAAAAACATGGAGGAATCGCTGTGTTTTTCATTTTCTACCCCACAAATAATTTTTTTCCCGTTTCCTAGTACATTATACGGCAAAATAAATGGTGCTACGAAAAACTACAACTCGTCCCGCAAAAATCAAGCCCCCATACTACTATATCGACGGAAAATGAAAGACGTTATGGCTTCTGGAATGTGGGGAGGAAAAAACGAAAATGAAAATCTGAAAGTTGTTTACGACGGGAAGGGGTTTTAAAGGTGGACAAGAATTGAATAATCTTCCCCTAAATCACGGCCTTTGCTCTGAGCCAATAAAACATGGGATCAGATCGATGCGCTTTGTTATCCCCTTTGAATTTTATCCACCATCCCCATAGCTGCTGGAGAAAACTGTCATCCTTGGCTAAGAAGGAGGGAAATCTCCAGATGAAATCTGTCCCTTAAGCAACAGTGTCAGCAAGGTTAATTGTAATCGGAGAAGGATCGGAGATAATTAGATCCTTGATCTTCGCTTCTCGTAAGCGGTAGGAAAAAAAATCACTCACTAACAGATAGTCGATAAAAGACCAAGACTGATGAGCATGTGAGTAATGCGTGAATTCCCTAGCATCCGGGTGTAGGCAGGGCCAGGAATCCGTGAGGGCAGTATGTCCTAAGAAATTTTGCAGAATCAAATCCCTATGTCGTTGTGAAGGGGATATTGTGCTCCTATCCTCACCAGGTAACAATACGGTATTGAGGTCACCCCCTACCACTAAGAGCCTTGTACGGCCCTGTTGTATTTGAGTTTCCAGTTCACAAAAGAATCGGGCATTGGCGGCATTAGGGCCATATACATTGTAAATACTCAGTGTTTCACCAGCATGTTCAAACAATAGATGAATCCAACGATCTTCATCGTCACACTCCTTGGACACTACGTTAAATATCAGCGGCCGAGCCAAAAACCGAGCCTACCCATAATTTTTGCATATATTTAAACTCTGGCTCTATGACTTGAGTTTCCTGTAGAAGGACTACGTCCGGTCGGAATCTTTTCAAGTGTCTCAATAGTTTGGTCCGTTTATGCGGGGATCTTAGACCTTTTAAGTTCCATGAGTCAATCTTCATGTAATTGGACTATGCATATGGTAATTTAAATTACAATAGAGCCGTGACTGGGCCAGGAAGTTGGATTCACCCTTACAGGAAAAACCATGTGTGAACATTGAAAACAAAACTTAAACAAGGCATAGAAAGTAAAAACTTGTTCAAAATCAACTGACATTGAGGAAAAACGCCCTTGATGAGTGTATGCATAATACAGCTTCCTATTGGCGTAATGGGCTTTGCTTTTTTCTGGCATACAGAACATATCTCCCCCCCCCACCCCCGACCTATAGAACAGAAATACCATGAGCCAATGGCACACTGAACTGTATACTAAGGACATTAGAGGAAAGAGTAGAAAATGAAAATGAAGTCTCCAATCCCCTGCCACAATTTACATGTCAATCACACACTAACGTTATAACATTAAACTATATAAGTCTGCCATGTGGTTAAAGTCAGAGGAGCTACCGTTTAACCTGACTACAGTGTCCGCAGAGGTTACCTCACAGGACGAAATGTCCCTGTAGATCCTTCAATCTGGAGACGGAGAGCAGGTGCAGTCTCTCAGCCGTCTCTGTGGTTTAGGAGAGTCCGCTCTTTGTAAAGACAGTTCGCTGCGAGTATTTACAGGTGATGAAAATAAAGCCTCCGACCAAGTCTGGCCAACATCTGAGCGGCTACGTCTGGAGGTACTTGCATTGCGACGTGGACTGTGTGTCGGACTTTGACGTGTGGTTTGTTGAGGGTGTCCCATACAAGTTTCCAAAAGTGCTCCCTCGGCTTCAGTCGCCGAAGTGTAGACCTTGGCTTGTTCACCCGCTTGAAACACCCGTAAGCTAGCGGGGTATTGTAAAGCGTTTTTTAGCTTGGAACAGAGCGATATATAACGTGCTAAAGGATCGACAGCGTTTTGCGACCTCCATTGAGTAGTCCTCGAAAAGTTAAATCTTCACGTTTCTAATCTCTAAGGGCCAGGATCGACGGCGCTAGGCTTTCATGAGGGCCACCTTGTCATTATAAACAAACAACTTCAGTATGACTTGTCTAGAACGTGGTGGTTAAGTGGTGTCAGGAGGCGGACGCTGTCTCGGATCCGGGCCCACTCTGTGTGCTCTTTCCACCCTGCATGGGTGTTGCAAACCCAGGGCTTTCAGCAAGTTCCTCTCACACAGGCATTGTAAATCAGAAGGAGCAACCGATTCTTTCAGTCCCACAATTCTCAAGTTACTCCTCCAGGATCGATTTTCCAGGTCGACTACCTTGTCCCCCAGCTGAGTCCTAGTAGTGAGAACGGTTTTAAGTGTAGATTGCAAACGTTCATTCTCATCCTCTAACAGCGTTATACGCTGTTCTAGTTCACCCGTTTTGGTGGTTATTTGTGCCAGATTCGCATGCATGCAGTTAAGGGAATTTTGAACTGTGGTTTCCAACGCCTTTTAGAGGTCTGGAGCTATCTGTCTAGCTACCTCCTGTGCCAGGGTCACATAGTCAACAGTTGTAGGAGTTGGCACAAAGTCAGCAGGGACTACGAGCGGTGAGTGTGGTTGTGGAAGATCATCCTCTTGTGAGTACAGCGGAGGGGAAGTGGCGGGAATCACCGCCATTTTACCTCCCTTCTCAGCGGCCGGCTCTGCTTCTTCGGAAGCTAAAAATGACTTCTGGGCACTCCGTAGGAGGTATCTCTCCATGCAGGCAGTGCTGGAGACCTCACTGGCTTCATCCTCTGCTTCTCGTCTGTTATTTACTCCGTGTGTGTGCCGAGCACAGAGTAGACGCAGAGTCCAGTGGCACCGCCTACATGCTGGGAGGGTGCAGCACGGGAGTGGACTCGAGTCAGAATGCCGCTGCGTGATCTCCTGGCTTTTCCTAAAGCTGATCGCTGCTGCAGGTGTCTGACATACAGGGCGCCAATCAGCAGCGGTCAGCTGCTCTGCAGCGCCCCCCTTCCCTAACACCAAGTTGCACCCGGGGCACATGCCCCATCTGCCCCCCCCTAGCTATGCCCCTGAATAATGGATGGGGACGAGCGATCGGAGTAACGACCGCTCGTTCCCATCGATAGCTCCATTTGACAGGAGCAAATGAGTACCGATCAACGATGTCTTGTTGATCGGCGCTCGCTGCACCGGCCGAGTGTTGGCCGGAGTAATAGGGCCTTAGGTCTCAAGACCCTATAGGTCTAATTTCTGTCCTAAATACCAATCTTATCCAATCTAAACGGATGGCTACACCTTTAGTGGTGAAGTCTAAGCGGAATCCCCTTATACCTGATTGATCTTACTGCTAAAAACTGGAGGAACTACATTCCATCACCAGCAGCAGATAACAAAATGATAAAGCTTTTTATTATTCATTATTAATCATTCATTAAGTTATCATACACCCGTTAGATTGTAAAAAAAATAATTTATAGTCTACTGAGTGTCATCATACATCACAACTTTCAAGTATCGTAAAAAGGGACAACCAATGCGGCACTCGTAGTGTGGCGAGACAATTTTTCCCCTTTAAAGCCACAACTCTAATCCCGCCCAAACCCCGCCCATACACACTCGGTTCAGCCCACACAGTATTATGCTCCCATAGTGCCTGCCACACAGTATAATGCCCCCTAGCTGCCACCATACAGTATAATGCCCCCATAGCTACCACCATACAGTAAAATAGCTCCATAGATGCACCCATACATTATAAAGCTAACACAGATGCCCCCATTCAGTAGCATGCCCACACAGATGCCCCCATGCATTATAATGCCCACACAGATGCCCCAATACAGTATAATTCTCACACAGATGCCTCATACAGTATAATGCCCCCATATCTGCCACCATACAGTATAATACCCCCTTAGCTGCCACTATACAGTATAATGCTCCGACAGCTGCCCCATACAGTATAATGCCCCTATCACATCACCATACAGTATAATGCTGCCCCTATACAGTGTAATGACCCCTTAGCTGCCTCTAGTGCCAGAGCCCACATATAAAGTGGCAGTGCACATGTAGACAGTGCCCATATAGATAGTGACACAGTGTCTCTTTTAGGTAGTGCCCCTATATAGTGCCACAGTGCCCATGTAGATAGTGCCACACCAACCTTGAAGATGCCCCATGCCGTATAATGTCCCCATAGCTGCCTCCATACAGTATAATGCCCCCTAGCTGCCACCATACAGTATAATGCCCCCTTTGCTGCCACCATACCATATTATGCCCCGACAGCTGCCGCATACAGTATAATGCCCCTATAGCTTCTCCAATATAGTATAATACCCCATAACTGCCCCATACCGTATAATGCCCCATAGCTGCCCCATACAGCGTAATGACCAGTTAGCTGCCTCTAGTGCTTGTGCCCACATATAAAGTGCCAGTGCCCATGTAGATAGTGCCACAGTGCACATGTAGATAGTGCCACACACAGTGCCTATGTATGTAGTGCCACAGTGTCCCTTGTAGGTAGTGCCCATGTATATAGTGCCACACCCCCTTGAAGATAGCACCACCCCCCTGTAGATGGCGCTACCCCCTGTAGATAGCGCCATTGGGGCTCCCTCTAGGAAAGGATACCCCAGCCAGAGCATCGGCCACGTTGTGGCCGGGGATTCCGCTCCAGGAGTAGCCCCTGACGTCACTGTCCATATATGGATAGCAACGTCAGTGCTTCCCTCTAGGAGCTGAATCAATGGCCAAAGGGGGTGAAAACACACTGCATGGCCGCCATCAGGTCAGTAGTGCTGGTACTCCAGTCAGGGACCCGGCAAAAAGGATGAAAAGAAGGGGCCCGTCCGCTACTTTAAATATTTAATTGAAGGCCCCAGTGTTAGTTACTTGGAGGAAGGAACGGACCGTTCTTTACTCTGAAGTAACTTACGCTGGGGCCCTGAGAGGAAGATGCTGCACGAGCAAGAAACAGAAGCTCCGTGTCACCTGTGGAGGGAGCCGCCCACAAGACAGGGAGGACGGAGGAAGTAGGAAAAGCTGGAGAGGAGCAGTGCAACACAGCCCCCCCCCCCTCCTGCCTGCAACTTGTAACGGCTGAGGAAGATTCCTCCAGGACAGGTAAGAGGGAACTGTAGTGTTACATGTGGGGGATTCTTTAGAAATAGTTTTTGTGGGGGAGGGGCGACCCAACTGTAAATGCTATATGTGGGGGAGGGGATTTTGTGTAAAACGTTTTCGTGGGGGAGGGTGGGACTTGGCTGTGAATGCTATATGTGGAGGAGGGGATTTTGTGTCAAATGCTATATGTGGGGGATGGTGGGATTTGGCTGTGAATGCTATGTGTGGGGGAAGGGATTCAGGATTCATTATTAAATTTTCTTGGGGAGGGGGTACTTAACTGTTAGGCTGAGTTCACATGGGGCGGATACGCTGCGTTTAAGCATGCAGCGTATCTGCCCTGTGCGCTGCAGGCAATTCCGGCAGAAAATCCACACCAAACTGTGGTGCAGTTTTTCGCCAGAATATCCGCTGCGGAAACTGCAGCATTTAGCCGGCATGCTAGCAGTCACATGGAATGAAATGTCATCCCGGGAGGCTGCGATGGAGAAAGGAAGAAACCCAGACTCCTGTGTAAGTATAAGATTTTTTAATTTTTTGTTGCATTTTTTCTGAATTCAATGGAGAAAACCCGCAACAAATAAGCAGCGATTCTGCAAATACAATTGACATGCTGCGGAATAAAATTACGCTCTGCAAGTCAATTTCTGAGCGGTTTTACCGCTCAGTTTTTACGCAGGGTGTGGATGACATTTGTTCTATCTCATCCACTCTGCTGCTACTGTATTTGCTGTGGATTTTATACAACTAATTCCGTTGTGGAAAAACTGCAGTATTTACGCTACGTGTGAACTGACCCTAAGGCCTAATTCACACGACCGTGTTCGGTCCGTGATATACGGACCGCATGTCGGCCGCATTTCCCGGACCGAACACAGTGCAGGCAACCGGTCTCCTAGCATCATAGTTATGTACGATGCCAGGTGTCCCTGCCTCCCCTGTACCGTGCTGAAAAACATGATTACAGTACAGGACAGTTTTCCCACAGCGAGGCAGGGACTCCTGACATCGTACATAACTATGATGCTAGGAGCCCGGCTCCCTGCACTGTGTTCGGTCCGGGAAATGCGGCCGACATGCGGTCCGACATATCGGGGTATTCTCTTTAAAGGCTATGTAAACCTTTGAAAACTTTTTTTTAAATAAAAATGTCTATCAGTGTGTTTGGTGCAACTGGGCGCGTACAATTTATTAAAAATTATTTTTATTATTTGAGATACAGCTGCTTTATATCCTGTATACAGAGCAGCTGTATCTAGTTCTGAGACCTGAATCCGTCAGGTTAGTGGGACTGACATGTTCAGTGACAGCGGTTGGATCAAGCTGTTATCGATCACATCTTTGTTTATAATTTAGATGTGATCGGTAAGGCCGGGTTCCCACGTAGCTAAACGCTGCGGAATTTCCGCAACGGAATTCTGTGCGGAAATTCCACAGCATTTACAGTAGCAGCAAAGAGAATGAGATTTTGTAAATCTCATGCCCACGCTGCGGAAAAAAACGTAGAATAAACGTTAATAAGTTGAACTGCGGTGCGTAATTTAAATCATGTTCTTCTTCCTGTAGTCCGGCCTCCTGGGATGACGTTGCATCCCATGTGACCACTGCAGCCAATCACAGGCTGCAGCGTCATATGGCCTGCAACGTTATCCAGGGAGGCTGGAGCAGACGTCTGAGGAGGGGGTAAGTATGAGCGCTATTTTGCGCAGAGGAATTTCCGTCCGGAAAACCGCACCACAATGTGGTGCGATTTTTCGGACGGAATGTCCAGCAGGTTCCAGGTCGGACACATTGCGTGATTTTTATGCAGGGTATCCAACCCGTGGGAACCCGGCCTAATAGCTCGATCCTGCGTGTCAGAGCAGGATCCGCTGTCACTGAACCCGGCAGTCCCGCTGACCTGAAGGATACAGGTTTCAGCACATGATACAGCTGCTCTGTATACAGGATATAAAGCAGTTGTATCTCAAAAAGCAAAAATTATTTTGAATAAAATGTAATTTCAAAGTTGCACAAAACACACTGATACACATTTTTATTTAAAAAAAAAGTTTTCAAAGGTGTAGCGGCTGTAGCCTTTAAATCATTTTTGTGGGGGAGGGGGGAATTGACTGTAAATGCCATGTGTGTTGGAACTTATTTAGCATATACTCACAGGTTACGGTCATATTGCGTTTTTGTTTTTTTTGCAGAGATATTCGCAAAACCATGGCAAATGACATAAAGCAATTTTACAAAAACTGTTGCAAAAAACGTGATTTGACCTCGACGTGTGAAGAGACCCTTGTAGTTCATTTGTGTAGGGTAGAGGGGCTTTGCTGTAGATGTTTTGCGAGGGAAAAGTTTAGTTACAGTTTTTGTGCGGGGGAGGGTATATTCACATGTAGTGTTTGAGGTGCAGTTAAAAAAAATGCATCAAAACCGCGCAGTCAACTGCGCTATTGATTCCGTCAAAAAACGGAAATCTTTTAGAACAGATACAAACGGAAACCATTTGCAACTGATGTGTTACCATTGAAATCAATGATAATGCAAATGGAAAGATGTGGTTTCCGTTTGTTTCAGTTTGGATTCCATTCATGGGTTCCCCGAACGGAAAAAACAGACGGAACCGATGAACGGAGTCCCGACGCAGATGTGAATGAAGCCTAACATATATGGACATAAGGAACAGCCCCAGAGACCCTGGGCAGATGGCTAGTACAAGATCTTCCGGGGGACTCCAGCACTGGGAAAGCACCACTCCCCAGGCGGATACGTTTTGGCTAAATTGAACAAAATCCAGGGCATTAACCGGTAACTGCCTGCTCCATGGTTTCGTTCACTGTAATTGACATCAGCACCAAAATCAGTCAACGCCTATAACGTACAAACGCCACACTTTCCGTTGTCCACCCCTGGTAATAGAGGGGGGCCCAGACATCTTGGCTGTATGGGGCCCCCGAAATTCCTGATGGCGGCCCTGACGCCCTGGCAGAGGATTCCGCTGCTGGAAGAGCCACTGACATCACTGTCAAAATATGGACAGTGACGTCAAGGGCTTCTGCCGTTCTCAGCGCTTAAAGTAGCACTGTGTCCGTGGAGTCCTCGACGAGTGGAAGAGCTCCCTCTGCTCCTCTGCTCTGTGCTAATACTGATTGTAACACAGTTACTTGCTTCAGCTTTGGGTTAATCTCACTTGTTGAATCTTACTACTTAATGTGATTGCTTTGCCGTGGAATAACTGTTTACATTGTCTGTTTGTTGTTTTTTTTTGCTTCTGTGAATTTTATGTATAGTTTTGGATCTTTAATAATTGTATTGACTCAAAACATGTTGATTTTGATATCATTCTATTGTATTTTTACAATTGTATTTGTATTCTGCAATAAATCAAGTTTAAAAAAAATAAAAAATTAAGTTGCTCTTGGAAGGTACTAATTCTCATTGTGGAGATTTAGCTGGAGTAGGAAGTCCAAGGCCCTGTTCGCACTGAATTTTTATGCATGCAGAAAAAATCTGCCTCAGAATTCCTCAGGAATTTTGATGCAGATTTCGACTTGCCTGCGCTTTTTTGTCACGTTTTTCGTGGCGTTTTTTCGCCCGCGGCCATTGAAGCTAATGCAACGCCTCAAAAAACGCTCTGAAACGAGCGCCACAGGTTTTTCTGGCTTCCATTGATTTCAAAAGGAGGTCAGAGGTGGAACCGCGGCAAAAAAGGACATGCCGCTTTTTTTTTCCCGGGAATAAATAAGTCTTTGCCTCCCATTGAAATCAATGGGGGGTGGGGGTGTTTTCTAAAGTTTTTGGCCCTGATTCCAATGCAGTTTCTGCATCAAAATCAGCACCCAAAAAAACTCAGTGTAAACAGGGCCTTACAGGCAATGCTCCCTAGAAAAAAGTATGCACATTATCTTTCCTCTAGAAGGAAGAAAACTGTGCTGTCTACAGATGGGTGTCTCTGGTTTTGCTGATATCCCTAATCATGTTTCATGTCTCTTTAATAGGTCGGATATTGTCTTTACAGGGTAGCTAATAATAGGTGACAGTAGAGAGACAGCTTTCTTCCTTCTGGAGGAGCGCCCATTTGCAAACTTTTTCCAAATGAGCATTGACTGTAAGGGTATGTGCACACGTAGTGACCAAAAACGTCTGAAAATACGGAGCTGCTTTCAAGGGAAAACAGCCCCTGATTTTCAGACGTTTTTTGAGCAACTCGCGTTTTTCGCTGCGTTTTTTACGTCCGTTTTTGGAGCTGTTTTCATTGGAGTCTATGAGAAAACGGCTCCAAAAACGTCCAAAGAAGTGTCCTGCACTTCTTTTGACGAGGCTGTATTTTTACGCGTCGTTGTTTGACAGCTGTCAAACGACGACGCGTAAATTACAGGTCGTCTGCACAGTACGTCGGCAAACCCATTCAAATGAATGGGCAGATGTTTGCCGACGTATTGTAGCCTTATTTTCAGACGTAAAACGAGGCATAATACGCCTCATTTACGTCTGAAAATAGGTTGTGTGAACCCAGCCTAATACTCCTTACACAAGCTAGATTTCCGTAATGACTACCAGAACCTTCCAAGAGCTTCATCAAAGGCCAGAACTGATGAGGCCAAAAACTCCAAAACAGTGCTTGCTACAGCTGGGTATGTCGGGCTTGGCAGATATCTGTAGTAAATTTTTTAAGGCTCTTTAATGGGTCGGATAATAACTTACAGAGTAGCTTCCTAAAAGGGGCACTAGAGAGAGGGAGTTTTTATTTTTTTAAAAGCAAAGATTTATTGTTTATTTCTGAATCTCCACAAGGCTGTTCAAAGGGCATTTCACACTGCCAACCAGAAAACTACTCTGAACTGACGAGGGTCAATGACACTGGTTGGAGAGATAACCTTAGTCATGTTTCAAGGTTCCTTAATCGGTTGGATATTGACTTGAGGGCCTTTTACATGGGCCAATCATCGTGCAAACATTTCTATCATTCCGACATGATAGAAATGTATGGGGATGAGCGATCGGAGTAACGAGCGCTCATCCTCCTACATAGCTCCTTGTGAAAACAGCTAAAGAGCACCGATCAACGAGATGTCTCATTGATCGGCGCTCATTTAAACGGCCCACGTCGGGCAGTGTAAAAAGACACTTAGGCCCCATGCACACGACCGCAAATTCTGCCGTATCTACGGCCCGTAATTACGGCCCCATTCAATTCTATTGGCCGCGGACACCTTTTCGTATAAGTACGGATGGGTGTCCGTGCCGTAAAACTGTGACGGGACTTATAGAGCATGTCCGTTTTTTTGTGTTTTACAGGCCGTGCTCCCATACTTTGTATGGGAGCACGGCCCAAAAATGTGGGCGGCTGTCGTGGGCCGTGATTACGGGCATGGCCATGTGCATGGAGCCTTTCGGTGTAGCCACATCTGTAGTAGATCTGACTTTATCATTGTTAAAAATATAGAGGAGATTGATTGGAAGAGAAGAGATTGAAAATTAGTATGTAATGTTGAATAATAAACATTATTATATATATTAGGTTGTTTCATTTTCTAAGGCTTCGTTCATATCTGCATCGGGCTTCTGTTCATGGGTTCCGTCAGACCATTTGCAACAGAAGCATTACAATTGAAATCAATGATAATGCAACGGAAAACTATGGTTTCCGTTCATGAGTTCTCCTGATGGAACCCATGAACGGAAGCCCGACGCAGATGTGAACGAAGCCGAAGCTAGTACTGTATTTGGTTTAGATGTTGAAGTTGTAACTGAGCTGATCCCCACATTTAATTGCATTTGTAAAGAATTTGAAGGTCTTTAGGGCTCAGAATAGGCATAGTATATAAAAATGTAATACAGTTTACACATTATATTCAATACATAATTAGTTCAACCATTTAACCTTTTTTTATTATTTTTTTTCAGGATACCAGTGCTAAAATGAGCCTACAACTTCCTGAATTATATAAAGTTGGACAGATGGGTTCTCTCTTCACTTACAAGATATTTGCATGGTCGTTTGTAAAAGGGATAATAACTTCATTGGCATCATTCTTTGTAGCATACGGGGCCTGCCAAGACACTACAGGACCTGGTAGCACATGTGACTATCAGTCATTTGCAGTAATAACAGCAACTTCAGTTATTCTGGCTGTCACTGTGGAGGTAAAATGATAACTGTCATAAGTATTAGAAGTCAAATTGAGGCAGATGCACATCAAAGATGACTTTTAAATGTATTTGAGCTGTTTAAAGACTTTAAAATATGCACCTTAACTTGTTACATTGTTTTTTATAATGATAGGCTGGGTTACCACAGTGCAGATTTTCTGCGGGTTTTGCATGTATTTTTTGAGCCAAGACCAGGAATGAAACCTAAACAGAACAAATATATGATACAAGGCCTTATTGGTTTGCTCTCCTAGATCCAATTCTGGTTTTGGCTTATAAAATAGATGCAAAATCTGCAGCAATTCTGCACTGTGGGTACCCAGCCTAATAGCCTAAACTAATATTGTGATGACAACAAACATAATAGCTTGATCATGTTGCTATAATGCAGTGAACTGCAAGCTATAATTTTTCTCCATCAGAATACTGATGCAGTGCCTGGTGTAAATAATGTTTGCAGAATGCATTTCACTAGGGAAAGTGCTGTATAGATTCATAACTGCCAGGTGATGCAGAATAAGTAAGAATAGTAAGCAGAGTGCCCACAGTGTACACTAAAATGGTGAGTTTGTTTACAGCAACAAGTAAATAGGATTTAACCCCTTAACGACAACGTACAGTTAAGTCGCTGCCGCTAGGTACTTAACGCAACAGCACGCAACTGTACGTGACAATGATGAAGCAGGCTCAGAAGTTGGACCAGCGGGTGTCAGCTGAATATTACAGCTGACACCCTGCTGTATGGCCAGGACCGGAGATAGCCTCCGATCCGGTCAATTAAACTCTTAGATGCCACGATCAAAAGCGATCGCTGTATCTAGGTAGTTTCTAGCCGATCATCACCCACGCGACGCGAACGCGGGGGTGCCGATGGTTGCTATGGCAACCGGAGGCCTAACAATGGCCTCCGGGTCTGCCAAGTATGGAAGCCTTTTAGGCCCAGCCTGGAGGCGGGGCCTAAAAGGCTTGCTGTCAGGGCCAGAAGCTGAGCCTGCACCATCAACTGTGGGTGTCAGCTGTATGTTACAGCTGACACTCTGCTGTAACAGCCAGGACTGGAGCTAGCCTTCGATTTGGCCGATTAACCCCTTTAATGCAGCGATCAAAAGCAATCGCTGCATCTAGGTGATTCCTAGTCGATCGGCACCCCCAGAATCGCTGTTTATTGGTCACCATCCCTCCCAAAACATAGAATAAAAAGTGATCAAAAAGTCGCATGCGTCCCAAATATTTTAACAGAAATGTAAAAAAGTTATGGGTCTGAGAATATGGTGACACAAAAAATAAATGATTAAAAAAAAAAGTGATTTTATTATGCAAACACTGTAAAAAATGTATAATATATATACATTTGGTTTCGCCGTAATCGTATTGACCCGCAGAATAAAGTAAAAATTTCATTTATAACATACGGTGAACACTGAAAAAAAAAAAAGAATGAAAAACAATAGCAGAATTGCTGGCTTTTGGTCAGCTTGCCTGCCAAAAATTAGTATAATAAGTAATCAAAAAGTCATATGTACCATTGAAAACTACAGATTGTTCCGGAAAAAAATAAGCCCTCAAACAGCTCCGTTGGTGAAAAAATAAAAACGTTAAGGCTCTCTGTGAATGGTGAAACAAAAGGTGCAGTGTGCTCCAAAAGGGGAATAAGATTGGGGCACCATTTATGAGTGCAACACTGGCCACATATCTGTGAAATATTATTTATTTACCGCATTATTATACCCTCTTATTATACCTAGATGTTCTCCGCACAGCTTACATATGCTCCCCATGTTATAAACTGAAATACCAATAAAACCCCAGACAGATCTAGTACCAAGCAAAATCCACGCCTCTGAGCTCTGCAATTGTGAGGCGCTCTTTCCAATTTGAGCTCTGCCATGTGCCCAAACATCAGTTTAGGGCCACATATGGCGTATTGCCATGCCGGGAAGAAATTGAGTAACAAATTGTGTTGTGTTTTTCTCCTATTACCTCTTGTGAAAATAGAAAATTTGGAGCTTAAACTACATATTTTTGAAAAAAAATTAATTTTTCATTTTCACTGCCTAATTCTAATAAAATCTATGAAAAACCTGTGGGGTCAAAATGCTCACTACACCCGTGGATAAATGCCCTGAGGGGTGTAGTTTCCAAAATGGACTCACTTCTCAGGGGTTTCTACCAATGTTCCCTCTTAGTCTTGGTAGCTCTTGAGCGGAGTAGTTAGGGAGCAGGCCGAGTCTGCATCAATGGTGGGCAATCTGATGACCAAAAGCAGTACCCCCAGTAAACGCTAATATAGCATACTTAATAAGAGAATAAGAAAACTTATTTGTACATTTTTAAATACTATAATATTATTGTAATGATAGGGGTAGGGAAACGGACAAGTGAGCCCTAATCTACCAGCCACTCTGTCCCTGCCTACTTGCAACGACCCGCCCTAGGCGACGGGGTACAACTGGGCGGCGGTCCCTACGCTCAGTAAGTGCACGAGACAAACAGACAAGGGTACACAAAGCTAAGGGAAATGGGGCAGTTGCCCACGGCAACACCGTGAGCAACAAGAGAGGTGAACGAGCCGAGTCAAACCAGGAGTGTACTAGGTACCAAACGCAGAGCAGGAGAGTAGTCAGTTAGCCGGGGTCAATATGGAGCAGGATCAAATAGTCAGAAGCTGTAGCTGGGCCAGGAAACCACACGAGAAGAATCACAAGCAAAGGAGGAACAGGAAAGGCAGTTATAAATAGACAGAGGGCGGGAGCTAGCTGAATCTGGCCAGGCTGTGATAGGCTCTCCCACTCCTAAGCCTGCCAGCCTGAGTGGTGTAAGCTGGAGTCAGTCTCAGAGACATAGACTCAGGTGAAGACTGATTACCTATGGGCGTTAACCCCGAAGCTGTGCCTGGAAGTTCCTTTACAGCACCCCCCCCTTTTATGAGGGGCCACCGGACCCTTTCTAAGTGGACCTGGTTTATTGGGGAAACGAAGGTGGAACTTCCTGACCAATACCCCAGCGTGAACATCCCAAGTCCTCTCCTCAGGCCCGTATCCTCTCCAATGGACCAGGTACTGGAGGGAGCCTTGAACCATCTTGCTGTCCACAATCTTGGCCACCTCGAATTCCACCCCCTCAGGGGTGAGAACGGGAACAGGAGGTTTCCTCGAGGGAGCCAAGGACGGGGAGCAGCGTTTAAGGAGGGAGGCATGAAACACGTCGAGTATTCGAAAAGATGGGGGCAACTCCAGTCGGAAGGAGACAGGATTGAGGACTTCAATGACCTTATACGGCCCAAAAAACCGGGGAGCAAACTTCTTGGACGGGACCTTAAGGCGCAAGTTCCTAGACGATAACCACACAAGATCCCCGACCATAAACAAGGGGTTAGCAGAACGTCTTCTATCAGCCTGAGTTTTTTGTACGCTCTGGGACGCCTCTAGGTTCTTCTGAACCTGGGCCCAGACTGTGCACAGTTCCCGATGAACGACCTCTACCTCGGGATTGTTGGAACTACCAGGTGAAACGGAGGAGAACCGTGGATTAAACCCAAAATTACAGAAAAAGGGGGAGACCCCTGACGAGTTACTGACCCGGTTATTAAGGGAAAATTCGGCGAGGGGAATGAATGAGACCCAATCATATTGACAGTCAGAGATAAAACACCTTAAATATTGTTCTAGAGATTGATTAGTCCTCTCGGTTTGGCCATTAGTTTCAGGATGGAAGGCAGAGGAGAAGGACAGATCAATCTCCAACTTTTTACAGAAGGCTCTCCAAAGCAATGAAACAAATTGTACCCCTCTGTCCGAAACAATATTGACAGGGACCCCATGGAGACGCAGGATGTGTTTGACAAACAAGGTAGCTAACGTCTTGGCATTGGGTAGTTTCTTGAGGGGCAAAAAGTGGCACATCTTACTGAAGCGGTCTACTACAACCCACACCACCGACTTGCCTTGAGATGGAGGCAAATCGGTGATAAAATCCATGGAGATATGGGTCCAAGGTCTCTGGGGAATGGGCAAAGAACGTAGTAAGCCCGCTGGTCGGGACCTGGGAGTCTTGGACCTAGCACAAACCTCACAAGTGGCGACGTAGGCCTTAACGTCTTTAGGCAACCCAGGCCACCAATAGTTTCTAGCAATGAGGTGTTTGGTACCCAGGACGCCTGGATGACCAGATAGTGCGGAGTCATGATTTTCCCTAAGTACCCTTAGCCGGAATTGCAGGGGAACAAACAGCTTGTCCTCAGGAAGGTTCCCGGGAGCTGAACCTTGATCAGCCGCAATTTCTGAGACTAAATCAGAATCAATAGAAGAAATGATTGTACCAGGATGCAGAATACAAGCAGGATCTTCCTCCGAAGGGGGGCTGGCCATGAAGCTACGCAACAGTGCATCGGCCTTAATATTTTTAGACCCAGCCCTATAGGTAACCAAAAAGTTGAATCTGGTAAAAAATAGCGCCCATCGAGCTTGTCTCGGGTTAAGCCTCCGGGCAGATTCTAGGAAAACCAGATTCTTGTGGTCGGTAAGGACCGTTACCTGGTGCCTATCACCCTCCAGGAAGTGGCGCCACTCTTCAAATGGCCATTTAATGGCTAAGAGTTCGCGGTTGCCAATATCATAGTTACTCTCAGTGGGCGAGAACTTCCTGGAGAAGTAGGCACAGGGACGGAGATGGGTGAGGAACCTGGTACCCTGGGACAAGACAGCCCCCACTCCCACCTCGGATGCGTCAACTTCCACGATAAATGGCTCCATTTGGTTGGGCTGAACCAGCACCGGGGCCGAGATAAAGTACTTCTTAAGGACCTCAAAAGCCTGGACAGCCTCAGGAGGCCAGTGGAGGAGATCAGCACCTTTGCGAGTGAGGTCCGTAAGAGGCTTAGCGATGACCGAGAAGTTAGCAATAAATCTCCTGTAATAATTAGCGAACCCCAAGAAACACTGTAACGCCTTCAGGGAGGCAGGTTGGACCCATTCCGCCACAGCCTGGACCTTGGCGGGGTCCATGCGGAATTCATGAGGAGTGAGGATTTGACCCAAAAATGGTATCTCCTGTACCCCAAACACACATTTTTCGGTTTTCGCAAACAGTTTGTTTTCCCGAAGAACCTGGAACACCTTCCTGACAGCTCAATGTGGGAGGACAAGTCCTTGGAAAACACCAGTATGTCATCAAGGTACACTACAAGAAGTACCCCCAGGTAATCCCTTAAAATCTTATTTATGAAGTTCTGGAAGACCCCAGGAGCATTACACAACCCAAAGGGCATGACGAGGTATTTGAAATGACCTTCGGGCGTGTTAAACGCAGTCTTCCACTCATCCCCCTCTTTGATGCGGATAAGGTTATACGCCCCCCGTAGATCAAACTTAGAGAACCATTGGGCCCCCTGAACCTGATTAAAGAGATCAGGAATCAAAGGAAGGGGATACTGGTTCCTTACAGTGACCTTATTCAAGTTACGGTAGTCAATGCATGGCCTAAGACCACCATCCTTCTTCCCTACGAAGGAGAAGCCAGCACCTACCGGAGAAGTAGAGTGGCGAATGTAACCCTTGGCCAGGCATTCCTGGATATACTCTCTCATGGCTTCACGTTCGGGACAAGAAAGATTAAATATCCTACCCTTAGGGAGCTTAGCTCCTGGTACCAATTCGATAGCGCAATCGTATTCTCTATGAGGAGGTAACACTTCGGAGGCCTCCTTAGAGAAAACATCAGCGAAGTCCTGCAAAAACTCAGGTAGCGTGTTCACCTCCTCAGGGGGAGAAATAGAATTAACAGCAAAACATGACATCAAGCATTCATTACCCCATTTGGTAAGCTCCCCAGTATTCCAGTCAAACGTGGGATTATGCAACTGCAACCAGGGAAGGCCTAAAACCAAATCGGACGATAATCCCTGCATCAACAGTACAGAGCAGTGCTCCAAATGCATGGAGCCAACAAGGAGTTCAAAAACAGGGGTATGCTGTGTAAAATAACCATTAGCAAGAGGAGTGGAGTCGATACCCACTACCGGGACAGGTTTAGGCAAATCAATCAAAGGCATAGCTAGAGACATAGCAAATTCCACAGACATGATATTAGCAGAAGACCCTGAATCCACGAAGGCACTGCCGGTAGCAGACCTACCACCAAAAGAGACCTGAAAGGGAAGCAAGATTTTATTACGTTTCATATTTACGGGAAATACCTGTGCGCCCAAGTGACCTCCCCGATGATCACTTAGGCGCGGAAGTTTTCCGGCTGCTTATTCTTACACCTAGGACTGGTGTTCACTTGATGCTTGTCATCCCCACAATAGAAGCAGAGACCATTCTTCCTGCGGAACTCTCTACGTTGTCGGGGGTACACGGAGGCCCCGAGTTGCATAGGTACCTCCGAGTCTTCCGTGGAAGAGCGAAGCAACGGGACCTCGGGAGGCATCATGGGGGAGTCAGAGGGGAAAACACAAAAACGTTCAAGTTGTCGTTCCCTGAGACGTCGGTCAAGTCATACCGCTTCCTAAAGTCAGAACAATACTCCTCAACAGGTCTCTTACACTGACGTAAGGTCACCAGCTGACTCTCGGCAAAGGCAGTCCTGTCAGTCTCGTCATAAATGAGTCCGAGAGCAGAAAAGAAACGATCAACGGAGGAAAGTTCAGGGGCGTCAGGAGCCACTCTTGGGGCCCTTCCTGGAGCCGGGACATAATTATACCCACCCGCTGGCTCTCAGAACCTGAGGAGTGAGGCTTTAAGCGAAAGTAGAGCCTACAACTCTCCCGAAAGGAGAGAAAAGTCCTCCGGTCCCCTGAGAACCGGTCAGGCAACTTGAGGTGGGGTTCAAGAGGTGAGGTGAGGGGCACAACCATGGTAGCGTCAGGCTGGTTGACCCTCTGAGCCAGGGCCTGGACCTGTAGGGAGAGACCCTGCATTTGCTGTGCCAGGGTCTCAAGAGGGTCCATAGTAGAGACAGGGACCAGGGTAGACTAGGTAATGGGCTTGTGATTATGTAATGATAGGGGTAGGGAAACGGACAAGTGAGCCCTAATCTACCCGCCACTCTGTCCCTGCCTACTTGCAACGACCCGCCCTAGGCGACGGGGTACAACTGGGCGGCGGTCCCTACGCTCAGTAAGTGCACGAGACAAACAGACAAGGGTACACATAGCTAAGGGAAATGGGGCAGTTGCCCACGGCAACACCGTGAGCAACAAGAGAGGTGAACGAGCCGAGTCAAACCAGGAGTGTACGAGGTACCAAACGCAGAGCAGGAGAGTAGTCAGTAAGCCGGGGTCAATATGGAGCAGGATCAAATAGTCAGAAGCTGTAGCTGGGCCAGGAAACCACACGAGAAGAATCACAAGCAAAGGAGGAACAGGAAAGGCAGGTATAAATAGACAGAGGGCGGGAGCTAGCTGAGTCTGGCCAGGCTGCGATAGGCTCTCCCACTCCTAAGCCTGCCAGCCTGAGTGGTGGAAGCTGGAGTCAGTCTCAGAGACATAGACTCAGGTGAAGACTGATTACCTATGGGCGTTAACCCCGAAGCTGTGTCTGGCAGATCCTTTACAATTAGGGTATGTTCACACGGCTTATTTTCGGCCGTTTTTCGGGCCGTAAACGCCTGAAAAACGACCGAAAAATCTGAAGCAGAATGCCTCCAAACATCTGTTCATTAATTTCATTGGGAAAAACGGCGTTCTGTTCCGACGGGCCGTTTTGAAAAACGGCCGCGTAAAAAAACGGCCGCGAAAATCAAGTGTAGGACATTTCTTGGGACATTTTTGGAGCCGTTTTTCAAGAACAACCGTAAAAAAATGCAGCAAAAAAACGCTGCAAAAATGCTTTTGAGTTTGTGTGTGAACATACCCTTACAAGTACACCAGTAAAATAGACCGTTATAAACACCAATTATAGGCATCAATGAAAGAATCCCTCTCTTACACCACTGTCCCTATAGATAGCGCCACATAGACCCCCTGTAGATAGCGACCCACACAACCCCTGTAGATTGTAGATCGCATCACACACCCCTGTAATTAGCGCCAAACACATCCCCCTGTAGACAGCATCACACACACCCCTATAGAAAGTGCCACACCCCTCTGTGGATAGCGCCACCCCCCCTGTGGGTAGCGCCACACACACACCCCTGTGGATAGCACCACACATACACCCCTGTGGATAGCACCACACACAGCCCCCCTGTAAATAGCCCCAGACACAGCCCCCTGTAGATAGCATCACACACAGCCCCCTGTAGATAGTGCCACACACAGCCCCCCTGTAGACAGCGCCACACACAGCCTTTCCGGGGATAGCATCACACACAGACCTATTGTAGATAGCGCCACACAGCCCTCCCCCTTTTGTAAATAGTGCCACACAGCCCCCTGGTATATAGTGCCACACAGTCCCCCCCTTGTATATAGCGCCACACAGCTCTCCCTCGTATATAGTGCCACAGAGTCTCCCTTGTATATAGTGCCACACAGTCCCCCTTGTTTATAGTGCCACACAGCCCCCACTTGTATATAGTGCCAGACAGCCCCCTTGTATATAGTGCCACACAGCCCACCTCTTGTATATAGTGTCACACAGCCCCCCTCTCTTGTATATAGTACCACACAGCTCCCCCTTGTATATAGTGTCACACAGTCTTCCCCTTGCATATAGTGCCACATAGCTGCCTCTCTTGTATATAGTGCCACACATCTCCCCCTTGTATATAGTGCTACACAGCAACCCCCCCCAGTGTATATAATGCTACACAACAATCCCTTCCGTGTATATTACCACATAGCCCCCCCAAAACAATATTGTACCTACCTTGCCTGAGGATGCAGATACAAGTGAATGTGGCTGTTGCTAGCACCGGGGGCACAACATTTAGATGTTACACAAAGACAATTAGTACATGAGTTGATATATCATTAAGATAAGCCGGGGCAATAAAACGGAGGTTATAGGGGTGATGACTTATGTATCACCTCATGTACTAATTGTCTTTGTGTAACATCTAAATGTTGTGCTTTTTTCGAAGTCATTCATTTGTAACCTACCTGAAGAAGGAGCCTCTGTGCTCTGAAAGCTTGCATATATAACTTTTATGGTTAGCCAATAAAGGTATCATACCTACTATACTTTTGTCTTTTTTGACACAAAGGTATTTAACATTGCATATTGTTTCTGGCTAACACGGTACTACACTATTTTTAGATTTTCAATTTCATGGCCTAATTCCACTAAATTCAGCAAAATAAAAAACCTGTGGGGTCAAAAAGCTCACTATACCCCTCAATAAATTCATTGAGAGATGTAGTATCCACATGGGCTCATTCTTGTGGGGTTTCCACTGTTTTGGTCCCTCAGGGGCTTTGCAAATGCGACATGGCGCCGCAAAGTATTCCAGCAAAATTTGAGCTCTAAAAGTCAAATGGCGCTCCTTCCATTCTAAGCCCTACCGTATGTCCAAACAGCAGTTTATTAGCAGATATGGGGTACTGCCATGCTCAGAAGAGTTTGCTTTACAAATATTGAGGGTCTTTTTCTCTTTTTTCTATTGTGAAAATGAAAAAAATTCTGAGCTATAACTAAATTTTATTAGAAACAATGTTGATTTTCATGACCTAATTCCAATCAGTTCAGCAAAAAACCTGTAAGGTCAAAATGCACAATATACCCCTAGATAAATTTCTTGAGGGGTGTAGTTTCCCAAATGGGGTCATTTTTGGCGTGTTTCTACTGTTTTGGTCCCTCAAGGGCTTTGCAAATGCGAAATGGCAACCAAAAACAAATCTAGCAAAACTTGAACTCCAAAAGACAAATGATGCTCCTTCCCTTCTGAGCCCTGCCGTGTGTCACGAGGGGTTCGTGGACCCACTGGGCTGTACCGCCTTGGTGGTATGGCAGCTGGCCAACAGGATGCAGGTCAGAGTCTATAGTTCATATATGGTACCTGTGGCAACTCGGACAGTAGCAAGGCAGGCTAGGCAGGAACTTGGCAGCAGGTGGACATCAGGTGTGGAGAAGCAGGTCAGGCGTAGAATACAGCACATCACGGCTACAGCAAGCACGGCACTAGATCAGGATACAGGTTACAGGAGCAGGAAACACTAGGGGGCCATTTGCAAGACAGACTAGGAATACAACAACAAAGCTCAGGCATAGAACTAGGGGGCTGGTGCCCTCTTATAGTCCAGAGTAATCACGGGTCAAAGTTCAGGAACGAGGTCCGGTGTGCGCGCTGCTCCTTTAAGAGCGGGAACGAGCGTGCGCGCACTGCCCCTTTAAGAGTGAGCACGAGCGTGTGCGCGCACCCTACGGGATCCGGCATTGGTGAGTAGACGCAAGCGCTGGCTTCTCCTGAGGAGGAGGCTAGGGCCAGCGCTTGCCGACTCGTGGCTGCGGCTGTCAGGGGAAGAACGGAGCTGACAGTCCGCAGCCACGGACATCACAGTATCCCCCCTCTTACGCCCCCTCTTCTTGGGACCAGAGCGAGAGAGAAACTTTTTCAGAAGAGCAGGAGCATTGAGGTTCTCCTTTGGCTCCCAAGACCTCTCTTCAGGACCAAATCCCTTCCAATCCACCAAATAAAAGGTCTTTCCTCTCACTCTTTTGGTGTCCAGGATCTCTTGAACCTCAAAGGCATCTGAAGGGCCGCTGGCGACAACCACAGCGCTAGGAGTCTTGGTGTAACGGTTCAGGGCCACTGGCTTCAGGAGGGATACGTGGAAAGAGTTGGGGATCTTGAGGGTAGGAGGCAGCCGAAGCTTATAGGCGACAGGGTTGATTTGTTGTAGGATCTCGAATGGTCCGAGGAACCTGGGAGCAAACTTGCATGATGGTACTCTTAGTCGAATGTTCCTGGAGGACAGCCAGACCTTTGTGCCAGGAAGAAACTGAGGTGGTTCTCTTCTCCTTGTGTCCGCCCTCCGTTTCATATGGTCAACTGCCAGCAGGATGGAGGATCGAGTCTGCCGCCAAATTTGTAGAAAGTCTCTAAAGGCCGCGTCAGCAGCGGGTACCTTGGATGAATCAGGAACCGGGAGAGGTATTCGTGGGTGTTGGCCAAGGACTATGAAGAACGGAGTGTTCCTTGCGGACTCGCTGGTATGATTGTTGTAGGAGAATTCAGCCCACGGAAGCAACTGTACCCAGTCATCATGTTGCCTAGAGACGAAGTGACGCAGGTAGTTCTCCAAGATTTGATTGATCCTCTCGACCTGTCCTTTGGACTGAGGATGGTAGGTCGAGGAAAAGTCCAACTTCACACCTAGAAGTCCGCAGAGGGCTCTCCAGAACCTCGAGGTGAACTGAACCCCCCGATCAGACATAATATGCTGCGGCAAGCCGTGCAGGCGGAAGATGTGTTGGATAAACAGCTTGGCCAGTTGAGGAGCAGACGGAAGACCGGTCAGAGGAACGAAGTGGGCGATTTTAGAAAATCGATCCACCACCACCCAGACAGTGTTGCATCCGGCAGAGAGAGGCAGGTCCGTAATAAAGTCCATAGCTATATGCTGCCAGGGAGCATCGGGCACAGGCAATGGCTGGAGCAGACCAGCGGGTCTGGAGTGAGTGACCTTGTTAGCTGCACACACAGAGCAGGAGGAAACAAAGTCCATAACATCTTTGGGCAGCGTGGGCCACCAGAAATGATGGGCAATCAAATCCCGAGTCTTACAGATCCCCGCGTGACCTGCCAGTCTAGAGGCGTGTCCCCAGCGGAGGACTCTCCTTCGGCCAGCCATGCGCACAAAAGTTCTCCCTGGAGGGATGTCCCCAACTTGCAGTGGATTGACTGAAACAATACAGGACGGGTCGATAATGTTCTAGGGCATCTCTATAGTGTCTTCCGTCTCAAAAGACCTAGACAGTGCATCGGCCCTCACATTCTTGTCAGCCGGGTGATAATGGAGCTGAAACTGGAACCTGGCAAAGAACAGTGACCACCTGACCTGACGAGGATTCAGCCGTTGGGCTGTCTGGGGGTAGGTGAGGTTCTTGTGGTCCGTAAAAATCAGGATGGGGTGAGCTGCGCCCTCTAGTAGATGTCTCCACTCCTCCAGGGCCAATAACTCCCGATCCCCAATCGAGTAGGTGCGTTCTGCGGAAAAGAAGAGCTTAGAGAAATATCCACATACCGTAGACTTGCCCTTGGAACCTCTCTGGAACAGGAGTGCTCCAGCACCGATAGATGATGCGCCCACCTCCAACGAGAACTGTAGGGAAACGTCTGGATGATGGAGGATAGAGGATGACGTGAAGGCACTCTTCAGGCTATTGAATGAAGACTCTGCCTCAGGAGTCCACACCTTGGCGTTCATGCCCTTCTTGGTGAGGTTAGAGATAGGAGATGTTAGTGAAGAGAAGTTTGGAATAAACTGTCTGTAAAAATTGGTGAATCCCAGAAAGCGCTGTATGGCCCTCAAGCCTTGAGGATGTGGCCATTCCAGGACGGATTTTACCTTTTCAGGATCCATCTTGAGACCTCTATTCGAAATTATGTAGCCCAGGAAGGGTAGAGCATCTCTCTCAAATACGCACTTCTCCAATTTGGCGTCTAGATGATTCTCCCTTAACCGCAACAAGACTTGACGGACATGTTTCTGATGAGTCATAGGATCTGGAGAAAAAATTAAGATGTCATCAAGATAGACTACTACACAAACATAGAGGAGGTCGCAGAAAATGTCATTAACAAACTCCTGGAAGACCGCGGGAGAATTACACAGGCCAAAGGGCATTACTAGATATTCATAGTGTCCGTCCCGGGTGTTAAATGCCGTCTTCCATTCGTCACCCTGGCAAATCCGGATTAGGTTGTAAGACCCCCTGCAGGTCTAACTTGGAAAATTTCTTGGCACCACGTATACGGTCAAATAATTCTGAAATCAATGGCAATGGATACTTATTTTTCACCGTGATCTGGTTGAGACCCCGGTAGTCTATACAAAGACGAAGAGAACCATCCTTCCGGGGAGGAAGACTTGCGTATGAAGCCCCGCTCCAAGTTCTCTCTAACATAGACAAGTGGAAATGTACCACATAACATCCATTCGATCGGACCTTCAGAATTGATATCGAGGTTGCAAGGTAAGTGACTACAATTTGTCATTACACTGTGCCGTCTGTCAAATGATACTCATTGCAATAATTGAAAATGAGTAGTAGTTTCTAATTCATTGTATCTGTATACCTGCTAAAACGGTACATTTCCACTTGCATTCCAACAAAAACAAGCTGAACCACAATTTACTTCACCTGCGATTACCGGATATAAGCCTCGAGTCATCTGTATTCCTCTATTGACAAGCCATGAGGAAGGACGTAGTATACGTCTGAAACGCATAGGCAACACTCTTGATTTATTTCCCTGTACCTGGAAGCTATTCCCTCTTTTTAGATTTGGAATAAAATGTAAACATATGTTTCATTTTAAACTGTAATGCGCTGAATCATCGTTTCCTTTCTTTCCTGCTCCAACGCCGCGTGCCGTCGCGGCCATCCTGGCGCTGTCTGCGGTCAAATTCTGCTAAATGGTGAGCTGGAGGATTCCTCCTTAGATTTTTTCTTCCATTAAATTCAGCAATAAACCTGTAGGGTCAAAATGCTTACTATAACCCTCGATAAATTCCTTGAGGTGTCTAGTTTTCCAAATTGTGTCTTTTTGGGGGTGTTTCCACCTGACATGGTGTCTAAAATACATTCTAATAAAAAGGAGGCCCCAAAATTCACTAGGTGCCAGTGGTGGATCATCATTAGGGCGGTTCGGGCGGCCACCCGTGGGCCCATGGCCCCCGAACTGCATGCCTGGTGGTGTCGCTAACACCTGAGGGGGCCCCGGTTCTAGCGACAACCACATTCACTTGTATCTGCGTCTTCAGGATACACATACAAGTTAATACTATAGGCTGCAGGCCACGTTAGGTCTGCAGCCTATAAGGCGCTGGGAAGACTCCCTGGCCACGCCGGCGTGATGACGTCACTGCATCACGCTGGTTTGCACATGCGTCCCGCCCGGAGGATGTGTAGCACTCAGCCTGACGTGGGAACAGGGCAAGGTAAGAATTTTTTTTATTTTATTTGTGCTTTCTTTGGGAGGGGGAGCGCTGTGTGGCACTATATATGAGAAGGGGGAAGCGCTGTGTAGCGCTATATACAAGGGGGGAGCACTGTGTGGCACTATATACAAGAAAGGGGAGCACTGTGTAGCACTATACACAAGGGGGAGCACTGTGTGACACTGCATACAAGGGGGAGCACTGTGTGACACTGCATACAAGGGGTTCTGCTGTGTGACACTATATACAAGGGGGATGCGCTGTGTGACACTATATACAAGGAGGACACGCTGTGTGACACTACATACAAGGGGGGTGCTGTGTGACACTCTATACAAGGGGGGATGTTCTGTGTGACACTATATACAAAGGGGGAAGCGCTTTGTGACACTATATACAAGGGGAGAAGCACTGTGCGACACTATATACAAGGGGGAGCACGGTGTGACACTATATATGGGGGGGGGGGCGCTGTGTGGCACTATCTATAGGGGGCTGTGTGTGAAGCTATCTGCAGGGGGTCTGTGGGGGGCGGTGTTTGATGCTATCTACAGGGGGCTGTTTGTGATGCTATCTACACAGGGATGTGTGTGATAATATCTACAGGGGGCTGTGTGTGGCACTATTTACAGTGGGCTGTGTGTGTGGCACTATCTACAGAGGGTGTGTGGCATTGTTTACAGGGGGCTGTTTGGCGTTATCTACAGGGGACTGTGTGTGACGCTATCTACAGGGGGCTGTGTGTGATGCTATCTACAGGGGGGCTGTGTGGCGCTATCTACAGAGGGCTGTGGGTGGCACTATCTATAGGGGGCTCTGTGGCACTATCTACAGGGGGCTGTGTGTGATGCTATCTACAGGGGCTGTGTATGGCGCTATCGATAGGGGGCTATGTGTGATGCTATATACAGGGGGTGTGTGGCACTATCTACAGGGGTTGTGTGTGGCACTATCTACAGGCTGTGTGTGGTAATATCTACAGGGGGCTGTATGTGGCTTTATCTACAGGGGCTGTGTGTGACACTATCTACATTGGGCTGTGTGGCGCTATCTATAGGGGGCTATGTGTGATGCTATCTACAGGGGTGTGTGTGGCGCTATCTACAGGGGCTGTGTGTGGCAGTATCTACAGGGGGCTGTATCTGGCGTTATCTACAGGGGGCTGTATATGGCGTTATCTACAGGGGATTGTGTGTGTGGCAGTATCTACAGGGGGTGTGTGTGGCAGTATCTACAGTGGGCTGTGTGGCGCTATCTACAGGGAGCTGTGTGTGGCGCTATCTACAGGGGGATGTGTGTGGCGCTATCTACAGGGGGCTGTGTATGATGCTATCTACAGGGGGGCTTTGTGGTGTTATCTACAGGTGGCTGTGTGTGGCACTATCTATAGGGGGCTCTGTGGCACTATCTACAGGGGGATGTGTGTGGAGTTATCTACAGGAGGTGTGTGGCACTATCTACAGGGGGCTGTGTGTGATACTATCTACAGGGGGGCTGTTTGGCACTATCTACAGGGGAATGTGTGTGCCATTATCTACAGGGGGTGTGGCGCTATCTACAGGGGGCTTTGTGTGATGCTATCTACAGGGGGCTGTGTGGCGCGATATACAGGGGGATGTGTGTGATGCTATCTACGGGGGCTGTGTGTGACGCTATCTATAGAGGGGCTATGTGTGACGCTATCTACAGGGGCTGTGTGTGACGCTATCGACAGGGGGCTGTGTGGTGATATCTATAGGGGGCTATATGTGATACTATCTACAGTGGGGTGTGTGTGGCACTATCTACAGGAGGTGTGTGTGGCGCTATCTACAGGGGGCTGTGTGTGGTGCTGTCTACAGGGGGCTGTGTGTGATGCTATCTACAGGGGGGCTGTGTCTGGCACTATCTACAGGGGGCTGTGTGTGGTAATATCTACAGGGGCTGTGTGTGGCGGTATCTACAGGGGGCTGTATGTGGCGTTATCTACAGGGGACTGTGTGTGGTGCTATCTACATGGGCACTGTGTATGTGGTGCTTAACTTTACAGTGTTTGACACAATTATATTCATTGGCACAGTGTTTGGTACTATTTTATTCAGTGGCGCAGTCCATGGTGCTATTATATTTAGGGGCACAGTGTGTGGCACCATGATAATTTTATCTTCGTTTATAGGTGTGGAAATGTTGGAAAAGTGAGGAGCCGAAGACATCTGAGCGGCAAATTCTGAAGAAATGTGTCATGCCCGGGAGAAGTCGTCATGAAGTCTGAACCGGATGGAGAGGAAAAGAGGGAAAAAACTACTAGAATCTGAGACGTCGTCACCTGTGTGTCACTAGATTTATAGAGAATCTGTCACCTCCCCTGACAAGTTTATTATAGTCATATATATGAGGAAGGGGAAGGAGGAAAAGTATGTGATCTAATACTAATAGTTAACTTTTATTGATATACATTAAAATAAACAATTGAGCTAAAAGTCCAATGGTGCAACAAGGTATGTGTGAGTGACCCCCAAACTCACATACCTGTGGGCCATGTATGGTGTGGTATAGTATACTGGTAAATTGTAGATTGTGTTGCTATCAACAGTGCTTCAGTGAGGAGAACACAAATTTGTGCTTCCAAAGTGGCAAGCATATAGTCTAAGACTGCAGTATAGCAAAAGTGAGGGCAATGGTAGCCAATAGCACTACCATGCGACTGTACTGCAACACAGTGTGAACATGAACTTGCTGTTTACGCCCTCAAGTTGAGGTCTCAGTGAACCAAAGCGTAAGCGTGTGGCGCAGTAATGGCTGCAGAGCTGTCACTTGTATAACAAGGTAATCGCCATACTAAATGACAGAGGGCTGTGTGATGGTAGAATTGATTTTATTATGAAGCAAAACAGTATATACAGGTGTTGGGCAGCAAGTAGGAATGGTTGAAAACTGCTCGTGTTTGTATATCACATCTGCAGAGCGTGACAGTGAATGAGTCAGGGCAAATAACCTGCCACACCATCACGCAGAGCTGCCACGGCACAATTTGAACAGTTGCAGGCAGCTGAATCTCCACGCCGCCGTCCCTGGCGACAGAGCAGTAGCGTGGAAAACAGCCGGGGTTGCCTAGCTGTGGCCGCGCTCAGCATCAGCTGAGAGGCGGTGTCGCAACACTATGCCGGAGTGTGACTCAACTGTCAGTGGAGTCAAACTTAGCATGTGTACTGTTTCTCAGGGCGGAGCGGTGCCTCCAGCGCTGAGAAATCAAAGAGCCCCGCAGGACAAGCTGTCCTGCAAGGCAATAGCCCTATTCCCGTGTGTGCACGGGGTAGGCGCCACTGACGAGACCGCACGGTGAGTTCACCGGCGGTCAAATGGAGCGTAGCGGCTGGTGAGAGCTTACACCCAGCTGCTCGGGAATAACAGCAGGGTGTGCTGCGCTGACAACACGCTCGTGCTGTGAGCCCAATGACGAGACCGTACGGTGAATTCACCGGCGGTCAAATAGGGCGTAGCGGCTGGTAGGAACTAACACCCAGCTGCTCGGGAATAACAGCAGGGTGTGCTGCGCTGACAACACGCTCGTGCTGTAAGCTGAACAGCCGACTGCTGTCAGCAGTGCAGTGGAAGCAGTTGATAGTGGATTAGCCTAGGTATGGCAGCTATGGCCCTGTTTGCACCAAGGAGACATTAAAATATTGGAGCACCCGACGAGCGTTTCGCCAGCATTCTGGCTTCTTCTAGGGGTGGGGGACCACCATTGAACTGCCCTATAAATAGGGCAGAAAATGATTGACATCCAGGCCAGCCAATCATAGGCCAGGAAGAGAATGCAGTGGTGAAATTGAATGAATGAACACTTGAATAAAGAGCACCAAGTTTTAACTGCTCATGTCAGGTTGGACATTTGAAAAAATTTATCAAATATCAAAATAGAGATCATCTAGATTTTAAAAGGGCCAGAAGGATTGCAAAAGAAAAGTAATATAAAGTAAATATATAAATAAATGAATTGATATATAAAATAATTTTATTGTGAAGATTTCCCAACCAATATATCCCACAAAAATATATGTTTTAATATCTAAATTTGTAATTTTTTTTAAATTTGTAAAAATTAAACAGAAGGTCCCAAGTGGAACATGCATGTTTGGAACACAGTCAGATATCAGAGAAAACTACCGAACCCGAAGTTCTCATTCAGTCCAAATGGATTGACTGTATTAAGATTGAAGATCCATTCACTTTCTTTTTTGAGCAGTGCCAGATCTAAATCTCCCCTTCTAATGCCCAATCGTATTTGGCATATAGCCCAGCCTTTAAGAGTAGTCCAGTTCAAATTATGTTTAATTTTAAAATGTCTGGCTATTGGGGTAGGGCAAAATGGTTTGTTTGGTGCTATTGGCTACCATTGCCCTCACTTTTGCTATACTGCAGTCTTAGACTATATGCTTGCCACTTTGGAAGCACAAATTTGTGTTCTCCTCACTGAAGCACTGTTGATAGCAACACAATCTACAATTTACCAGTATACTATACCACACCATACATGGCCCACAGGTATGTGAGTTTGGGGGTCACTCACACATACCTTGTTGCACCATTGGACTTTTAGCTCAATTGTTTATTTTAATGTATATCAATAAAAGTTAACTATTAGTATTAGATCACATACTTTTCCTCCTTCCCCTTCCTCATATATATGGCTTTATTGGGTGGTGCACACCAATGTGATCTGTTGATAATCTTGTGTGATAGGTGGTCATCCACATATTTCCTTACATATTTTGTGTCCTGCTTGGACATACTCTGACCACCAAGGCTACAACATAATTTTTTATTTTTTGATCATGGCCAAAATTACGGACCAGTTAAAACATAGAATGCAACGTCAGAAGGAAGACGTTACAAGTGTCTTTTCAGGTAATCAGGATTACAGCCAGTGGACACTACCGGCTGAATTGCATATAGATGATCTTCTTAAAAAATTCAAAAACTTACAAATTAGGCAGGTCCAATCAACATGGACTAAATCAACGCTCGAACAATATCTGGAGCAAGGTCTAATATCTAGGGGTCTCCGTATCCCACTCTTTCCCTCATACGAATTGTCCAAACCAGGGTTAAAGGAGAGATGGGAATCAGCATTGTCAGAGTGCTCCAGAACACTCATGGGCATTTTGATTGAGGATGAGACACACATACTGAATACTGTAGAGAAGGACCTTGATGCCCTTACTCACAATTTGGAGAGCCATGAGAGCTCTGTACAATTCACGAAAGCATTTAAGAGAACAATGGATCATATTGATCAGATAGAGACTAAGGTCAAGAATAGAAAGAGGAAGAAATATTCACGTGATAAAGCAGATTACTCTAGAGGTGAGATTTATGACTGGGGCAAAACAAAATATTTAAGGCTTAACAAAACTCAACACAACAGGGTACAAAACAATATTGAACCCAGTGACCCGCATGACTTCTCGGACACCGGGACTGATGGTACGGATATCTCGGATTCTGATGTAGATCCGCCACAGTCCCAGGGTAGATACCCCATAAGGGTATGTTCACACGATGAGAGGCATTTACGTGTGAAAAGACAGACTGTTTACAGCTGCCTCGTTTCACACGTAAATGCTCCTCCTCGTAATTTACGAGGCGTCTGAGACGCTCTGACACGCTCTGACACGCTCGTAAATCTTGAGCTGTGCTTCATTGAGTTCAATGAAGAACAGCTCAAATTACGTGGCAAAGAAGTGCCCTGCACTTCTTTGCCGAGGCAGTCCAATTACGCGTCGTCGTTTGACAGCTGTCAAACAACGATGCGTAAATTACAGGTTGTCTGCACAGTACGTCGGCAAACCCATTCAAATGAATGGGCAGATGTTTGCCGACGTATTGCAGCCCTATTTTCAGACGTAAAACGAGGCATAATACGCCTCGTTTACGTCTGAAAATAGGTCGTGTGAACCCAGCCTCAGACACAAAAACCTGTCTAAGAAACCTGATAATCATACCGAGGTCCCTTTTTTATGGGACAGAGGGAGATGGGGTTTCAGGGGCTCCCAAGCAGGGAGAGGAGGTCATCGGAGAACCTACAAGAAATGAATATCAACCCTGTCGATGCACGTGAGAATTGTCTCAGAGTCATCAACCTTTCCAAACATGTATTGACTAACTCACAAATCTCAGTCCTCAAAAAAGGCTTTAATTATTGTGTAACCACAAGATTAAATAAATTTACAGTCATTAAGGATCTCCATTTGTTTGGACGAAAACTTTATTATCAGAAGCTCTACAATAAACCAATCACTCATATACATAACGATCCAACCAGCACAGGGAATGTGGAATCTCTATCGTATGTAGAACAGAACACTCTTAGGGATTTGGAGGAATTACTTGCTGAGAATTCAACAACAGTTGAAGGCAATGAAACGGGTTCTTCAATTCCTTATAAATTCAAGAAGAAACTCCAATCCAAAAATCGCGTAATGCCACAACTTGACAGCTGCCCGGCGATCAAAGTTTTTATAGATTTAGTAACACATGATCTATTGTCATTGCCTGCCACATGCCCATCTAATAATATCAGTCCAAACGAAGAAAGGGCCTTACAAGAAATGAAAAAATGGGAGGATGTGGTTTTTAAAAACTCTGATAAAGGGGGAAATGTGGTCATATGGTCTAAGGATCAGTATCTACATGAGGCGAAGAGACAATTAATGGACAAGGCATGCTATCGCCCATTATGGGGTGACCCCACCTCACAGTTTGTCATTGATTATAACGACATGATTTCAGAGGGTTTCGAAGGAGGTGCAATTACGGCTACTGAGAGGGATTTTCTCAAAGTACAAAACCCTAGGATCTCCACATTTTACCTCCTTCCTAAGATTCACAAGAGTTCCACCAACCCCCCGGGGAGGCCCATTGTCTCTGGTGTGGGAAATTTGACCGAAAATTGTAATCACTGCTTGGACCATGAATTGCGTGAACTTGTCTACCAGTTGCCTTCCCACACCAGGGACACTATGCAAATCCTTAAGGATCTGGATGGTAGCTCCCTGGAGGTGAATGAATGGCTGGCTACCTGTGACGTGGAGTCCCTGTACACCAGTATTGACCACGACACAGGTTGCAGTGCAGTGGAATTCTTTTTACTGAGGAAGGAGGACTACAGTCCGATACGCAGGACTTTCGTTTTACGTGCACTGAGCTTTATCCTCAAACACAATTATTTTGTTTTTGATGGACGGTTTTACTTACAAGTGCGCGGAACGGCGATGGGAGCAGCAGTAGCACCAACCTTTGCAAATCTCTACCTTGGCTGGTGGGAGGAAACATTTGTCTTCTGCCCCTCAATGGATCAATTTACAGTTAACATCAATGTTTGGCGGCGTTATATTGATGACATCATGTTCATCTGGAACGGTCCCGCCAGTGATTTGGAAAACTTCATAAAAATTCTAAACACCAACAATTTCAATTTAAAATTGACCACTAATTACGACCAACACTCAATCCCTTTTTTGGATGTGAGGATCTTTGTGAACGAACATGGAATCATTGAGACAGACCTTTTTCGCAAGGACACGGCCACAAATAGCCTTCTAGATGCCACAAGTGCCCATTCTATTAGTACTATCAAAGGGATCCCCAAAGGGGAATTTTTGCGTCTTAGACGGAACTGTTCAACCTTTCAGCTCTTTAAAACAAGGGCAGTTGAATTGAAAAATAGACTGTCAGTGAGAAATTATTCTAAAAAAAGTATCAAAAGGGCATACAATTGGGCATTGAGAACTGAGTGTCAAACGTTGCTGGTCCCAAAGGTGAAGGAGGATGTGGGACAAGAACAACCACGTTTTATTACAGATTTTCACCAAAATTGGGATGAAATGAATAACGCCCTTAACCGCCATTGGAATATTCTACTTAGTGACCCCACATTGAGGAACCTTTTGGGAAACAGAGTGTCTCTGGGTTATAGAAAGGGCAAGACAATTTCGAACATGTTAGTACGGAGCCATTTCTCAAGACTAAACAGTACCAGGACCATCTCGAACCCTGGATTTTATCCCTGCAAAATGTGCAGGGCTTGTAGAATCTTGGTACAAAAAAGACACTTTATAGATGCACATGGAACCAGGCATAGCATCAGGGACCACATCAGGTGTGACACACCAGGTGTGATTTATTGTCTTGAATGCCCTTGTGGCCTCAAATACATTGGCAAAACAGTGAGAGAATTACGTATCCGTATCAGGGAACATATCAACTCCATCATCAATTATGACAAGAATCTAATTGATTGTCAGTCGAGAAACAAACCATTTTGCCCTACCCCAATAGCCAGACATTTTAAAATTAAACATAATTTGAACTGGACTACTCTTAAAGGCTGGGCTATATGCCAAATACGATTGGGCATTAGAAGGGGAGATTTAGATCTGGCACTGCTCAAAAAAGAAAGAGAATGGATCTGCAATCTTAATACAGTCAATCCATTTGGACTGAATGAGAACTTCGGGTTCTGTAGTTTTCTCTGATATCTGACTGTGTTCCAAACATGCATGTTCCACTTGGGACCTTCTGTTTAATTTTTAAAAATGTAAAAAAAATTAAACATTTAGATATTAAAACATATATTTTTGTGGGATATATTGGTTGGGAAATCTCCACAATAAAATTCTTTTATATATCAATTCATTTATTTATTTATTTACTTTATATTACTTTTCTTTTGCAATCCTTCTGGCCCTTTTAAAATCTAGATGATCTCTATTTTGATATTTGATAAATTTTTTCAAATGTCCAACCTGACATGAGCAGTTATAACTTGGTGCTCTTTATTCAAGTGTTCATTCATTCAATTTGACCACTGCATTCTCTTCCTGGCCTATGATTGGCTGGCCTGGATGTCAATCATTTTCTGCCCTATTTATAGGGCAGTTCAATGGCGGTCCCCCACCCCTAGAAGAAGCAAGAATGCTGGCGAAACGCGCGTCGGGTGCTCCAATATTTTAATGTCTTGGTGCAAACAGGGCCATAGCTGCCATACCTAGGCTAATCCACTATCAACTGCTTACACTGCACTGCTGACAGCAGTCGGCTGTTCAGCTTACAGCACGAGCGTGTTGTCAGCGCAGCACACCCTGCTATTATTCCCGAGCAGCTGGGTGTGAGCTCTCACCAGCCGCTACGCTCCATTTGACCACCGGTGAAATCACCGTGCGGTCTCGTCAGTGGCGCCTACCCCGTGCACACACGGGAATAGGGCTATTGCCTTGCAGGACAGCTTATCCTGCGGGGTTCTTTGATTTCTCAGCGCTGGAGGCACCGCTCCGCCCTGAGAAACAGTACACATGCTAAGTTTGACTCCACTGACAGTTGAGTCACACTCCGGCATAGTGTTGCGACACCGCCTCTCAGCTGATGCTGAGCGCGGCCACAGCTAGGCAACCCCGGCTGTTTTCCACGCTACTGCTCTGTCGCCAGGGACGGCGGCGTGGAGATTCAGCTGCCTGCAACTGTTCAAATTGTGCCGTGGCAGCTCTGCGTGATGGTGTGGCAGGTTATTTGCCCTGACTCATTCACTGTCACGCTCTGCAGATGTGATATACAAACACGAGCAGTTTTCAACCATTCCTACTTGCTGCCCAACACCTGTATATACTATTTTGCTTCATAATAAAATCAATTCTACCATCACACAGCCCTCTGTCATTTAGTATGGCGATTACCTTGTTATACAAGTGACAGCTCTGCAGCCATTACTGCGCCACACGCTTACGCTTTGGTTCACTGAGACCTCAACTTGAGGGCGTAAACAGCAAGTTCATGTTCACACTGTGTTGCAGTACAGTCGCATGGTAGTGCTATTGGCTACCATTGCCCTCACTTTTGCTATACTGCAGTCTTAGACTATATGCTTGCCACTTTGGAAGCACAAATTTGTGTTCTCCTCACTGAAGCACTGTTGATAGCAACACAATCTACAATTTACCAGTATACTATACCACACCATACATGGCCCACAGGTATGTGAGTTTGGGGGTCACTCACACATACCTTGTTGCACCATTGGACTTTTAGCTCAATTGTTTATTTTAATGTATATCAATAAAAGTTAACTATTAGTATTAGATCACATACTTTTCCTCCTTCCCCTTCCTCATATATACGGCTTTATTGGGTGGTGCACACCAATGTGATCTGTTGATAATCTTGTGTGATAGGTGGTCATCCACATATTTCCTTACATGTTTATTATAGGAAATCCTTGTATTTCACAAAAAGTCTCTGTGCAGTCGAGGACTGATAGACAAATGTGTGTTACCATTCCTCTTGTCAGGAGGATGTGTCCCTGCACAGTGTGATACTGCCAGCGATGTTTGGAGACTGTCACTATGTAGGGACACAGCCCTGTGACAAGGGGAATCGTAACACCCATTTGTTAATGCTTGCACAAAAAGGTAGTGTTAACAATAGTTATGGCGCGGCAGGGCGGCGGCGGAGAAGGGGGGCCTAAGTTTGGGTAACAGCCCACGGCCTATGGTCTGCTTAATCCGCCACTGCTAGGTGCTCCTTTGCTTCTGAGGCCTGTGCTTCAGTCCAGTAGCACACTAGGGTCACATATGGGATATTTAAAAAAATTGCAGAATATAGTCAATAAATATTGAGTTGCGTTTCTCTGGTAAAACCTTCTGGGTTACAGAAAAAAATGTATTAAAATGAACTTTCGGCAAAAAAATGTAACTTGTAATTTTTACCTTCACATTGCTTTAATTCCTGTGAAACGCCTAAAGGGTTAAGAAACTTTCTAAATGCAGTTTTGAATTCTTTGAGGGTGTAGTTTTTAAAATGGGGTGATTTATGGGGGGTTTCTGGTATATAGGGCCCTCAAAGTCACTTCAGAACTGAACTGGTCCCTAAAACATTAGATTTTGAACATTTTCTTGAAAATGTGAGAAAATGCTGCTAACGTCCTAGAAAAATAAAACGATGCCAACATAAAGTAGATATATGGTAAATATTAACTAGTAACAATTTTGTGTGATATTAATACTGTATCTGTCTTACAAGCAGATACATTAACATTTTGAAAAATGCAAATATTTGCTAATTTTCTCAAAATTTTGGGGTTTTTCACAAATAAACACTTAATGTATCGACCAAATTTTACCACTAACATAAAGTACAATGTGTCATGAGAAAACAGTCTCATAATCGTTTGAAAAAACTAAAAGCATTCCAAAGTTATTACCACATAAAGTGACACTTGTCAGATTTGAAAAAATTGGCCTGGTCCATAAGGCCAAAACAGGATTTGTCCTTAAAGAGGCTCTGTCACCACATTATAAGTGCCCTGTCTCCTATATAAAGAGATTGTCGCTGTAATGTAGGTGACAGTAATGCTTTTAATTTAACCCCTTAAGGACGCAGCCTAGTTTTGACCTTAAGGCTCAGAGCCCATTTTTCAAATCTGACATATTTCACTTTATGTGGTAATAACGTCGGAATGCTTAAACTTACCCAAGCGATTCTAAAATTGTTTTCTCGTGACACATTGGGCTTCATGTTCGTGGTAAAATTTGGTCGATATATTCAGTGTTTATTGGTGAAAAATTGCAAAATGTAGAGAAAATTTTGAAAAAATAGCATTTTTCTGAATTTAAATGCATCTGCTTGTAAAACAGACGGTTATACCACCCAAAATAGTTACTAGTTCACATTTCCCATATGTCTACTTTAGATTGGCATCATTTTTTGAACATTCTTTTATTTTTCTTGGACGTTACAAGGCTTAGAACATAAACAGCAATTTCTCATATTTTTAAGAAAATTTCAAAAGCCTTTTTTTTAAGGTACCTCTTGAGTTCTGAAGTGGCTTTGAGGGGCCTATGTATTAGAAACCCTGATAAAACACCCCATTTTAAAAACTAGACCCCTCAAAGTATTCAAAACAGCATTTAGAAAGTTTTTAACCCTTCAGGCATTTCACAGGAATTAAAGCAATGTGGAGGTGAAATTTGCAAATTTCATTTTTCTTGCTGAATTTCAATTTTATTCATTTTTTTTCTGTAACAAAGAAGGTTTTACCAGAGAAACACTACGAAATATGTATTGTCCAGATTCTGCAGTTTTTAGAAATGTCCCACATGTGGCTCTACTGCGCTCGTGGAATAAAACACAAGCCCTAGAAGCAAAGAAGCACCTAGTGCATTTTGAGTCCTCTTTTTTATTAGAATATATTTTAGGCAGCATGCCAGGTTTGAAGAGGTGTTGAGGTGCCAAAACAGTAGGGATCCCACAAAAGTGACACCATTTTGGAAACTACACCCCTCAAGGAATTCATTTATGGTTGTTGTTACCATTTTGACCACACAGTTTTTTTTTTCACAGCACGTATTTGAATTGGGCTGTGAAATGAAAAAAATGTCATTTTTTCCAATAAAATGTCATTTGTGATCAAAATTTCTTATTTTCACAGGGAACAAAATACCCCATTTTGTTGCCCAATTTGTCCTTAGTGTGGCAATACCCCATTTGTGGTGATAAACTGCCGTTTGGGCTCATGGAAGGGATCAGAAGGAAAGGAGCGCTATGTGTTTGTTGGAGTCCAGATTTTGCTGGATTGGTTTTCGGGTGCCATGTCGCATTTGCAGAGCCTCAGAGGTATCAAAGCAATGGAAACCCACCAGAAGTGACCCCATTTTGGAAACTACACCCCTCAAGGAATTCATTTATGGATAATGTGACCATTTAGACCCAATAGTTTCTTCACAGAACTTATTTGAATTGGGCTGGGAATGAAAAAAATATATATTTTTTCCAATAATATGTCATTTTAGCTCAAAAATTCTTATTTTCACAAGGAATAAAATACTCCATTTTGTTGCCCAATTTGTCCTGAGTGCGGCAATACCCCATTTGTGGTGATAAACTGCTGTTTGGGCCCATGGGAGGGCTCAAAAGCAAAGGAGCGCTATTTGTTCTTTGGAGTCCATATTTTGCTGGATTGGTTTTCGGGTGCCATGTCACATTTGCAGAGCCCCAGAGGTATCAAAGCAATAGAAACCCACCAGAAGTGACCCCATTTTGGAAACTACACCCCTCAAGGAATTCATTTATGGGTAATGTGACCATTTAGACCCCATAGTTTTTTCACAGAACTTATTTGAATTGGGCTGGGAATGAAAACAAAATTATTTTTTTCAAATAATATGTCGTTTTGGCTGAAAATTTCTTATTTTCACAAGAAACAAAATACCCCAATCTGTTGCACAATTTGTTCCGAGTGCAGCAATACCCCATTTGTGGTGATAAACTGCCGTTTGGGCCCATGGGAGGGCTCAGAAGGAAAGGACCACCATTTGGCCTACTGGGGATTTTCTAGTGCGAAGTCATGTATGCAGTAGCCCCTGAGGTACCAGTACAGTTGAAACCCGCAAGAAGTGACCCCGTTTTAAAAACGACACCCTTAAGGCATTTATCTAGATGTGTAGTGAGCATTTTGACCGGAGACCTACACCCCATAAACTGTAATGTGGGTTCTCCTGGGTACGGCAATACCCTACATGTGGCTGTTATCAGCTGCCTGGGTACACAGCAGGGCTCAGAGGGGAAAGACGAGGGGGGATAAGCTGTGCGGGGGGCGTCAGGGTAAGTAAAATTGGGGTAAATTATAAACCAAGGGAAGTATGATAAATTTTAAAACACTCTTTCATACAGAGCTCTGGTTATTCGGGACACGTGTCACATTGATATATTGTGTCATCCCTTATAGCAGACTTTGCACCTCTTTTGACTTTTTCCCTTCTTGCCAGTTTGGGGAACTTCTCCTGGAAAGTGTTGCCACCCTGGTATGATGCGTGTGGCCCCGCTTCCAGAAGTACTGGGTGCCCCCCCTTCTTGGTCCCTAAAGATTAGGTTCTTGATAATCACCTCTTGAAATTCCAGGAAAGTTCCCGTCTGGCCTGCACATCGACGTAGCACGTACGAATTGTACAAAGCCATCTGTATGATGTGCCCGGCCAGCTTCTTATACCACACCGCATGGCGCTGTAGGGCTTCAGGATTTGATCTGACAAGTCCACCTCTCCCATGTACCTATTGTAGTCCAGGATGCAGTCTGGTTTGGGGGTGGCCTTTCCTTCATATATCCTAAACCTGTAGGTATACCCTGATGCACTCTCGCAGCTTATATATCTTCACGCCATACCTTGCCCTCTTACCCGGCAGGTACTCGCAGAATTGAACCCTCCCTTTAAAATGTACCAGGAACTCATCAATAGAAATACACGTCTCGGGGGTGTATGCTTGGGAAAACCGGGCACTGAAACGGTCTAATAGGGGTCTCCGTTTATACAAACGGTCAAAACTGGGGTCATCTCGGGGTGGGCAAGGCTCATTATCAGTATAATGTAAGAAGCGAAGTATTGCCTCATTTATTTATTTTTTTAGGTTCCAGTTCAGTTCTGAAGTTGCTTTGAGGGGCCTATATATTAGAAACCCCTATCAAACACCCCATTTTAGAAACTAGACCCCTCAAAGTATTCACAACAGCATTTAGAAAGTTTATGAACCCTTTAGGTGTTTCACAGAAATTTAGAGCAAAGTAGGTGTGAAATGTAAAAAAATTTTTTGTCAGAAAATCCTCTTTATACCATTTTTTTTACAACACAAAAGGATTTATCAGAGAACCGCAACTTAATACGTATTGCCCAGATTCTGCAGTTTTGAGAAATATCCCACATGTGGCCCTAGTGCGGTAATGGACTGAAGCGCCGGCCTCCGAAGCAAAGGAGCACCTAGTGGATTATGAGACCTCTTTATTATTAGGCACCATGTCCGGTTTGAAGAGGTCTTGTGGTGCCAAAACATTGGCAACCCCCCAAAAGTGACCCCATTTTGGACACTAAACCCCTTGAGGAATTCATTGTAGTTTTCTTGGGGTGCATGCGGCTTTTTGATCAGTTTTTATTCTATTTTTAGGTGGCGTGGTGACTAAAAAACAGCAATCCTACTATTGTTTTTTTATTCTATTTTTTTTACAGCGTTCACCGTGCGCTATAAATGACATATTCACTTTATTCTGCGCAGCGATACGATTACGGCGATACCAGATGTTTATAGTTTTTTTTATGTCTTATGGCGTTTGCACAATAAAATACGTTTTGTAAAAAATCGCTCACTTTTTGTGTTACCTTAGTCTTAGAGCCATAACGTTTTTATTTTTCCATCAATAAAGCCATGTGAGGACTTATTTTTTGCGTAACGAACTGTAGTTTCCATCAATACCATTTTTAGGTACATGCGACTTTTTGATCTCTTTTTATTCCATTTTTTGGGAGGTGAAGTGACCAAACAATTGTGATTCTGGGACGGTTTATTATTATTTTCTTTAACGGCGTTCACCGCGCGGGATAAATAACTAAATAATTTTGTAGTTCAGGCCGTTACGGACGCGGCGATACCAATTATGTATAGTTTATTTGTTTGTTTATATATTTTTATTAATAATAAATGACTGATAAGGGAAAAAGGGGGATTTTTACTTTTAATACTTTTAAATCTTTTATTTTCTTATTTTTACACATCTTTTTTTTACTTTTTTTTAACTTTTTTACTTTGTCCCACTAGGGGACTTGAGGACAGGAGGCTCTGATCGCTATTCTAATACACTGCACTACATGCGTAGTGCAGTGTATTAGAACTGTCAGCTACTCACTGACCGCAAGCATAGTGGGTCCTGACGTTGTCACGACCCACTAGGCTTCCGTCTATGGCATAGCCGGACGCCATTGTTTGGTGTCCGGTTGCCATAGTCACCATCGCCGGCCGCTATCGTGTAGCAGGCCGGCGATGGCAGCTTAACCCCTAAAAAGCCGCGATCTCTATAGAACGCAGCTTTTAAGGGGTTAATCAGCGGGGACACAGCGATCGGTCCCCGCTGTAGGAGCTGTGACAGCTGCTGTACGAGACAGCAGCTGTCACAGCTCCTGTATGTGTCGGGAGGACGGCCGAAACGGCCGTTATTCCCGAGACGTACTATTCCGTCATGGAGCGCGAACAGGGCGCTTTCCATGACGTAATAGTACGTCACTGAGCGTTAAGGGGTTAAAAAACCGATCTATTTTCACAACGTTAGGAGCGATTTTGGTTTATGCTAATGAGCTTTCTTAATGCCCAAGTGGGCGTATTTTTACTTTCGACCAAGTGGGCGTTGTACAGAGGAGTGCATGACGCTGACCAATCAGTGCAGCTACATACACAAACCCTAACATTACTACAGTGTCCTGATAATGAATACACATGACCATCCAGCCTGGACATCATGTGTACTCAGAATCCTGACACTTCTGACTCTTTTTTGTGAAGATTCCGGTAAGTGAAACCAAATCTCGTTTAGCTCCGTAATCTCGCGAGATTTGGTTTCACTTGCCGGAATCTCACAAAAAAGAGTAAGAAGTGTCAGGATTCTGAGTACACATGACGTCCAGGCTGGATGGTCATGTGTATTCATTATCAGGACACTGTAGTAATGTTAGGGTTTGTGTATGTAGCTGCACATAGTGATATAACTATATCGCTAGTGCAGTGTAAATGAATGGAGAGGAGTGCATGATGCCGATTGGTCAACGTCATGCACTCCTCTGTACAACGCCCACTTGGTCGAAAGTAAAAATACGCCCACTTGGGCATTAAGAAAGCTCATTAGCATAAACCAAAATCGCTCCTAACGTTGTGAAAATAGATCGTTTTTTTTTTAAATAAAAAGCATTACTGTCACCTACATTACAGCGCCGATCTCCTTATGTAGGAGACAGGGCACTTATAATGTGGTGACAGAGACTCTTTAAGGCTTGGAACGGCTCATGACCCAAAGCACACCACATCCTCTGTAAAACATGGTTGAGGCAGTGTGATGGCATGGCTGCCAAAGACACTGAGTGCTTGAGATATTAAAAATCCACTAAGTTAAACATTAAAAGCAGTGACTTACATTTGATGCCCATCATTCTTCGCTCTGTACCCATAGTGGTAGGTGGCATGCAGTGAGTGTAGGTTCGTCTTTTCTAAGTGATAAAAAGAAATGCAGATAACATTACACTCATTGCTGGCTAGGCCGGTTGCTCTCATGAAAAAAAAGCATGATTAAACCAGGGGTCTTAAAAAGAACATGCTGTCCTAGAAGTCACTGAGACACCAGTGACCAAAAGTAAAATATACATTATATATAAAATATGTATAATAAAAGATGTTTTCTCATCTCATACATTTACACAGCGAGCTACACTGTTTTCGTAACTCAGGAGTCTTATATATTATCTCATACATTTATGGTATATTAACAGAATAGCTCGCTATGCTATTTGTTTTTATCCAATTGACTTCTATTGGAGTTATGAAAACAACCCGCTTGGCTATTTCTGTACCTTCCCTCCACTTTAGAACACTTGACAGGTGTGAGGAGACCTGCATTCTCGAGATGGTTTTAGGTCCCGGAAGTGGTTCCTGCATCTATCAGACATTTATAGCATATCATGGGGATATACCATGAATTTATGAGATGAGATTCAAAAACCCATTTAATTACTCCAATAATTCTTCTAAGCAAATAACAGTGAGGTTCTTGCCACACAGTTTAATCAAATTTAATAAAATTGTGTGAGCCCATCTGCCCCGACAAGGCAGCCTTATTCAGATGGGTACAAGAAACGGCATGTGCAGCAGTGCTAACCAGTGCTTGCCTGACTAAAAAAAAAATTTTTGGAAGGAAAAGCTTGTACATACTTTGCTAACAGCAACAGATTCTTGTTAAAAATCCAACTTTAAAATTCAGCTTTAAAACAAGTTTTAACATTAAATAATAACTACACTTTCATCAAACTTTTGAAATGTCATAGACACATACCAGAAGTGGTTCTTGGTGCTGAGAACGCCACCGTTGCTGAAAGGAAGGTGCAGACGTACTTAGCTGAGAGCTTTGCATCTTGGCTGTGAGCAGCTCTCCCTGTCAGGCTGGAGATGGCTTATATAGAACGTCTGAGAGGCTTCAGCCTGACAATGAGAGCTGCTCACAGCCGAAGGTGCAAAGCGCTCAGGTGAGTACTTCTGCACTTTCGTTTCAGCAACAGTGGTGGTCTCATTTACAAAATGAATGTACTTTAGGCAGCATATTTCTATTTTTAAATATGTCCAGGACTCTAAAAAAGTGTTGTTTTTTTTAAACAGCATCACGTCGGTCCATGGGCTGCATCTGGTATTGCAGTTACAGCCCATAGACAGAGGGCTGTTAGCTTATTTCCATGAGGCTGGTGTCACAGTTTTTTGTCACAGTTTTTTGAGTCAAACACAAAAGTGGATCCAAAAAGACAGAAAAGTATAAAGAAAAAACTGATATGTCTCTTTTGTATACACTCCTGTGTTTGGCTAAAAAAAAAATGCTCAAAAACTGCCATAAAAAAAAAAATTACATCAGCCTAACACAATCTATAAATCATACCTTTCCTATCTAGTACAGTGTTATAAATAAGACAATTGACTACTCACCAGTTGTAAACTATACCAAAGGGACAAGTTGAATTCTATGCCCACTGGGCAGCCAGTACACAGGAAATGCAGGTAGAAGGAGCCTGGAATCTACTCACACCAAGTAGAGTGGTCAGGTTCTTCACGTCACCTAAAGAAAAAAGTAAATACATTAATACAGCTACTTTTCAACACATTAGTCAGTTCCTAACCTGCCCCACCTCATGATTTACTTACATAGCAGCATCCACTTCCATTGCACCATGCCAATCAAGTATGAGCCCATCCCCCAAAATTACTTTCCAATTGAAAACAGTGATCTTGACCTACCCCACTCTGTTTAACCCGTTAGTGACCGACCCATCGTGTTTCTACGTCGGTCACTAACGGGCCTTATTCCGATGCCATAGACTTTTTACGTCGCGGCATCGGAATAAGTTTACAGAGCTTTCAGATCTCCCTGCTCTCAGCTGCTAGAGGCAGCTCAGGGCTGGGGGCGTCCCTGCTCTGCTGTGTGAGATCGATATTAGTATCGATCTCACACGTTTAACCCCTCAGATGCGGTGCTCTATAGCGAGCACCGCATCTGAGTGGTTTTGGAGAGAGGGAGGGAGCTCCGTCTCTCTCCCACCGACACCCGGCGATACGATCGCCGAGTGTTTGTGTCTCTAATGGCAGCCGGGGGTCTAATAAAGGCCCCCAGGCTGCCTGGAGTGAATGCCTGCTAGATCATGCCGCAGGCATGACCTAGCAGATGCCTGTCCGTGTTAAACGGACAGGCAGTAATACACTGCAATACAAAAGTATTGCAGTGTATTATAAATGCGATCACAGAATCGCATATTATAGTCCCCTAGTGGGACTAGTAAAAAAGTGAACAAAAAAGTTTCATAAAGTTAACTTAAAAAAAAATGTGAAAAAAATGAAAAACCCAGCTTTTCTCCTTACAAAATGCTTTACTATTAAAAAAACAAAATAAAGTTAAAAAGTTACACATATTTGGTATCGCCGCATCCGTAACGACCCCGACTATAAATCTATTACATTATTTAACCCGCACGGTGAATGCCATAAAAAAATAATAAAAAACTATGGAAAAATTGCTGTTTTCTGTGAATACTGACTTTAAAAAAATTTAATAAAAGGTGATCAAAAAGTCGCATCTACTCCAAAATGGTACCAATAAAAACTACAAGTCGTCCCGCAAAAAAAAATCCCTCATACAACCGCATGGGCGAAAAAATAAAACGTTACGTCTCATCAAATATGGAGACACAAAAACAAATAATTTTGAAAAAAAAGCGTTTTTACTGTGAAAAAGGAGTAAAACATACAAAAACTATACAAATTTGGTATCGTTGCAATCGTAACAACCCGCTGAATAAAGTTATTGTGTTATTTATACCACACGGTAAACAGCGTAGATTTAGGACGCAAAAAAGAGTGGCGAAATTTCAGATTTTTTTCTATTCCCCCGCAAAAAAAAGTTAATAAAAGTTAATCAATAAATAATATGTACCTCAAAATGGTGCTATTAAAAAATACAACTTGTCCCGCAAAAAACAAGACCTTATACAGCTATGTCGACGCAAAAATAAGAAGGTTATAGCTCTTGGAATGCGACGATTGAAAAACGTAAAAAATAGCTTGGTCATTAAGGTCCAAAATAGGCTGGTCATTAAGGGGTTAATACTACACTGTGTACATATAAGTTCGTCATCCACTCACCAGTTGTAAACTACACCAAAGGGACAGATTACATTTTATGCCTGCTGGTGACGGCGGGGCGGTGCAAGCATCAACTGGGGACGGGGCAATGTCAAATTGGCATTTGCGGCCTGCAACGGAGCCCGGCCGGGAGACAATGTATAATAATATAATATGTATCTATACCAGGGGTGATATTAGGGTCTTATAAGATCAGGGACACAAGGCTTAAAACATGCACCACCCCCAACAAAAAAAAAGATATATAGATCTTAAAGACCATGACCCCTATAGCTACACCACTGAATAGAATTAGATACATTGTCTCAACAGATATTATCAGACATGATAGGATTAGATACAACAGTTCAGCAGTGTCACAGAATACATTTAGATACCACGGCTCAGCAAACAGTATCATGATAAGATTAGATACAACAGCTCAGCAGACAATACCACACGATAGGCTTAGATACAGCGCATCAGCAGACAGTATCACACATTTCCTCCTGTAGATAGTGCCGCACACTCTCCCCTTGTAGGTAGTGACACACACTCACACCCCCTATGTATATGGTGCCATACAAAGCCCCCCTTGTTATTAGTGCCACACACCCCATTGTAGATGGTGCCACAGAGCCCCCCCTTGCAGATGGTGCCATACAGCCCCCCCTTGTAGATGGTGCCACACAGGCCCCCCTTGTAAATAGTGACACACAGCCCCCCCTTGTAGATAGTTCCATACACCCCCCCTTGTAGATCGTGCCATACACCCGCCCTGGTAGATCGTGCCATACACCCCCCCTTGTAGATCGTGCCATACACACCCCCTGGTAGATCGTACCATACACCCCCCCTTGTAGATCGTGCCATACACCCCCCTTGTAGATCGCGCCATACACCCCCCCTTTGTAGATCGTGCCATACACCCCCCTTGTAGATCATGACATACACCCCCCCTTGTAGATCGTGCCATACACCCCTCCACTCCTTGCAGATAGTGAAACACACACCTCCCTGCATATAGCGCCCCCAAGAAATAAAAAATAAAAAAACTATACTCACCGAGCCCGGGCGTTCCCGTGATGAACCGAGCTCCAGCCTACTCAGCCACATTAGGCCTGAAGCGTACACCAGCTCGATGACATCATCGCGCCTGCGCAGGGATCCAATACCTGTGTTCTATAGGTTTCAGTGAATAGCGAACAAGTTCGCTATTCCCTGCAGCTCCATCATTGTATTCATTTGTACCCAGGGGCGTAGCTAAAGGCTCATGGGCCCCAATGCAAAGGTTCTTCTTGGGGCCCCCCTCAAACTTCTCAGGGCCGATGCCCCTCAGCTTTCAGCTGCATCGCTGGGTCTCCTAAGTGATCCAACAATGCAGCACTAGCAGCCAGGGGCGTCACTAAGGACTTAAAACATCAGGGGGAATAGCCCCAATACATATGTGCCCCCCACAAAAAAAATTTGTATCACACATGATAGGATTAGATATAGGGCCCAAGCAGACAGTATCACACATGATAGGATTAGATATAGGGCCCAGCTCGCTGACATTGCAGCTCCAGCGCTGGACCCAGGAAAGGTAAGAATTAGGGCTCGTGTGCACGGCCGTGATTTTCGGGTCGGCCGGCTGCGGACTGTCAGCCGCGAGCCGCCCGCAAATCGCGGGACATGCACATGGCCGCGGCCATTATTTTCAATGAGCCCGGACCGCAGAACACGGCCGTAATAAGACAGGTCCGATCTTTCTGCGGTGCGGGCTCCCGGGCCATGCACGGACCGTAAAAACTACTGTCGTGTGCATGGCCCCATAGAAATGAATGGGGCCGCCATTCTCCCGTGGATTTTCGGGGGAATTGCGGCCGAAAAAACACGTTCGTGTGAATGGGGCCTAATAATTATTTTCCTTTTTGACGTGTTACTAATTATTTCTGTGTGTTTGTGTGTTTTTACAAGTTCGGTTGTTGGACTACTTCAGATTCGAGGACTACTTCGATAACTGCATTTTTTTTTATTCTCAATAAAATGGATAACGAGGGCTGTGTGGAATTTTTATTTCAATAAAATATTTATCTATGTCTTTGTATTTGTTTAAACTTTATAACTACCGCTCTAGTAATTGTTGCTGGCTGATTCACAACGCCCATTACTAAGGGGGGGACTTAGTGTTAGACATGAAGAGGTTAACACTAATCCCCATTATTATCCTGGTACCCGGCGCCATCAGGAAGATCTAGTACCCGACCATCTGTAGTGACAGAGGGGCACTGGGGTGGTCGCAGTCTGGTATTATTAGGCTGAGAAAGGCCAAAAACTGTGACCCTTCCCACCCTGGTAATGCTAGGCTGCTGCTGCTGCTGCTGCTATGTTGTATCTGGCTGGTTATAAAAATGGGGGAACCCCACATCGTGCTGTCCAATTATTTATTTAAAAAAATGACGTGGGGCCCCCCCATTTTTCATAACCAGCCAGATACAACACAGCAGCAGCAGGCTAGCATTACCAGGGTGGGAAGGGCCACTGTTATTGGCCTTTCCCAGCCTAATAATACCAGCCTGCGGTCGCCCCAGTGCCCGACCATCACTACAGATGGTTGGGTACTGGATCGTACCTGGCTCCTCCTGGCACCCCTGGTGGCAATGGGTACCGGGGTAATAATGGGGGTTAGTATTAGCCTTTTCACCTGCTAACACTAAGCCCCACCTTAGTAATGGACGCTGTCAATCTCTCAGCGGCTATTAGTAAGTTGGTAGCGATAAAGTAAAAAAAAAAATACAAAGACATAGAAGAAATTTATTTATTGAAATATAACACCCCCACACAACCCTCATTATCCATTTTATTGAGAATAAAAAAGCTGTCATCGAAGTAGTCCTCGAATCCGACGTAGTCCAACAACCGAACCTGTAAAAAAACACAAAAAAAACTATTAGTAAGGGCCTGTTCACATCACCGCTGCCCTTCCGTTGATGGATTCCGTCGGGTTAACCCCTCAACAGAAAGGCAAACTGAAACCTCCGCTTCAGTTTCCCTCACCATTGATCTCAATGGTGACGGAAACGTTGCTAAAGATTTCCGTTTGTCACCGTTGTGGCAGGGTTCCGTTGTTTTGCATTGTCAACTGCGCTATTGATTCCGCCAAAATAACGGAACCCTAAGCTAAGGTTTCCGTTTGCCTTTACGTTGAGGGGTTAACCAGACGGAACCCCTCAACGGAAGGGCAGCGGTGATGTGAACAGGGCCCATGTGCATGTGTGATACTGTTTGTTGGACCCTGTATCTAAGCCTAATGTAGGCTAATGTAGGCTTAGATACAGGGTCCAGCGGACAGTATTCTCATGCAGTATAAGCTGGGGCCCTGTATCGAAGCCTAACACACGGTAGGCTTTAAATGTTGTCCAGTCCCTAAACATTGATGGCCTATCCTCAGTATAGGGCATCTATAGCTGATGAGTCGGGGTCAGACTCCTGGGACCCCCACCAATCAGCTGTTTGGAAGGGGTTGCAGGCGCTCGTATGAGCGCTGCTTCCCTTTCATTTCCCTTACTTTCTCACACTGTGAATCACTGATACGTCCGTGTCGACGATTCAGTGTGAGAAAATGACCGGAATGAAGGGGAAGTAGCGCTCGTACGAGCGACTGCAACCCTATGAAAACAGCTGATTGGTGGGGGTCCCGGGTGTCTGACCCCGACTGTAATGTCCGTGGCTGCGGGCTGTCAGCTCCAACCTCCCCCTGACGCGCTGGCCCCAGCCTCCTCCTCAGAAGACGCCAGCGCTCGCGTCCACTCACCTCTGCCAGATCCTGTAGGGTGCGTGCCCGATCTTAAAGGGGCAGCGCGCACACTGGACCTCATGGACGAACTTTGACACGTGTGTACCCTGGACTATGAGAGGGGTCCAGCCCCCTGGTTCTATGCCTGATCGTTGTTGTGTTTTCCTTAGTCTGTCTATGCAAATGGTCCCCTAGTGTTTCCTGCTCCCAGTGTTTCCTGTTCCTGTACCTGTATTCCGATCTAGTGCCGTGTTTGCTATTGTTGTGCTGTGCTGGATACCACGCTTGTCTGCCTCCCCACGCCTGACGTGCATCTGCTGCCTAGTTCCTGCCAAGCTACTGTCCGTGCTGCCACAGGTACCCTATATCCTATAGACTCAGACCTGCGACCTCTTGGCCAGCTGCCTTACTGCCAAGTCGGTACGGCCCAGTGGGTCCACAGACCCTTCGTGACACCGACCCATCAGCAAGACACTAAAATTAAACCTCAGCGCATAGTGACGTGACGTTATGCGCTGCGCACAGCGCTGTGACGTCAGAACCTCTGATGCACTCCAGGAAGAGGAGGGGTAAGTACTGTCAGTTACTATAGTAACAGGGGCCTGTGTAGTTTATTACATAGGCCCCAGTTACTATAGTAACTTTTCATTGATGTGGTGCGGGGGGGCCGCGGGCGCCCCTGGCCTCTGGGCCCGGTCGCAATTGCGAACACTGCGACCCCTATAGTTACGCCACTGTTTGTACCTGCATCCTGAGAATGCGGGTACAATTGAATATGGAAGTCGCCGGGGGCCCCCCTGAGCGAGGGGGAACGCGGAGCCCGGAGCTGGAGCTCCAAGAGCATCAATGATAATCCGGCCCTGGACTGAAGACAGAAGCAGCCGGATGAATTCTGAAGTGCTCAGGGATATACTTTCTGCTCAGATTGAACCAAATGCAGCAAGGTTGATTTGAGGTCGCTTCACAGTACAGATGGACAATGATCCAAAACATACTGCGAAAGCAACCCAGGAGTTTTTTAAGGCAAAGAAGAGGAATATTCTGCAATGGCCAAGTCAATCACCAGATCTCAACCCGATCAAGCATGCATTTCACTTGCTTAAGACAAAACTTAAGGCAGAAAGGCCCACAAACAAACAACAACTGAAGACAGCTGCAGTAAAGGCCTGGCAAAGCATCACAAAGGAGGAAACCAGCGTTTGGTGATGTCCATGGGTTCCAGATTTCAGGCAGTCATTGCCTGCAAAGGATTCTCTACAAAGTATTAAAAATAAAAATAATTTTATTTATAGTAATGTTAATTTATCCAATTACTTTTGAGCCCCAGAAATGAGGAGGCTGTGTAGAAAAATGGTTGCAATTCCTAAATGTTTCACAGGATATTTTTGTTCAACCCCTTGAATTAAACCTGAAAGTCTACACTTCAATTACATCTCAGTTGTTTAATTTCAAATCCAATGTGGTGGCATGCAGAGCCCAAATCATGAAGATTGTGTCACTGTCCAAATAATTCTGGACTTAACTGTACAGTGAAGGAAATAAGTATTTGATCCCTTGCTGATTTTGTAAGTTTGCCCACTGTCAAAGACATGAACAGTCTAGAATTTTTAGGCTAGCTTAATTTTAACAGTGAGAGATAGATTATATAAAAAAAAAAAATTTAAATCACATAGTCAAAATTATATAGATTTATTTGCATTGTGCACAGAGAAATAAGTATTTGATCCCCTACCAACCATTAAGAGTTCAGCCTCCTCCAGACCAGTTAGGGTATGTGCACACACACGAATTACGTCCGTAATTTACGGACGTATTTCGGCCGCAAGTTCTGGACCGAACTCAGTGCAGGGAGCCGGGCTCCTAGCATCATACTTATGTACGACGCTAGGAGTCCCTGCCTCGCTGCAGGACAACTGTCACGTACTGAAAACATGATTACAGTACGGGACAGTTGTCCGGCAGCGAGGCAGGGACTCCTAGCGTCGTACATAAGTATGATGCTAGGAGCCCGGCTCCCTGCACTGAGTTCGGTCCGGAACTTGCGGCCGAAATACGTCCGTAAATTACGGACGTAATTAGTGTGTGTGCACATACCCTTACACGCTCCAAATCAACTTGGTGCCTGCATTAAAGACAGCTGTCTTAAATGGTCACCTGTATAAAAGACTCCTGTCCACAGACTCAATTAATCAGTCTGACTCTAACCTCTACAACGTGGGCAAGACCAAAGAGCTTTCTAAGGATGTCAGGGACAAGATCATAGACCTGCACAAGGCTGGAATGGGCTACAAAACCATAAGTAAGACGCTGGGTGAGACGGAGACAACTGTTGGTGCAATAGTAAGAAAATGGAAGACATACAAAATGACTGACAATCGACATCGATCTGGGGCTCCATGCAAAATCTCACCTCGTGGGGTATCCTTGATCCTGAGGAAGGTGAGAGCTCAGCCGAAAACTACACGGGGGGAACTTGTTAATGATCTCAAGGCAGCTGGGACCACAGTCACCAAGAAAACCATTGGTAACACGTTACGCCGTAATGGATTAAAATCCTGCAGTGTCCACAAAGTCCCCCTGCTCAAGAAGGCACATGTACAGGCCCATCTGAAGTTTGCAAATGAACATCTGGATGATTATGAGAGTGATTGGGAGAAGGTGCTGTGGTCAGATGAGACTAAAATTGAGCTCTTTGGCATTAACTCAACTCGCCGTGTTTGGAGGAAGAGAAATGCTGCCTATGACCCAAAGAACACCGTCCCCACGGTCAAGCATGGAGGTGGAAACATTATGTTTTGAGGGTGTTTCTCTGCTAAGGGCACAGGACTACTTCACCGCAACAATGGGAGAATGGATGGAGCCATGTACCGTCAAATCCTGAGTAACAACCTCCTTCCCTCCACCAGGACATTAAAAATGGCTCGTGGCTGGGTCTTCCAGCACGACAATGACCCGAAACATACAGCCAAGGCAACAAAGGAGTGACTCAAAAAGAAGCACATTAAGGTCATGGAGTGGCCTAGCCAGTCTCCAGACCTTAATCCCATCGAAAACTTATGGAGGGAGCTGAAGATCCGAGTTGCCAAGCGACAGCCTCGAAATCTTAATGATTTACAGATGATCTGCAAAGAGGAGTGGGCCAAAATTCCATCTAACATGTGTGCAAACCTCATCATCAACTACAAAAAAGTCTGACTGCTGTGCTTGCCAACAAGGGTTTTGCCACCAAGTATTAAGTCTTGTTTGCCAAAGGGATCAAATACTTATTTCTCTGTGCACAATGCAAATAAATATATATAATTTTGACTATGTAATTTTTTTTATTTTTTTTATATAATCCATCTCTCACTGGTAAAGTTAACCTAGCCTAAAAATTCTAGACTGTTCATGTCTTTGACAGTGGGCAAACTTACAAAATCAGCAAGGGATCAAATACTTATTTCCTTCACTGTATATAGTATTTTTTTATGTTTCACTACTTTTACACAGGCAAAACACTTTTTTAAAAAAAAAATGTTGTCGCCATATTTTAAGAGCCATAACTTATTTATTTTTCTGCTGACATAGTTGTATGAGGGCTTTGTTTTTTTTTGCCGGACTTTGTTTTTTGAAGGCAGGATGAACAGAAAACAGCAATTCTGGCATATTTTTTTTAATTTTATTTTTCATGGCTTTTACCGTGTGTGTTAAATAATGTAATTGTTATATAGTTGGGGTCATTATGGACACAGCGAAACCAAATATATGTAACTTTTTTATTTATTTATCTTTCATAATAAAGCATTTTGTAAGGAGAACTTTACTATTACTGCATAATACCTCCACACGATATCCACATAGTGACTGAATAATACCCTCATACTGTTACTAAATAATACCGCCACACCATAACCCTATAACTGAATAATACCCCCATAATGCTACTGAATAATACTGCCCCACCATAACCACATAGTGACTGAATAATAACCCTATACTGTTACTGAATAATACTGCCACACCATAACCATATAATAACTGAATAATACCCCCATAATGTTACTGAATAATACCGCCACACCATAACCACATAGTAACTAAATAATAACCCTATACTGTTACTGAATAATACCGCCACACCATAACCACATAGTCACTAAATAATAACCCTATACTGTTACTGAATAATACTGCCACACCATAACCACATAGTGACTGAATAATACACCCATACTGTTACTGAATTAAACCCACTATACAAAGACCAATATTACTACCATGTAGTGACCATATAGTGGTAGATGTCAGTTATACACAGGAGCCCTGCAGACGATATAAGTGATTACAGCACATTTATATCTAGTGACTCACAGTTGATGTTTTCTCTGATTAGTTGTTCACTTTCCCTTTTTTTTCTCCATCCAGCCCAGACCACTGTGACAACTTATTCCAGCCACGACTCGTCTCTTCCGAAATTGACACACAGGCATGTTGGTTTCTCGCTTTTCAAGCACCCTCCACACCTATACCCCATCCTCTAAACAAACTCGTAATCCACAGTGCACCTGATGGTAATAATGATCCCTCAGTGCTCGATACATAAAAAGTGTCCCATCAGTAACCGTGCCTCCTTTGTACCCCCACAGCAGCCCCCAATGTATTCTCGGTAGATAGCGCCACATACAGCCCCATTGTAGATAGCGCCAGAGTCCCCCCCCCCCTTATATATAGTGCCACACAGCCCCCCTCCTTTTTATATATACACTGTGAAATCCTGCAGAGAAGATAAGGCTACATGCATACGTTGCGTATTTTGTTGCAGAAAATAAGCAGCAAAACAGCAGGAATTCCTGTTTGTTGTTGTTCTCCCAACCTCTGGGACACGCATCATTGGACAGTGCTGACATCCCGGCCTAGGCGTGTAGCGATCTGCTGGAGTGATAAACCAATGCCTCTCAGTTCAATAATTCTGTCCTTGTCAGTTTGGCGATAACTGGCACGTCGACGAACAGGAAGCATCGCACAATCATCCCCCAACAATCGATCTGATTTTTGAGGATTCATGTGGCTAAAAAAACTTTGCTTTCAATCTAGCTTTTATGCCCCTCCCACATGCCACAGATTGGAGCTAGGTGCTTGAAAACGTGATCATTTGCAGATCTTAGTGACACCTGCTACTTCCTCGATTTGCATAACCTTACAGGTTGTCCTTCTTGGCGTTGCAATTTCAATGCTGAGGAGTGTATGTGTGTGTTTGTCTAAATATATGTATATATGCATATTTTTGTGTATGTATGCATCTATAATAGAAGAAAATTTTGCATACGCCCCTCTGTAGTCTACTTTTTTTTTCCTAAACAGATGCCAAAATGGTATATGATTTTTTATTTAAAGAAAGGGTTCCTGTGGGCGACTTATGACCATCTATTATATATTTTAGAAAGTTTGTTTGAAGCCCGATTGTGATACGCTTTGCAGCAGCGCCATCGTGTAGTCAATGCTGAGAAATCTTACTAAATTGAATGCACTGCAGGCAGCCTAGTGATACGCTGAGCAGTAGCGCCATCGTGTGGTCAATGATGGAAAATGCACACTATATATATTATATATTTTAGTACGTTTGTTTGAAGACCGATTGTGATACGCTAAGCAGCAGCGCCATCGTGTGGTCAATGCTGAGAAATCTCACTAAATTGAATGTAATGCAGGCAACCTAGTGATACGCTGAGCAGCAGCGCCATCGTGTGGTCAATGCTGGGAAATGCACACTATATCTATTATATTTTTTAGAAAGTTTGTTTGAAGCCCAGCAGCGCCATCGTGTGGTCAATGCTGAGAAATCTCACTACATTTAATGTAATGCAGGCAGCCTAATGATACGCTGAGAAGCAGCGCCATCGTGTGGTCAATACTGAGAATAGCACAGTATATCTATTATACATTTTAGAAAGTTTGTTTGAAGCCCGATTGTGATACGCTAAGCAGCAGCGCCATTGTGTGGTCAATGCTGAGAAATATTACTAAATTGAATGCAATGCAGGCAGCCTAGTGATACGCTGAGCAGCAGCGCCATCGTGTGGTCAATGCTGGGAAATGCACTCTATATCTATATATTATATGTTTTAGAAAGTTTGTTTGAAGCCCGATTATGATACGCTAAGCAGCAGCACCATCGTGTGGTCAATGCTGAGAAATCTTGCTAAATTTAATGTAATGCAGGCAGCCTAGTGTTATGCTGAGCAGCAGCGCCATCGTGTGGTCAATGCTGAGAAATCTCACTAATTTGAATGTAATTCAGGCAGCCTAGTGATACGCTGAGCAGCAGCGCCATCGTGTGGTCAAAACTGGGAAATGCACACTATATCTATATATTATATATTTTAGAAAGTTTGTTTGAAGCCCGATTGTGATACACTCAGCAGCAGCGTGTGGTCAATGCTGAGAAATCTCGCTAAATTTAATGTCATTCAGGCAGCCTAGTGATATGCTGAGCAGCAGCGCCATCGTGTGGTCAATGCTGGGAAATGCACACTATATCTATTATATATTTTAGAACGTTTGTTTGAAGCCCGATTGTGATATGCTAAGCAGCAGCGCCATCGTGTGGTCAATGCTGAGAAATCTCACTAAATTGAATGTAATGCAGGCAGCCTAGTGATACGCTGAGAAGCAGTGCCATCGTGTGGTCAATGCTGAGAAAAGCACAGTATATCTATTATATATTTTAGAAAGTTTGTTTGAAGCCCGATTGTGATACGCTAAGCAGCAGCACCATCGTGTGGTCAATGCTGAGAAATCTTACTAAATTGAATGCAATACAGGCAGCCTAGTGATACGCTGAGCAGCAGCGCCATCGTGTGGTCAATGCTGGGAAATGCACTCTATATCTATATATTATATGTTTTAGAAAGTTTGTTTGAAGCCAGATTGTGATACACTCAGCAGCAGCGCCAGCGTGTGGTCAATGCTGAGAAATCTCGCTAAATTGAATGTAATTCAGGCAGCCTAGTGATATGCTGAGCAGCAGCGCCATCATGTGGTCAATGCAGAGAAATCTCACTATATTGAATGTAATGCAGGCAGCCTAGTGATACGCTGAGCAGCAGCACCATCATGTGGTCAATACTGGGAAATGCACACTATATCTATGTATTATGTTTTAGAAAGTTTGTTTGAAGCCGGATTATGATACACTAAGCAGCAACACCATAGTGTGGTCAATGCTGAGAAATCTCACTAAATTGAATGTAATGCAGGCAGCTTAGTGATACGCTGAGCAGCAGCGCCATCGTGTGGTCAATGCTGGGACCATATATTTTAGAAAGTTTGTTTGAAGCCCGATTGTGACACGCTAAGCAGCAGCGCCATCGTGTGGTCAATGCTGAGAAATCTTGCTAAATTTAATGTAATGCAGGCAGCCTAGTGTTATGCTGAGCAGCAGCGCCATCGTGTGGTCAATGCTGAGAAATCTCACTAATTTGAATGTAATTCAGGCAGCCTAGTGATACGCTGAGCAGCAGCGCCATCGTGTGGTCAATGCTGGGAAATGCACACTATATCTATATATTATATATTTTAGAAAGTTTGTTTGAAGCCCGATTGTGATACACTCAGCAGCAGCGTGTGGTCAATGCTGAGAAATCTCGCTAAATTTAACGTAATTCAGGCAGCCTAGTGATACGCTGAGCAGCAGCGCCATCGTGTGGTCAATGCTGGGAAATGCACACTATATCTATATATTATATATTTTAGAAAGTTTGTTTGAAGCCCGATTGTGATACACTCAGCAGCAGCGTGTGGTCAATGCTGAGAAATCTCGCTAAATTTAATGTAATTCAGGCAGCCTAGTGATACGCTAAGCAGCAGCGCCATCGTGTGGTCAATGCTGAAAAATCTCACTAAATTGAATGTAATGCAGGCAGCCTAGTGATACGCTGAGAAGCAGTGCCATCGTGTGGTCAATGCTGAGAAAAGCACAGTATATCTATTATATATTTTAGAAAGTTTGTTTGAAGCCCGATTGTGATACGCTAAGCAGCAGCGCCATCGTGTGGTCAATGCTGAGAAATCTTACTAATACGCTGAGCAGCAGCGCCATCGTGTGGTCAATGCTGGGAAATGCACTCTATATCTATATATTATATGTTTTAGAAAGTTTGTTTGAAACCCGATTGTGATACACTCAGCAGCAGCGCCAGCGTGTGGTCAATGCTGAGAAATCTCGCTAAATTGAATGTAATTCAGGCAGCCTAGTGATATGCTGAGCAGCAGCGCCATCATGTGGTCAATGCAGAGAAATCTCACTATATTGAATGTAATGCAGGCAGCCTAGTGATACGCTGAGCAGCAGCACCATCATGTGGTCAATACTGGGAAATGCACACTATATCTATGTATTATGTTTTAGAAAGTTTGTTTGAAGCCGGATTATGATACACTAAGCAGCAGCACCATAGTGTGGTCAATGCTGAGAAATCTCACTAAATTGAATGTAATGCAGGCAGCTTAGTGATACGCTGAGCAGCAGCGCCATCGTGTGGTCAATGCTGGGACCATATATTTTAGAAAGTTTGTTTGAAGCCCGATTGTGATACGCTAAGCAGCAGCGCCATCGTGTGGTCAATGCTGAGAAATCTCGCTAAATTGAATGTAATGCAGGCAGCCTAGTGATACGCTGAGCAGCAGCGCCATCGTGTGGTCAATACTGGGAAATGCACACTATATCTATGTATTATGCTTTAGAAAGTTTGTTTGAAGCCCGATTATGATACGCTGAGCAGCAGCGCCATCGTGTGGTCAATACTGGGAAATGCACACTATATCTATGTATTATGTTTTAGAAAGTTTGTTTGAAGCCTGATTATGATACACTAAGCAGCAGCGCCATAGTGTGGTCAATGCTGAGAAATCTCACTAAATTGATTGTAATGCAGGCAGCCTAGTGATACGCTGAGCAGCAGCGCCATCGTGTGGTCAGTGATGGGAAATGCACACTATATCTATTATATATTTTAGAAAGTTTGTTTGAAGCCCGATTGTGATACGCTAAGCAGCAGCGCCATCGTGTGGTCAATGCTGAGAAATCTCGCTAAATTGAATGTAATGCAGGCAGCCTAGTGATACGCTGAGCAGCAGCACCATCGTGTGGTCAATACTGGGAAATGCACACTATATCTATGTATTATGCTTTAGAAAGTTTGTTTGAAGCCCGATTATGATACGCTGAGCAGCAGCGCCATCGTGTGGTCAATACTGGGAAATGCACACTATATCTATGTATTATGTTTTAGAAAGTTTGTTTGAAGCCTGATTATGATACACTAAGCAGCAGCGCCATAGTGTGGTCAATGCTGAGAAATCTCACTAAATTGAATGTAATGCAGGCAGCCTAGTGATACGCTGGGCAGCAGCGCCATCATGTGGTTAGTGATGGGAAATGCACACTATATCTATTATATATTTTAGAAAGTTTGTTTGAAGCCCGATTGTGATACGCTAAGCAGCAGCGCCATCGTGTGGTCAATGCTGAGAAATCTCCCTAAATTGAATGTAATGCAGGCAGCCTAGTGATACGCTGAGCAGCAGCGCCATCGTGTGGTCAATACTGGGAAATGCACACTATATCTATGTATTATGTTTTAGAAAGTTTGTTTGAAGCCTGATTATGATACACTAAGCAGCAGCGCCATAGTGTGGTCAATGCTGAGAACTCTCACAAAAATTGAATGCAATGCAGGCAGCCTAGTGATACGCTGAGCAGCAGCGCCATCTTGTGGTCAGTGATGGGAAATGCACACTATATCTATTATATGTTTTAGAAAGTTTGTTTGAAGCCCGATTGTGATACGCTAAGCAGCAGTGCCATCGTGTGGTCAATGCTGAGAAATCTCGCTAAATTGAATGTAATGCAGGCAGCCTAGTGATACGCTGAGCAGCAGCGCCATAGTGTAGTCAATGCTGGGAAGTGCACACTATATTTTATTATATATTTTCGAAAGTTTGTTTGTTTGAAGCCCGATTTTTCATTGGTTTAAAATCAGGTTATAGCTATTTTTTTTTAAATAACATTTTATTGAGGTTTTACAGAGAGGCAATTTGCGAATTACAATATGCATAAGAGCCAAAGTACATGCAATATACGAGTAATTGTTAGAATTCACAATAAGAAGACTTGTATGTACAATGCGTTATCTCAATATTAAACAGAACATATCATACAAACAGAACAATAAGGAAGTATGAGCACCCTGGCGTATGTTCTCACCACATGCACCCAACGTCAAGGGAGAGGGGGTAGAGAAGGAGGGGATAGAAAAGGAGGGAAAAGAAACACACAAGGAGAGATGTCTCCAAGAACATCAGGCCTAGTGGGAATGTTTAGAAAGTAGTCCCAAACTAGAATAACAATTAACCTTCTACAACACAGGGGGAGTCTGCACCCCAGAAGTGTTGAAAGGCGTCATTTTTGCATAATTCAAACCAGGGTGCCCAGATCTTTCGGTACATGGCATGAGAGTGGTACTCAAGATGCGAGATCTCCTCCGTTCTCGTCAGTTGGGCTCCCTTCCTAAGCCAATGGGTTATTGGTGGCACAACCTCAGTCTTCCAATACAACGGTATTAGAGATTTGGCCGCCGCGAAGAGCTGTAACCAAAGCTCCCTGGGGGCCCCCCCCAGGAAATGCTGGCCACAGGTTTAGGAACACTACATGAGGGGAAATGACAATAGAGGAATGAGTTATGGTATTGAGGACAGTTTGTATCTGGGCCCAAAAGGGGGAGATTTTCTCACACTCCCACCACAAATGTAAATATGTTCCCGGGTCTTTATGACGCCTCCAACAGTCTGGGGAAATTTCTTTACACATTTTATGCAATACCCAGGGAGTCTTGTACCAACTAGAGGTTAGTTTGCAATTTAATACATCTTGAGGTCCCAAGGGAGATTCGAAAAACTTCCCTGGTGTCCTCGTAAGAAAAAGTAGTCTTAAGTTCCAACTCCCAAGCTTTAAGAAAAGAGGGCTGTATTGATGAATTCATCTTAATGAGATTATTATAGTATAGTGTAATAAGCTTCTTAGGTGGTTGTCGAAGGAGGAGGGTTGCTTCCAACCAGGCTAGCGGGCGGTCTATTGGTCCCTGCCTAAACGCTCCCAGGTAACACCTTTTGAGGTGAGTGTAAGTAAGAAAATTGACAGACGAGAAACCAGGTTGAGACTGCAATTCAGGGAGGGTAGGAACAGCCCCGTTAGTCAGTAGGGAATCATACGTGCTGCAGGATGCTCTTCTAGGCAGGGAAGAACAATCTCGAAATCTCTCAGTCTGCGACTGCACAAGGTCACGAACCGTCATCAGGGGAGATGGAATTTTGTGCAGAGATTTCATCCCCTCATCTTTCATCCATGTTTGATATGAAGCAGAGGTAAGAGAATTGCGAGATAAAAAAAGGGCTGCGTTGGGTTTGTTAAGCCACAGAAGGGAGGTAAGGGACATGCTATGGTGGCCTCCTCCACGGGAACCCCAAGTCTAATTGAGGTATGATAAACCACACAGTCATCCTGGCTAATTGTATGGAGTGGTAGTAGGATTCAATATCCAGAAGCCCTATCCCCCCTGAGCTTTTAAGACGGATAAGAGTGTGAAATGCTATTCTGGGTTTAGTATTATTCCAAATGTATTTAGAAAACTGTTGTCTAATGGCAGCAAAAAAGTCTCTAGGGAGGGGAATCGGGAGCGTTTGGAATAGATAAAAGAATTTGGGGAGAATAATCATTTTAAGTAAGTTGGTTCTACCAATCCATGAAATATATGGGATATGCCAAGACAGGATAGTGGCTTTAATCTCGTAGAGTAAAGGTGTGTAATTGCGTTGATACCAGTGTTCAAGTGAGGGAGTTAAATTAATTCCTAGGTATTTTATACTATCTGAACGCAGTAGGAAGGGGGAGCTTAGTTTCAGAGACGTTAATAGAGCCGGAGTGCAGGAGACACATAGTCCCTCGGATTTGCTTGAATTAATTTTGAAATTGGATAAGTCACCAAAATGGGTAAACATTTCTTGAAGTTGGGGTAGAGCTGTGGAGGGGTTGGTGATGAAAATAAGCAAGTCATCGGAAAAAGCCGCTGTGCAATGCACTCTGTCACCAATGGAGACCCCCGACAGAACTGGCTCCTGACCCAGACTCTGGATTAAAGTCTCAAGACCGTCAGGACCTGGGGACTTACTAGAGGGCATACTGGAGAGCCCATCACAGATTTCTTTAAGTGTAAAAGGGGATTCTAGTTGGGTTTTTTGTGTAGCAGTTATGGTACGAAGAGAGAGGGAGTCTACGAAAGATTCAATCCTCTCAGTTCTGTACGCAAGCTCCTTGGGCGTCTCTCCAGGGCGTAGGTCATACAGTGTTTGATAGAAGGAGCAAAACTCAGCAGCAATGTCATTGGTGTCCTCAAGTACAGCTCCAGTAGGAGACCTGATTTTGGGGATATAGTTCTGCTGTCTTCTCTTTTTAGCTAGGTAAGCCATGAGTTTGCTCCCCTTATCACCATGCATGTAGTGTTTGTAAGTAGCAGAGATATATGCCTTTGCCGTGCGCAAATTCAAACATTGTTTGAGTCTTTCTCTGGAAAGTATAAGCAAGGAGAGAACCCCTTGAGCTGCGGACCGTTTATGCTGGTTTTCAAGGTCAGATATTCGGGAAAGAAGGTCATTAATCTCCCGGTTCCTCTCTCTCTCTTCACAAAAGGAACCTATGCTTATGAGAACTCCTCTGCTCACTGGCTTATGGGCCTCCCAGATAGTGCTAGTGGAGAAATCCTGCGTATCATTCTCAACAAAGTAAGACTCCAGCGCCGCCTCAACTCGTTGCTTATTGCGCGAAAAGTAGAAGAGAGTTTCATTAAGTCTCCAGTTATATTGCCTAGGCAAAAGAATGTGTATGCTGAGGGACATGGACATTGGGGCATGGTCAGACAGGAGAATGTTGCCTATAGAGGGGGAATCTATTAAAGGGAGTTGGCTATCCTTGATGAACAGGTAATCTAGACTTTGGTAAGAATGATGGGGGTGGGAGTAGAAGGTCTACAGATTTTCCTCAGAGCTGAATAGCTGTGAGCGGAGGTTCCCGTAGAGGTGTCCAGAAGGGGCTCAAGCGCAATGTTGAAGTCCCCTCCCAGAAGCGTTAGGCCCTCAGAGAACGGAGAAAACTTCTCTAGAGTCGCAGATAGCCAAGGAATCTGGTCCGAGTTTTGGGCGTAAATATTCCCAATGGTAGTCAGGGTGTTCACCACTTTACCTTTTATGAAAAGAAAGCGGCCTGCGCGATCAGCAATCTGGGAGACAAATTCAAAGGGAATGTCAGACTGTAGAGCTATACTGATTCCGTTACGTTTGCCACTATCATTGCATGAATGGAAGGTTTGGAACTTTACCTTTCAAAAAGTGGGTTTCCTGTAGCAGCAGCAGCACAAACGAATCCATTTTCTTAAGGGAGTGTATGACCTGGGAGCGCTTAGTAGGGGAGTTGAAGCCCTTGACGTTCAATGTCGTAACCTGAATACGCGACATAAATGAACCAGTATGAAGAGAGAAAGAAAAGATGAGAAACACAGAAAAGAGAACAATAAGAAGTAAATTGTTTTCAAATGTTTTAGTAAAGATATTTGCACTGATCCACAGTGCGGTATTAGTCAGTTAAGTACTGACTGACGGAGAGGCGTGGTGGCAGGGAGAAAAGTGAACGAGTGAATAAGAATATGCACCCGTGAACTCTTCTCATCCCGGCACCCAAACAACTAAAATTCAAGGCAGACTGTAGCTAAACATTTTTAAAGCACAGATTTTAAACCACCTAAAGAGAAAAAGTTAAGACAATAAATCCGTACACAAACATATCCCTAGACAGACATAGAATGGATGCAAATAAAAAACAATCCTAAACAGGGCCGCAAGTCTATCATGGAGGATTTTTTGCCGCTCTCTTCTTAGTCAGGTGGGGTCTGAGATTCAGCCAGACATCAGGCTTAGGAAGAGAGGGAAGAGAGGCTACATCCGTGTAAGGTTGCCAAAAGTGGATGGCGCTATGGTCGAGGTCTAGTGGAGGGCAAGCATTCTCTAGGTCTTCCGCTGAACGAACAATGAACAACCGACCTTGGAAATGGTAGGATAGTCCAAAAGGGAAAAGCCATTTGTACGGTATTTTTAGAGATCGAAGACGGTCCGTGACGATCCCAAGAGACCTACGTTTGGATAGGGTGGTCGGGGAAATATCATGAAAGAATGTCAGTTTATGTCCCTCAAACATAAGGTCAGGCATATCCCGTGTCTTGCGGAGCACTGCTTCTTTGACAGGAAAAGACAGTAGCTTGCATACAATATCCCTTGGTGGTTCACCTTCTTTGGGTTTTGGACGTAGAGCCCTATGAGCTCTTTCAATCTGTAGGTCTGGGGGCGAATAAGGGCTGAGGACAAAGTCCAGGATTTTCTTAGTCATGGACATGGACTCATGTGGACGGAAGTTTTCCGGCATTCCCCTTATCCGCAGATTATTGCGCCTCCTCTATTGTCCTGATCTTCCAGATAGGTGTGAAGAGAATTCAGATGAGTTTGACAAGCCTGAAGTGCCGAGGAGGTCGCGTCTCCGTGAGTATGAAGAGCAGTTTGGGTTTCTTCAAGTAGCTCAACTCTAGCTCCAATGTGGTGGACTTCCTGCTTAATATCGGCAAGTTCTCGCATTACAGGTTGTAGGGCTTTCTCGATAATCTTTTGCAAGCCTTTAGTAGAAATGGAGATCATAGAAGGTGGGTCAGGTGCCACTTCTTCCTCCATGTAACTTTCAGCATCAGAAGTGTCAAGATGATCGTTAGGCAGCAGTGACTGTTTAGTGGAAGATGTAGATCGTTGGGGCGAGCATCTTTTCAGGAATTTATCCATGTCCGGTTGGGATTTCTTTTGTTTGGGGGTAGTAGGAGGGTCTCCGTGTTTAGCCTGACCAATTTTCACCATCTTGCTTTGTATATGTGTCTGAGGGAGCCGGGGATGAGAAGGCCATGTTCCAATTACATTTGCTAGCAAAGGTTCAACAAGTACGTGGAAGTAAGATCAGCCTGAACGAAGCAATGATCTAATTCGCGGAAGGGTACCCCATTGTCCAGAAGTCAAGGCAGCCGTGTAGCTTATGAAGGCCTGCGTGGAAGGCAAGGTGCGACGCTCAAGCGGGTCTAGTCAGGAAAAGATACTTCTGTGGGCAGGAAAGGGCAGAGGTTGCCCACTGTAAGGTTGCCAAGCCTAGCAGGTGTGGTAACAGGGGTCCTCGTGGGGTTCCCCCCAGTTGGGAAAAAGGGGTAGTTGCACTTACCCCCTGACGTGTAGGACTAGAAACGGGCGCACTTTGGAAGCAGGGATGGGGAGGCTGGTGTCGGAACCCTGCCGCCTGGATCCCAGAAGCAGGTGAAGCCTTCTGGCTAGTGTTGAGGTCTGAAGCATCAGTTCAATGTAGTCAGGCAATCCGCGGTGTCCGGTCGAGCGATCCGCTGCAGGCCGCCGACACAAAATCGAGGCCGGGGATCCGGTCCTCCGCCTAGGCCGCAGCTCAATGGGAGCTCCGGAGAGCGGCAGCTGGTGTGGGAGCTGGCTTCAGTGATGTGGCAGCCCCTCCGACCTGGGTTCTTCTGCCTGCAGAGGCTGGACCCGTCTCCACGGGAGCCGTCGGGGCCCGCCGCTCCAAAATCGAGGTCGGGGATCGGGGCCTCCAGCCAGGCCGCAAAACAATGGCAGCTCCAATGGGCTCCGGAGGGTGGCAGCTGTTGTGGGAGCTGGGCACAGAGGTGTGTCAGCCCCTCCGTCCTGGACCCCACTACTCACGGAAGCTGAGCCCGCCTCAGCAGGAGTTGTCCGCCCGCCACTCCCAAATCGAGGACGGGGATACAGCCTCCTTGCTGGGCCGCAACACCTCAAGTGCCCCTATTCATGCCAGACCCGGTTTGATCCGCTCCCCAGAATGTGGGGAACACAGCCAGGTAGGAGCAATCACCCCCAGAGGTTTTAGGAGGGCGGATGGCAGCTGATGGAACCAAGCTTGCCGGAGCTCCTGCACGGCACGTCTGCACCCGCCGACGTCGTAACCACGCCACCAGCGAATAGCTATTTTTGATTGGACATTGAACAAAGTTTGCCTTCTTTGCTTGCTCCAGAGTCGGCACTGGAAGGAATCTCTACATCTTGGCACCGGATCAAAAGACAAAAAACATTGTTTACAAGAAAGCATTGGAATAGAAACATGCAGTCCCAAACCAACACTATATAAATCTGTAATGAATATATTGCTTCATTTCATTTCTTTTATGCTTCCAATAACATTATTTACACTCTCTAGCAATTAAATTCATATCGAGAGGTAGCAATTAAATTCATACTGAGAGGTATTTAAATAGTGTGCTTTTACTCTATCTATACCGTAAGTCAACCTCCCGAGCAACGACGGCATAAAAGCTAGTATGCCTATACAATGTCAAACATCGCATCCTTCTGTCAGAGGTATACGTCAGGAAATACTCAAAAAGTGTGAACAGAGCCTTAGTGTTAGCTCTGCCTGAAGGTATGTTGCATGCTATATTCCATCATTTGGGACCATAAGGCCAATGTCCTGCTGGATGTACCCATCTGACAGGCTTTACTTTACAGGAGGTGGAAACTGATTCCCTTAATACATGTGATTGCATACCTTCCATACACAGGTATGCTTGCTTGCATACCTGTATACACAAGCATGCTTTTATACATGTGCCTTCATTATATGGTGGCCATCTGGCAGGTGCAGTGCTTGTGGTCTATGTGGTGAGACAATCTATTCTTCCTTTCCTTGTCAGCAGTCCTTATCATTCACAAGGCCTTATTTATATAACAGGGCTCCCATTGTAGTCTATGGGTCCTTTTGCTGCATTTCCCTATGCTTCCAATTTAATGGCATGCTCCATTGGATGCCTTATGTACAGAGCTAAAGCTCCTTAACTAAGAAGTCATGAATCTCAGTGGACTGCCGTACATACAAATGCAAATTGCATGCAACCCATGTGTTCCCCTTGATATTTTATTGCATGCAAATTCTATGGAAGTTACAGGTACATGTGACTCCATCTATTCTTATCAGCTCTAATCCAGAAGCGTACTGAATATACAACTGCTATGGGGCCCGTCAGGAACATAACTAGGAAAGACTGGGCCCCATAGCAAACTTTTGACTGGGTCCCCTCCTCCATAACGAACGCCCCACCCCCACAACCCCGCCCTCCCGTCAATGAACATTTATCAGTTTTATGTGTAATATAAAAATACAACTAGGCTACCAAGATGTAGATCATCTCGCCCTCTTGTGAGATTCCATTAATAATGATCTCACAGCTTCCTTGTAGATAGTGCCACAAACACCTCCTTGTAAATAGTGCCACACCCCATTGTAGATAGTGTTACACAACCCCCCTGTAGATAGTGCTACACACACCTCTTGTAGATAGTGCCACACAAACCCCCTTGTAGATAGTGCCATACACACCCTTGTAGATAGTGCAAGATACAGTAGAATGTGGCAGTCGCTCGAGGTCCCAGATGTCTAGTGCTAGCAACGTGACCGGGCATAAGCGGGACCATGCTGCCATGCCCGGTACATAAACGTTATGTTCCTCCTCATGCTGCAGGCCCCGTAGCAGCCGCTATGGCTGCTATAGTTGTAGTTCCCGCCACAGGGGCCCGAGGTTAGAGAGGGCCTGACCCGAAACTGCTTGCTCACACAGTCATACAGTTTGCATGCAGCTGTCACAGATGGAGCTTACTGCATACTTTTTTTTACAGCTCCCATTTATTTTTCTAAATCCGCACCAAACTCAAAAGCCACGCGTTTGTGTTAGCCTCCATTCACATGTAATATGTTTAGCGTGTGTCGGGAAAGCTCCCAGCGTAAATGCTAAATGTATCTTTCTATGTGTAGAAATTTTTCCCTTCCCTTTTCCCATCCCTTGGTTGATTGACGCGTGTCTTTTTTCAACCATACTAACTATGTAACTATGTAAATATATACATAGGGCTCCGTTAACACAATTAGATGCCAAAAGTGTGGCTTTTTAGCCTCTGTGGGGCTAGTACACATTGGCACTTTCACATTGGTGCATTTGTAAGCCAAAACCAGGAGTGGATTTAAAACACAGAAGAGTTGCAAAACCTTTTCATTATATTTTGTATTTGTTACATGCGGATTAGGAAGCAGATTTCACTCTACGAATTGCATTGAGATCTGTATCTAAGTCTATGGCAAAATTCCCCAAAAGATAGGGCATACTGCGAATTTGAAAGTCAGATGCATGCCTTTTATCTAACGTGAATTACTTCTGCTAAAATAAATAGGTTTTTCTAAAACCACTGAACTTGCATTGTAGTGTTCGCGGCCTAAAGGAAATTATATAAATTTATACAGTTTATATAATCCTGAGCAGACATCATTTCTTTTAAAACAGCTTGTTTATGCTGATGGGCTGTATGGAGTCCCCAGGATGCTCGTCTTATCTGTAGCAAAATAATTCACAGACTGTGGGAGAAAATATCAAAAAGTTTAGGCCAGTTTTTTTGGTGTAAAAAAGTAGCACATTTGGACTCATGCCATAGTTGATACTTTTTACTTGTCTTGACACTTTCTGAAAGTGCAGAAAAAAGGGCACAGGGATTAGCTGAAGGCAGAAGGGCCTCCACCCGAGTGACAGATTTACCATAATTTACCCAAGAAACTGGCGTAAGTTATGATGCAAATCTACACCTGTTAATAGCAGGTGTAGATTTGCATTTCTATCATATAGACAGTCAAAGATGCGCCAAATTATTAAGAGGTTGGCACATTTTCTGCCGACGTAGATTAGTTTATGACTGGCATTAATATATTCCGCTCTGTGTGTTTTAACAGTGAGACAATGTAGTTGTTATAACAAAGATATTAAGGGATATTTACTAATCAAAATGCACCAGAATTCTGGCTCAGATGGAAGTGTGGTGCTCATTCTATTCTTATAGAGTGTTTTGAAACTCATTCCACAACGGGGCATGGCCTAATGGGAAAGGGTGTGTGGCTTAAGATGCGTACAAAAATGTGGCGCAAAAAGCAGTCTAAATTAAGCCAACCAAGAGGTGGTATAAAGTTAAAGGAGTGTCTAGAGATGTGCCAAATTTATAATCCAGCATGAGCCACTGTCATAAATTTGGCACATCTAGTCTAATTCTAGGCTGTCTAAATTTAAGACAGTATTAGTAAGTCTACAAAATTTTTATATCACTAAATAATAATGTTCTTATGTTATTAATTCTTACGTTTGTTTTACTGTACAACACAATCTAGCATTAAGGGCGGATTCAGGAGGATCTCTATGGGGTGGAAAAAGAGCAGTACGCAAAGTTTATTTGGTCATGCCTCACACCTTTCCCTTAAATATGTATACCACAACATCAACACAAGAATTCAGACCCCAGACAAGACCACTAAATAAATTTAGACCACTAAAATAATTCAGTCCAGACCAGAGTCCTGTATAAATTCAGACCCAACCCCTAAAGTAGTTCAGACCTCTACATAAATTGAGACCACAGACTAGACCCCTCTATATTCAAGCCCTCTATGCTCCTGTTCTCGGTGCGGCAAATCCTGGACCTGAAGACCTGCCTGGGAGAGGGGAAGGTAAGTATTATAAGCTGTTTATATTGGATTTGGCGCAGTAGTCTAGGGGAGTAAGGGGTGAATCAGCCATTAATCCTCCTCTGTCTAGCATAAGCCCAAGTTTTACTTTCCATAGAATAAAGCTGTGTACATATTGAGGGTACTTTTCTGTTCATATTATCACTATGGCTTTCATTCTTAACAGATCCACGTCATCTTTGGTCTGTTTCATACAGATTCCAACATATTCCGATGAATCCAATTGACTTATAATGAGGTCTGTTAAGATTGCATTGGGTCTCTGTTTTGTTTTTTACAGCAAGAATAGTGCTGTAGACTGCAATATTTTTGTCACCTAAAAGTAAAAAAAATCTGTTTAAAGCACAATACAAAAACCAAAGAACCCAAAAATGTACTAATCTCAACTGATGAGTGGTACAAATAAGGCTCTGTTCACATTTGCATTGGAGAGTCAATTACAAGCCTCAGCTACAGATTCCATTGTTTTTGTCGAACAAAATAGTGCATGCAAACACCATTATGGAAACCCGACAAATAAACCTTTAAAAGTCAATGGGTTCCGTTTGGCGTCATTGCTGTCCGGCATTCTGTTTTTTTCTCATAGGAATAGGAACAGAATAATGGAAACCCTAGCACATATGTGAACAGAGCATAAGTTTATGCTGCTCTTAGTTACTAAATATGAAATTTAGATTGTCACTAAGTTCGGATTAAACCTATAAACCTTTTCTTACAATCTACAGATCACTTTTGAAATTTCCTACTGGACTCTGGTTTCAGTGCTTGCATTTATAATCAGCCCAGTAGTTTATTTTCTGTTGTCTCTTCTCACTCAATCAAGTCCTGTCTTCAGATTTATGCCAACCATCTTTCAGTTTCCAGGTAAGGAATGTCTATTACTTATCACGTCATTCATTTTAACATTGCGTATCCCCTATTGTTTTTAACTATAGTCGGAATTTCTTATTTATGATTTAGATTTCTATAAGGACAGATTAAAATAATATTTTTAAGTGAAATGTATAAAGCAATATGGATGTATTAACCAGCTGTACTTTTACTAAACACGCCTATCATATACAACCTGATATATATCCCTGACAGCAGCAGATCATAAAGAGCAAAAACTGAAATTCTTAGGAAAACAAATATAATGATGTCGGCACATTTCAAGTTGGCAGTTGCTGTTAGTTCAAAAACCATCATGTTTATTATAAGCAACAAGACTTTAGTATGTTAAATAGAAATATTTACAGTCAGGTCCAGACTTATTTGGACAGTGACACAAGTTTTGGCATTTTAGCTGTTTACCAAAACATACTGTATATACAGTTATATAATCAATATGGGCTTAAAGTGCAGACTCTCAGCTTTAATTTGAGGGTATTCACATTCTAATTTGAGGAAGGATTTAGGAGTTACAGTTCTTTAATATGTAGCTCCCTCTTTTTCAAGGGACCAAAGGTAATTTGACAATTATCTCAAAAGCTATTTAATGGGCTGCATGGGCTATTCCCTCGTTAATCCATCATCAATTAAGCAGGTAAAAGGTCTGGAGTTTATTTCAGATGTGGCATTTGCATTTGGAAGATGTTGCTGTGAGCCCACAACATGAAAAATATGAGAAATCCATCAGAGAGATAGCACAAGTGTTAGGAGTAGCCAAATCAACAGTTTGGTACATACTTGAAAAAAAAAAAAAAAAAAAGAGCGCACTGGTGATCTCGTAAACTCCAAAGGGCCTGGACATCCACAGAAGACAATAGTGGTGGATGATCGCAGAACCCTTTCCATGGTGAAGAAAAACCCCTTCACAGCATCTACCCTAGTGAAGAACACTCTCCTGGAAGTAGGGGTATCAGTATCTAAGTCTATCATAAAGAGAAGACTTCATGAGAGCAAATACAGAGGGCTCACCACAAGGTGCAAACCATTAATCAGCCTCAAAAACAGAAAGGACAGATTAGACTTTGCCAAACAACATCTAAAGAAGCCAGCCCAGTTCTGGAACAGAATTCTTTGGACAGATGAAACTAAGATCAACCTGTACCAGAATGATGGGAGGAAGAAAGTATGGAGAAGGCTTGGAACGGCTCATGATCCAAAGCACACCACATCCTCTGTAAGACATGGTGGAGGCAGTGTGATGGCAAGGGCATGCATGGCTGCCAAAGGCACTGGTCCACTAGTGTTTATTAATGATGTAATTGAAGACAGAAGCAGCCGGATGAATTCTGAAGTGTTCAGAGATATACTTTCTGCTCAGATTCAACCAAATGCAGCAAGGTTGATTGGGCGTCACTTCACAGTACAGATGGACAATGACCCAAAACATACTGCGAAAGCAACCCAGGAGTTTTTAAGGCAAAGAAGTGGAATATTCTGCAATGGTCAAGTCAAGCACCAGATCTCAACCCGATCGAGCTGCATTTCACTTGCTTAAGACAAAACTTAAGGCAGAAAGACCCACAAACAAGCAACAACTGAAGACAGCTGCAGTAAAGGCCTGGCAAAGCATCACAAAGGAGGAAACCCAGCGTTTGGTGACGACCGTGGGCTCCAGACTTCAGGCAGTCATTGCCTGCAAAGGATTCTCTACAAAGTATTAAAAAAAACAACATTTTATTTATGGTAATGTTAATTTGTCCAATTACTTTTGAGCCCCTGAAATGAGGAGGCTGTGTGGAAAAATGGTTGCAATTCCTAAATGTTTCACAGGATATTTTTGATCAACCCCTTGAATTAAACCTGAAAGTCTACACTTCAATTGCATCTCAGTTGTTTCATTTCAAATCCAATGTGGTGGCATGCAGAGCCCAAATCATGACGATTGTGTCACTGTCCAAATAATTCTGGACCTAACTGTATACACACGTATAATTAAAGGGCTTAGATTGCGGCTAGCTAAATATCGAGAGCTCATTGAACACTTATAGTTTTAATACATGTTTAGGTAACTGTAAAGGCTCCAGTGTATGTTCACAGTGTGATATGTTTTTTGCATTCTATTTTTGCCTTGTGCTAAAATAAAGAAAAATCAAAGCTTTTTCCCATCATTCTGCACTCAATATCCCATAATAACAACAGTGAAAACAGAATTTTAGAATGTTTGGCAAATTTATTAAAAATGAAAAACTCAAATTTCGCTAGGACATAAGTATTCAGACCCTTTGCTATGGCACTTGAAATTTAGCTCTGAGGGCCTCCCATTTCTGTAGACCATCTTTGAAATGTTTCTACACCTTGATTGGAGTCCACCTGTGGTAAATAATTTGATTGGACATGATTTGGAAAGACACACCCCTCTTTATATAAGGTCTCACAGCTGGCAATGCATATTAGAGCAAAAACGAAATAACTGCTTGTAGAGTTCAGAGACAGGATTGTGTGGAGGCAAAGGTCTGGAGAAGGGTAGAACTATTTTTTCTGCTGCATTGAATGTTCTCAAGAGCATAGTGGCCACCATAATACTTAAATGAAAGAAGTTTGGAGCAACCAGGACTCTTCCTAGATCTGGCCGCCCCACCAAACTAAGTAATCGGGGAAATCTAATAGTCACTCTGGCTGAGCTTTAAAGATCCTGTGTGCAGATGGGAGAAACTTCCAGAAGGTCAACCATCACTGCAGCACTCTACAAATCTGGGCTTTATGGTAGAGTGTCCAGAAAGAAGCCTTTCCTCAGTAAAAGACACATGAAAGCCTGCCTGGAGTTTGCAAAAAAGCTACTAAAGTACTCTCAGACCGTGAGAAAAAGATCCTGTGGTCTGATGAAACCAAGATTGAACTTTTTGGCCTCAATTCTAAGTGTCATGTCTGGAGGAAGCCAGGCACTGCTCATCACCTGCCCAATACCATCCCTACAGTGAAGCATGGTGGTGGCAGCACCATTCTGTGGGGTGTTTTTCCGTGGCTGGGACAGGGAGACTGGTCAGGGTTGAGAAAAAAAAAAGAATGGAGCAAAGTACACAGATGTTCTTAATGAAATTTTCCAGAGTGCTCTGGACCTCAGAATGGGCCAAAGGTTCAACTTCTAACACGACAATGACCCTAAGCACACAACCAAGACAACACAGGAGTGGCTTAGAGACAACTCTGTGAATGTCCTTGAGTGGCCCAGCCAGAGCCCGACTTGAACCCAATCGAACATCTCTGGAGAGACCTGAAAATGGCTGCCCACCGACGGTCCCTATCCAACCTGACAGAGCTTGGGAGGATCTGCAGAGAAGAATGGCAGAAAATCCCCAAATCCAGGTGTGCAAACCTTGTTATCGCTGCCAAAAGGTGCTTCATCTAAGTACTGGGTAAAGTGTCTGAATAGTTATGTCAAAGCAATATTTTAGTTTTCCCTTTTCAATAAACTAGCAAAGATTACTAAGATTCTGTTCTCACTTTGTCATTATGGGGTATTGAGTGCCGAATGATCGGGAAATAACTTTTATTTTATTTTAGCACAAAGCCTCAACATAACATAATGTGTAAAAATTTAAAGGCTCTGAAGACTTTCTGAGTACATGCCCTTTTATGTAAGCGGTGTAATAATTTATATTATGAGTTTCCAGTAGTAACTTTGAACTAAAGCCAATTAAATAACATATACTGTAGTAACACAGTAATCACAGCAATAAATCATTAGACAACTTCTTTCAATTTTAAAGCCATTTCCAATAAACCAATACACATCCATGGATCATGCCATTTGTGTTGCATCAAGCTGTATTTCAAATCTACTCAATAACACATAGACGGTGTCCTATGTAACTTCTTCCATTCATTATAGGTCACATAATTAATCCTGAAAATGTAATTGCAGTTATCGTTCACACCCTATATTAATTGTAATTATGAATTGTTGTTTTTATTATTATTTCATGGTTCTGATTTTTTTTTATAAACAAAGCTGTTTTTTCATTAAAGAGGCTCTGTCACCAGATTTTGCAGCCCCTATCTGCTATTGCAGCAGATAGGCGCTGCAATGTAGATTACAGTAACGTTTTTATTTTTAAAAAACGAGCATTTTTGGCCAATTTATGACCATTTTCATATTTATGCAAATGAGGCTGGCAAAAGTACAACTGGGCGTGTTGAAAAGTAAAAGTACAACTGGGCGTGTATTATGTGCGTACATCGGGGTGTGTTTACTACTTTTACTAGCTGGGCGTTGTGTATAGAAGTGTCATCCACTTCTCTTCACAACGCCCAGCTTCTGGCAGTGCAGCACTGTGACGTCACTCACAGGTCCTGCATCGTGTCGGCACCAGAGGCTACACTTGATTCTGCAGCAGCATCAGCGTTTGCAGGTAAGTAGCTACATCGACTTACCTGCAAACGCCGATGCTGCTGCAGAATCATCTGTAGCCTCTGGTGCCGACACGATGCAGGACCTGTGAGTGACGTCACAGATCTGCACTGCCAGAAGCTGGGCGTTGTGAAGAGAAGTGGATGATACTTCTATACACAACGCCCAGCTAGTAAAAGTAGTAAACACGCCCCGATGTACGCACATAATACACGCCCAGTTGTACTTTTACTTTTCAACACGCCCAGTTGTACTTTTGCAAGCCTCATTTGCATAAATACGAAAATGGTCATAACTTGGCCAAAAATGCTCGTTTTTAAAAAATAAAAACGTTACTGTAATCTACATTGCAGCGCCTATCTGCTGCAATAGCAGATAGGGGTTGCACAATCTGGTGACAGAGCCTCTTTAAGTCAGTTTTTCCCATTTCACTCTGTTTTCAAGTCCTCTGAATGCATCCAGCAACAAGTATAGACATATAAATAATAGATATATTAATAATACAAATATACTACATTACATTTGTGAACCTTGTTTAGGATGCAAATGTTATTTTCTTACCAAATGTATTTCTATATGCTTAATTATTTCCTGGTGCTAACATATTCCATAGTGCTGTACTGCTGAGACATAGTGGTGGGGGGGCCTCTTTTTTATTACAAAGTGACGTGGGAATTGTATTGAGATGAATTCACAATCTCTGCAGGAATGCTAAATGGGGAATTATTTTTCTGCCTCAAACACTTGTGAACATATCCTCATAGAGTGGGCTAAGCCCGTAAGCCCGCTCCATACTTTCTCCAGGCCTCCGCCATATATATATACAGCGGATGTCGGGAAGGGGTTAAGAGGGGTGTTACTATGTAGGGCTTAAAGGGTCACTCCAGTCAAAAACTAAAAATGTAACTTTTGATCAGAGACATGAATCTCTACAAGCCACAAAGTTTCATGCATCTGAATAGTGCCGTTACAGAGATCCCCTGGTATCGACCCTTGACCGCAACTGAAGCCTGTGCTGGCCATAACAATAGAGCAGTGCTGTCCTGAGACGCTTGGCAGTCAGTATAGGAAAAATACCCAAACACAATCACATAATTTTAGAATTATAACTACCCCCTACAGGACTCTAGTACGACACCGGTGATGATGGGGCTTGGATAATGTTAAGAAGAGGTATAAATCCCTCATGTTTTCTGAGTCAGGCTCCATAAAGCATGGTTTCTAAGGGTATGTTCACACGCTAAACAAAAAATGGCTGTAAAATATGGAGCTGTTTTCAAGGGAAAACAGCCTCTGATTTTCAGCCGTTATTTATGCATCAAGCGTATTTTGATGCGTTTTTTACGGCAGTTTTTGGAGCTGTTTTTCTATTGACCCACTGAAAAGCAGCTCCAAAAGCTGCTCAAGAAGTGACATGCACTTCTTTTTATGGGCATTTTATACGTGCCGTTTTTTCAAACGGCCGCGTAAAAAGCTCCCCGTCGGAACGAAATACAGTTTTTCCTATTAAAATCAATGGGCAGATGTTTGGAGGCATTCAGCTTCTGTTTTTTCAGCCATTTCTGGGGGCGTTTACAGGCCAAAAACGGCTGAAACTTATCCGCGTGTACATACCCTAACAGCTGATTTTTTTTTCTCCAAAAGACAGTTATTAATGGGTTTTTTTTCAATACAAATAAAAGAGAAAATATAACAGTAGTGACATTATATTTGTCATACATAAGTTATCAGTATCATTGTACAAACTAGATAATAGCCAACATTGAGAGAGCAAATTTCTCTTAAGAGTAGTGGTTAAGGGGTTAAGGTTAAAACCAACTTGGAGATGTGCATCAACAGGCAAAACTTAAAGTTTAGTCATTGTCAGCGGGCATATAGGCTTTTAGAGTGTTATCTCTTGAAAATATTAGATGAATTATAGTGAAATATCGCAGATAAAAGTTTAAGTGGATTGGTGCTCTGGTATATTTATGTAGGATGTTGTGAGAGGTGTGTGTGGCAGCTGAGCACATAATAGAAAGCGAAAAGACAATAATAAATAACAATGGGGCTGTAAGGAGGTAAAGGAGGGTTCACATGCCGACCTAAGGGTATACATAAGGATATAAAGGTATAGTTAGGTGTAGTGTTGGCTAAGTTCAGATAAGGAAGAAATCCTATCCTATGTATACATATGGTTAAGTCTAGTTTGGTAGCTAGACTTCAGTAACCTGGGAGGAAATAAGTAGTTAAAGCATGATATATAATCTCTATATATACATTTCTTTATTTCTGTTGTCTGATGTCTATTGTCTGTTGTCTGTTGTATGTTGCATATTCTTTATGCATGGCCAACAACTGGACCAATCTGCCCCATATTTGGCACATAAGTAAATCACGCACTTCCAGGTTTCAGCTCTCTAGGACCTACCATTCTGGACATATTCACAAAAGCAAATAGGGCACCACAGGCTTCCACATCAAGGACCTTCCTCCATATCACATCAGATGACCTGTATTAGCCAAAAAAAGCTTGCAGGGCCTTCATTCTTAGGGTATGTTCACACGCTGAGAGGCAGTTACGTGTGAAAAGACAGACTGTTAACAGCTGCCTCGTTTCACACGTAAAAGCTCCTCCTCGTAATTTACGAGGCGTCTGAGACGCTCGTAAACCTTGAGCCGTGCTTCATTGATTTCAATGAAGAACGGCTCAAATTACGTGGCAAAGAAGTGCCCTGCACTTCTTTGCCGAGGCAGTAAATTTACGCGTCGTCGTTTGACAGCTGTCAAACGACGACGCGTAAATAACAGGTCGTCTGCACAGTACATCGGCAAACCCATTCAAATGAATGGGCAGATGTTTGCCGACGTATTGCAGCCCTATTTTCAGACGTAAAACGAGGCATAATACGCCTTGTATACGTCTGAAATTTGGCCGTGTGAACATACCCTTAGCCTCACTCACATAAACACAGTTTTAGACGCCGTAAACTAACTGTACGTAGACTGGATTTGAGCATTCTCATAAATTGAAACCCTTTCATACCAGTCATGCCTCCAAAAAGGAACCTTGCACTTAGATGAAAGACTCCTGTGGCAAAGTGCATGGTTGCTGCCCGAGCTGCTGAAATCTCTCAACAGAACCAAACCCATGGATTTCAGCATTCTCATAAATTGAACCCATTTCAGACCAGTCATGCCTCCAAAAATGAACCCTGCACTTGGACCTTATTGCATATGTCGGCTTCATATCAGTAGGAAATTACGTTTTTAACCACACACACAAATAACAAACAAATAGACCAGTGTGAAGCTGGGTAATTCTGCTGCTCTATATTATAAAAGTGAATGTCTGTTTGTCTGTCCTCTATAGGCATCCAAATGCCTGAACTATTTGACCCCAAATTTGGCTCATAGATACATCAGGTGTTCAGGAAGGTTATCGTAAAGGTCCCATCCTTGCCGTTGTTCTCTGTTATCAACCATTATCACATGATCACAATCCAATACTATAAAAGCGAATACAGACATTCGCTTTTACAGTAAAGATGTTTTTTTCGGTTGGGGGGCTATCCACTACCCTTCGCAGACTCCCCTAGACTGTAGGCTATGCCCCGTCACCCTTGGCTGTGGCAGGAGGTTGATATTTGGTTCGCTCTGCGCCTTCGCGGGTCGATGTGGGAGCTACCCACTACCCTGCGAAATGACCACTATAAGGGGAAGGCGGTACTCACTGTTGATCCGTTGCTGGTGTCTGGTGATTCGTTCTTGTGTCACGTGTCTCTGTTCCTTGACACGCCACTTTCCTTTAACACAGTCTTCAATAGCAAGTCACTGCTTTAATTCAACATATGCCACACTTGCAAGCGATCTTCTGGTGGGGGCGACTCAGCAGACAACACAGGGTTAACACTACTTCCAGGCTGTTCCAAGCCCTAACTTCACTTCCCAGTGTTAAATTATTCTCTGCTCTGGGCCTCATACAGGCACCAGTCCAATCACAGCCCTCTCTCATTCACTTCAGATCACACTAATCTTTGTGGCTAATAATAGAACACACAGTCCTCCGAAGTATATCTCAGCAGTATAAGATCTCACACAGACCGCCATTAACAGTGCGGGCACCAGGTTACACAGGGCACTTATCTGAGGTGTTGGCAAGCTCCATGGCTCCTCTCCCTGTTCCAGTTCAGCTTTTTCCTATTGGCCCATTATCTGGGGTGGCTTTATCTCTCTCACCAATCCTCTGCTACAGTGCTAATCCCCACTCCTCCTGGTTCTGGCTCCTCTCAGCGTCCTCCCCCAAGCCTCCTCTCTCCACACGTCTGTGTTTTTCCAAAGCACACCCAGTCCTGCACTTCGTGTCCAACAGCTCTATATCTTAACCCCTTAATGACCGGGCATGTTTGTACCTTAATGACCAAGCCAGATTTGTCAAATCTGGTATGTCTGACTTTATCAGAGAATAACTGTGTGAAAGTTTTGAATATCCAAGTAATTCTGATATTGTTTTTTCGTCACATGTTGTACTTTATTTTAGTCGTAAAAGTAGACTGATACAATTCGCGGAAATTAATTAAAAAATAGAAAAATGGAAGAAATTTTGTAAAAATTGCCATTTTTCCCTATTTTTAACTGCAATATGTCACATATGTACACACATACTGTACAATTTTTTAAATTAAATATATATTTCTATCTCTTTACTCTATTTTGGCAGCACTTTTGAAAAAATAAAATAAATTTTCAGCAATTTAGAAGACTTACAAATTGAATAATAATTTTATAAATTTTGAAGTACATTTTGTTTTCCTGCACCAAGCCAGGTTTTCAGAGGCTCATAGGTCTCAGAGTGATGGAAACCCCCACAAATGACCCCATTTAGAAAACTATACCCCTTAAGGTATTTACCTAGGGGTATAGTAAGTATTTTGACCCCACAGGTTTTTGCTAAATTTAATACATAGCAGGTGAAAAAGAAAATGCCACTTTTTTTCATAAAAGTATCAGTTTGAAGACCAATTTCTTTGTAAAGCGACCTTGAGAATGAAGAAACACACCACAAAATCTATCACCCTGTTTCTCCTGTTTTCAAAAATACCCACAATGTGGCCCTAATGCGCTGCCTGGACACACGGCAGGACCCAAAAGGAAGGGAGCACCCGGAGGCTTTCAGGACTCATATTTTGCTTGAAAATGTTTTAGGCCCCACTGTACATTTGGAGAAGCTTTGAGCTGCCAGAATGATAGAAACTCCCCTTAAACGACCCCATTTAGAAAACTAGACCCCATAAGGTATTTATTTTGGGGTATAGTAAGTATTTTGACCCCACAGTTTTTTGCTAAATTTAGTGCATAACAGGTGAAAAAAAAAAATATTTCACTTTTTTCATAAAAGTATCAGTTTGAAGACCGATTTCTTTGTAAAGCGAACATGAGAATGAAGAAACACACCACAAAATCTATCACCCTGTTTCTCCTGTTTTCAAAAATACCCACATTGTGGCCCTAATGCGTTGTTTGGACACACGGCAGGGCCCAAAAGGAAGGGAGCACTCGGAGGCTTTCAGGACTCATATTTTGCTTGAAAATGTTTTAGGCCCCACTGTACATTTGGAGAAGTTTTGAGCTGCCAGAACGATAGAAACTCCCCATAAATGACCCCATTTCGAAAACTATACCCCTTAAGGTATTTATCTAGGGGTATAGTTAACATTTTGACCACACAGCTTTTTCGCTAAATATATTGGAATTAGTCTGTAAATATTAAAATGTACTTTTTTTCTGAAACAACATAGAAATTTTTATTATTTACAAGGAATAACGAAGAAAATGCACCCCAACATTTGTAAAGCAATGTCTCCCGATTACGACAATACCCCATATGTGGTAATAAACTGCTGTTTGAACCCACAGCAGGGCTCAGAAGGGAAGGAGCGCCATTTGGATTTATGATTTTGCTGGAATGGTTTTTGGTGCCATGTCGCATTTGCAATGCACTGGAGGGACCAAAACAGTGGGAACCCACCAAAAGTGACCCTATTTTGGAAAAACCTTCAAGGAATTTTTCTAGGGGTTATAGTGAGCATTTACACCCCACGGGTCTTTTGCAGAGTTTATTAGAATTAGGGCGCGAAAATTAATATAAAAATTTTTTCCACTAAAATGTTGCATTTTCTCATTTTCACAAGGGATAAAGGAGGAAAAAAACAACCATTTTTTCTAAAGCAATTTCTCCCGAGTACGGAAATACCCCACATGTGGTCATACGTTTTTTCATTCAAAATTAATTAACCCTTTCAGGACTGATCCATTTTTTGCTTTCATATTTTAGATTTTCACTCCCCGCTTTCCAAGAGCCATAACTTTTTTATTTTTCCATCAATAGAGCGGTGTGAGGGCTTATTTCTTGCGCGAGGAGCTGCAGTTTTTATTGGTACCATTTTTTGGTACATAAAAAGTGATTCAAAAGTTGTATTACATTTTATTTTTTTTAGAGCGAAGGTGACAAAAAAAAAAAACTGCGATTTTGGCGGTTTCAATTATTACATTTTTTTAAGGTGTGCACTGTGCTAATTACATAATGGTATATTCTGATATACAGATAAAAAATAGAGTCTCCAAGGCGCTGCTGCACAGGGAAGGCAATGAGCAAGAAGGATAAGTGATGTATAGGTAGTTTATTGAATAAGGCTACGCGTTTCAATGCCGCACCGGCATCTTCATCAGGCCATAAAAGAAACATAACAACTGCACAGTTTAAATACACACTGAACAATGAAAAAACCCGCCAATGTGACCGGGGTCAAAGTGCTCGGATGACGTCACAAATGAAAAGGAATGCAACCATTCACACGAGGCAGTAGATGGATGTGACGTCATCCGAGCACTTTGACCCCGGTCACATTGGCGGGTTTTTTCATTGTTCAGTGTGTATTTAAACTGTGCAGTTGTTATGTTTCTTTTATGGCCTGATGAAGATGCCGGTGCGGCATTGAAACGTGTAGCCTTATTCAATAAACTACCTATACATCACTTATCCTTCTTGCTCATTGCCTTCCCTGTGCAGCAGCGCCTTGGAGACTCTATTTTTTATCTGTATATCAGTATATCTCTTGTGGTTTTCCTTGGAACACCGGCACCGAGTCCTGGCAGCAGCAGCAACTATTCTCTCCACTGTTCGTTGTCCTTTAATCCTAGGTGAGCACCCAATTGGATTTCTGGATTCTGTACCTCTTTACCCCTGGTAATCTACACTATGTGGCGCTGTGTTTTGTATCTCCTATCTGCATAATGGTATATTGTAATAGTTCGGACTTTTACAGACGTAGCGATACCAATTTTGTTCATTTTTTTACATTACTTTAGAAGAAAAATGCGAAAAGGTGTTTTTTTTTTTAACTTTAAAAAAAAAAAAATTCTCACTACTAATAACTATAATTCTTCTACACATTTTATTAATCAATCCCCTTAGGGGACTTGAGCCAGCGATCATTGGATCACTGGTACAATACACTGCAATACTAATGTATTGCAGTATATTGTTATTCTTACAGGCTTCTGTAACAGAGCGATCGTTGTACCTGTCCGTTAGTACCGAGGGGGCCTGCTGTAATACACAGCCGACATCCGCAGCATATGGAGCGGGCACAGCACGTGAGCTGGCTCCATACATCAACCGCCGCACCATGACGGGCAATTAAGTCATAGTGCGCAAAGGGGTTAATGCACAGCGGATGGTTCAAAGTGAAAATTGCAATTTTCCACTGATATGCCATTTTAGTGCATAATATGTTGTGCCCAGTTTGTGCCACAGAAGACAAATACCTCATAAAGCGTTAAGCGGGTTCTCTCGGGTATGGCGACGCCATATGTGTGGGCGCAAACTGCTGCTTTGGCACGCTGCAGGGCTCAGAAGGGAGAGAACGCCATTTTGCTTTTGGAGCGCAGATTTTGCTTGGTAGTAGTTCTGTTTGGGGTTTTGCTGGTATTTCAGTTTATTATTTGGGGGTATGTGTAATCTGTGCGGAGTACATCAGGGCATAATAAGAAGGTATAATAATGGGGTAAATAAATAATATTTCATAGATATGTGCCCGGTGTCGCACTGATAAATGGCGCCCGATCTTATCCACTTTTGGACACTCTGCACATTTTGCATCGCCATATTCTGAAAGCCAGAACTTTTTTATTTTTTCACCACCGGAGCTGTGTGAGGGCTTATTTGTTGCGGGACAATCTGTAGTTTTCCTTGGTACCATTTTGGGGTACATGCGATTTTTTTGGATCACTTTTTATTCAATTTTTTTGCAATCCTGAGCAAAAAACAGGAATTCTGACACCGTTTTTTAGGTTTTCTTTTTGCGGCGCTCACCGTACGCTATAAATGACATTTTTACTTTATTCTGCAGGTTGGTACGATTACGGCGATACCATATGTATATAGGTTTGGTCCTTTTTTTTAGCGTTTGCACAATAAAATGACTTATTTATTTAAAAAAAAGACATAATGAGACATAATTTTTTTATTTTTTAGTCAAAACAGCTGTGTAAGGGCTTGTTTTTTGCGGGACGGATAGAAGTTTTTATTGGTACTATTTTTGGGTACATGCGACTTTTTGATCACTTTTTATTCTTTATTTAGGGAGCGGTGGTGACCAAAAAAATTGTGATTCTGTCGTCGTTTTTTATTGATTTTTTTTGGGGTGTTTATCGTGCGGGAAAAATAACATTACAGTTTTATAGTTGGGGTCGTTACGAAGGCGGTGATACAAAATATGTGTACTTTTTTAACGTGTTCATTTTTTTTCTATAATAAAAGTCTTATTATAGGAAAAAAAAGCATTTTGTGTTTATATCACTTATAACTTTTATTTTTACACTTTTTTTAAAACATTTTTATTACTTTTTTTTTACTTTTTTCACTTGTCCCACTAGGGGACACTTAGACTTGCAGCTTTGATCGCTGGCCAGAGTACATTACACTACACACGTAGTGTAATGTACTCCAACTGTCATTGTAACGTAACTGTCACTCTGACAGGAAGCCGCGGAGGACCGGCCGGAGGCTGCTCCTCCGAGGCTTCCGTACATGGCAACCCGGAGGTCATTATCTGACCTCCGATTGCGACGACAAGCATCGGTAGCCCCCACGAAGTGATCGTGGGGGCTACCGATGCTTGCCGATGTGCTTCAAACCACTTAAATGCGGCGACGGCAATCCATCGCCGCACTTAAGGGGTTAATTGCCGAAAGCAGCGGCGATGGTCCGCTGTCCGGCGAGACTGATGTGTCAGCTGTCTAGGACAGCTGTCAGCGCGCGCCTGTCACTCTGTGTTTACACAGAGTGACAGTTTTAAATACTGACGAAAATGAACGTCCTGGGGCAGGAACTAGCAGCCGACCAGGACGTTCATTTTCGTCCTTGGTCATGAAAGGGTTAAGCCACTGGTTCTGCAGTGCCACCTAGTGGCTTCTAATAACATGGCAGGCATATACTAAATAACACAGAATGAAAGTACCAACCAACATGAAAGGTGCACAGAGAAGACAGTTCAATTTAAAAGGCCAGTATCACCCCCTTATACTTGCCCCGGCCTTTTCGAGTGCAGTCTCTTGCACTCACAGAAGCAAGCCAGGCATTCATTTCTGTAGTGGTTACAGTTCCCCATACTTGTAGAACTGTGTTCTCCTTTTTGTCGACCTCTTGGAGTCCCACTGCAACCAGCTCTGTTGCTGTCGACATGTCCTGCTGATCTTTAGGCTGGTCAGTTGAAAAGACGAAATGCTGTGGCAACTGTGGTTCTTTAGGAATCAATCCTGGTCTTGAGATGTTGGCTACTACCTGCTTTGGATGTAGGAAGACTGCTGGTGTAAATTCCGCCGCTGCAAGAGAAAGGAGGGATGGCTGGTTACGAGACGTCTGGCTTGACACTTGACCTATGGCCGGGTGTCTTGATTCTTCCAAATTCGCTGACCTTAGCTGGTGAAAGGGCCGACGAGGTCGCTGTCTGTCAGGGGGAAATCTGCTTCCCTTAACTGGAACGTCAGTGTTTGGATCCTGCCGACTACGCCAATTTTGTAGCGGGGTCTGCAAATAAACACTGACACCACTTGAAGTTGTTTCTAATGCGTTTACTTAAATGTTTATGGTTCAACAAGTATAAATTCAACTTTCTGCGTCACTGGATATATGCAACAAGGCTTAGATGCTATGGGTGCAGACGAACTTCCGGCTTTATGGTTGGGGGGTCTCGAGAGGGTCTTTCTCCTAATGGCTGCGCCTCAACCTCCCTATAAACTTGGTACGGCAGGATACAAGGCCACGTCTGCTGGTCACGGTGGGGCTATCCACTACCCTTCGCGGACTCCCCAAGACTGGAGGCTACCAACCAACATGAAAGATACACAGAGAAGACCGTTCAATTTAAAAGGGCAGTATCACCGCCTTACAAGCCAATCAGATTACTGATGGTCAGGAGGAAAGCTGCATTACTAGTTGCAGAGACTCCTCTTGCGCAACTGCAAGCTGATCAAATGTGTCAAACTGCTGCTCGAGCTGCTGAAACTCCTCAGCAAACTCAGGCTTTCTCTGCAACAGATCAGACAGGTGGCTCTCAGAAATGCAGAGAAAGGGAAAGGCATCTCTTGAGTACCAAAAATACATTTTTCAAATTTAGCGAACAAATTATTCTCTCTGAGAATGTGGAGGAAAGTCCTGACATGTTTGACGTGCGAGTCCCAGTCTTTGGAAAACAACAAAATGTCATCTAAGTATACCACCAAGAAGAGCCCCAGATAGTCTCTAAAAATACAATTTACGAAAGTCTGGAACAAAGCTGGCGCATTACATAGACCGAAGGGCATCACCAGGTACTCAAAGTGTCCTTCGGAGGTGTTAAAGGCAGTCTTCCACTCATCCCCCTTACGAACTCTAATCAGCTTATAGGCCCACCCGCAGGTCAAACTTAGAGAACCATTGGGCCCCGTGAACCTGATTAAAGAGATCGGGGATGAGCGGAAATGGGTGTTGGTTCTTTATGGTAATATTGTTAAGCTGACGGTAGTCGATACAGGGTCGGAGCCCCCGTCTTTCTTCCCCACAAAGAAGAAACCAGTACCTACAGGTGATGAGGAGGGGCGGATGTACCCCTTGGCCAGGCTCTCCTGGATATACTCCCTCATCGCTTCACGCTCAGGGCAAGCTAGATTAAAGATTCTACTTTTGGGGAGCTTGGCTCCAGGTACCAGGTCGACTGTGCAAACGTGTACTCGATGAGGAGGTAACTCTTCAGAGGCTTTTTTAGAAAAGACGTCACTGAAGTCCTGAATAAATTCAGGAAGAGTGTTCCCCTCCTCAACGAGACTGACCCTTAAGGTGGACATACAAGATGACAAACACTTCTTACCCCAAGTAACAAGATCCCCCGTCACCCAATCTAAGATGGGGTTATGCTTGCGCAACCAGGGGAGACCTAATAAAATCTCGGTGGGTAGCCCCTTAAGGACAAACATAGTACATTCCTCAAAGTGATTTGAACCAATCTTTAAACAAAACAAAAGGGTAGACTGGAAAACGTGCCCGCAAGCTAACGGGGAGGAGTCTACCTCTACCAGGGCAATAGGAACAGACAATTCAATAAGGAGTAAACCAAACGACAAAGCAAAACTGTGGGAAATAAGATTGGCAATGAACCCTGAGTCCACAAACGCAGAACCTATCCCAATCTTGCCCAAAAATGATACCTGGGCTGGCAACAAGACCTTATTAAAATGAACGGGAAATACCTGTGCGCCTAAGTGACCTCCCCGATGACCACTTAGGCGTGGTGGTCCACGTCTCCACAGTAGAAGCATAAGGCATTATTGCGGCGGAACTCCCTGCAAACTTTTGGATCTCCTGTGATCCCTATCTCCATCTGCTCCTCCTGGCAGTCAGCTGAAGAAGATGGCACAGGGACAGCTCGAGACCTAGTAGGAGCGACTGGAGTAGGAGGACTGGACCGTTCCTGCCGACACTCCTGGATGCGGCGGTCGAGTTGGACAGCGAGATTCATGAGCTGATCTAGGGAGTCGGGGGGAGGTAACCTACTAGCAGGTACTTCAGGGCTGAGTCACCCCAGGTAGATTCCACTGACCACTTCCTAAAATCAGAGCAGTACTGCTCTACCGGCCCTGACAAAGTCCCCCTAACTGAGTTTCAGCTGTCCTGTCGGGTTCATCATAGAGATGTCCCAGGGCGGAAAAGAAAGCGTTGACAGAGGAGCGTTGGGGACTAGTGGGAGATAAGGAAAATGCCCAATCCTGGGGGTCCCCCAGCAGACGGGATATGATGATCCCCACAGGTTGAGACTCAGAGCCAGAAGAATGGGGCCGTAACTGAAAATAGAGCATGCAGCTCTCACGAAAAGATGCAAAAAAATTTCCATTGCCAGAGAAACGATCGGGTAACTGGATTTGGGGTTCCAGCAGAGGTACGGTAGTGTAGGCTGCCACAGGTAACACAGGGGCGGCCACCTGCAGGGCATGCTCCTGCTGTTAGACTCTCTGGGCCAGATCCTGCAGAAATTAGTTGAGACCCTGCATTTGCTCTGTTAACACTACCAAGGGGTCCATGGCAAACAAAGCCAGACAACCGGGAAGAGCAGGTAAAGGGCCTGTAATTCTATCACAAACAAATACACGGTAAACAGTGAGGTCCCTGTTCTTCCCAAACCTCTGTCCCTACTTACTTGTACGACCCGACCTTAACGACGGTGCACACTGGGCGGCGTTCCCTATTCTAGTACAAGTGAAATAGACAAATGGATAAGACAGAGACAGTACGAAATAACAAAGGGTCACCTGGGAAGTACACGGAGGGAGAGGCAGGGCAATTGCGCCACGGACAAGTCCGGGCGCAAAAGGCGGATTCAGGCAGGCAGGGTAAAACCGGGAGAGTGTGGGAAAACAAAAAGTCAGAAGGTAAAGAAAAGTCAGGAGTCCAGCCGGGGCGCAGGGGTCACAAAAGAGTCAAAATTCAAGTCGCTCAGGGGAGTCTGGAACAAGGGAAAGCAGGAGCTATGTAACTCTTTACAGGCAAAGGCCTACTACCCCCAGGCTGAACTAAATAAGGAGAGGGCGGGAGCTCAGGAACATCAGCCAGGCTTTGATTGGCCTGACGCTCCTGAGCTCCTATTGGCTGCTGACTGCCTCAATCTGCCAGGCCAGGAGACGCCCGAGCGAGTATCTCTCGATGTCCTGGAGACCGAAGGAGCCACAGGAAGGGAGTACGTGACAATACTCATGGTTCAACAGATGGGTATACGACTAGTGATTTCTCCAGTGATAGTGAAATGGGGAGACATACAAAAAAGGATAGTTCACAAAACAAAGTGTCTTTTTTAGGGGTTCAAGAAAGAGAACGAACAGGAGAGGAAAATTTGCAGACAGAAAAGGAAGGCCAAATAGGAGACAATGCAGAGGCAGATAATAGATAGTAAAAATATCATCAACCTTTCTGATTTTTCTCTTTCCACTAGCCATAAGGGTTTATTAAATTGCGAGATTGGGTTTCTCACCGGTTACTTCAGGAAACCAGTTTGAAATCTATAAAGATTTACAATCATTTGCTCGAAAAGTACTCCTAAGTTTATGGCATGGAAATAAAGAGAAAAGTATTGAACAGATAGAACAATCTTCTACTCAGTAAGGGAGAATAGATCAGGAAATGATCATAGATTCAGCAGACTTACTGTAACGTCCGTGGTCACTGACCACAAACTCCTTCCATCCAGTCGACGCCCTTCTCTCAAGAGATGTCTGCACATACGGCTGTCCTGCTTCACAGTGACCACTAGGGTGTGCTCACGAGCTCAGTCCAGACTTAAGAAGCCAGAGCACACGCATGTTGGTGATTTGAGCTAATTGCTCCAGAGAACCCTGGGCTATAAGAAGGTCCTCCCACGCCTGAGCTTTGTTGTTGTATTCCAAGTCTGTCTAGCAAATGGTCCCCTAGTGTTTCCTGCTCCCAGTGTTTCCTGCTCCTGTATCCTGTAACCTTTATCCTGATCTAGTGCCGTGCTGTGCTGTATACCACGCCTGTCGTCCTTCTTCACGCTTGACGTCTACCTGATGCCTAGTTCCTGCCAAGCCTGCCTTGCTACTGTCCAAGCTGCCACAGGTACCCTATATAAACTATAGACTCTGACCTGCGCCCTGTTGGCCAGCTTCCATATCAGCAAGGCGGTATGGCCCAGTGGGCCCACGAACCCTACGTGAGAGTAAGCTCAGGCCATGGACCCCGCTGGTCGATCCAAGACCATGACGACGTCACAAGAGATGCGAGCGGATATGTTAGACCTCCGGTCTCGACAGGACCAACTCCTCCAGGCCTTAAATATTCTCGCACGTCGGCAGGAGGCACGAGCTGCCGTTACTCCTACTACACCTCCTGGCAGCGTTGATCCTCAGACTACACCTCCTGGCAGTGTCGACACGTATTTTTCTTTGCCACCCCGGACCGCTATAATGGAGACGCAGGTACCTGTCGTGGATTTTTGAACCAGTGCCAGATCCATTTCAGCCTGTATACTAGGACATTTTCGTCTGACGGCGCAAGGGTCGCTTTCATCATCTCTCTCCTCACTGGCAAGGCTCTTGCATGGGCGAACCCTATCTGTGTGAGACAAGGACCAGAGACCCGTGACTTCCAGGGCTTCCTCCGGACTTTTCACATGGTGTTTGAGGAGCCTGGACGGGTCTCATCTGCAGCGGCGGCGGCTTCCTTGATTAACCTACGCCAAGGAGACACTTCTGAGAGCGAGTACGCCATCCACTTCCGCACCCTGGCGGGAGAACTGTTATGGAAAAATGAGGCCTTGATGGCTGCATTCTGGCATGGACTGTCTCCTAAAATTAAGGACGAACTTGCCGCACGAGACCTGCCATCTACCCTGGATGACCTCATCCTTCTGTCTGCCCGGATTGATATGCGGATCCGAGAACACCTCCAAGAGGTTCGTCGGGAGGAAGGCCTTCCTAGTCTGGTCCCTACTTTGCAGCAACCCCTGATGTCGATCCTCCTAAGGAGTCTGTGATGATGGACCAGTGTAAGCTATCTACCCAGGAGAGACAAGGCAGACGCACTTCGGGACTCTGTCTATATTGCGGCCTCGGTGGCCATCTTATGCGCCTGTGTCCCCAAAAATCCCAAAGCCTAGGGTTGCTAGGAGACGCAACCTTGTAAAGGATTTACCAGACAGCTTCTGTGTCGACGCCCGTGATTAATCAGTCTGCATCTGCTCCTAGGTCTGATAGAGTGACTCGATCTGCTACCACTCAGGCTGCCAGGCTGAGGAGTGGGAGAACCTATCACAGCCTGGCCAGACGGAGCTAGCTCCCGCCCTCGGTCTATTTATGCCTTCGTTTCCTGCTTTTCCTTTGCTTGTGATTCTGTCTGGTTTCCTGGCTCTGCTGTTCCTGCTTGTACTATTGACCTCTGCTTCAATTTGACCCTGGCTTTACTGACTACTCTCCTGCTATGCGTTTGGTACCTCGTACACTCCTGGTTTGACTCGGCTCGTTCACTACTCTTGTTGCTCAGGGTGTTGCCGTGGGCAACTGTCCCATTTCCCTTAGCTTCTGTGTACCCTCGTCTGTTTGTCTGTCGTGCACTTATTGAGCGTAGGAACCGTCGCCCAGTTGTACGCCGTGGCCTAGGACGGGCCGTGCAAGTAGGCAGGCACTGAGTGGCGGGTAGATTAGGGCTCACCTGTCTGTCTCCCTACCCCTACATTACATAATCACAAGTCCTTATACATTTTCTACCCTGGTTCCTACCCTACTATGGACCCCCTTGAGGCCCTGGCTCAGCAAATGCAGGGTCTCTCCCTACAGGTCCAAGCCCTGGCTAAGAGGTGCGACCAGCGTGATGCTACCCAGGTAGTGCCCTCCACCTCACCTCTTGAACCCCACCTCAAGTTGCCTGACCGGTTCTCAGGGGACCGGAAGACTTTTTTCTCCTTTCAGGAGAGTTGTAGGCTCTATTTCCGTCTAAGGCCCCACTCCTCAGGTTCTGAGAGCCAGCGAGTGGGTATAATTATGTCCCGGCTCCAGGACGGCCCCCAAGAATGGGCCTTCTCCTTGGCTCCTAACGCCCCTGAACTTTCCTCTGTTGACCTTTTTTTTTCTGCTCTCGGGCTCATCTATAACGAGACTGACAAGACTGCCTTTGCCGAGAGTCAGCTGGTGACCTTACGTGAGGGTAAGAGACCCGTTGAGGAGTACTGTTCTGACTTTAGGAAGTGGTGTGTAGCTTCTCGGTGGAATGACCCTGCCTTGAGGTGCCAGTTTAGATTGGGTCTGTCGAACGCCCTGAAAGACCTGTTAGTTAGCTATCCCTCTTCTGACTCTCTTGATCAGGTTATGACTTTAGCGGTACATCTGGACCGACGTCTCAGGGAACGACAACTTGAACGTTTTTGTGCCTTCTCCTCTGGCTCCCCTATGATGGCTCCCGAGGTACCGTTGCTTCGTTCTTCCACGAAAAACTCGGATGAACCAATGCAACTCGGGGCCTCCGTGTCTCCCCAACAACGTATAGAGCTCCGCAGGAAGAATGGTCTCTGCTTCTACTGTGGGGATGACAAGCATCAAGTAAACGACTGTCCTAGGAGTAAGAATACTCCAGCAGGAAAACTTCCGTGCCTAAGTGACCATCGGGGAGGTCGCTTGGGCGCACAGGTATTTCCCGTAAATATGAAACCTAATAAGATCTTGCTTCCATTTCAGATCTCTTTTGAGGGTAGGTCTGCCACCGGCAGTGCCTTCGTGGATTCAGGGTCTTCTGCTAATATCATGTCTGTGGAATTTTCTATGTCTCTAGCTATGCCATTGATTGATTTGCCTAAACCTGTCCCGGTAGTGGGTATCAACTCCACTCCACTTGCTAATGGTTATTTTACACAGCATACCCCTGTTTTTGAACTCATTGTTGGCTCCATTCATTTGTAGCAGTGCTCTGTACTGGTGATGCAGGGATTATCTTCCGATTTGGTTTTAGGCCTTCCCTGGTTGCAGATGCATAATCCCACGTTTAACTGGAATCCTGGGGATCTTACCAAATGGGGTAATGAATGCATGACGTCTTGTTTTTCTGTTAATTTTATTTCTCTCCCTGAGGAGGTGAACACGCTACCTGAGTTTGTTCAGAACTTCGTTGATGTTTTCTCTAAAAATGCCTCCCAAGTGTTACCTCCTCATAGAGAATACGATTGCGCAATCAATATGGTACCAATCTCTCTTGTCCCGAACGTGAGGCCATGAGAGAATATATCCAGGAAAGCCTGGCCAAGGGTTACATTCGCCCCTCTACTTCTCCGGTAGGTGCTGGCTTCTTCTTCGTAGGGAAGAAGGATGGTGGTCTTAGGCCGTGCATCGATTACCGAAGCTTGAATAAGGTCACTGTAAGGAACCAGTATCCCCTTCCTTTGATTCCTGATCTCTTCAATTAGGTTCAGGGGGCCCAATATTTCTCTAAGTTTGATCTTCGAGGGGCTTATAACCTTATCCGAATCAGAGAAGGGGATGAGTGGAAGACTGCGTTTAACACGCCCACTGGCCATTTAGAATACCTCGTCATCCTTTTGGGTTGTGTAATGCTCCCCCGGTCTTCCAGAATTTTCATAAATGAGATTTTATGAGACTACCTGGGGGTATGTCTTGTAGTGTACCTTGATGACATACTTGTGTTTTCCAAGGACTGGTCCTCCCACATTGAGCATGTCCGGAAGGTGCTCCAGGCCCTTCGGGAAAACAAACTCTTTGCTAAATCCGAAAAATGTGTGTTTGGGGTACAAGAGATACAATTTTTGGGTCAAATTCTCACTCCTAATGAATTCCGCATGGACCCTGCCAAGGTTCAGGCTGTGGCTGAATGGGTCCAACCTGCCTCCCTGAAGGCGTTACAGTGCTTCCTGGGGTTTGCTAATTATTACAGGAGATGTATTGCTAATTTCTCGGTCATCGCTAAGCCTCTTACGGATCTTACTCGCAAGGGTGCTGATCTCCTCCACTGGCCTCCGGAGGCGGTCCAGGCTTTTGAGATCCTTAAGAAGTGCTTTATCTCTGCCCCAGTGCTGATTCAGCCTAACCAAATGGAGCCATTCATCGTGGAGGTTGACGCCTCCGAGGTGGGAGTGGGTGCTGTCTTGTCCCAGGGTACCAGGTCCCTCACCCATCTCCGTCCCTGTGCCTACTTCTCCAGGACGTTCTCGCCCACTGAGAGTAACTATGACGTGGGCAACCGCAAACTCTTGGCCATCAAATGGGCATTTGAAGACTGGCGCCACTTCTTGGAGGGGGCTAGGCACCAGGTAACTGTCCTTACCGACCACAAGAATCTGGTTTTCCTAGAATCTGTCCGGAGGCTAAAGCCGAGACAAGCTCGATGGGCGTTGTTTTTTACTAGATTCAATTTTGTGGTCACCTATAGGGCTGGGTATAAAAATATTAAAGCTGATGCACTGTCGCGTAGCTTCATGGCCAGCCCTCCTTCAGAGGAAGATCTTGCTTGTGTTTTACCCCCAGGTGTAATCATATCCTCTGTTGATTCTGACTTAGTCTCCGAAATTGCGGCTGATCAAGGTTCAGCTCACGGGAACCTTCCTGAGAACAAGCTGTTTGTTCCCCTGCAATTCCGGCTAAGGGTACTCAGGGAAAATCATGACTCTGCACTATCTGGCCACCCAGGCATCCTGGGTAACATGCGCCTCATTGCCAGAAACTATTGGTGGCCTGGGTTGCCTAAAGACGTTAAGGCCTACGTCGCCGCTTGCGAAATTTGTGCTAGGTCCAAGACTCCCAGGTCCCGACCAGCGGGCTTACTATGTTCTTTGCCCTTTCCCCAGAGACCTTGGACCCATATCTCCATGGATTTTATCACCGATCTGCCTCCATCTCAATGCAAGTCAGTCGTGTGGGTTGTAGTAGACCTCTTCAGTAAGATGTGCCACTTTGTGCCCCTCAAGAAACTACCCAATGCTAAGACATTAGCTACCTTGTTTATCAAACACATCCTGCGTCTCCATGGGGTTCCTGTCAATATTGTTTCTGACAGAGGGGTACAATTTGTTTCATTGTTCTGGAGGGCCTTCTGTAAAAAGTTGGAGATTGATCTGTCCTTCTCTTCGGCCTTCCATCCTGAAACTAATGGCCAAACTGAGAGGACTAATCAGTCTCTAGAACAATATTTAAGGTGTTTTATCTCTGACTGTCAATATGATTGGGTCTCCTTCATTTCCCTCGCTGAATTTTCCCTTAATAACCGGGTCAGTAACTCGTCAAGGGTCTCCCCCTTTTTCTGTAATTTTGGGTTCAATCCACGGTTCTCCTCCGTTTCACCTGGTGGTTCCAACAATCCTGAGGTAGATGTCGTTCATCGGGAACTGTGCACAGTATGGGACCAGGTTCAGAAGAACCTAGAGGTGTCCCAGAGCATACATAAGACCCAGGCAGATAGAAGACGTTCTGCTAATCCCTTGTTTGCGGTCGGGGATCTGGTGTGGCTGTCTTCAAGAAATTTAAAGTCCCGTCCAAAAAATTTGCTCCCAGGTATATAGGGCCATACAAGGTCATTGAAGTCCTTAACCCTGTCTCCTTCTGACTGGAGTTACCCCCGTCTTTTCGAATACACAACGTGTTTCATGCCTCCCTCCTGAAACGCTGCTCCCTGTCCTTGGCTCCCTCGAGGAAACCTCCGGTCCCTTTTCTCACCCCTGAAGGGGTAGAATTCGAGGTGGCCAAGATTGTGGACAGCAGGATGGTCCAAGGCTCTCTCCAGTACCTGGTCCATTGGAGAGGATACGGGCCTGAGGAGAGGACTTGGGTACCCGCCCGGGATGTTCACGCTGCAGTATTGCTCAGGAGGTTCCATCTTCGGTTCCCCTATAAGCCAGGTCCACCTAGAAAGGGTCCAGTGGCCCCTCATAAAAGGGGGGGTACTGTAAAGGATCTGCCAGACACAGCTTCTGTGTCGACGCCCGTGGTTAGTCACTCTGCACCTACTCCTAAGGGTATGTGCACACACACTAATTACGTCCGTAATTAACGGACGTATTTCGGCCGCAAGTACCGGACCGAACACAGTGCAGGGAGCTGGGCTCCTAGCATCATACTTATGTACAACGCTAGGAGTCCCTGCCTCGCTGCAGGACAACTGTCCCGTACTGTAATCATGTTTTCAGTACGGGACAGTTGTCCGGCAGCGAGGCAGGGACTCCTAGCGTCGTACATAAGTATGATGCTAGGAGCCCGGCTCCCTGCACTGTGTTCGGTCCGGTACTTGCGGCCGAAATACGTTCGTCAATTACGGACGTAATTAGTGTGTGTGCACATACCATAAGTCTACTCGAGTGACACCTTCTTCTACCAATCAGCCTGGGAGGCTGAGGAGTGGGAGAGTCTATCACAGCCTGGCCAGACGGAGCTAGCTCCTGCCCTCTGTCTATTTATACCTTCTCTTCCTGTTCCTCCTTTGCCTGTGATTCTTTTAGTCTGTTGCCTGGCTCTGCTGTTACTGCTTGTGCTACTTGTCTTCTGCTTCATATTGACCCTGGCTTGACTGACTATTCTCCTGCTCTGCGTTTAGTACCTCGTCCACTCCTGGTTTGACTCGGCTCGTTCACTATTCTCCTGCTCTGCGTTTTGTACCTCGTCCACCCCTGGTTTGACTCGGCTCGTTCACTATTCTTGTTGCTCGCGGGGTTTCCATGGGCACCAGCCCCATTACCCTTAGCTTCTGTGTACCCTTGTCTGTTTGTCTGTCGTGCACTTAGTGAGCGTAGGGACCATCGCCCAGTTGTACGCCGTCGCTTAGGACGGGTTGTTGCAAGTAGGCAGGGATTGAGTGGCGGGTAGATTAGGGCTCACCTGTCTGTCTCCCTACCCCGCCATTACAGAACCCATTGACTTTAATGGGTGTCTAGGTGCCTGAAATACACGAATATAGGACATGCAGTGAGGTTCACGCAACAGACACTCACTGTGTGAAAACTCACGCATGTGTGAATAGCCCCATTGAAATCAATGAAATCAATGGGTCCTTGTGCTGTGCTTTGTTTCAACGCACAGCACACGGACGAGAATCACGCTCGTCTGAATGAACCCTAATTATACCATGTGTGATACTGTCTGCTGGGGCCCTGTATCTAAGCCTATCATGTATGATACTGTATGTTAAGACAATGCATCCAATTCCATCCAGCGGTGTAGCTATAGGAGCCTTAGTCTTATAGATATGCCATCTCTGATATATATGTTAAAATGTATTTATTTTTCAGGGGAGGGAGTAAATATATGACTTGGGGCTTGTGCCCATGATCTTTAAAAACCCAAGCAACGTCCCTGACGCTATCACTGCTTCAAGGCCAGGACCGGAGCTAGCCTCCGATCTGGCCGATTAACCCCTTAGATGCAGCGCTCAAAAGAGAGCGCTGAATCTATGGTGTTTACATGCAGATCGGAACCCCGCAATACAATTGTGGGGTTTTGATGACTAGGTCCTGCCCAGAAGCGGGGCCTAAAAGCCTTCTGGCCACAAAAGGAAGATGGCGCAGGCTTAGTAGCTGAGCCTGCGACATCAGCCGCGGGTGTATGTTACAGCTGACACTCTGCTGTAACGGCATCTTAGTGGTTTTTAGCGATCGGTATCGACACAATGTCATCCTGAGGATGCCGATCGTTGCTATGGTTGGCTAACAATGGCCTCCTGGTCTGCCACATACGATAGCCTATTAGGCCCCGCCCAGAGATAGGCTATGTTCACACGCTTAACCAAAAATGTCTGAAAATACGGAGCTGTATTCAAGGGAAAACAGCACCTGATTTTCAGACTTTTTTTTAGCAACTTGCGTTTTTCGCAGCATTTTTTATGGCCGTTTTTGGAGCTGTTTTTCTATAGAGTCAATGAAAAACGGCGCAAAAAAAACGGCTCAAGAAGTGACATGCACTTCTTTTTCAAGGTCGTTTTTTATGCAGCCGTTTTGGAAAACGGCCGCGTAAAAAAACGGCCCATCGGAACAGAACGCCTTTTTTCCCATTGCAGTCAATGGGCTGATGTTTGGAGGCGTTCTGCTTCCGATTTTATAGCCATTTTTCGGCCGTTTCCGGCTCGAGAAATGGCCGAAAATAAGCCGTGTGAACATACCCTTAGAGTAAAGATCAAAGGTGTAGGCCTTCAAGTCCCCTAGTGGGACAAAAAAAAAGTTTAATAAAGTTAGTAAAAAGTTGAATAATAGTGTAAAAATAAAAGTTTCAAGTTAATAAAAACAATAACCTCCTTTATTCCTATAATAAGTCAACAAATAAGGAAACAAATGAAAACGTTAAAAAAGCACACATATTTGGTATAACCGTGTCGTTATGACCCACACTATAAAAATAGTGTTATTTTTCCCGCCGGGTGAACACCGCAAAAAAAAAACAATGCCAGAATCACTGTTTTTTGGTCACCACCCCTTCCAAAACATAGAATATAAAGTACTCAAAACATCGCATGTACCAATAAAAACTACAACCCGTCCCGCAAAAAATAAACCCTTACACAGCTTTTTTGACTGAAAAATAAAAAAGTTATGGCTCTCAGAATATGGTGACAAAAAAAATAAAAATAAAAATGTGATTTTATTGTGTAAACCCTGCAAAACATTAAAAAAAACTATATAAATTTGGTATTACCGTAATCTTATGCACCAGCAGAATAAAGTAAAATTGTCATTTATAGCCCATGGTAAACACTGTAAAAATAAAAGAATAGAAAACTTTGTCAGAATTGCTGGTTTTTGGTCATCTTGCTTGCCAAAAAAATTGAATAAAAAGTGATCAAAAAAATCTCATGAACTACAAAACTGTACCAATGAAAACTACCGATTGCCCCGCAAGAAATAAGCATTCACACGGCTCCGTTGGCGGAAAAATAAAAACGTTTTGAAAATGTCTTCGAAAATGTCAACACAATATGTGCAGAGCGTCCAAAAGCGGATAAGATTGGGTATCATTTATCAGTTTGACACTGGGCACATATCTGTGAAATATTATTTATCTACCCCATTATTATACCCTCTTATTATGCCCTGATGTACTCTTCCCTGCTTACATATGCCCCCCCACGTTATAAACTGAAATACCAGCAAAACGCCAAACAGAACTACTACCAAGCAAAATCTGTGCTCCAAAAGTCAATGGCGGACCCTCTCTTTAAGAGCCCTACAGTGTGCCCAAACAGCAGTTTACGTCCACATATATGGCATCACCATACCTGGGAGAACCAGCTTAGCAGTTTACGAGGTGTGTGTCTTTGGTGGCACAAACTGGGCACAACATATTGTGCACTAAAATGGCATATCAGGGTAAAATTGCAATTTCCACTTGGCACCAGCCGCTGCGCATTAATTACTAATGGAAAAACACCTTTGGGGGCAAAATGCTAACTACACCCCTTAAAATGCCTTAAGGGGTGTAGTTTCCAAAATGGGGGTCACTACTTGCTATTTGACCTCAAAACCCTGCAATTTTAGGCCAATGCTGCGAAAATCACTAAAATAGACCTCAAATGCGCATGGTGCTCTTCACTGCAGAGCCCAAATGATAAATGCCTTGAGGGGTGTAGTTTCCAGAATGGGGTCACATCTTGGGGGCTTCTACTGTACTCTGGTACCTTAGGGTTTTGCAAATGCAAAATGGCGCCCGAAAACCAATCCAGCAAAATCTGCATGCCAAATAGCACTCCTGCCTTTCTGAGCCCTCCCGTGTGTCCAAACAGCAGTTTATGACCACATGTGGAGTGTTGCCATACTCAGGAGAAATTGCTTTACAAATGATGGGCAGCTTTTTCTCCTTTATACCTTGCAAATTTTTACGGCCTCATTCCACTATATTCAGCAAAAAAAACTGTGGTGTAAATATGCCCACTATACCCCTTGATAAATTCCCTGAGGGGTGTAGTTTGCCAAATTGTGTATTTTTGGGGGTGTTTCCACTGTTTTGGCCCCACAAGACCTCTTCAAACCGGACATGGTGCCCAAAATATATTCCAATAACAAGAAGGCCCCAAAATCCTCTTGGTGCCCCATTGCTTCTGAGGCCTGTTCTTCAGTAAATTACCACAGTAGGGCCACATTTCTGATTTTTCTAAAAACTGCAGAATCTGGGCAATAAATATTCAGTTGTGTTTCTCTGGTAAAACCTTCTGTGTTACTTAAAAAAAAGGACTAAAAATGAATTTATGCAAAAAAAATGAAATGTGTAAATTTCACCCCCTATTTTGCTTTAGTTCTTGTGAAACGCCTAAAGGGTTAATAAACTTTCTAAATGCTGTTTTGAATACTTTGATGGGTTAAAATGGGGTGATTTATGGGTGTTTGTATTGTATAGGCCCCTCAAAACCACTTCACAACTGAAATGGTCCCTGTAAAAATAGCCTTTTGACATTTTCTTGAAAATGTGAGAAATTTCTGCTAAAGTTTTAAGTCTTGTAATGTCCTAGAAAAATAAAAGGATGATCAAAATACTATGCCAATCGAAAAGCAGATATATGGGAAATGTTAATTAGCAACTATTTTGTGTGGTATAACTATCTGTCTTACAAGCAGATACTTTTAAATTTAGAAAAATGCGAATTTTTAAAATTTTTCACAAAATTTTGGTATTTTTAACAATTAAATACTGAATGTATCGACCAAATTTTACCCGTAACATGAAGTCCAATGTGTCACGAGAAAACTATTTTTAGAATCGCTTGGATAGGTAAAAGCATTCCAAAGTTATTATTACATAAAGTGACACACGTCGGATTTGAAAAATGGGGCTGCATCCTGAAATAGTCCACGTCCTTAAGGGGTTAAGCATACTTAAATAAACATAGCTTGATCTTGAAATATTACAGAAAGATCAAAAAAAGTCGGTAATGTTGATAAATGTAATGTAGCTAGTCCTAGACCTAATGGCAAGCACATGTTGCAAAAGCAAATATATCATTTTAGGGTACACAATAAGAAAGATATAAACCAATGATACGAGTAAAGAGGCAAATGGGATTATAGAAAGTCTATCCCGGCTACGCTATTGATTTTGCCAAAATGACAGAACCCTTGCACAACGGAGATAAACGGAAACCATTGGCACTGAATCCGTCACCATTGAAATCAATGATGATGGAAATGGAAACCTATCATTTCCGTTTGTGTCAGTCAGGACTCCGTTCCGACGGAAAGCTCAGACGAATTATCGGAATGGAGCCCTGACGCAGATGTAAACGAAGCCTAACCCTGACTTTTCCAGGAAAAACGAGAAATGCTGATTAGAGCCACTGAGAGCTTTTGCCCCTTCATTCCAGCGATCAGTCAGGGTCTCCGCACCTAGACACCCACCGATTAAAACTTCTCATAGAAAATTATGATTGAAGTTATATAATGGGGATAGTTCTGATCTGCTTTTTATATTGATTTGTAGAAATAATGCACATTTCTTTCAGATGCAACTAGAAATACATTATGTCATGGATTCATTTGGCTTCCTATCTTGCTGGCAGTAGGGATAAGCATTCTTCCTTCACTTCTTGCCAGTTTTGTCACCAGCATGTTCGGCCATAACCAAGTCAACCATGTAAGTATTATAAATATTATTTACATGAATCACACAAGCCGAGACATTAAGATGTATAGCTGAAAATTAATAATCCTTAGATATAATAAAGGATTATATGATGTGTAGAAGATTTCTATTCTACCGGTCTCTCTTCACTTAAAGTAAACGTCCACCCCCCTGAATAGCATCTTCTTATTTCAATATAAATAGGTTTACATTTTTGTGCTTATTATTTTTTTTAATATATCTTTAATGCGGTCTGAGTTTTTTTATTCTAATAGAGCCCAAAATTTAAGGCATTTAAAATATAACATTCTGCCCGCCTGAAGCCACCACTAGAGGGAGTACGAGGCATTACTGCAGACTATTCATACTTCATACTGTTTATATTTTTAATGTTTCTACAATAAAGTCCTAAGATTGCTTCATGAAGTGCTGGATCATATCTTTTGTTGGCTGCTGAGGAAGATGCCTGAGCCAGGGCGAGGTTCGTGCACTGGATCACTGACGACGCTGGACACCAGTTTCCCATTATATTATAGGGTACTATGAATGGTGGCTTTAAAAACTACAACTCATCCTGCAAAAAACAAGCCCCCTAACGGTTATGTCGATAAAAAAAATAAAAAATGTATGGCTTTTGAAAGGCAGAGGGAATAAAATGAAAATTAAAAATGTCTATGGCATCAAGGAGTTAAAAAGTGTATCTGCTATATTAAAGAGGCTCTGTCACCAGATTTTGCAGCCCCTATCTGCTATTGCAGCAGATAGGCGCTGCAATGTAGATTACAGTAACGTTTTTATTTTTAAAAAACGAGCATTTTTGGCCAAGTTATGACCATTTTCGTATTTATGCAAATGAGGCTTGCAAAAGTACAACTGGGCGTGTTGAAAAGTAAAAGTACAACTGGGCGTGTATTATGTGCGTACATCGGGGCGTGTTTACTACTTTTACTAGCTGGGCGCTCTGAAGAGAAGTATCATCCACTTCTCTTCACAACGCCCAGCTTCTGGCAGTGCAGCACTGTGACGTCACTCACAGGTCCTGCATCGTGTCGGCACCAGAGGCTACACTTGATTCTGCAGCAGCATCAGCATTTGCAGGTAAGTAGCTACATCGACTTACCTGCAAACGCCGATGCTGCTGCAGAATCATCTGTAGCCTCTGGTGCCGACACGATGCAGGACCTGTGAGTGACGTCACAGTGCTGCACTGCCAGAAGCTGGGCGTTGTGAAGAGAAGTGGATGACACTTCTATACACAACGCCCAGCTAGTAAAAGTAGTAAACACGCCCCGATGTACGCACATAATACACGCCCAGTTGTACTTTTACTTTTCAACACGCCCAGTTGTACTTTTGCAAGCCTCATTTGCATAAATACGAAAATGGTCATAACTTGGCCAAAAATGCTCGTTTTTTAAAAATAAAAACGTTACTTTAATCTACATTGCAGCGCCGATCTGCTGCAATAGCAGATAGGGGCTGCAAAATCTGGTGACAGAGCCTCTTTAAGTACTTGTCTTAATACTGTCGTCCTGTTCTCTCTAGCAGTTTAGAGATGATTGCAGGCGCCCCAGTCAATGCCGATATAGCCATAGGGCAGAGGCGTAGCTAGGTTCTCCAGCACCCGGGGCAAAGATTCAGTTTGGCGCCCCCCCCCCACAACCTCTTTCCCGACATCTCCTTCCCCCTCGCCGTGTTTGTTTTCTTACCAATCGACGTGTCATTTCTTTTCCACATTTCTTTTTATGTTTACAAGCAATATAGTTCTCTACACAACACCAGAATAGTGCTCAGTACATAAATACTGCCCCAGAACCAAGCTCATTACATAGATAGAGCACCAGCACAAATACAGCTCAATTTAGTGCAACCCCTGCTGTACAGGTTTGTACGGCGTAAAACTACAGCTCCCAGCATAGCCCGAACAATGGTAAGGATATGCTGGGAGTTGCTGTTTCACAAAAAATAAATCCTATCATAATCATACCACCCATCATCTCGCTGCAGATCATACAGTGACTACATTACTGAGTAGAGGCAGAATAAACATTTATATTAAGTGACTCATCGGTGACATCTCAGATTCTAGTTCTTTTTCTCCATCCGGTCAAGACCTCTATGATGACTTCTCCCGGTCACAGACCATTTCTGCAGTTTGCCGCTCAGATGTCTTCAGCTTCTCACTTTTCCAACATATCTACACCTATAAACAAAGATAAAGTTCTCATTATACCACACACTACGCCCCTAAATATAATAGCGCCATACACTGCACCTCTAATTATAATAGCACCATACACCGTGTCACACACACACACACACACACACACACACACTGTGCCCCCTGTAGATAGTGTCTGCCATAGAGCCCCCTGTAGATAGTGCCCCCATAGAGCCCCGTGTAGATAGTGCCCCCATATAGCCCACCCCTGTATATAGTGTCCCACAAATAACTCCCCCTATAGTGCTCTACAGATAGCCCATACCTGTATATAGCCCCCTGTAGATATAGCCCACCCCTGTATATAGTGCTCCACAGATAGCCCACCCCTGTATATAGCCCCCCTGTAGATATAGCCCACCCCTGTATATAGTGCTCCATAGATAGCCCACCCCTGTATATAGCCCCCCTGTAGATATAGCCCACCCCTGTATATAGTGCTCCACATATAGTCCACCCCTGTATATAGTGTTTCACAGATAGCCCACCCCTGTATATAGCCCCCCTGTACATACAGTGAAGGAAATAAGTATTTGATCCCTTGCTGATTTTGTAAGTTTGCCCACTGTCAAAGTCATGAACAGTCTAGAATTTTTAGGCTAGGTAAATTTTACCAGTGAGAGATAGATTATATATATATAAAAAAAAATTAAAAAATAACATAGTCAAAATTATATTTATTTGCATTGTGCACAGAGAAATAAGTATTTGATCCCCTACCAACCATTAAGAGTTCAGCCTCCTCCAGACCAGTTACACGCTCCAAATCAACTTTGTGCCTGCATTAAAGACAGCTGTCTTAAATGGTCACCTGTATGAAAGACTCCTGTCCACAGACTCAATTAATCAGTCTGACTCTAACCTCTACAACATGGGCAAGACCAAAGAGCTTTCTAAGGATGTCAGGGACAAGATCATAGACCTGCACAAGGCTGGAATGGGCTACAAAACCATAAGTAAGACGCTGGGTGAGAAGGAGACAACTGTTGGTGCAATAGTAAGAAAATGGAAGACATACAAAATGACCGTCAATCGACATCGATCTGGGGCTCCATGCAAAATCTCACCTCGTGGGGTATCCTTGATCCTGAGGAAGGTGAGAACTCAGCCGAAAACTACACGGGGGGAACTTGTTAATGACCACAGTCACCAAGAAAACCATTGGTAACACATTACGCCGTAATGGATTAAAATCCTGCAGTGCCCGCAAGGTCCCCCTGCTCAAGAAGGCACATGTACAGGCCCATCTGAAGTTTGCAAATGAACATCTGGATGATTCTGAGAGTGATTGGGAGAAGGTGCTGTGGTCAGATGAGACTAAAATTGAGCTCTATGGCATTAACTCAACTCGCCGTGTTTGGAGGAAGAGAAATGCTGCCTATGACCCAAAGAACACCGTCCCCACTGTCAAGCATGGAGGTGGAAACATTATGTTTTGGGAGTGTTTCTCTGCTAAGGGCACAGGACTACTTCACTGCATCAATGGGAGAATGGATGGAGCCATGTACCGTCAAATCCTGAGTGACAACCTCCTTCCCTCCACCAGGACATAAAAAATGGCTCGTGGCTGGGTCTTCCAGCACGACAATGACCCGAAACATACAGCCAAGGCAACAAAGGAGTGGCTCAAAAAGAAGCACATTAAGGTCATGGAGTGGCCTAGCCAGTCTCCAGACCTTAATCCTATCGAAAACTTATGTAGGGAGCTGAAGATCGGAGTTGCCAAGCGACAGCCTCGAAATCTTAATGATTTACAGATGATCTGCAAAGAGGAGTGGGCCAAAATTCCATCTAACATGTGTGCAAACCTCATCATCAACTACAAAAAACGTCTGACTGCTGTGCTTGCCAACAAGGGTTTTGCCACCAAGTATTAAGTCTTGTTTGCCAAAGGGATCAAATACTTATTTCTCTGTGCACAATGCAAATAAATATATATAATTTTGACTATGTGATTTTCTTTTTTTTTTTTTTTATATAATCTATCTCTCACTGGTAAAATTAACCTAGCCTAAAAATTCTAGACTGTTCATGTCTTTGACAGTGGGCAAACTTACAAAATCAGCAAATCAAATACTTATTTCCTTCACTGTATAGTCCACCCCTGTATATAGTGCTCCACTAGATAGTCCACCCCTGTAAATAGTGCTCCACAGATAGCCCACCCCTGTATATACTATATATAGGGGTGGGCTATCTGTGGAGCACTATATACAGGGGTGGACTATATGTACAAGGGGGCTATATAAAGGGGTGGGCTTTCTGTGGAGCACTATAGGGGGAGCTATTTGTGGGATACTATATACAGGGGTGGGCTATATCTACAGGGGGACTATATACAGGGGTAGGCTATATCTACAGGGGGGCTATATACAGGGGTGGGCTATATCTACAGAAGGGCTATATACTATATAGCCCCCTGTAGATATAGCGGGGGCTATATACAGGGGTGGGCGATCTATGGAGCACTATATACAGGGGTGGGCTCTATCTACAGGGGGGCTATATAGATATAGCGGGGGGCTATATACAGGCCCACCCCTTTATATAGCCCCCCTGTAGCTATAGCCCACCCCTGTATAAGGTGCTCCATAGATAGGCCACCCAGTATATAGCCCCCCTGTAGATAGACACCCCCCTCCCGTAGATAATGCCCCCCGCATGTAGATAAACCCCCCCGTAGATAAAGTCCCCCCCGCAGATAAAGTCCCCCCTCCGTAGATAAAGTCCCCCCTGTAGATACAGCCACACACTTTTTTATTACAATTAAAAAAAACAATTCAAACTCACCTTAATCCCGTTCCCACGCCGGCCGGCAGCAATGGAGACTTGCTCTCTTCTGCGCAGGTCTCCTGGGGGTTGAACGAAGCGTCTATGAAAGGCGCTGATTGGCTGGGCAGGATGACTTTCCCTGTCAATCTGCGCCTTTCAGCGACGGAAGCTTCACTGGTACAAAAGGTACCAGTAGCTTCACTGATGCAAAAGCGCTGAATTCATTGCTTCTAATTGTACCTGTGTCCTATATACACAGGTACAATTATAGTGCAGGAGGAGGTGGCGCTGGCGCCCCCCTCTAAGTTGCGCCCGGGGCACATGCCCCGCCTGCTCCCCCCCTAGCTACGCCCCTTCCATAGGGCACCATTTTTAACTGTGTTTGCGTACTCTGGGCAAAGTTGAAAAGTTTAAATGGGTTTGATGGCGGACTACCTAAGACACTGGGGGAGCGGCATAGTTTTGTGTCTTCCCCTTTGTATGTGTCCAGTTTGCCCTTGCGTTTACAACCTTCATTGATTTTCTACCTTCCTTTTCCCCTTCTGTGTTGGTCTGGCCATTCTCCATTCTGTAGTTCTGTTCAGAGGCTTGTGGCTCGCTGCAGCACCACTGAACATTTTGTAGCGTTCCAGATTGTCCGGGAGACAGTGTTTCCCAGGCGGCCAGGCTAGAAGGGAGGTGTAGCACAGCATCAGCTCATTCTGAGCCCAGCACTGACGCGCCGTAGTGGTGCCGTGGAGGAAGTGGTGTAGGGGTATGGGAGGAGGGTTGCACAGCTGAGCGGGCAACTGTGTGATAAGTACAGGATGCTACAGCACAGCCTTGGTACTCGCAGATCTGAGTGAAGCCCGATCATTGGGAACAAAGAAAATATAATCCCTCAGCGCTCCAGTCTGTTCAGGAGGAGTGGGCACTCATGAAACTTTTGCACTGGGTCCACCAAAATGTTAAAACTGCCCTGCACCCAGTAGTGAAATTCTTTGCCTGGAACTTCACTACTGATCATGTGCAGCACAGATTTGGACATTTTAACTAGGGGCCCTGGTCTAAGGGGGAGGAGAGAACAATGGGGAGCTGATAACAGATTTTCTATCGCCGCTAGAACATCCAAGTTATCAATTCTTTTTGATAAATAGGAGCCTTAAATTGATAGAACATCACATATTTATATGATTAATATGTCAAAACTTTCTTAAATTCCTATGAAAGTAAATATGCAACAAGCTATGCGTTTAATAAATTGTATACAATATTAATAATATAGAATTAATAATGTATAATTTTTAATGCTTTTATTTTGAAGTCGACTCTGACTCCACTCAAAACTGACCCTGACTCCATGACTCCGACTCCACAGCCGTGTTTATACATTGAAATCATATATAAAACAGTATGCACTAAGGTCCTAAGCTCCCTTTAGTGGTCACTGCAGGAAGACAGAATTTTATTATTTAAGGGTATGTGCACATGACCTCTTTTCATGCGTAATGGAGGCGTTTTATGCCTCAAATTACGCCTGAAAAGACAGCTCCAATACTTCTGCAAACATCTGCCCATTGCTTGCAATGGGTCTTACGATGTTCTGTGCAGACGAGCAGTCATTTTACGCGTCGCTGTCAAAAGACGGCGCGTAAAACTACGGCCGCGTCAAATAAGTGCAGGACACTTCTTGGGACGTAATTGGAGCCATTTTCATTGACTCCAATGAAAACCAGCTACAATTACGTTGGTAAAAGACGCCGTGAAAAACGCGTGCACTTGTAAAAACGTCCGAAATTCAGGAGCTGTTTTCTCCTGGAAGCTACATTTTTTTAAGCCAGTTAGTGGCGTTTTTCTCCCATAGACCTCATTTGCTTATTTTTTTTTTGTCTGATGAAAAAAAACAATGTGTAAATGTGATTTGTGTTTTTTTATGAAGTTTTTTCAGAATAAATTCTGTGTTGCACAGGGGAATCTTCGAATCACATGATTTGCAATCTCCACGTCTCCATCTCCTAACATTGAGAAAAACGCAGCAACTTACGCACCATTTTCTGCCGCAAAAACCGCAGGAAATGGTGCGTTTTTTCCGCAGGGGAAAGCCTTCGACTTTCAAACGGAATTGCTGCAGAGATTCTCTGCACATGTATTTTCTTGTCTGACAGTTCATAAATTCAAAACAAGTTCTATATTTGTTCTGACCTATGGAAATAATTTCGTTTTTTAATTCAGCAGCGTAAAAATACACCTCTTATAAACTACACAGTGTATTTACCACTGAAATCAATAGAAAGCTGTTTCCATGTTTCAAGTGTATTTCGGAGCGTAATATGAGCGTTTTACGCTCTGAACTATAGCGTGTGAACATGGCCTAACTGTAGACTTGTACAATACATTGAGTCACAAGTTTTGTCAGTTTTTGTCTCAGTATGCTAGATTATGAAACTGACTAACATACCTGCTAAATACCGTGTGTTTTATTACTACTTACAGAGAAATTCCTTTGGAGTAAAAAATCGACCTGAAGTGAATACAGTTGCAATGACAGCACCTTTCAGAAGAGGAAGTTTAAATCGCAGATCCAGTTATGCTTTTTCACACAAGGAAGGTTATGCTGATCTTATTACGAAGGGAACAAGCCTACGCAGGTCTAAAGTGAATGATTGTGTTCCAGAGGACATAGAGATGTCACCAAAGAGTGATTAAACTATAATTCATACAAAAATACCCTTTCGTTGTTTATGTGCATTTTATATACACTTCTCTGGGGAGCAGGGTTGACTGTGCTTTTAGAGTATTGAACCTTCCATGTGCATCAGTTTTGCTTAGAATAGCGTGAGTAGATATAATATTTTATATTGAACTGCTATTTTTTCATTATGTTAAAACTTTACATCAATTACTTTGTGTTTTTACACCTTCTGAACACCACATCTATATGTGCTTGTTGAACATCCCTTTCCAAAACAATGGGCATTATTATGGAGGAAGATTTTTGAGCATGGCGTTAGGAAGGTTGAGCACCGATGTTTGGCATTTAAAAGAGTTTCCCAGGGAGGAAAAGGATTTCTATGGGCCTAAAACGGTAAAACGTATAAAGTTTTGAATATACTTAACATTTTTCCACTGTTCCTTGTGCCACTGGGAAGCTCCACCACCAGCTGCTGTCTGTATTAATTCCTACTTTGATGTTCATAGTAATGTCACCACAGTGGGTAGTGATTGGTCGCCATGGTCTGGTGACATGTTGTCCCTATGAACTACATCTCATAATATAGGGATGCACATAGACAGTAGGGAGGGTCTTCAAAGCATTACAAAAAGTAAAACTTGGAAACATTCCCTTTCGAGAATATACGCTGTCTATAAACACCAACTATTCATGTCTAAACAACATTTTTATATTGATCCAGCATTGCCATTAAAGTTGGTTTAGAGGAGCTTTCTGGAGGATCATTATCCAGTTTTAAAAGACACCTTTTGAATGTTTTCTTTTTTTATCAAATACATTTTTACATAAGCTTATTCTCACTCAGCCGATTCTGTCAGGTCAGCGGAACTGACGGCTTGTCCTGTACGTCTCTGATACATTGTATCCACCTAATATCGATCACATCTACGTTGATCAGCCCCCTCTGCCATTAACATCAACACAAAAACTGTGAGACGGAAACTTCATGGCATGGATTTCCATGGCCAAGCAGCTGCATGTAAGCCTTACATCACCAAGCACAATGCCAAGCGTCAGATTAAGTGGTGTAAAGCACGCTGCCACTGTACTCTTCTGGAGCAGTAGAAATGTCTTCTGTGGAGTGACTAATCACGCCTCTCTATCTGGTAGTCTAATGGACGAGTTTTGGTTTGGCGAATGCCAGGAGAACATTACCTGCCTGACTGCAATGTGCCAAATGTAACGTTTGGTGGAGGAGAGATAATGCTATGGGGTCGTTTTTTAGGGGTTGGCCAAGCCCCTTAGTTCCAGTGAAGGGGAATCTTAATGATTCAGCATACTAAGATGTTTTAGACAATTGTATGCTTCCCACTTTGTTTATGGGAAGCCTTTTTCTGTTCGAACATAACGGTGCCCCAGTGCCCAAAGCAATGTCTAAAAGTGCATGGTTGGGTGAGTTTGGTGTGGAAAAACTTTACTACATTTCATACAGCTCTGACCACAACCCTATCTAACACCTTTGGCATGAACTAGAACGGAAATTGCGAGCCAGGCCCTCTCGTCCAACATCAGTGTCTGACCTCACAAATGCCCTTCTGGATGAATGGGCAAATATTCCCACAGACAAACTCCAAAATCTTGAAGAAAGCCTTCCCAGAAAAGCAGAAGCTTTTTAAGTTGCAAAGTGAATCCATAAATATGGATTTAGAATGGGATGTCATAAAAGCTCCTGTAGGTGTAATGTGTAGGTGTCCCAATACTTTTGTCAATATAGTGTATCTGTGTATGTATATGCAAATTTGTCTGTTTGGTCAGAAATCTGTTTGTGTAAACCCACACTAAACCAGGATTACCAGCCGTGAACGTAGCCCACCTCGGTCGTGAAAAACTGCTATTTTCCACATTCGAGGTGGACACGTGCGTGACGCGTTGTCACGGATCCCCCACAGACTAGAGTCTATGGAGGGATGCGTGACATGGAGTAAATAGGACATGTCCTATTTTTCAACGGACCGTTCACCCACTCCGTTGAAACAACGGTCGTGTGAACGGCCAGATTGAAATACTCGGACGAGATACACGTTCGTGTGAATGAACCTTGGAGGTATGTGCACACACAAACTCAGAAACGTCTGAAAATAGGGAGCTGTTTTCAAGGGAAAACAGCTCCTGATTTTCAGACGTTTTTTAAGCCACTTGCGTTTTTCGCTGCGCTTTTTACGGCAGTTTTTGGGGTGGTTTTTCTCTAGAGTCTATGAAAAACAGCTCCGAAAACGGCTGAAGAAGTGACATGCACTTCTTTTTCGTCGCCGTTTTGAAAAATGGCCACGAAAAAAACGGCCCGTCGGGACAGAGCGCCGTTTTTCCATTGGAATCAATGGGTAGATGTCTGTAGGCATTCTGCTTCCAATTTTCAGCCGTTTTTCGGGACGTTTACAGCCCGAAAAACGGCTGAAAACACTCCGTGTGAACATACCCTTAGGGGGAGAGAAGACATAAGGACATGTTCAGAATAGGAAACCACACATAAGCAGGAGATATAAACACCGTGAGCCAGGATATGTGACTGCATGTGAGGCTTGCTTACACAGACAACTTCGCTTCAGAGAGTACACTAGTAAGTGATAGATAATCCTGCATGTACATCATTATTAAAAACTAGATAACCCTTTTAAGATGCTCATATACATTAGATAAACATTGACCAACCACGCCGATTTTGTTGGACTGGTCAAGCATCTAGTGTGTATGGAGGTGTACCGACTCTAACCTGACAGCAAAGGTCAGGAGAAAGAAGGATTAGGCATATTAGATTTCAACAATTTTATCCAGTTCAGATTGAGTATATGCTATTACTGTGCTCTATTTTTTTTTTAGCAATGGTTTATTATATAATGCCTGGGGAACCTTTTACCTTTTGAGAGTTACAATTTGTTTAATAAAACTGATTAATTTGTGTCAATTATTTGATAACGGTTTATTGTCAATACTTTTCTGTTGTAGAATATTTGAAAAAAATTTAAATGACAATAAAATAAGTACAAAATAACGTTAACAGTTGAATGATTACAAAATTATTTATTGAACATAAATTGCAGGAACATACAACACACTTGAATAGAGGTGAACACATGTAGAATGCATTGTTTTTCAAAAATACTCAACAATGGGATTTTAGCCTGGAGCATGATGTTACAGCCATAATCTACTGAGATTGATCATCGCAGAAAGGTCATGAAACCTTATACTAGACAAACACAATGGGGCAGATTTATTAATAATGGCTTAATGATAGATAGATTAAAGCTAGAGGTGTTATGCTGAAGATGCACCAAATTTTCAATGACGTACACACTGTTTATTAGGTTTGACGCATGTTAGACTCATCTCCCTTTTTTACACCACCTATTGGAAGGTAGACTTTAGACCAGTATTTTGCCCCACAAAACTGGCACATGCAATGATAAGTTTGGTTTCATGACTCGACAAAACCATGGCCATATATTAAAGTATGCAACCCGACAATGCGAGCAAGTTGCAAATCAAGGTTCTTTCTGGCACACACATTAAGAAATTTGGCTCTCAAAATAAATGCGCCAAAAGCAAATGGACGCACAAAGCGACAGAACCAAGCCGCAAAGACAATAATACATCTGCCCCAATGTAGTCTCGGGTAAAATGCCAGACAACAAGGACATTTGTTTATTTTAGAAAAATTTTTAAAAATTGCAAAACAAAGTCTAAGGTTTTTACAAACATAAGCTTGCCTTATGCTGTTTTTAATGTGTTTACTGCTTGCTTTCCCAGGAGTGTAGCATTTTTTATGCCCTTCATAAACATTTTAGCTGTAGATTTTGTAGTTGCTTTCTACTTTAAATTAGATTTTCAATTTCTCTGAGCATGCGCAACTAAACATTCAGACGCATCAAAACTTAATAAATGACAAAATTGCAAACATTATTCCCTTTAGGTCCGTGTCACACACATCGTTATGCAGCGCTTTCACAGCATTTTTTTTTTTTTTTTGGTGGGGGAGCCCTAAAATGCTTCCTGTTAGTTCAAGTCTGCAGTAAAATCTAAAAATGTCTTGTTTAGTGGCGTTTTTGGGGTCTGTTATGTGTTTGTCAAAACGGGGAATTATCAGGGTATGGCGTTTTTCTCCATAGACTTCTCAAAAGAACTAAAAATATGCCTGTAGAAAATGGCACAAATTAAAAAATGCCACTAAAAATGCATGTAAAAAACGCCATAAAAACATGTCAAAAAGTTTTTTCTCATGCCTTTTAAAATAGCTAAAAAAACAGTGTGATGGAGGACCTAGAGGCATGCTCTCAATACACAACAACTGTCAACACCTTCAAAACATTTTTAGATTGATTCAGTATTGCCACTAAAATTGGTGTAGTTTGCCAACAATTTGATGTGGCCAAAATGCACTCCTGGTAAACTGATTAGGGCATGCCCAGACGTGGCAGATTTCTTCCGCCACTGTCCGCATCAATGCCGCACAGAATCTGCTTTGCCTAAAATGGCCATTAAATTGATGCGGACTAGCCGTTGCGTATTGAGGGGAAGAGGGCTTCCCTTCTCTCTATCAGTGCAGGATAGAGAGAAGGGACAGCCCTTTCCCTAGTAAAAGTAACAGAAATTCATACTTACCGGCTGTTGTCATGGTGACGCGTCCCTCTTTCGCCATCCAGCCCGACCTCCCTGGATGACGCAGCAGTCCATGTGACCGCTTTGGCCTGTGATTGGCTGCAGCCGTCACTTGGACTGAAACGTCATCCTGGGAGGCCGGACTGGAGGAAGAAGCAGGGAGTTTTCGGTAAGTAGGAACTTTTATTTTTTTTACAGGTTGATGTATCTTGTGATCGGAAGTCACTGTCCAGGGTGCTGAAACAGTTACTGCCGATCGTTTAACTCTTTCAGCACCCTGGACAGTGACAATTTACTGACGTCGCCTAGCAACGCTCCCGTAATTATGGGTGCACACACGTAGTCACCCGTAATTATGGGTGCACACACGTAGTCACCCGTAATTACTGGAGCCCCATTGACTTCCTCAGTCTGGCTGTAGACCTAGAAATACATAGGTCCAGCCAGAATGAAGAAATGTCATGTTAGTAAAACCAATACGCTCCGCAGCACACATAGCATCTACATAACATCTGTGGACTTGATTGCGGAATTTTGACTCTCCATTGAAGTCAATGGAGAAATTCCGCAATGAGTCCGCAACAAGTCCGCTACACATCCGCAACAACCATTGTATGCTGCGGACACCAAATTCCGCGCCGCAGCCTATGCTACGCAGCGGAATTGTCCGCAACTTGTAAACGAACACAACTAAAAAGCTGTGGAAGGCAATGGAGAAATGTGTACGCTGCGGACTGTCCGCAGCAGAATTCCAGAGCAATTCCGCTACGTGTGGTAATGCCCTTACAGAGCAGTGAAAACTCCTGCACAAAGCAGGAACAAGGAGGATATGGGAATACGTTTTCACCTGAACTCCAAACTCTGCTTTTCCTACTATAGGAGTGCAAACATAACCTATTGGTGCATTATTTCATGATGTTTATGTTGTTTTATGCCTCTAGTATCCTTCTCACTGGGCATTGCAAAGCTGTAAAAGGCAAAATGAATCAGAATTCATGTGAAAGTACTAAAGAGAATATTTCTGTTTAAAAATGGCCACATTGGATTGTATAGTGTAAATAAAATCAGTTTTTTCACAAATAAAAAAGAGAAATAAGAATCTTCTTTCTACAAAAAAGTGGGCACACTAATAAATGATGTTATTTGGGCACGGCCAGACGTGGCAGAGTTTTTCCGCTGCAAATGTTGGTGCAGATTTGGGGCATTTAAGCAACGAATCTGCACCAACATTTGCATATTTGACAGGTAAGTCAGACGTTGCAGAAAAGACAGCGGACTTGCCACAGATTTCAGTTTTTGGATTGCAAAGTCTGAAATCCGCAGTGAAATTCCACTTCTTCTCCGCAACAGACAGTGCATGCTGCGGAGGGAAAATTCCGCACAGCAGCCTATGGTCCGCAGCAGAGTTTTCCGCAATGTCTAAACAAACTTGCCTAAAAATATGTTGAGACAGCTGTAAAAAACGTCCGCTGGAGAATTCCACTGCGGACTGTCCACAACGGAATTCCACAGCAATTCCGCCACGTCTGGCCATGCCCTTAGAGAAATGAGAAAAAAGTGTGTGGTTATTTTTTCCAGAAATAGTGCAATTTTTGTCAATGGTCTGTGTCTGGTATTGCAGCTCACCTCTATTTACTTCAATGCGGTTGAGTTGCTATACCAGACATAAACAAGAGTTGTGCTGTTTCTGAAAAAAAAAAGCAGACCTTTTTCTCACCTTGAAAAAAAAATCTTTAAAGAGGATCTGTCATCAGATTTCACAGTACAAACTGCGTACATTATTAAACAGTTATCCTAGACTGTACTTACTTTAAAAATCTGTGTAAGAATGTATGTATGATGATTTTCAAAGTTTTCAAGCCTGACATTAAAATGAGCATTTTATGAGAATGAGTATATGCATGAGACCAAGTATATTAATAATGTAATCTCAATCACCTCCCACCTAGAGCTGACAATCTCCTATCAGTATCCCTCCTCATCTGCACTGTGTGGACATCTTAGATATACTCAGTACAAGCTGCAGTTTCCCTGGCTCTGCAGTAAAAGAAAGCAGCAGATGGACTTAAAAACTGTAATTCCACACTAAAAGTGCTGCTAGAAGACAGGCTCTTTCACTGAAGAGCCAGAGAGACCGTAGCTTGTACGGAGTATGTGTGTGTGTGAATTCAGCATGGTGCAGGGGAGGAGGGACACTAATAGGAGCTTGTCAGTTCTCAGCGGGAGGAGATTGAGATTACATCATGAATTTAATACTTGGTATCAAAAAATGCTAATTTTAATATCAGGCAGGAAAACGTTGAGAAAGGATCATACAGTCATTCTGGCATGGATTTTCAAAGTAAATACACCAGTCTCATCAGGTCTAAGAGATCTACATTATAATTTATGCAGTTAGTATTGTGATCTGGTGACAGATCCTCTTTAACATTTTTTCAGATACTGAGCTTTTAATATCCCCAATATCCATTATGTGAAACTATAAAAATGTATACCATATCAGTATGGTTATTGTTGTACCCACCAAAGCTTGTCCTATTTTCTTTTTTCAACTGCTCATTACTCTGCAGTATTGTTATGGCAGTAAGGGGGATATCATGGACTGTTTTACTTTCACAGCCCTATTGACAGAAATTATTATTGAATATACATTGTTTTCCATGCAAGATTATGATAAACAGGTGGCACAATTTCCTATGTAGTTTACCCTCAAAAGCTGCCCAATTGTAAATGATCTCATACACACACAACCGACGGGATTCTATGGTATACAAATGTCTTAATGATTTTATAACTCTAACAACCCTAAACAACGATGGACAGTACTATGTTTACAGTAGGTAACATATTTTCAGATTAGAATACAATTTATAAACCATTCTTACGCTTTTAAGTGTATTTAGGAATCAGTGAAAATGTAGCTCAGAAAAGAATGCATTTCTTACAATAAAACCAAAAAGGTGGCTCTTCTTCTTAATGTTATTATTTATTTTTTTTTAGCCTGATAATTTGTTTATACCCTTAAGATCACTACAATCCTCTAGTTTCCTAGTGATGTTTCCACTTCGTATGGTATATTTCTAAGCTACCTTGAAATTTCAAAAAGTAGAAATGTTTGATGTACCCGATGTTAGTCACATATATGTAGCCTAAATAAGTAACTTTAAACTAATAGAATTGATAAGCATTGGCTTTTATAGCAGACATCACTGTTTAATTTATGTACCTGAACAATAAAACCTAGAAAGAAATCAAAATGTTTCTCAGATACCCATAACCCTTTTTGGTTTTATACTATGCTTTATACATTCAGGTTTCACCAGGTGTATGTGTTGCTTATTTAACATGGTTGATGAATGAATACTCATAGCGGAATGGTCATGACAATCATTAATTTAACATGTACGATTTTATTTTTGCAATTTCTGCAAGCTTGTGCTATTTAAATATTGTCAAGGAAATTAATTCACACTTGATTGAAACTCCAGCAATTGTCATGTAGTCATTTAAACATATTTTCCAGCCTGCTCCAAATAATTAGAACATACAAATTTTTGGCAGAAATAAAATGATTCGATTTTACTATAATGATTAGCATATTTATATACTGTACATTTCACAGTATTCTTAGGATTTAGCTCAGTTACTGTGATGTTATCATTAGCTTTCATTTAACATAACAATTCTGAGTAAAACAGACCATACAGGGAACCTCTAATATCCTTAAAAACACTTAGCTAAGACTACAGCACTCATTATATTATTTTGGCTCATAAAAACGATATGAAAAATTTATGGATCTGATTCATTTATATGGGATGCAAACTTAGGCTAAAATGCATCAGGTTTCATCAGTTTGTCCCTGTTCAGATGAGAACTGTTTTTTACAGGATCTAAAAATACTACATATTTTTGGTCCTGTAAAACAACCGTAACCAAAAAAAAACCCATAGAAACGTTTCAAATCAGTTCGGATCAGTTGAGTGGAAGGAACTAGTACTGTGAACTCTACATTTTCAAAGTAACTCTTGTATATTCTCTCCTGTACAAAAAGAATGAATGAGTGTAATGCACAATGCATTTTGTTTTCACATTTATACATTATATTTATTACATAGATGCGGCTCACTTTGAGGTATGTTGTCAGCTAAATCTTAGACTATGGAAATCCGCAAAGCAGTTCATTTTTGGAATTAAAGTACATTTTTGGATTTGTCCTGGACACTTAGTTAGTATGTCTAGCTTCAGTGTCTCCCAAAAGGTTAAGAATTGCTTTACAAATTGAAGGGATTGTCACTACTTAGAAATCTTTGGCTTAAAACAAGGAGACTCTGAAGCTGTTTACTTACTATTTGTCATTACTGAAACGTGAAGGTATGTGCTCAAATCATTTTATATGCTGGTAGGGTTCTAAAATTGCATAAGATGGGTGGTTTAATGGCATAAATAAGTTATTTATTATATTTAGCCCTGTAACCACAACTTTCTTCTAGGACATATTGTACCTTTGTATTTGTTCTGTAGCAAATACTTGTAAATGTCACAGGTGACCACCATACAGTGAAAAGGTTACAATTCCTCCTTTATATTGACTTCATCTGAGTTGGGACCTTCGTAAGGAGCCACAATTTAAGCATAACACATTTAATTACTCATGGACTTGACCTTCTGAAGCTCCACTCTGCTGATAAAATAACCTATATACTGGGTGATAGTGAAAATGTAGACATAAAAATACTTATCCATCCTACAAAGTCTAAGAATGTATTTGATAACTGATTGTCCCTTCTTGACTTTGCCTTAACACAAATATCATTGTGAATTCAATACTAAAGTTACTATTCATTTACCATTAGGTATTAACAGTTGAATATTTTGTATAACAGGTTTGGTTGACTTACTGCAACTTTTGTAAGCCACAATAGAGGCAAGTTGCCATTCTGGAACGTAAGTCATGGAAGCAAGGCTTATACCATAGCACAATTTTCAAAGATACATCATACCCTAACTACACACTTTATTGTCCTGACCACCCCTCCAGAACACATCACAGATATTTTGTATTCCGGGACAGTGCTAGGAATCCAAGACTTTGTCGCTTATTTGACATAAGGTAGGGCAACAAAAGAAAAACATGTGTGAGATGTTTCAAAGTCATTTGTTGCTTCTGATCCACATTGTGGCCACCTTGGCTAAATAACATGGAAACTATTAGATATTCCTTGTTTATGTGTTTAAGTATTGGAGCTGTCGACATCTATGACTTTCTGTATAAAAAAAAACAAAATACAAGTCTCATCTGCATTTTCTTAGATGGATCATTCAAAAGAAGGCAATGCTGAAGCTTAAAGGGAATGTGTCACGTTAAAAATGCCGTTCAATCTGCAGGCAGCATGTTATAGATCCAGGAGTATGTGAGCAGGCTGATGGATATTTTGTAGCTAAAAATATATGGACCTGAGCCCCGCTGCAATGTTTAAAAATCGTAACTTGCAAATTCATCATGAATAAAAAAAAAATCCAGACCAACCCCTTTAAAAGAGCTGGAGACTACAATTTGGATTGGAAATGCAGCATAAGGAATAGTGTGAGAATTTTGTTGAACATGCCTAAGAAAATGTCACTTTTTGTGAATGTCAGTGTCAAATGTGATGTTGAGAGATGACTAAGATAACCCTATTATCATGGTGCACTATAAATTTTAGTCTATTTCAATCCGTATTTTTAGCATTTGACAGTGCAATTGTTCAGCTGATAAAATATCTTTAGGAATAACGTCTACCTCAAATCAGATGAGAACCACATCTATGCAATACCTCCTGCAGATATATCTGACCGTTTTTCTTTAACCCAACCCCACCCCCACACACACTTATTCATAAAAAAATTTCAGTAGTTAAGTAAACAACACATTTGTCATGCATAAAACGATAATAACATTCTTCTTTCACTAACCCCCTCTTCAAATTACATTTTGAACACATAACATATATTATAAATACTGACATACAAGATGTGACAGAATAAAATGATCATGATCAAAGCAAAGTAAAAGGCGTTCGGTCCTCTATGCTGTGAACAATGTACAGTATTATTTATGTACTCTCAACAGCAGAGGGGCCAAAGTGACAGTAATGTCTAAAAATGTAAACTCTGTGGACCTGCTCTCAATTGTCTTTACTTCTGTAAACCCCAGAACATTCAAAATGTCTCCCATTTTATGCATTAAAGAAAGGATCATGCGACACATTTCGGCAAAGAAAAAAATATATAATTTAACCGTAGAAAGCTTCAAGTCACAAATTCCAAAAACTAGCTAAGTATTTTCACATAAATTATACATTAAACATTTGAGGTATTTCAGAGAAAATTGTGAAAAGCTTGAGAGGTCTGTGCTGAATGTATTTTTTATAGGTGGTCTTTACATCTCAGAGGATTTCTTTGGCAGAGCTAAAAGCTGCTGGTTGTATGAGGTAATATAGAGCCTTTATTTTATAATGTCTTATGGTTATGTACCCATTCTGGTTGCTATTATAAATTTAGGTTGTTTTCTAGTATACTTGTTTGTTTACACTTGGTATGCCCAGTGCTGGGCATGAGGGGGTGGTGTATAACACCAAAGCTAGAAGTTATGCACCACCCCTTCAGGCCCTGTAATAAATAGGTATAACACAGTATAACGGTTTTTCCTGGAGTATTCCTATAATCCTAAATCTACTTGTATGTACACATTTTGTGCACTATAGTTACAAGGTTGTGTTTTCAAGGTTTCATGTCAGTGCACGCTATTGTTTCTGACCAACTTAAAAACAACAAACCAAGTCCCCAATGTTGTTGCTTCAAGGCTATGTACACCATTTAAAACAATTATTATTATTTTTTTAATCAAAATGTCAGTGGGTTTGGTGCAACATTGTAATTACTTTTTCTTAAAAATTATTTTTACCTTTTCAGATACAGCTGCTTTGAATCCTGTATACAGAGCAGCTGTCTCTAGCTGAAACCTGTATCCGTCTTGAGTGTCTCTAACTCGCAGGATCGAATTGTTATCGATCACATCTAAGTTCATAACTTAGATGTGATCAATAACAAGTGGCTCCTGCATGACGCAGAACCCGCCGTCACTGAACCCGTCAGTCCCGCTGACCTGACGTATTCAGGTCTCAGCGCATGACACATTTGCTCTGTATACAGAATACAAAGCAGCTGTATCTGAAAAGCTACAAATAATTTTTAAGAAAAAGTAATTACAAAGTGGCAACAAACACACTCATACACATTCTTATACTTAAAAAAAAAAAAAAAATCCTTTTCAAATGTATACATAGCCTTTCCTTAAGGAATAAACATTTACAAAACTGAAAATTGTTCTAAGTAGAGTAGTTTATATGTGGAAGTTCAATTGCAGACTTTGGGCCTTATATATAAATCTAGTCCACACATGAAGTGGAGGTGTTGCCCATAGCAACCAATTTAATGACTGTTTTTTTTACTGTTTTAAAAAATAAAATATTGAATCCAATTGGTTGCTATGGCATAGCCCATAGCAACATCTCCAGTTCTTGTCTGTACTAGTTTTTATACATGGGGCCTGTTAAATTTTGAGAAAATGTTGGGAAGTCATTTTTCAGAACATTTTTGTGTGCATATTTTATCAAAGGTCATTTGCATATACAATACACAGGTTTTGTTTTTTAGTTTGCAACTTTTTTTTAGTGGATAAATCAAAATGAAATTGTATATTCACATTTTACCGTTTACATATAAAAAATATGTACATAAAATAGTTGAATAACTTTGCAAATTGAGTGGACCTCATGCATTAAAACTGCTGTAGAAAAATGTCTGTTGCCTATTGCAATCAATTACATTCCAGCTTTAATTTTCACAATGCATCGTTTAAAATAAAAGAGGTGATTTGATTGGTTGCCATTGGTAACACTGACTTATTTTTCTGTGAAAAAATTATGAGCATGAAGCCCAGAGTATTACTTGTCTTGTACTGATCCTGAGTCACAGCTTATATTACAGTCTAGATCTGAATTCACAATTCTGTAGACTTCACATCGGAAATCAACTCGCATGTTTTTGCATTCTCAATTCTAGTTATTTGCATTCCAGGAAATGTTGACTGAGGCCAAATGTTTCCAATAGCAACCAGCATAATTGTAAATGCTGCAATGGAGGTCAAAACGCAGAACCAGAAATAACGGTGCATTCACACTAGCATCTTTTCAACCTTTTATGAACAAAAGTAATGATTTTGCATTAGGTCTCCAGTAAGCATTCCACTAAAAAATACAGGCAGAAGCATGTCTTTCCCAAATATGTATATCTATATACCGTATATATATATATATATATATATATATATATATAGATATAGATATATATATAGATATATATATATAAGGTAGAGGAGAACACAGCACTCAATGCAGACTGAACATCAGGCCATGTGCACGTTACCAGTAGAAGGATGAATCAACTCCTTTGAATGGAACACCAGAAACAGAAGACAAGTAACAGCACCAGGACTTCAGCGTTGGGGAGATGTTGGTTTATTCACCACCAGATGGAAGAATGAGCAACGTTTCGGTTCACACCTGAACCTTTCCACCTGGTGGTGAATAAGGGCATGGCCCCACGTGGCGGAATTCTTCCGCAACTGTCCGCATCAATGCCGCACAGAATCTGCGTTGCAGATTCTGTGGCAGATCTGCCCAAAATTGGCATTAAATTGATGCGGACTAGCCGCTGCGTATTGAGGTGAAGTATTTCCCTTCTCTCTATCAGTGCAGGATAGAGAGAAGGGACAGCACTTTCCCTAGTAAAAGTAAAAGAATTTCATACTTACCGGCCATTGTCTTGGTGACGCGTCCCTCTTTCGGCATCCAGCCAGACCTCCCTGGATGACGCGGCAGTCCATGTGACCGCTGCAGCCTGTGATTGGCTGCAGCCGTCACTTAGACTGAAACGTCATCCTAGGAGGCCGGACTGGAGGAAGAAGCAGGGAGTTCTCGGTAAGTATGAACTTCTATTTTTTTTACAGGTTGCTGTATATTGGGATCAGTAGTCACTGTCCAGGGTGCTGAAACAGTTACTGCCGATCGCTTAACTCTTTCAGCACCCTGGACAGTGACTATTTACTGACGTCGCCTAGCAACGCTCCCGTAATTACGGGTGCACACACATAGTCACCCGTAATTATGGGAGCACCATTGACTTCCTCAGTCTGGCTGTAGACCTAGAAATACACATAGGTCCAGCCAGAACGAAGAAATGTCAAGTTAAAAAACCAATACGCTCCGCAGCACACATAACATGTACATGACATCTGCGGACTTCATTGCGGAACTTAGAATCTCCATTGAAGTCAATGGAGAAATTCCGCAATGAGTCCGCAAACAGTCCGCCACACCTCCGCAACATCCATTGTATGCTGCGGACACCAAATTCCGCACCGCAGCCTATGCTCCGCAGCAGAATTTTCCGCATCGTCTAAACGAACACTACTAAAAAGCAGTGGAAGGCAATGGAGAAACGGGTCCGCTGCGGATTAACGCTGCGGAGTGTGGGCCTTGCCCTAAACCAACATCTCCCCAACGCTGAAGTCCTGGTGCTGTTACTTGTCTTCTGTTTCTAGATATATATATATATATAGTGCTCTATGTTTTTTTCATTGAAGTCAGCGGAGTACAGGTTACACAACTGATGCAGAAAAAAGGTTAATCTTCCACTGAATTACTTATGTAATAAACTGGATTTGTATTATTTTACATGATTTGAGTTGCATAATGTACTAATATTGTGTATGTATGTTGTGCACACTCTAATTATATTCTAGTGTACATGGAAATGCATAAGTCGTCCGATGTCTTTGGCACATAAGAACATACTGGTTCAAAAGTTGCTAGTGTGAACAAGTCCTTACTTTGTAAAACATGTTTTTATTCAGAATATATCTACAGTATGTAAACTGCAAAATCATGTCACAAGGAATAGATTTTATCATAAGGTTTAGATAGCTAACTTAGCCATATGCTTTGATCTTGGGTTTACTGCATAAATGCATCCCATAGATGTATGTAAATTTAAGGTTTGCAGTGCATTTTCCAACTCCCCTATTTATAAAATCATAAAAAACAATAGGAATATAAAAAAAAAAAAGTAAAGCTCATTTAAAACAAGTGTTACTGAAAACTGTTAGCCATAAGACATTTCATGAGGGATTATAGTATTAGGGGTATGTTCACACGCTAAAGTCAAAACAGCTGTAAAATACGGAGCTGTTTTCAATGGAAAACAGCCTCTGATTTTTTGCCATTTTTTAAGCATCAAGCATTTTTTGATGCGTTTATTACGGCTGTCTTTGGAGCTGTTTTTCTGTTGCAACGGCTCAAGAAGTAACATGCACTTCCTTTTACAAGGCAATTTTTTTATGGGCCGTTTTTAAAAACGGCTGCGTAAAAAAAGTCCCATCGGAACGGAACGCCATTTTTTCCCATTGAAATCAATGGGCAGATGTTTGGAGGGTTTCAGCAGTTTACGGCCCGAAAATGGGCTGAAAATAAGCTTCTTTTGAGGCTTCTTTCGATTCGTTTTTTGAGGCTTCTTTTGAGGTGTTTTTCATAGTGTTTAATGGAAAATCAGCTCCAAAAAAGTCCTCAAGAAGTGACATGCTACTTCTTTTTAAGGAGCGTCTTTTTACGCGCCGTTTTCTAAAACAGCGGCGTAAAAAGACACCCCGTATGAACTAAATTTCCATTTTCAATAGGCAGATATTTGTAGGTGTTCAGCTACCGTTTTTTCAGGCGTATTTCGAGGCGTTTACACCCAGAAATACGCCTGAAAACACAGCGTGGGAACATACCCTTAAGTGCACCAGAAAAGCATGTTCTGACTAAATCAAATTCTCATTATAAAGGGATTGTTTGTGATAAAAGAAAACACATGGTTGCTTCCTTCCAGAAACAGTGGCAATCTTGTCCATAGACTGTGTGAATAGGGATGAGCTGCAATACCAGAAAATACCTTTGGATAAGAGTGGCACTGTTTCTAGAAGAAAGAAACCATGTTGTTTTAATCTCATACAACCACTTTACCGTCTGAACTTTCCAAAACTCTACTAGAAAAATGGCAGAATCTGATTGATTGCTAGGGTGTGCGGTAGTAATTTTCTGTGCCAAAATATTGTGCTCTGTTCAGCAGCTTTTTACATTATATATCATCACTCTGTAATGTGATTGAAAAATGAGAAGACATTTAAAAAGGCAGGTAACCTTAAAGATCGATGAAATATGTGGACAACAGGTAATAAACACATGACACACATGTTTCAGAAAGTGCATTTCAGCACAGACCAGGCAAGTAGGAACAAAATCTTTGGTATCAGGTGTGATTTTTTTTTTTTTTCAATCACAAATTGAAAATTCAAGTGAGGTAGCCTTTTCTATGAGGTTCTCACTAGAAATGTCTTAAATGTCATCTTTCCCACCTAGAGCATATTAAGTAAAACGTCACTATATTGCCCAAGGCAGAAAACTTCATCTCTTTGGTTATCAGATCGAGCTCCATGTCAATATCTTCAGCTTCTTGAATCAATTCGAAGAATTAATATTTTGTTGTTTGGAAAGTATTCTTGGATATTTGTATAAATTTCGAATTCAAATTATCTCCATTAATCCATTACAGTATTAACATGTATCGTCCTTCATGTCATAGTTTGATAATGGAACTAATCCAATTAATATTATTTAAAAAAAAGAAAGAAAATTATAATATTCAAGTACCTTTTACTAAAGAAGGTCGTATTTGCTTCTTCATTTTCCAGTTCTGTTTTTTCGTATATATTGTATATACAAGTTTCATCGAGGTGCCTACTTGTTAATATACAATTCTGATACCATAAAATGGAGACGCTATATTGAAAACACATAATTGAGATGGTTCTTTATAAAGCTATATATATTTTAATACCCGCATCATTTCATAAAATCTGTCCTTGTTGTATTTAACCCACCTACCACCTCTGCATTGTAGTCAGGCTTAAACCTACAACACAAGTAGGGTATGAGTTCCAGAAGGATGACTTTACAATCGTATCTTCACTAGGACTAGTGAGTTTCGTAGAGCTAATCAGCCCTAAGGAGAATTAACAAGTTTTAAGTTTGCTTGTTTTCTTTTTGGTTTTTTTTGTTGTTTTTTTCTTACAATACATGACGTTATTGAAACCAGTTAGGAAACTGTACATCTCTTTGGTAAAGTACCATCCTCCACTGAAAGCTTTAAGGCAGTTGTTATTGGCACATACATACCATCATCTTACACTGAAATCCACCAGTTTATTTTTCTGATTTCAGGTGTTTCCTAGTGTCTTACCATTAATTGCTTTTCCTTTGAAAACTGAAACTATATTGGAGGCATATATAATTTGTAAATTTTGGCCTATATTTGGGAATTTTACTTGCTTTTTAGCATATGTATGGTTTTTTTCAAATGTCCATGATTAAATAAATGCTTGAGTTTTTGTTAAATGATCACTCCTTGAAAATGTGCTTGTACAAACCCCCAGCGTACAGAGGCCAAATGCAGTGGAGTGTGGGTTTTTTTCATCTTGAATTTTTCATCATTAATGTCTTTTTATTTAAACTTTTTTTTTTTAAACGTTGTCTCATTATTTCCTATTTGTTAGAACTGTTATACTGCAACACCCACAGTTTTCGACTTGGTCAGTGGATGTTTTCTGCATAAACTGGTGGAAAGAGAAAATGTAGACTCTGTTCATTGTGACATAAGAAAAGCAAGTGGACAAATGAAACCTGATAAAGTAGCACAACTATTGACTTTCGTGTTTGTAGTGTCTTGCGGTGCTTGCGTTTTCACTGCTTTTCAGCATATTTCATGATGTTTGCAACTGGGGTTTTCATTTCAGGAAAATGGCTCATGCCTTGGAAAAAGTGTTAGTGGATGTTGAAGGCATCCCAGGATTGACACCAGGTTCTTCTTGCCATCTGTTCATGCACCGCCGACGAGCATTCATGAAGAAATTGCTGACCGTGTTGAGCTCCAAGCCTAGCTGCTGGGAGATTGTTATTTGCATCTCCTTTGAGGGACGCTTATTTTCTTTAAAGATGGCAATAAGGGTACGCCGCTGAAGGTCTGTAAAAACCAAACGCTGCTTTTTAGGCTGAAGATTGCGGTCTTTCTGTTGTTCCTGTTCTTTGCGTTTACAAGCTGAAAAACACGAAATAAGAATAACACATAGATTACTAAAGTTAAACATTTCGGAATTATTTAATATATGCAAAAGAACAGAAAAAAAGAGCAATAGTACTGTTCTACATATACTATAGGAAATTAAATGTCTTTGTAGATTGTAGGCCCTCTTGGGCAAGACTCTGCCCTTCTGTACCGTTCATTCCTTAAGCTCATGTTTATTATACAGTATTTGTTGTTTTTATTGTCCCGTGTCATGTACTTAACCCCTTGCCGCTGCAGCCACTTTTGACCTTCCTGACAGAGCCTCATTTTTCAAATCTGACATGTCTCACTTTATGTGGTTAAAACTTTGTCGTGCTTTTACTTATCCAAGCGATTCTGAGACTGCTTTGTCATGACATATTGTACTTTATGTTAGTGGTAAAATTTGGTAGGTACATGCAGTGTGTATTTGTGAAAAAAACTTTAAAATTTAGATAAAATTTAGAAAAATTAGCATTTTTCTACATTTTTATGTATCTGCATGTAAGACAGTAAGGGTATGCCCAGACGTGGTGGAGTTCTGCATACACTGTCCGCATCAATGCCGCACAGAATCTGCATTGCAGCTCTGCCTAAAATGGGCATTAAATTGATGCGGACTAGCCGTTGCGTATTGAGGGGAAGAAGGCTTCCCTTCTCTCTATCAGTTCAGGATAGAGAGAAGGGACAGCCCTCTCCCTAGTAAAAGTAAAATGAAATCATACTTACCCGGCCATTGTCTTGTTGACGTGTCCCTCTTTCAGCATCCAGCCCGACCTCCCTGGATGACGCGGCAGTCCATGTGACCGCTGCAGCCTGTAATTGGCTGCAGCCGTCACTTGGACTGAAACGTCATCCCGGGAGGCCGGACTGGAGGAAGAAGCAGGGAGTTCTCGGTAAGTAGGAACTTTTATTTTTTTTTACAGGTTGATGTATATTGTGATCGGAAGTCGCTGTCCAGGGTGCTGAAACAGTTACTGCCGATCGATTAAAGAGGCTCTGTCACCAGATTTTGCAACCCCTATCTGCTATTGCAGCAGATAGGCGCTGTAATGTAGATTACAGTAACGTTTTTATTTTTAAAAAACGAGCATTTTTGGCCAAGTTATGGCCATTTTTGTATTTATGCAAATGAGGCTTGTAAAAGTACAACTGGGCGTGTTGAAAAGTAAAAGTACAACTGGGCGTGTATTATGTGCGTACATCGGGGCGTGTTTACTACTTTTACTAGCTGGGCTTTCTGACGAGAAGTATCATCCACTTCTCTTCAGAACGCCCAGCTTCTGGCAGTGCAGACACAGCCGTGTTCTCGAGAGATCACGCTGTGACGTCACTTCCCCAGGTCCTGCATCGTGTCAGACGAGCCGGCACCAGAGGCTACAGATAATTCTGCAGCAGCATCGGCGTTTGCAGGTAAATCGATGTAGCTACTTACCTGCAAACGCTGATGCTGCTGCAGAATCAACTGTAGCCTCTGGTGCCGATGTGGCCGACACGATGCAGGACCTGTGAGTGACGTCACAGATCTGCACTGCCAGAAGCTGGGCGTTCTGAAGAGAAGTGGATGATACTTCTCATCAGAACGCCCAGCTAGTAAAAGTAGTAAACACGCCCCGATGTACGCACATAATACACACCCACTTGGACTTTTACTTTTCAACACGCCCAGTTGTACTTTTGCAAGCCTCATTTGCATAAATACAAAAATGGCCATAACTTGGCCAAAAATGCTCGTTTTTTAAAAATAAAAACGTTACTGTAATCTACATTGCAGCGCCTATCTGCTGCAATAGCAGATAGGGGTTGCAAAATCTGGTGACAGAGCCTCTTTAACTCGGTCAGCACACTGGACAGTGACTATTTATTGACGTCGCCTAGCAATGCTCCCGTAATTACGGGTGCACACACGTAGTCACCCGTAATTACGGGAGCCCCATTGACTTCCTCAGTCTGGCTGTAGACCTAGAAATACATAGGTCCAGCGAGAATGAAGAAATGTCATGTTAGTTAAACCAATATGCTCCGCAGCACACACAACATCTGCGGACTTCATTGCAGAATTTTGACTCTCCATTGAAGTCAATGGAGAAATTCCGCAATGAGTCCGCAACCAGTCCGCTACACGTCCGCAACAGTCAGTGTATGCTGCGGACACCAAATTCCGCACCGCAGCCTATGCTCCGCAGCAGAATTGTCCGCAACGTGTAAATGAACCCTACTAAAAAGCTGTGGAAGGCAATGGAGAAATGTGTACGCTGCGGATTTCCAGAGCAATTCCGCCACGTCTGGTCATGCCCTAATACTACACAAAACAATTACTAATTTACATATCCCATATGTTCACAATTTATGTTGCCATATTTTTTTGAACGTCCTTATATTTTTCTAGGATGTATTTTTCTAAGCTTTTAACTTTAGTAGCAATGTTTTAGTAGCAATGTTTCACATTTTCAAGAACTTTTCCAAAACCAATTTTTTTTAGAGAAAAATCCAGTTTTAAAGCGACTTTTAGGGGTCTATATGTCCAAAACCCTCTACAAATCCTCCCATTTTAGAAACTGCACCACTCAAAGTTTTTAAAACAGCATTTTAAACGTTTCCTAATCCTTTAGGCGTTTAACAGGAGGGAAAACAAAATTAAGGTGAAATTTGAATTTATTTTATTTTTTTGCAGGTATTAAATTTAAATCCTTTTTTTCTGTAAGTGTATGTTCACACGCAGTGTTTTCAGCCATTTTTAGGGTCGTAAACGTCCCAAAAAATGGATGAAAAATCAGAAGCAGAATGCCTCCAAAATCTGCCCATTGATTTTCAATTGTTCTGTTTCTGACGGGGCGTTTTTTACACGCCCGTTTTTCAAAAAGAAGTGCATGTCACTTCTTCTGCCGTTTTTTGAGCCGTTTTTCATAGACTCTATAGAAAAACAGCTCCAAAAACGGCCGTTAAAAACGCAGCGAAAAACGCGACTTTGATTAAAAAACGTCTGAAAATCAGGAGCTGTTTTCCCTTGAAAACAGCTCTGTATTTTGAGACATTTTTTATTTTGTGTGTGCACATACCCTAACACAGCAGATGTTAGCAGAGAAACGCAACTCAATATTTATTACCCTGATTCTATCGTTGCCAGAAATTGAATTACAGAAGTTACTTGACTGAAACACATGCCTCAGAAATACAGGAGCATTGTGTGGATTTTTTGGCCTCCATTTTATTAGGATGTTTTTTAAGCACCACTATAGGTTTGCAGAGGCCTTGAGGTGCGAAAGCATAAGAAACACCCCCAAAAAGACCCTATTTTGGAAACTACACCCCCAAGGAATTTATCTAGGGGTGCAGTAAGCATTTTGACTCCACAGGTGTTTCAAAGATTTTATTAGAATTGGGCCGTGAAAATGAAAAATTAATTTTTTTCCAATAAAATGGAGTTTAGTTTAAAATTTTTCATTTTCACAAGGAATAAAGGAGAAAAAGCACCCCAACATTTGTAAAGCAATTTCTCCAGAGTAAGGCAATTCCCCATATTTGGCACACAGCTAGGCTCAGAAGATAAAGAGCGCCATTTGGCTTTTGGAATGCAAAATTTGCTGGATTGGTTTCAGGGCACCATGTCGCATTCGCAGAGCCACTGTGTTACCAGTATGGAAGCCCTGAGAAGGGACTCTATTTGAGAAACTTTACCCTTGAGAAATTAATTTAGGTGTACCGTGAGCATTTTTACCCCACAGTTTTTTGTCTGAAATTATTAGCATTGGGCAGGAAAAATTAAACATTTTATTTTTTTCAAAACAGATGTTCTCCCAAGTAAAGCAATACCCCATATGCGGTCATAAACTGCTGTTTGGACACACGAGAGGGCCCAGAAGGAAGGCCATTTGCCTTTTGGAATGCAGAGTTTGCTGGAATGCTTTGCAGATGCCATATTGCATTTGAAAAACCCCTGATGTACTAAAACAGAAGTAACCCCATTCTAGAAACTACACCCCTCAAGGGGGGCACAATGGAGGTTGCAGAGTGAAAATGAAAATTTTTCAATACATATGCCATTTCAGTGCCTAATATGATGTGACAAGGTTGTGCCACTGTGAAAAAACAGCTCTCTATTTATTATACAGTATTTTTGTGTTTTATAAATACCCTACATGTGGCCCAAATTTTGCGTGAATATGCGAAAGGGCTGAGGCGTGAAAGAGCACCATGCGGATTTGAGGCCTAATTTGGCGATTTACACAGCATTAGTTCAGAATTGCAGAGGCACTCATGTAAAATAATAAAAGAAACCCCGGAGAAGTAACCCCATTTTAAGAAATACACCCCTCAAGGCATTTATCAAGGGTTATTGTGAGCCTTTAGACTCCACATGTGTTTTCCAGAAATTAATGCGAAGCAGATGATGCAAAGTGAAAATTGAAATTTTTCCACTGATCTTCCGTTTCAGTGCGCATTATGTTATCCACAGCTTGTGCCACTGGAAACACAGACCCAATAAATTGTTAAGCAAGTTCTCCCAGGTATGGCAATGCCAAATATACGGACGTAAACTGCTGTTTGGGCACACTGTAAGGCCGGATTCACACGAGCAAAAGGCACTTAACAGCTCCGTGTGTCATCACCATATGATGCGCGGCTGCGTGCTTTTCGCGCAGCCGCCATCATTATGACACTACGTTTGTATGTTTGTAAACAGAAAAGCACGTGGTGCTTTTCTGTTTTCATTCATACTTTTCACTGCTGTTGTGCGAATCACGCGTGTCCCACGGAAGTGCTTCCGTGTGGTGCGCGTGATTTTCACGCACCCATTGACTTCAATGGGTGCGTGATGCGCGAAATACGCACAAAGAATGGACATGTCGTGAGTTTTACGCAGCGGACTCACGCTGCGTAAGAATCACGGACTGTCTGCATGGCCCCATGGACTAATATAGGTCCGTGCGAGGCGCGTGAAAATCACGCGCGTTGCACAGACGTATTTAACGTTCGTCTAAATAAGCCCTAAGGCTTAGAAGGGAGGCAGCACAATTTGACTTTCAGAGAGTGGATTTTTCATGATAGTAGTGTTGTTTGGAGTATTACTGGTAGTTCAGTTTATAATGTGGGGGCATATGTAAGCTGGGCTGAGTACATTAGGGCATAATAATGGGGTAAATAATAAAAATAATTATCCATAGGGGTGTGGTACGCTTTGAAGCAATGCACTATGCACAAGCCAGTTTTGCATGGATATATGGTATTCATTCTTATCCCGCTTTTGGTACAAACTGTACCTTTTTTGGAGGAATCCTTTGTAGTTTGGGAAACTTTTCTGTCAATGTGTTGCCCTGGTATGATATGGGCACCCTCACTTCCAGCAGATCTGCTTGGCCTCTCCCCTTCCTGGTTCCCAAACATTAGGGCCTTGGTAACCACTTCTTGAAACTGAAGGAATGTCCCCCTCTGGCCTGCACATAAGAATGAGTAGTTGAGGGCTGGTAGCAGCCCTGCTATAATGTATCAGTATCGATCTCGCTCATTTAACCCCTCAATAGCACCTGAGTGGTTTTTGGAGAGAGGGAGGGAGCTCCCTCTCTCACCCCACCAGCACCCTGCATAAGATGCATAAGATCGAAGGGTGTCGGTGGCTTCTATAGCAGTCGGGGGGGGGGGCCTAACAATGGCCCCCAGGTTTGCCACTAGTTATGCCTGTTTTACATGGACAGGCACATATAAAAGTATTGCAGTGTATTAAAAAAAAGGGATCGGACGATATCATAAAGTTAATTGAAAAAAAATAAGTGGTAAAAAATAGAAAAACCCACTTTTTCCCCTTACAAAATTATTATTCTTATTACTAAAAAAAAAAAAAGGTAAAAAGTTACAGATATTTGGTATTGCCGCGTCTGTAACGACGCAGACTATAAAGTCATTACATTATTTAACGCGCACGGTGAACGCCGTAAAAAAAATAATTAAAAAACTATGCAAAAATTGCTGTTTTCTGTGAATCCTGCCTTAAAAATATGTGATAAAATGTGGTCAAAAAGTCACATCTACTCCAAAATGGTACCAACAAAAACTACAAGTCGTCCCGCAAAAAAATGCCCTCATACAGCTGCATCGGCGTAAGAATAAAAAAGTTATGGCTATTGAAATATGGAGACAACAAACAAATAATTTAAAAAAAAAAAGTGATTTGACCGTGTAAAATATGTAAAACATAAAAAATCGATAGAAATTTGGTCTCATTGAACTCATAACAACCGGATGAATAAAGTTATTGTTTTATTTATACCACACTGTAAACGGTGTAAATTTAGGACGCAAAAAATTGTGGCGAAATTGCTGTTTTTTTTCTATTCCCCCTCGAAAAAAAGTTAATAAAAGTTAATCAATAAATTCTATGTACACCAAAATGATGCTATTAAAAAATACAACTTGTCCCGCAAAAATCAAGCCCTTATACAGCTATGTCGATGCAAAAATAAAAAAGTTAGAGCTCTTTGAATGAGACGATGGAAAAACGTATAAAAGAGCTGGGTCATTAAGGCCTAAAAAAGGCGGGTTATTAAAGGGTTAATAGAACTTCAATAGAAGAGGTACTAATAATACAAATAGATTGTAATTACAAGCTCCACCCAATCCAAAAGTTCCCATTTGTATAGAACTAACCCAATCAACCGTTATAATTATGCTTACACTACATTTGATGGGACCATATTATTAACTCTGCCAAATGTAAGTCCCAGACGTATGCAACTGTATGCCTATGCAGTTGCATATGTCTGCTTTTGACTCACATTGCAAAAACAATGCATACTGCATAGTATACATTTTTTTGTATAGTCATCTACACTTTATAATACGGTTGAGGCAAAGGTATGCTGCTTTATACTTGCCAAAGGCATGCCAATAGGATACTTGGCTAATGATTGTGTACCTGCCCATTAGGACATATGCACTTACAAATATATGAATGGACAACCTATTTAATTTACATATTTGTTAAATGGGTGGAAAATACAGAAAATAATGGTTTAGAGGTTACAAAAACAAGTACATAGTTACATAGTCGATTAGGTTGAAAAAAGACACAGGTCTATCAAATCCAACCTATAATCCTACCTTGTTAATCCAGAGGAAGGCAAAACCCCCATGACTGTGGGATAAACAGAGTGCGGTTCTGTAAGGGTATGTTCACACGACAGCGTCCGTAACGGCTGAAATTACGGGGATGTTTCCGCCTGAAAACATCCCCGTAATTTCAGCCGTACCGGCATGTGCAGGCGCTTGAACGCCGTGTCCATTACGGACGTAATTGGCGCTGCTATTCATTGGAGCCAATGAATAACGGCTCCAATTACGGCCAAAGAAGTGACAGGTGACTTCTTTGATGCGGGCGTCTATTTACGCGCCGTCATTTGACAGCGGCGCGTAAATATACGCCTCGTGTGAACAGACAAACGTCTGCCCATTGCTTTCAATGGGCAGATGTTTGTCAACGCTATTGAGGCGCTATTTTCGGACGTAATTGGGGCAAAAACGCCCGAATTGCGTCCGTAATTAGTGCGTGTGAACATACCCTTACCCTTAAAACATTAACTGCCTGTGACATTCCCAACTCCTTTAAGCTACCCTTTACCTTTCTTTCACCAAATGATGACACTGAGACTTAGTAATTACGGCTCGTAATTACAGGCCCATAAACTTCTATTGGCCACAGGTACCTCCCCATATGCTTACGGGAAGGTGCCCGGGCTGTTGAAAAATATAGAACATGTCCTATTTTAGGCCGTAATTACGGCACGGGCAGGCCCATAGAAGTTTATGGGGCTCCCGTAATTATGGGTGACTACGAGTGTGCACCCGTAATTACGGGAGCGTTGCTAGGCGACGTCAGTGGATAGTCACTGTCCAGGGTGCTGAAAGAGTTAAACGATCGGCAGTAACTCTTTCAGCACCCTGGACAGTGACTTCCGATCACAATATAGATCAACGTGTAAAAAAAATAGAAGTTAATACTTACCCAGAACTCCCTGCTTCTTCATCCAGTCCGTCCTCCCGGGGTGACATTTCAGCCCATGTGACCGCTGCAGCCAATTACAGGCCAATCACAGGCTGCAGCGGTCACATGGACTGCCGCGTCATCCAGGGAGGTCGAGCTGGATGTCGAAAGAGAGACGCGTCACCAAGACAACGGCCGGGCAAGTATGAATTTCTTTTACTTTTACCTCGGAAAGGGCAGCCCCTTCTCTTTATCCTGCACTGATAGAGAGAAGGGGCTGCCGATTAGTGCAGTGCAATTTTGCAGCGAAAACGTGCCCGTAAATACGGGTGGAATACTGGTGACACCGGACCCGTATTTATGGGCACGGGTCCGTAAATCCTGGTGCAATATGGGTCAAATACGTGTGACCATGGACCCATATTTACGCCAGTATTTACAGGAGGAAAAAAATACATTCGTGTGCATGAGGCCTTAGAGCTGGAATTAATTTTCCACAGCAGCCATTTTATTAACAGGAAACAGAATAACAACACAATAATAAATACCAGTATAAATACCAAATAAATAACCATAACTTAATAATCTTTTCACGCAAACCCCCCATACAAATATCATTCACATGAAAAACCATACACCCCCATATGGAAAATTGGGAAGGTCCTTGGAGCTAATAAGAAGGATCTGGCGCCATTCTGCCCATATCTGTATTTTTTACCCCCAGCCATCCTGCAACATGCTCAGGGGCACCGTGCAAACCGTAGATGGCTGAAGCATTTCCATTTTGCTCCCCGGGACCCCACCCAGCAGGAGTCCATATAAGCCAGATCCCCCACCATGTATATTCTGGGAGGGACCATGACCAGTATGAATCCCTCCCCCACCAATATTAACCGACTCCAAGGACCCCCCCAAAACCCACCATACGCCGCCAAGACGACTGAACAAACAACATGAACACCTAAAAACATAACCCACAACACAACAAAGAGGGAGGGAGGGAGGACACATGCTCCTCACTGTGTTTCCGGACAGACAACATCCTGTGTCAGAGAGTTCTAAAGTATCAATGCTCTTATAATAAAGAATATTAAAGTAGATGACCCCCTCATCACAGTTATAGGCCTAGGTATAAAAATATTTTTATACAGCTTTCTGTACTGTCCATTGATATATTTGCACATAGTAATTTGATTTTCCCTAAGCTCTGTTTTTAACCAAACTAAATAAACCCAAGTTTGATCATCTTTCTTGGTACTGTAATCCACTCATTCCCTTAATTGTCTTGGCCGCCATCCTATGCACCTACTCCAGTTTAGCTATGTTCTTCTTATACATAGGAGTCCAATATTGTACACAATAGTTAATGCATAGTCTGACCAGTGATTTGGATAAAGGCAAAACTATGTTCTTGTCATGAACATCTATGCATCTTTTGATGCATCCTATGATTTTAATTGCCTTCGCAGCAACTTCCTGGCACTGGTTGCTAAAATTTACTGTCCATCAATATCCCTAAATTCTTTTCAGTGGTAGTTTTAACCAGTGTTTTACTATTTAATGCAAAATTACATCAGTACCACATCGGTACAAAGTCAGTGGAAGATGGAAGGTCCCTAAAAATGATTTTAGGGACTTAGGAGAGAAGATGAAGTCCAGGACCTCCAAGGTAGTGTTTTCAGAAATACTACCAGTGCCATGAGTGTCACTAGAAAGACAGCGGGAGATTAGGGAGTTAAATAAGTGGCTTAGGAATTGTTGCAGGAAGGAAGGGTTTGGGTTCATGTAGAACTGGGCTGAGTTCTCTGTCGGCTACAGGCTCTACGGTAGGGATGGGCTGCATCTAAATGGGGAGGGTGCAGCTGTGCTGGGGAAAGAATAGTTCGACGGCTGGAGAATCTAGGGGGATTGAGGGTGGGGATACACAAGCGGGTTATATAGAGCACATAGGGAGTGGGATACATTAGAGGTTGATGGGGATTTAGTGGGGGCTGGGTTAAGAAAGCTGAGTAGGGAGGTGACTAGGAATAAGTATGGACATAAGAATGGACATGTGAGCGGCAGCAGACAGAAGGAGCTCCCGCCATCGCTACTACACAGCCTTACTCCTTGGGCGCACTGCCCATACGTTCCAGTCATATTCACCGCTGAATATCCTCTGCACCCGCCGGAGTTGTTGTAATGGTGGGCAGACAGGACAAACGGGCGAAAGAGCCGCCGAGAGCTACTGACCGGCACTTTCAAAATGGCACCGCCACCCCTTCTTCAGGCATTAGGACGGGGAAGTCGGCAGCAGCAGCAGGTGCTGTTGCTAAACTAGCAGTGTTTGCTAGAGCAGCACCCAACAGATTTGAGGGATTGCCTGTGGGGGGTGGGGGGGTGCTCAGTGAGACAATCGCCCACACCACCAGATGAGAATCCCTCAGTGAGTACCAGCACACAACCTATTCATCCCCAGACTAAGGAGGGCAGCCATATTGTGCCAGCAGATAAATCCACACTTAAAGATGTTTTACAAGCTGTGACACAATGCAACGTTTCTTTAGACTCAAAAAATGTAATCTCTTAGACAAGAACTGTAGTTTATACGCCATGACCTAAAGAAAGTTAATGAAAGAGTCGTGGAAGTGGAAGGTCGCGTGAGTGACGTGGAGGATAAATTACCCACATTACAGATGCACAGATACATGCAGGCATGACCAACAAATCACAGCCTGGTTTGCAAAAACGGATGATATGGAAAACCGTCGGCGGCGCAATAATGTGCGTATGCTGTGAATACCCGAAAAGACAGAGGGGTCCAATCCTACTAATAATTTTGAGGACTGGCTAAAAAACATATTTGGCTTGGATCTCCACTGTACACAGTGGAACGGGCCCACAGGGTCCCTACTAGACCCTTACCACAGGGTGCTCCACCCAGACCTGTATTAATTAAATTGCTTCACTACAAGGACAGGATCCTTAGGGCGGCAAGGAATTGGCCGGAAATTGCTGTTAATGGTCATCGTGTTGCTTTTTATCCTGATTTCTCATCTGGTATCCAAAAGCAGAGAGCGCAATTGGCTGGACCAGAACAAGAAGAGAGACGTTGACACTTCATACAATCTTGATGGGGAATTTTTCTTTTGATGGTCTCTGGGAAAGTAGCATGAGAACGTTGCTGTGTATAATACTGAGCACGAGGAGCACATGTATCCTTCATAAGGCAGGAAGATAATGGTTGTTAAATATGGCTCTGCCATACTTTCATGGAGTGGGAAAGACTGGTGTCCTATCCTGCATCGTGTGCTGGAGTGGGCACGAAGTCGAAAGTTTTACTGTTGTTTTATTGTTTTTTCTATTTCTCTAAAGTCCTGGGATGTTTATATAGTGCACTGGATCTTTTCAATGCTATGATATTTGATATGTGGTACTTTAGCGCCCTCTTGTGTTACTTTGGAAATTGCCAGGTGGTGCTATGTTGCTAGGGAATGTTATATACACCATATTTGTTAATGGCTGAAAAGTTTCATATAGTAAACTGGAATGTGCGTGGCCTGGGTGACCCGACTAAACGTTTCACAATGTTTGAATACCAGCGAGCACATGCCCCAGCAATTATTTGTCTCCAGGAGACTCATCTGGATAAGGATAAGATTGGTAATTTAAACAGAGCGTGGATGAGCCACACGTTTTACTCTGCTTTGACAAGTAATTCCAGGGGGGTTAGTATTATGGTTCATAAGTCTATCCCGTTTAATTGTATTACGTCAAAGTCAGATCAGGAAGGTAGATATGTTTGCATCCATTGTAAGATATACAACACTGAATATTTACTGATCTGTGTATGTACCGCCTCTGTATAACCATACGGTAATCAGGGAGGTGATGCTATGGGTCAATTCTATGATGTTAGTTCCTATTATTATGGTGGGGGATTTTAATACTGTGCTTCAAACATAGTGGGATAAATTGGGATCAGATCAGAGCCTGCCTCCTGATTGCCTGACTCATTTCGGTGAGCTAATGACGGAACTATCGCCATCCCTCCCAGCTTTCAAGAATCACAAAGAGGGACAACCGATGCGCCAATTATTTTTATTTTAAGCCATGACTCTAATCCCACCCAATCCCCACCCACACAAACCCGATTCAGCCCACACATTATCATGCTCCCATAGTGCCTCCCGCACAGTATAATATGAAATAGCCTCCCCCACACAGCAAATTCCTCCATAGTTGCCGCCATATAGTATAATGCCCCCATAGCTGCCACCATACAGTATAAAGCCAACACAGATGCCCCCATACAGTATAATGCCCACACAAATTCTCCCATGCAGTATAATGCCCAAATTCCCCCATAGAGCATAATGCCCCCATAGCTGCCCAATACAGTATAATGCCCCCTTAGCTGCCCCTAGTGCCAGTGCCCTTGCAGATAGTGACACAGTGCCCATGTATATAGTGCCTATGTACCTAGCACCATAGTGTCCCCTGTAGATAGTGCCCCTATCTAGTGCCACAATGTCCATGTAGATAGTGCCACACCCCCATGAAGATAGCGTCAGCCCCCCTGTAGATAGCGCCAAAGGGACTCCCTCTAGGAGCGGAAACCCCAGCTAGAGCATAGGCCTGTTATTCCGCTCCTAGGGGGAAGCTCTGATGTCACTGTCCATATATGGACAGTGACATCAGTGGCTACTCCTTTAGCGGAATCCCTGTTGCCGACTCTAGCCAGGGATTCTGCTCTAGGAGGATCCACTGACGTCAATGTCCATATATATATAGCGACCTCAGGGGTTTCCTTTAGGAGCGGAATCCCCGGCCAGATCATCAGCAACGGGAATTCCGCTCAAGGAGTAGTCACTAATTCTGAAGCAGGGAGCCATCAGCTCCCTGCTTCAGAATTAGTTCAGAGCGGAGGAGCAGAGGGAGCTCCTCCACTCACCGAGGACTCCCCAGGCACAGCGGTACTGTAAGCTCTGTGCAAGATGGTACTATCCATATATGGACTGTGACGTCAGTGGCTACTCCTTGAGCGGAATCCCCATTGCCGATTCTGGCCGGGGAGGAGCCACTGACGTCAATGTCCATATATGGACAGTAATCTCAGGGGTTTCCTCTAAGAGCGGAATCCCTGGCCAGATCATTGGCAATGGGGATTCTGCTCAAGGAGTAGCCACTAATTCTGAAGCAGGGAACCATCAGCTCCCTGCTTCAGAATTAGTTCAGAGCAGAGGGAGCCTCTCCGCTCGGCGAGGACTCCGCAGGCACAGCGCTACTATAAACGCTGTGCTCGGGGAACCCCTTGATGGTGATGTTCATATATGAACAGTGATGTCAGTGGCTACTCCTTGAGCAGAATCCACGTTGCCGACTCTGGCCGGGGATTCCGCTGCAAGACTAGCGCTGACATCACTGTCCACATATGGACAGTAACATCAAGGGCTTCCCCGAGCACAGCGCTTACAGTAGCGCTGTGCCTGCGGAGTCCTCGGCGAGTGGAGGAGCTCCCTGTGCTCTTCCGCTCTGAGCTAATTCTGAAGCAGGGAGCTGATGATTCCCTGCTTCAGAATTAGTTTGCAAGAGAGACGTGTCCCCGACCGCCCGGGACAGCGGGACACCGCCCGGAATCCGGGACTGTCATGCTGAATCCGAGATGGTTGGGAGGTATGACTATTGCTCATTGATTTGTGGCGGCATCGTCACCCGGGAAGTCGCCAATTTTCATGCCATTCTAGATCTCATGACACACTTTCATGTATTGACCTGGCCATGGGTACAGATTATGTACTACGATCTTTGATCTCTATTGATATAACCCTAGAGCCCTCTCTGATCACTCGGCGTTGGTGTTGACCCTCCATGCATCCTCAAGTATAGTGCCATCGCAAAGTTTTTGATCCTTTAACTCATTTTGGTTGCAGGTACATTTTGGACTGCTTACGGTCTTTCATGAGGCGTCAGAATCTAGGCATCTACCTCGAACTATGATGGAGGCTATTATTGTGGTTCTGCCTAAAGCTGGTAAGTATCCTTTGGTACCGGACTCTTATCACTGCTCACTACCGATATTAGGATATTGGCTAAAATCTTGGCCTTCCGGTTATCCACAGTTATATCCACTGTTATTCACTCGGACCAATCTGTATTTATGCCAGCCAGATCTATGGCTTTAAATATTCGTAGACTTTACCTAAACATGCAGGTCCCGAAAGACAATTCTGGTGATAGTCATCTGCTCTTTAGACGCCTCTAAGGCTATTGATAGTTTTGAATGGATATACCTCTGGGAAGTTCTGAGAGCGTTTGGTCTGGGGGATCAGTACATTTGATGGGTTAAACTGCTAGAATCAGAGTTAACGGTTGTTTGACGGAATCTATTGCGTTGAGTAGGGGCACACGGCAGGGTTGTCCTCTGTTTCCCATGCTCTTCGCACTAGCCATCAAACCCTTGGCGGCAGCTCTTCGAGCTCATGCAGGTGTTACTGGGTTTTGCTGGAGGGAGGGAGAGAAGAAAATAGCACTGTATGCGAATGATTCTTTCTTATTTTTCGCTACTTCTAAGGAATCTCTGGGGGTAGTTATGGAGGTCATTGCTACCTTCGGTGGCTACTTCGGTCTAGTTATCAACTGGTCTAAATCCACTTTACTGCCTCTGTATATTTTTAATGACGACTCAACTTATGTGCAGTCAGGTTTGCAGGTGGTATCTGAATTCAAATATTTGGGAGTAGTGGTGACGGCTTTCAGACTATGAGAAACTAAATCTATCTCCATTAATAGGCAGATTTAAGCGCACCAGAGATGCTTGGGCTAAGTTGCCTCTGTCTATAGTGGGCCGAGCAAATCTTATTAAAATGATCTGGACGCCACAACTACTATATTTGCTTCATAATGCCCCAGTGCTGATACCACTAAGATTTTTTCATCAAGTCAATGTTTTCAAGTCAGTGTTTTCGTGACCAAATATGGCGTGGCAGCTATGAACGCATTAAACTTGAAACTCTCCAAAGACAAAAAACAGAAGTGGGCTTGGCATTTCCTAACCCGTGGGTATATTTTCTAGCAGGTCAACTTCAGCACGTACGAGGGTGGGAAGGGGAAGATTTGAAACCACAGAGAATTATATATACAGTGAAGGAAATAAGTATTTGATCCCTTGCTGATTTTGTAAGTTTGCCCACTGTCAAAGACATGAACAGTCTAGCATTTTTAGGCTAGGTTAATTTTACCAGTGAGAGATAGATTATCTAAAAAAAAAAATAGAAAATCACATAGTCAAAATTATATATATTTATTTGCATTGTGCATAGAGAAATAAGTATTTGATCCCTTTGGCAAACAAGACGTAATACTTGGTGGCAAATCCCTTGTTGGCAAGCACAGCAGTCATGCCTTTTTTTGTAGTTGATGATGAGGTTTGCACACATGTTAGATGGAATTTTGGCCCACTCCTCTTTGCAGATCATCTGTAAATCATTAAGATTTCGAGGCTGTCACTTGGCAACTCGGATCTTCATCTCCTTCCATAAGTTTTCGATGGGATTAAGGTCTGGAGACTGGCTAGGCCACTCCATGACCTTAATGTGCTTCTTTTTGAGCCACTCCTTTGTTGCCTTGGCTGTATGTTTCGGGTCATTGTCGTGCTGGAAGACCCAGCCACGAGCCATTTTTAATGTCCTGGTGGAGGGAAGGAGGTTGTCACTCAGGATTTGACGGTACATGGCTCCATCCATTCTCCCATTGATGCGGTGAAGTAGTCCTGTGCCCTTAGCAGAGAAACACCCCCAAAACATAATGTTTCCACCTCCATGCTTGACAGTGGGGACGGTGTTCTTTGGGTCATAGGCAGCATTTCTCTTCCTCCAAACACGGCGAGTTGAGTTAATGCCAAAGAGCTCAATTTTAGTCTTATCTGACCACCGCACCTTCTCCCAATCACTCTCAGAATCATCCACATGTTCATTTGCAAACTTCAGACGGGCCTGTACATGTGCCTTCTTGAGCAGGGGGACCTTGCGGGCACTGCAGGATTTTAATCTATTACGGCGTAATGTGTTACCAATGGTTTTCTTGGTGACTGTGGTCCCAGCTGCCTTGAGATCATTAACAAGTTCCCCCCGTGTAGTTTTCGGCTGAGCTCTCACCTTCCTCAGGATCAAGGATACCCCACGAGGTGAGATTTTTCATGGAGCCCCAGATCGATGTCGATTGACAGTCATTTTGTATGTCTTCCATTTTCTTACTATTGCACCAACAGTTGTCTCCTTCTCACCCAGCGTCTTACTTATGGTTTTGTAGCCCATTCCAGCCTTGTACAGGTCTATGATCTTGTCCCTGACATCCTTAGAAAGCTCTTGCAATGCAAATAAATCTATATAATTTTGACTATGTGATTTTCTGTTTGTTTTTTTATATAATCTATCTCTCACTGGTAAAATTAACCTAGCCTAAAAATTCTAGACTGTTCATGACTTTGACAGTGGGCAAACTTAGAAAATCAGCAAGGGATCAAATACTTATTTCCTTCATTGTAGATTGAAGCGTAAAATATTGGAAATAACTAGTGGATTATGCCATGTATCATTGCACTTAAAAATTTTTGTATGCTTTTGTACTAGGGCTATGTTAATTTTAAGGGAATGTTTTGTATTATAAAACAAATTACAGAAAAAATTTACAGAATTAAAAAAAAAATCTAATAATAATGAAGGTATCGGTAGCTAATGTATGCTGGCGAATGCAAGAAGTCTTGCAAATAAAATGGAAGAGTTGGAGATTCTAATGACCGACATAGATTATGATGTATGATGTAACGGAAACCTGGCTGGACTAGAGAGATGACTGGATAACTAATGTGGAGAGCTACACCAAACTTAGAAGGGATAAAAAAGGTAGAGGGGTTTGTCTGTTTGTAAAATCCAGCCTAAGACCAGTGCTGAATGAAGATATTGGGGGAGACTGTGACAGTGTGGAGTCAGTATGGGTAAATATTCATGGAGCGGCCAATAACGGCAAATTACTAATTGGAGTTTGTAATAAGCCACTGAACATAGTGGAACAGACTGAGGATCAAATGTTGCAAAAAATACAAAAGGCAGCACACAATAATTGGGTCCTTATTATGGGGGATTTTAACTATCCTGACATTAATTGGGACATAGAGGATGTTGGATGTGCTAAAAGCTGTAAGTTTTTGTACACATCTTGAATATGGAACTCAGTTTTGGGCTCCACATTTAAAAAAATGATATAGGAGAACTGGAGAGTGTTCAAAAACGGGCAACTGGATTATTAAATTGGATGGGAGGTGTTGCTTACAATGAAAGGCTAGAGAAATTGGGCTTGTTATGCTTGGAAAAAAGACATCTTAGAGGTGATCTTATTAACATGTATAATTATATGTGTGGTCAATACAAAGAACTAGCACATAATCTGTTCTTTCCAAGGACTTTACAAAGAACCAGGGGTCATAACGTGTAGAAGAAAGACGTTTCAGACATCAACATAGGAAAGGGTTCTTTACAGTTAGAGTAGTCAAACTATTGAATGCCCTTCCCGAAGAGGTAGGGATGGCAGATACTATGTCAGCATTTAAAAAAAATCTAGATGATTATTTACTGACAAATGGTATTGAGGGTTATAATTAATCAAGCAATGCATTTATTGAGAAAGGTTGGACTTGATAGACCTGTGTCTTTTTTCACCTATTTAACTATGTAATTATCCACCTTGGTTGACGGTGCTCCCTATGTTTACTATGCTATTTACTAATTATTTTACAACCCCTTTGTGCAATTTGAAGTAGACCTGGAATCTGATAACATTGCGTTTATTTGTACCAGGCCTCTGCATAGTATATAGTCCTGCTGTTGATATACATGTCTACAGTTTTAGGAAGTAAGTGAATTCTTTAGAATGACCTGGATTAATTACTTATAAAATGTGGTCTGATTGTTTTCTGTCACAATTTTAGACAAACACAATCTAAACAGTTTGTCTAAAAGTTCATGTCTTTTATTGAGCACATTATTAAACATCCACAGTGCAGGGAGAAAGAGTAAGTGAACCCTTGAAGTTAATAAACTGTAGCTCCCCTTTAACAGAAATAACCTCAATTAAATGTTTCCTGTAGCTGCAAAGAAGATTTGCACAATGTTGAGAAGACATTTGGAGTATTTCTCCCTGCAAAAGTATTTCAGTTCACCAATATTTCTGGGAAGCCTTGCATACACAGCCCTATTCAGATTATGCCACAACATTGTGATAGGGTTAAGGTCAGGACTCCTCTGACTTGGCCATTCCAAAACACAAATAATATGTTTTTTCTACCATTCTTTAGTTGATTTACTTGTGTGCTTTGGGTCACTGTCTTGTTGCATCATGAAACATCTCTTCAACTTGAGGTCATGGACTGCTGCCCTTACATTCTCCTGTAAAATGTTGATACACCTTTAAATTCATTGTTCCCTCAAGGATTGCAAGGCGTCCAGGCCCTGAGGCGGCAAAGCAGCCCCAAACCATGATGCTCCCTCCACCATGCTTCACAGTTGGGATGAGGTTTTGGTGTTGGTGTGCAGTTTTCCTTTTTCTCCGAACATAGCATTGTGCATTTGTGCTAAGAAGTTCCACTTTGGTCTCATCTGTCCATAGAACATTTTCCCAGAAGTAGTGGAACATCCATGTGGTCTTAGGCAAACTTGGGATGGGTTGCAATGTTTTTTTTTGGACAGCAGTGGCTTCCTCGGACTTTCCTTCCATGAACACCATCATTGTTCAGAGTTTTTCTAATAGTTGACACATGAACAAAAGTTTTAGTAGAGTTTTTAGTAGGTCTCTTGCTGTTACCTTTTGGGTTCTTTCTCACAAACTTTCAGGATTGCCCGTTGTGCTCTTTGAGTGATGTCAACAAGATGCCCATTCCTAGGGAGAGTAGCAACAGTCCTGAATTTTCTCCATTTGTAAACATATTGTCTAACCATGAATTGATGTACACCCAGGTATTTAGCAATGCTTTTGTAGCTTTTTTTTTTTTTTTAGATTTGTGCTTCTCTATTACACGTCTTTTAAGATCTTCTGAAAGTACTTGGTTCGCACTAACCAATCTTTCTTTGGAACAATTATCATATTAGGAATCTCCTATTTTAAACGCACACAAGAGTACCCATATTTTTAAATTATGAATCAAACATTGCTAGTCGGAGTATAGGTGTATAATCTATTTTTATTGGTCTAACATTTTGAGGTTTAGGGAATGATAAAAATCTTACAATTTGAAAAACTATTTTCTTATCCCAGTGTAAAAGCCTAATTTCACCACAAAAAACACCCCCTTACCAGACTAGCTAAATCTTACCTCTATGTACATTACACCTCTTTTCTTTACTTATCTGTATTCCCTCCAATAGTTCAAGCAATTCCTTCCAATTTATCCTAATAATTGGAGCCATATATATATATATATATATATATATATATATATATATATATATATATATATATACACACTACCGTTCAAAAGTTTGGGGTCACCCGGACAATTTTGTGTTTTCCATGAAAACTCACACTTATATTTATCAAATGAGTTGCAAAATGACTAGAAAATATAGTCAAGACATTGACAAGGTTAGAAATAATGATTTTTATTTGAAATAATAATTTTCTCCTTCAAACTTTGCTTTCGTCAAAGAATGCTCCATTTGCAACAATTACAGCATTGCAGACCTTTGGCATTCTAGCTGTTAATTTGCTGAGGTAATCGGGAGAAATTTCACCCCATGCTTCCAGAAGGCCCTCCCACAAGTTGGATTGGCTTGATGGGCACTTCTTGCGTACCTTACGGTCAAACTGCTCCCACAACAGCTCAATGGGGTTGAGATCTGGGGACTGCGCTGGCCACTCCATTACAGATAGAATACCAGCTGCCCGCTTCTTCCCTAAATAGTTCTTGCATAATTTGGAGGTGTGCTTTGGGTCATTGTCCTGTTGTAGGATGAAATTGGCTCCAATGAAGCGCTGTCCACAGGGTATGGCATGGCGTTGCAAAATGGAGTGATAGCCTTCCTTATTCAAAATCCCTTTTACCTTGTACAAATCTCCCACTTTACCAGCACCAAAGCAACCCCAGACCATCACATTACCTCCACCATGCTTGACAGATGGCGTCAAGAACTCTTCCAGCATCTTTTCAGTTGTTCTGCGTCTCACAAATGTTCTTCTGTGTGATCCAAACACCCCAAACTTCGATTCGTCTGTCCATAACACTTTTTTACAATCTTCCTCTGTCCAATGTCTGTGTACTTTTGCCCATATTAATCTTTTCCTTTTATTAGCCAGTCTCAGATATGGCTTTTTCTTTGCCACTCTGCCCTGAAGGCCAGCATCCCGGAGTCGCCTCTTCACTGTAGACATTGACACTGGCGTTTCGCAGGTACTATTTAATGAAGCTGCCAGTTGAGGACCTGCGAGGCGTCTATTTCTCAAACTAGAGACTCCAATGTACTTGTCTTGTTGCTCAGTTGTGCCGAGGGGCCTCCCACTTCTCTTTCTACTCTGGTTAGAGCCTGTGTGTGCTGTCCTCTGAAGGGAGTAGTACACACCGTTGTAGGAAATCTTCAGTTTCTTGGCAATTTCTCGCATGGAATAGCCTTCATTTCTAAGAACAAGGATAGACTGTCGAGTTTCACATGAAAGCTCTCTTTTTCTAGCCATTTTGAGAGTTTAATCGAACCCACAAATGTAATGCTCCAGATTCTCAACTAGCTCAAAGGAAGGTCAGTTTTATAGCTCCTCTAAACAGCAAAACTGTTTACAGCGGTGCTAACATAATTGCACAAGGGTTTTCAAGTGTTTTCTAATCATCCATTAGCCTTCTAACACAGTTAGCAAACACAATGTACTGTTAGAACACTGGAGTGATGGTTGCTAGAAATGGGCCTCTATACACCTATGTAGATATTGCATTAAAAACCAGATGTTTGCAGCTAGAATAGTCGTTTAGCACATTAACAATGTATAGAGTGTATTTCTGATTAATTAAATGTTATCTTCATTGAAAAAAACTGTGCTTTTCTTTCAAAAATAAGGACATTTCTAAGTGACCCTAAACTTTTGAACGGTAGTATATATATATATATATATATATATATATACTGTATATATATATATATATATATACATACATATATATATATATATATATATATATATATATATATATATATATATATAAAACTCATTCATGGATGGAGTTCTGCTGCCCTGTCTCCTAGGCCCCAATATGAATTATGTGACCATGGCAGTGAGGTCTGTTAGAAGACTTGACTGAAAGTGGCAGTAATGTCATTTGGTTGACAGATGCCGAAAAGAGGCATTTCATTTGAGGCACAAATGGGACATAACAAGGAAATATCATGTTACATGGCATAGTCTATGTGTTACATGAGTCACATTTCGTTTTGTCAGTGAACTTTTATATCTTCATTTAGGTTCATACAGTCATCTCTTGATGTTTAAAATGTCAGAGCACATATGCTTCCTTTTAAGCTACTTTAATCATTTTGATTATAGTGATTTTTAGCATCCACCTCAGGAAAGCTGCAAATCCACTATTTCTTTTTGTGTTGTACTGAAGACTGTGTACTGCATCACAGATACCTGAAAAATGGGGCTTTATAGGGTGGTTCTCTCAAAAAAAAAGTTCACAGAATGCAGGTTAAAGTGTGTAATGTAGCCAGCAAACATGTAGAGCACACAAATAAACAGCCCTCTCATTCCTAGTCCTCAACATAGCTCCCCTCTCATAATGTGTCCCCAGCATGGCTACCCCTCTTATTCCTGGCCCCCAGCATGTCTTCCCTCTAATTCCTAGTCCCCAGCATGTCTCCCTCTCGCATTCCTAGTCCTCAATATGACTCCCCTCTTTTTCCTAGTTCCCAGCATGGCTCTTCTCTCCTTCCTAGTCCCGAGCATGACTCCCCTCTCCTTCCTAGTCGCCAGCATGGCTCCCTCTCGCATTCCTAGTCCCCAGCATATCCCGCTCATTCCTAGTCCCAAGCATGGCATCCCTCTAATTCTGGGCCCTCAGAAAGGCACCCCCCTAACCACAAGTCCCCAGCATGGCACACTTTAAATTTGTCCCCATCATGGTTTTTCTCTCATTACTGGTCCCCATTAGGGCACCACTCTTAGTCCTTGTCTCCAGCATGAAGAAAAAGAAAGCAAAAAACCATAAACGGCGCTGCTGGTAATAAGGGTAGAAGTAGTTCCAGTGTTTTGAAATACAAAAATAAATAATTTATTGTAAAAGACTATGCGTTTAAACACTGAACCAGCGTCTTCATCAGGCCAAGTTGTTTGACTAAATAATAAAGTCCAGTGATTAGTAAACATCAAATGTTCTGTCTTTTTATATGCAAGCAAATTTCAGTTTGAAAAAGGGTTGCTTGATGATCAGTCATTGTTTCTACATTTTGCTGATGCTGCACAACATAATTTTCCTTCCATCTGTCTTATTACTGCTGCATACAAAGAAAATCAATCACAGCTTCAAGCAGATATACGTATAGCAGAATCTGAAATGGGATGCTTGCTTGCGTACATTTGCTCAATATCCCACATCATATGAAGTAGGACTAAATTACAAATTAATTGATGCATACACCTTCATATTGTTTAGCTTAACACGGTGATATTGATAAATACTATGTACATGTTAATTTGTTAAATGAAAATATAGGTGGGTAGAAAAGCTGAAATCTAAGCAATATTGCTCATTGGCATATCCATATGAGACTCATGAGGCATATGCACTGCAATTAGTTTATAACCTGAGAACACTTAACAATACATCAGACAGGTTAGGTTAGATTAACACCTTATCAGGTATACCATGTAAAAATTACACAACATATATGCCATTGTGCCCCTTGAATAGCCAAAGAATGGCCAAAATTCAGCTCCAAAAAGGCGTTTTTTGAATTTCCCATTGAAATCAATAGTAAAATCAGGCTTTTCTGCTCCAAAACCAGCCTGAAAATAAGCTGTGTGAACATACCCTAAGGGTATGTGCACACGATGAGAGGCTTTTACGTCTGAAAAAACAGACTGTTTTCAGGAGAAAACAGCTGCCTCGTTTCAGCCGTAATTGCTCCTCCTCGCATTTCGAGAGGCTTCTCTGACAGCCATAAATTTTGAGCTGTGCTTCATTGAGTTCAATGAGGAACGGCTCAAATTACGTCTGAAAGAAGTGCCCTGCACTTCTTTTGACGAGGCTGTATTTTTATGACAGGTTGTCTGCACAGTACGTCGGCAAACCCATTCAAATGAATGGGCAGATGTTTGCCAACGTATTGTAGCCCTATTTTCAGACGTAAAACGAGGCATAATACGCCTCGTTTACGTCTGAAAATAGGTCGTGTGAACCCAGCCTTAGAGTCTTGAGTATGAAGTGCTACATCCTAATAATAGGGTAGTAATTATCTACAAGAAGTATAGACAAATAATACCACCCATGGAGATATCTATGGACCATTTAAAGACGACCTGATGGCTTTTTCTATCCCTTCTGTCAGCTTTACAAAGTCACTATTATATTCTCAAAGTCTCCTTCTCCTTTCTTGTTTTCTAAATGTTGGCAATATTCGTACTGCATTTGTCTGTAATATAACCTGCAATTTCCACCACATTTCAGTTAAGTGCAAGTGATTTGCTGAAAATACAATGACTTGCCAACTGTTTTCAAAGATTACCTGCTGTCCCTATAAGTGGGTAGTCTAACCACTACAGTCTATACATGAGTGAATACACAAAGTGGTGTTTTCCGTTTAATAACTAGTAACCAGCCCCTTATTCCTTTTGCTTTTTAAATATATTGATTACGTTTTTTTTCTCCCATGGCAGTGGGTCATTTGTCAAATTCAAATTTGTTATCATTACAGTTTCTGGTAAAGAAAAAAAAAAAGCTATACAGTTATTTTTCAGAAAACATACTGCATTTTGTTGTTTTCTTTGTTACTTTTTTGTTATTTTTGTTACTGAAATGAAAATACAGTACTCAGTGTTGTCTGATATACTTTTTTTTATTCTTTTTGCGCCATAAAAAATCTATCAATCATAAAAAAATCCTACAAGAATGATTATTTTCCACAAGAATCTAGACCACATGAAATTTCCTAAAGGAATGTATCAATAAAAAAGTTTCTGTCTGTTGATTATAATAATGTATGAGTACAGTTTACCTGCATTTTGGTTATTTCTCAGGAGATGTTCACATGTTCACCGTATCAGATTGATATCTCTGTAGCCTTTAAGCGCAGTGTGCTGTCCTATTGAACCAGAATAGTAATCATCTACAAATAGACCAAATAAACCTACACTATGAGTATATAAGTATGTCGATTACAGCCTGTATCAACTATGACCCACTCCTAATGGTAAGGGGCAGCCACTCTTCCCAAAGTCCAATCTGGGCCTGCCATAACATTTTTCTTTTAGATGTGTGAACTTGTAACGCCGGGTTCCCACAGGTCGGATTTGCCGCGTAAAAACTGTGCAGTGTATCCGACCTGGAACCCGCAGCACCTTCCGTCCGAAAAACCACACCACATTGTGGTGCGTTTTTTTGAATGAATTTTCCGCTGCGGAATGTAGCGCTGGGAGAATAAAAAACGCTCATACTTACCCTCTCTCTCTTCTCTGCGCGTAATCCAGCCTCCTACAATGATGTTGAATGCCATGTGACACTGCAGCCTGTGATTGGTTGCCTGCAGCAGTCACATGGGATAAAACGTCATCCCAGGAGGCCGGACTGCAGGAAGAAGGAGAGCGTTCTGGGTAAGTATGATATTTATTTTTTTCGGAAGGAGTAATTATAAAACTTAGCTTTTATTATGTCTAGCCGTTTATAATGACAGAAGGTCGTTTGAGTCTTAATGCAGATCTGACCACAATACATTATAAAGGGCTAGACAATTCATACATAGGGGATGGCAAGAGTGCTAGTGTGAGATCCTCTAAGAAGACTCTGACTACACCCTGAGCCAAACCAAACTATAGAATAAGGGAACCATTACCTGTTGCCTATTTGACACTTATATGTTATGTATGTCAATGTATGTTTACCAATAAATGTGTGTTGTTCCACATTTTAACAGCTTAATAAAAGCTAAGTTTTATAATTACGCCTTCCTTACTATTATAACATAACTGAAACTAGAAGGAATAACGGGAACCAGCCCGTTATTTAGAATCTGGGAATCTTACATTTATTTATTTTTGGAGTTGCGTTTTCGGTGCAATTTCCCCGCCATTCCCCCGCAAAAGTCGCAAAACACTTGTCTTTCTTTTGCGGGTTTTGCACCCTCATTGAATTCAATGGGGAGAAAAACTCAACAGAAAATCAACAAAAACGTTGCATAAATTGACATGCTTTGGCTTTAAATTCCGTACCGCAGGTCAATTTATTAACGTTTATGCTGCAGGTTTTTTTTCTGCAGAGTGGGCATGAGATTTTCTTAATCTCATCCACTTTGCTGCTACTGTAAATGCTGCAGAATTTCTGCACAGAATTTCGTTACGGAAATTCCACAGCATTTATGCTACGTGAGAACCCGGCCTATGGGTATGTTTACATGAGGCAGATTTTTTGCAGAAATTTCTGTGACTATCCCATTCATCTGAATGGGGCTTGCAGAAATCCATGCACATGCTGCAGAAACATCCCGATGCATGGAACTGATTTGCAGTTGCAGAAATTTGTGCATCTAATCTGCAGTTTGCAAAGTTACCTTTAGGCCTCGATCCCGCGTAGCGTAAATGCTGCGGAATTTCCGCAACGGAATGGAAATTCTGCAGCATTTACAGTAGCAGCAAAGTGGATGAGATTCAAAAAATCTCATGCCCGCGCTCCAGAAAAAACCTTAATATGACCTGCGGTGCGTAATTTAATGCTGGGTTTTTGTTGCTTTTCCTTTGCGGGTTTTCCTCATTGAATTCAAGGGGTATGCATAACCTGCAACAGAAAGCCCAGTCGATTACGCTGCAAAAATCGCAACTACGAAAAAAACCAAAAAAATTATGTTTACCGAGAACGCCCTCCTCCTTCCTGCAGTCTGACCTCCTGGGATGACGTTGCATCCCATGTGACTGCTTCAGCCAATCACAGGCTACGTCAGAGGCCGGCCTCCTGGGATGACGTTACATCCAATGTGACCACTGCTGCAGCCAATCACAGCGTCATCCAGGGATGCCGGACCAGACTGAGATGGAGGAACGCGTCGCCATAACAACGACCTACGTAAGTATGAGCGTTTTTACCGCTGCTTTTCGCAGCAGAAAATCTGTTCGAAAAAACGCACCACAGTGGGGTGCGATTTTCTAACGTAATGTACTGCGGGTTCCAGGTTGGATGCGCTGCGTGGTTTTTGTGCAGCGTATCCGTCCCGTGGGAACACGGCCTTCGGTTTCTCATTGTTGTTGTTTTTTTTCCCCCTACTTTGAAGAGTACAGATTGTACAGCTGATACAAAAAAAAATTGTCTGTCTAATTCACACATCTACAAAAGACACTACTGTGAAAGCGGCCTTAATTTTGTTTCTTTTTCCTTACAAGTACACAGACTCCATTTTGTCCGTCTCTCGAGTCTAGAGAATGATTTTCCATAGATAACAGAGAATTTGCCTGTAATGCATTTGTGGTATAGCTCGAAAGATCTATTCTATCGACAGGCTGGTGGACCCACTCAGCCATGTGTGTGAAGATAGATTTTCCTGTCCCACACAACTGGTCCGTTTACAAATGCTCCACTATTCTGGATACTCTATATAGCTACTGGTCTATGGCATGACTCATTAAGTGTAGACAAGCTTGAGATTTAATACTGTATTCTTTACTCATCCTTTTCTTGTCTTTTTTGCACTGTATGCAAGACATTACAGTCAACCTTCTTTGCAAATAATCAATAACACAGTTTTTAGACTGTAAACATTCAGCACATTTTCTAAACAGAATAACAAGTATTAGCAGGTACACCCATAAATGTTTATGTTAATATATAGACTTAAATTCCAGAGAGCTAGTTATAAGATTAACCCCTTCCCTCCACAGCCATTTTTCCGATTTTCACTTTTGTTTTTTCCTCCCCACCTTCCAAAAGCCATAACTTTTTTATTTTTCCGTTGATAAAGCCGGCTTGTTTTTTGTGGGACGAGTTGTAGATTTACGTGGTACCAATTATTGTGCTATATAATTCACTGGGAAACTGGAAAAAAAATTCTTTGTGGGATGGAACTGGAAAAAAATAGCAATTCCTCAATATTTTGGGAGTCCTGCAGTCCAGCCTCCTGGGATGTCGCTGCAGCCAATCACATGCTGTAGCAGTCACATGGGCAGGTAGGCCCGACCAGACTGCAATAGAGGGATGTGTCACGATAACAACGACCTACGTATGGCCTTAGGCCAAGCTCCCATGGGTCGGATACGCTGCGTAAAAATTGCGTAGCATATCCGACTTGAAACCCGCAGCACATTCCGTCCGTAAAACCGCACCACATTGTGCCGTTGCGGAAACCAGCGCTGAGAAAAAACAGAAACGTTTATACTTCTGTGTGTAGTCTGGCCTCCTAAGATGACGTTGCAGGCCATGTGAGCGCTGGAGCCTGTGATTGGCTGCAGCCGTCACATGGGGTGAAACATTATCCCAGGAGTCCAGAGTGCAAGAAGTAGCAGGGAGTTTTGGGTAAGTATGATTTTTTTGTTCCTGAGTTGAAAATTTTGCAGCGGAATTGCAACACTTGGCTTTCTGTTGCATCCCCATGGGGAAACTCGCAACAGAAAAGCAACTAAAACGCAGCAGAATTTGACATCCTGCGGATTTAAATTCCTCACCGCAGGTCAATTTATTAACATTTAGGGCATGGCCAGACGTGGCAGAGGTTTTCCGCTGCAAATGTTGGTGCAGATTTGGGGCAATTACGCAACGAATCTGCACCAGCATTTGCATATTTGACAGGTAATTCAGACGTTGCAGAAAAAACAGCGGACTTGCCACAGATTTCAGTTTTTGCATTGCAAAGGCTGAACTATGCAGTGAAATTCCGCTTCTTCTCCGCAACAGTCAGTGCATGCTGCGGAGGGAAAATTCCGCACCGCAGCCTATGGTCCGCAGCGGAGTTTTCCGCATCGTTGGAACTAACTTGCCAGAAAATGTATGGAAACAACTGTAAAAAACGGCCACTGGAGAATTCCACTGCGGAATGTCCACAGCGGAATTCCACAGCAATTTCACCACGTCTGGCCGTGCCCTTACGCTGCGTTTTTTCCACAGCATGAGGGCTTATTCAGACGAATGTGATATACGTCCGTGCAACGCGCGTGATTTTCACGTGCCTCGAACGGACCTATATGGGGTCGTGCAGACAGTCCATGATTTTTACAAAGCGGGTGTCCACAGCGTAAAACTCACGACATGCCCTATATTTCTGCGTTTTTCGCACATCACGCACCCATTGAAGTCAATGGGTGCGTGAAAATCACGCGCACCACACGGAAGCACTTCTGTGGGACGCACGTGATTCGCGCACCAGCAGTGAAAAGTATGAATGAAAACAGAAACATACAAACAGAGTGTCATAATGATGGCGGCTGCGCGAAAAGCACGCAGCCGCGCACCATATGATCATGACACATGGAGCTGTTAAATTCCTTTTGCGCACACAAAACGCCGCATCTTTTGTGTGCGCAAAACGCACACGCTCGTGTGAATTCGGCCTGAGCATGAGATTTTTTAAATATACCACAGCGTTTAAAGGTGTTTTCCACTTTCTGACAACTGATGACCTATCCATCGGATGGGTCATAAGTACATGATCTGTGGGGGTCCGACGCCCGAACCCCGCAAAGATCAGCTGGTCCGGTGCCTCTGTGCACTGGACGTACATGCCGGAAGCACTTCGCTCTGGCCACGGATTAGCAGCCGAGCTGCAGTACTGCATCAAGTGAATAGGAGCGGACTTGCAGTTCTGCATCACGGCTGCTATGCTACATTTGGAGCCAACTGCTTCCTCCGTACATATATCCGGTGGATAGGTCATCAGTTGTCAGAAAGTGGACAACCCCTTTCAGCTACATGAGAACTCGGCCTAAGGCTGAATTCACACAAAGCATTTTGCTGCATTTTTGTGCGTTTTTCGTGGCGTTTTTGTTGCAATTTTTAGTGTAGCCAGATGTTACAATAAAGTCTATAGTACAATATAAAAGGCACTACACACAACCATGTTTTGGTGTTTGGTGCTTTTGGGGCAATTTTGTGGTCAGTGACGTATTTTTCCAAACGCAGCATGCTTTGAGTATAGTGATCTTTCAGGCGTTTTTTCCATAGGCTTCTCTATAGGACTTCAAAAGCGCCAGAAAAAAACCATATATAAAATGACACCACATGAAAAACGCTGCTACAAACGCGTGTTACATTTTAATAACGCTGGTGTTTTTAGAAGCATTTTTTGATGCAGTTAAAATTGCCAGAATGTGAAGGAAGTCTTATGTTGGTTTTACAAATAGCCTTTTTGGCAAAAACAGTGTTTTTAGTGGCATTTTTATGGGCTTATTTTCCCTTTGTTATTTTGTTTGGGCCAAAAAACGCTGCGGCCAGACTTTATCTGAAAGTCTATAGTGAAATATGAAGCACACAACTAACAATGCTTTTTTTATTTGTAGCATTTTCAGGATTTTTGGTGCTTTTTTTAGGTCTGTGTTTTTGTTTTTTTGTCAAAACACAGCATGCTCTAGGCATGGCGTTTTTTCTGCAATATTTCTCATAGGCTTCTCTATTGAAAATTAAAAACACCAGAAAAAAACATGTTATAAATGTAATATATAGAAAAAACTTTGTAAAAAAAAAAACTCAATGAAAAACATTTGAAATTCGTTGTATTTTTTCCAAGAAAAAAAAAAGTGTGTGTGAAGGAGGACTAGGGCCGGGTTGCCACGTAGCGTAAACGTAATTGTGTGCGGAAATTCCGCAGCATTTACAGTAGCAGCAAAGTAGATGAGATTTAGAAAATCTCATGCCCACAATGCAAAAAAACACCACAGCGTAAACGTTAATAAATTGGTCAGCGGTGCGGAATTTAATTCCGCAGCATGACAATTTATGCTGCGTTTTTATTGATTTTCTGTTACAGGTTTTCCCCATTGAAAACAATGGGGATACAAAACCCGCAACAGAAAGCCAAGTGTTGCGACTTTCGCTGCGGAATCGCAGCAATTACGCCGCAAAAATTGCAACCCTGTAAAAAAAAACATGCTTACCCAGATGGCCTCCTGGGATGACGTTTCATCCCATGTCCCCGCTGCAGCCAATCACATGCTGCAGCCTCACATGGCCTACAACGTCATCGTAGGAAGCCAGACTACGCGCATAGAAGAGGAAGGGGGTAAGTAATGTTTTTTTTTTCTCAAAAACCGCACCACAATGTGGTGCTGCGGGTTCCAGGTCGGATACGCTGCGTAATAATTGCGCAGCCGTGGGAACCTAGCCTTAGGGCGGATTTACACAAACGTGATATACGTCCGTACAACGCATGTGATTTTCGCGCGCCTCGCACGGACCTATATTAGTCTGTGGGGCAGTGCAGACCGTCCGTGATTTTTACGCAGCGGATGTCCACTGTGTAAAACTCACGACATGTCCTATATTTCTGCGTTTCTCGCGCATCACGCACCCATTGAAGTCAATGGGTGCGTGAAAATCATGCGCACCACACGGAAGCACTTCCGTGGGACGCACATGATTCGTGCAAAAGCAGTCAAAAGTATGATTGAAAACAGAAAAGCACCACGTGCTTTTCTGTTTACAAACATGCAGAGTGCCACGCATCATATGGTGATGACACACGGAGCTGGTAAGTGCCTTTTGTGCGCGCAAAATGCACACGCTCGTGTAAATCCGCCCTTAGACTGCATTTTCCAACATGCCAATAATGAGAGAATCATAATTTGACATGGAGAGAAGTAGGCAATACAGGTAGGTTTAACTTCAGATTGTACATTCTAATCATTAATATAAGAAAGAAATGAAGATATAATCTCACATATTCTGGCAGCCTCTGTTCGTCTTCTCCCTTACCTTCTTCAAACCTGCAATGTTGAACAAATAAAAAATTAATACTTACCTAGAAATCCACCCTTCTGCAGTATATAGAGTATCAACACTGATGATTTTTTTTTCTGGTGTGTTAAAAAAAGAAAGAAAAATAACACCAAAAATAACATAGTTCACACAGGGTTTTTACATTTGTTTTTCATTTGTGCTTTTTTGTACAAGTGTTTGTCCAGGCTTTTTTAACGTTCTCTTATGAAGCCTATAGAACAAACGTCATACCTTCAGCATGCTGTGCTTTAATAAAAGTGCAAAAAACTACCGTAAAATGCTGTGTATATAAAATTTTTATATTTTGCTATAAACAACTAACATCTGGTAGTAGCGTTTTAGCCCCCCACCCCTATAAAAATTTCAAGACAATGCCATGAAAAATGCTGATATGCTCTGTATGTGAATTGAGCCATAAAAAACTGCACCAGGAAATGCAATACAGGACACACAGGAAGCTGCAGCTTTTGGTCCACACACAGAGCATACTGGGAAAAACAACCCAATTTTTAAAAATGCACATGAAATACCACAAGCAAAATAAAATAAAATAAAAATAAATAAAAGCACCACATTTTACCCTCTATATTATAGCCACCATGGCTAAACTACTCCGGTTCTACTAAACCAGACATAAATGCCCTCTGGTTCAGTATTTTTCTGAGTGGGTCTTGAATTGCGTCCATAATATGGATGCCAAAATGCGTCTGATTACATCTGAAAATTGCCTAATATGCATATTTTTTAGTACGTAATACAGAGCCAGTGTTACTCTAGAGGGCTATTCACATTGATATAGGAAATACATGCATCAATACTACATAATCTAAAGGCTCAAGCACTGTACATGTACAAAATAGATAATCAGCAGTGTGGGAGAGCCCTGATACTACAGTTCTATGGGAAGCACAGACGTTTCTGAAGTCAGCCCTATAATTGAGCATTGCATGATGTAATAATTGAGCATGGCATGACAGCAATAATTAAAGGGAAACAAAACTTTCAAAATATTTCTGACACGTTATAGTGACATGTCAGAAGTGCTGATCGGTGAGGGTCCGAGCACAGAGACCCCCACGCAGGGGCGTTGCTAAGGTCTTAAAAGGGCACTAGCCCCGAGACATATATTTACCCCCCCCCCCAAAAAAAAATACATACATTTTTACATACATATCAAAGATATCATATCTATAAGACTAAGGCTCCTATAGTGACACCGCTGGATAGAATTGGATGCATTGTCTTAGCATACAGTATCATACATGATAGACTTAGATCTTAGATACAGGGCCCCAGCAGACAGTATCACACATGATAGGCTTAGGGCTTATTCAGACGAGCGTGAATCTCGTCTGTGTGCTGTGCGTTGAAACAACGCACAGCACACAAACCCATTGATTTCACACGCCGCACGCAGGGCACACTGATGCAAAACGCAACGCACACGACCAGATTTACACACGTAAATCTGTCACGCTCGTGTGAATGTAGCCTTAGATACAGGGCCCCAGCAGTAAGTATCCTTGTACTAAACCTCAGGGGCAAATTTGGCATTTCTGGGGCCACAAGCAAAGTTATGTCTCGGGGCTCTAATCAAAGACACCTATAGAGAGCTCCCCACACAATGCCTCCTGTATATAGTGTCATGACCCAGAGACGTAGCTAGGTTCTCTTGCACCCGGACCCCCCCCCCAACTTCTTTCCCGACATTTTTTTCGACCGCGCCATGTTTGCTTTCTGTACCAATCAATGAGGTGTAATTTCTTTAACTTTTTTTTAAATGTAACTTGAGCATAAAACCACATCTACATTTACAAGTAATAGGCTGGCTTCACACGAGCATGTTACGTCCGTAATGGACGGAACGTATTTCGGCCGCAAGTCCCGGACCGAACACACTGCAGGGAGCCGGGCTCCTAGCATCATAGTTATGTACGAAGCTAGGAGTCCCTGCCTCGCTGCAGGACAACTGTCCCGTACTGTAATCATGTTTTCAGTACGGGACAGTAGTTCCACGGAGAGGCAGGGACTCCTAGCGTCGTACCATAACAATAAATTAAAACAAAATATAATAAAGAGGTCACACACAGCCCCCTGTAGATAGCGCCACACAGCCTCCCTTGTAGATGGTACCACAAAGCCCCCCTGTAGAAAGAAATAAAAAATAAATACTTTGTATAGCCTCATTCCCTGCTCCGAGACCATTGCGTAGGCCGGCGTGATACAGTGACGTCATCACGCCGGCGTGCGCTGGTACTCCGCCATAGTATTCAATTGTATCTTCGTCCTGAAGACGCAAATACAATTAAATGTAATGTGATGAGCGGCGTGGGCCCCGTAGCAGCAGGGGGCTCTGAGAGGATGGAACGGCCGCATAGCAGCCGTATCAAAATGGCAAATCGCAGCTCATGGGCACCCTGCAGCCGTCTAGGATACAGGGCGCCTATCAGCAGCAATATGCTGTTTTGACACGGCTACTCTGCGGCGCCCCCCCATCCCTATATCGTAGTTGCGCCTCCCCCCTAGCTACGCCCCTGGATAGATAGATAGATAGATAGATAGATAGATAGATAGATAGATAGATAGATAGATAGATAGATAGATAGATAGATAGATAGATAGATAGATAGATAGATAGATAGATATGAGATAAATATGAGATAGATAGATAGATAGATAGATAGATAGATAGATATTGCACTATCTACAGTGGGGCTGTATGGCGCTATCTACAGAGGGGATGTATGGCGCTATGTACAGGGGGCTGTATGGCGCTATCTACAGGGGAGGCAGTGTGGTACAATCTACAGAGGAGAGGTGGGGCGTGCAATCTACAGGGGGGCTGTATGTCGCTATCTACAGGGGGAGGTGGGGGGCTCTATCTACAAGGGGGGCCGCATGGCAGTGTCTACAAGGGGGGCACTATCTGGTATATGATGCCACACACAACCCTCCTGTATATAGTGCCACACACCTCCCTGTAGATTTTGCCACATACTCCCCCTGTATATAGTGCCACAAACTCCCCCTGTATATAGTGCCACATACTCCCCCTGCATATAGTGCCACATACTTCCACTGCAGATTGTGTCACATACACATGTCACATCCCCCTGTAGAAAGCCCCCACCCCCTTCCTGTCCCTGTAGATAGAGCCATTGTGGATCCCTCTATGAGCGGAATCCCCGGCCAGGCGTTTGCAATGCTCTGGCCGGTGATTTCGTTGCAGGAGGTGCCCCTGACGTTATATGGGCAGTGAAGTCATTGGCTACTCCTGGAGTTCCGGAATCCCCGGCCAAAGCGTTGCTGACGCCCTTCCGACGGGAATTCTGCTCCTAGAAAGAGCCCTGCTTTTACTGTACATATAAAGGCAGTGATGTCAGTGGCACCTCCTGCAGCAGAATCCCCGGCCAGGGCATCGGCAACGCTTTGGACGGGGATTTCGCTCTCATGCTGTGGGCCACGTAGCAGCCACTATGGCTGCTACAGCAGTAGTTGCGCCACTGCATGGGATGAAATGTCATCACAGGAGGCCGCGGTGCAGGGAGGAACACAGACTTCTGGGTAAGTATGAGGGTTTTTTTGTTTTCTGAGTTGGGTTTTTTGCAGCGGGATCGCTGCGAACCCGCCGCAAAAATGCAACAATTGTTATTTGTTGAGGGTTTTACCTCTCTATTGAATTCAATGGGGAAAACCCGCAACAAATAAGCAGCATTTACGCAAATACAATTGACATGCTGCGGAATAAAATTCTGCGCCGCAGGTCAATTTCTGAGCGTTTTTTCCGCTCAGTATTTACACAGCGTGTGGATGAGATTTGTTTTATCTCATCCACTTTGTTACTACTATATTTGCTGCGGATTTTCCGCAATTAATTCCGTTGCCGAAAACCCGCAGTATTTACGCAACGTCTGAACTGACCCATACTGTAGCTGTAATGAGCCGTGCACCTGTGTCTCATCACATTACCATGGACAGAAATGTATCCAGTGAAAGTGAACAATGAAAGTTCCTACTGATTTACACTACCGTTCAAAAGTTTGGGGTCACCCAGACAATTTTGTGTTTTCCATGAAAACTCACACTTATATTTATCAAATGAGTTGCAAAATGACTAGAAAATATAGTCAAGACATTGACAAGGTTAGAAATAATGATTTTTATTTGAAATAATAATTTTCTCTTTCAAACTTTGCTTTCGTCAAAGAATGCTCCATTTGCAGCAATTACAGCATTGCAGACCTTTGTCATTCTAGCTGTTAATTTGCTGAGGTAAATCGGGAGAAATTTTACCCCATGCTTCCAGAAGCCCCTCCCACAAGTTGGATTGGCTTGATGGGCACTTCTTGCATACCATACGGTCAAGCTGCTCCCACAACAGCTCTATGGGGTTGAGATCTGGTGACTGCGCTGGCCACTCCATTACAGATAGAATACCAGCTGTTTGCTTCTTCCCTAAATAGTTCTTGCATAATTTGGAGGTGTGCTTTGGGTCATTGTCCTGTTGTAGGATGAAATTGGCTCCAATCAAGCGCTGTCCACAGTGTATGGCATGGCGTTGCAAAATGGAGTGATAGCCTTCCTTATTCAAAATCCCTTTTACCTTGTACAAATCTCCCACTTTACCAGCACCAAAGCAACCCCAGACCATCACATTACCTCAACCATGCTTGACAGATGGCGTCAGGCACTCTTCCAGCATCTTTTCAGTTGTTCTGCGTCTCACAAATGTTCTTCTGTGTTATCCAAACACCTCAAACTTCGATTCGTCTGTCCATAACACTTATTTCCAATCTTCCTCTGTCCAATGTCTGTGTGCTTTTGCCCATATTAATCTTTTCCTTTTATTAGCCAGTCTCAGATATGACTTTTTCTTTGCCACTCTGCCCTGAAGGCCAGCATCCCGGATTCGCCTCTTCACTGTAGACGTTGACACTGGCGTTTTGCGGGTACTATTTAATGAAGCTGCCAGTTGAGGACCTGTGAGGCGTCTATTTCTCAAACTAGAGACTCTAATGTACTTGTCTTGTTGCTCAGTTGTGCAGCGGGGCCTCCCACTTCTCTTTCTACTCTGGTTAGAGCCTGTGTGTGCTGTCCTCTGAAGGGAGTAGTTACTTTAGAAAAAACATAAATGTACAGACAATATATATAAAAAGTAGCAAGTGTACTGATTTTTTGATGCTCATTCATAGCCTGTATCCAGTATCGTGAGGTGATACGACACTAACAGCCGTTCATGCGTGTATATAATGAATAAAGAGTGTTCATCAATTTTTTTGTCTAGAGATCCTTTCCAGTTAGTGACCAACAGGTACAAGAGTATGGGGCTCAATGCCCCCCAGTGTATGGTACTATTATAATCAGGGACACAGTGTATGGCGCTATTATAAATAGAGGTGCAGTGTATGGTACTATTATAATCAGGGACACAGTGTATGGTGCTATTATAATTAGAGGTGCAGTGTATGGTACTATTATAATCAGAGACACAGTGTATGGCGCTATTATAGTTAGAGGTGCAGTGTATGGTGCTTTATTATATTTAGAGGTGTTGAGAATTTTAACTCAGTTTATAGGCGCAGAAATGTTTTAAAAGTGGGAAGTGAAGACATCTGTGCTGAAAACTGCAGACATGGATCGTGGCCGGATGAAATCCATTATAGAGGTCTGGAACGGAGGGAGAAGAAAATAACTAGAATCTGAGACGTCAAGGGTGAGACACCTAATGTAAATGTAAATGTGAAACAGCATCTTCCAGCATATCCTTACTATTGTTCGGGCCATGCTGGGAGCTGTATTTTTATGCCGTACAAACCTATATGGCAGGGGTTGCACTAAATTGATCTGCATTTGTTCTGGTGTTGTATATATATACTGAGCTTTGTTATGGTGCTGTATTTATGTACTGAGCTTGGTTCTGGTGCTGTATTTATGTACTGAGCTTGGTTCTGGTGCTGTATTTATGTACTGAGCTTGGATCTGGGGCTGTATTTATGTACTGATCTTTCTTCTGGTATTGTATATATGTACTGAGCTTGGTTATGGGGATGTATATATGTATGAGCTTGGTTCTAGTGCTGTATTTATGTACTGAGCTTAGTTGTGGTACTGTATATATGCAATGAGCTTGGTTTGGGTGTTGTATTTATGTACTGAGCTTTTTTTGGTGTTGTATATATGAACTGAGCTTGGTTCTAGTGTTGTATTTATGTACTGAGCTTTGTTCTGGTGCTGTATATATATATATATATATTGTGACAACCTGGGGACCACTTAGCTCATGGGATCGCCATCTCCCGGGTGAGATGGTTGGCACACATAGAAAGTTCACTCCGAAAAGGTTTAAACCAGCCGCAGCTAGCTTTATTGTCTTCACAACAGCAGTCAGTGGTACAACAATAAACATACAAAATAACCCTAGGCCGTCCAGCCTCTAACTAACACAGTCAGTGTGCCTCACTACGTGACACTGAGCCTTGTGTCCAGCACCTCAAAACCTACAGTTTTACCTCACACGGTGGTGACTCTCACAGGCTAGCATGCCTGTCTTCCCCAGACTGAGAGCCCTGTGTGGACTGCACACACCTGATATAAAGAGCCGTCTCAGGTAGAGCCTAACTAGGCTCATGAGACAGCCCAAGCACCAGCAGAGAAAAGCCTCTCTGCTGTACATGCTCCCTGGTTGCTTAAAACCTGAGTTTCTGCACCGTCCAGTAGCTGCACTGCTACAATATATATTGAGCTTAGTTCTGGAGCCATATTGTCACGATGCAGGGTGTGAACCCACTGGGTCGTACCACGTAGCGGGTTAGCAGCTGGCCAACTAGGTACAAAACAATGTCTATAGTCCAGAACGGGTACCTGAGGCAATGTAGACAGTAGCAGAGACACAACTTGACTTTCACTGTAGAGGACTAGTAGATGCAGCGGAATACACGACTTGACTCTCACGGTAGCTGGCACAGTAGATGCAGCGAAAGACACAACTTCACTCTCTCTGTATACACGATAGCACGGGATACAGGGTACAGGCAGCAGGAACGGGTAACACTGGGAACTGGAAAACACCGGGAGACCACTTGCAAGACAAACTTAAGGTAGACAACAACGCTCAGGCAAGGATCAAGTGGGCAGAGCCCTTTTTAAAGTCCAGCAGCACTCTGGGCTAATTATTGGGTGATGGCAGCTGGACGCGCACTGTCCTTTTAAGGCCGTGCACGCGCGGGCGCGCACGCCCTGCGGCAAAAACGGTCCCAGGACCCGGAAGTGAGTGCCGGCGTCTCCCTGGAGGGAGATGTCGCCGAGAAGACAGATGTCCATGGCCGGGGCCATCAGAGGGTAAGTCTGAGCGACGGCCCTCGGCCATAGACGTTACAGTATCCCCCCTCTTATGCCCCCTCTTCTCTGGACCAGAGCAGGAGAGAAATCTCTTCACGAGGACAGTGCATCGATGTACTCCTCTGGCTCCGAAGACCTCTCCTCTGGACCAAATGCCCTCCAATCCACCAAATAAAACGTCCTTCCTCCCAATTTCTTGGTAGCCAGGATCTCCCTCACTTCGAAAGTCCCAGACGAACCGCCAGGAGCCACTGCGGAACTAGGAGTGCTGAACTAGCGGTTCAGGACCACGGGCTTCAGCAAAGACACATGGAATGAATTAGGGATTTTGAGGGTAGTGTAATGTCCGTGGCTGCGGGCTGTCAGCTGCAACCTCCCCTGACAGCCACAGCCACGAGTCGGCAAGCGCTGGCCCCAGCCTACTCCTCAGGAGACGCCAGTGCTCGCGTCCACTCACCTCTTTCGGATCCCGTAGTGTGCGTGATGCCCCTTTAAGAGCGGGCACGAGCGTGTGCGCACCGGACCTCATGGACGAACTTTGACCCGTGAGTACCCTGGACTATAAGAGCGGTCCAGCCCCCTAGTTCTATGCCTGAGCGCTGTTGTGTTCCCTATAGTTTGTCTATGTGATGGCCTCCTAGTGTGTTTCCTGTTCCAGTCCCTGTTCCAGTCCCTGTTCCAGTCCCTGTACCTATATTTGTTTCCAGTTCCTGTTCCTAGCAATCCATAACTTCCTGGTCTAGCATGGAGCTGTGCCAAAGTCGTTGTAACGTCTATGGCCACGGCCCGTCGATCGGTCGTTAACCCCGACGGCCGTGGCCATGGACAGCTTACCTGCCTGCAGCGTCGTCCCCCAGTCAGGCGCCGGCACTCTCTTCCGGGTTCCGAGTGTCTCCGGCGGGTGCGCGCGCCCGCGCGTGCACGGCCTTAAAGGGCCAGTGCGCGCGTTTTGCAAAAAACTGCAATCTGGCCCAGGATGCCCTGGGCTATAAAAAGGGCTCTGCCCTCTTGCCCTTTGCCAGAGCGTTGTTAGTTTTCCCGTTGTTCGTCTTGCTTATGGTCTCCCAGTGTCTTCCAGCCTCCCAGTGTACCTTGCTCCTGTATTCCGTATCCCGTATCCTGTTTCCGTGCTACCTAGTGCTATTGCCGTGCTGTGCTACCTACCGTGCTGTTCTACAGTCTACGCTACCCTGCTACGCCTCACCGAACTACTTCCCACCGCCTGGTTCTGGATGTGTCCGCCTCGCCACTGCTTAAGATTGCCTCAGGTACTCTCGCTGAACCATTGAACTGTGTACCTTCCGATTTGGCCAGCTGCCATCCCCGCTACGCGGTACGGCCCAGTGGGTCCACACCCCGCATCGTGACAGTACGCTCTGGCCATGGACCCCGCTGGCCAATTCAAGGGCTTGTCACCCTCCCAAGCCATGCAGGCGGATCTGCTGGATCTCCGAGCTAGGCAGGACCAGCTCCTCGTGGCCGTGGACTCTATGGCGCAGCAGCTAGGGACGCTAGTTGCCTCCATTCCTGCTTCTGTGCAAGTTCCTCAAGCCGACCCTCCTGCTGCTCCTCCTGGCAGTTCCTGTATGGACACTCGGTTCTCGCTGCCATTGCCCTCTCAGTTCGATGGAGACGCCAGTGCTTGTCGGGGGTTCCTGAACCAATGCCACATTCATTTTACCCTGCACTCTCGGGCATCTCCGTCAGATGGAGCCAAGATCGCATTTATCATCTCGCTCCTGACCGGCAAGGCCCTGGCATGGGCTAACCCTATCTGGGAACGTCAGGGATCCGAGACCCGAGACTTCCAGGAGTTCGCACGAATATTCCGAACCGTTTTTGAGGAACCAGGACGAGTCTCATCAGCCGCCACCGCCATCTTCAACCTTCGCCAAGAGGACAACTCCGTGGGCGAGTATACTATTCAGTTCCGGACTCTGGCAGGAGAGCTATCCTGTAACAATGAGGCATTTGTGGCATCCTATTGGCATGGCCTGTCGCCCGAGATCAAGGACGAACTGGCTGCTCGAGACCTGCCTCCCGCGTTGGACGACTTGATTCTGCTTGCCACTCGGGTTGACATAAGGCTGAGGGAGAGATCCCATGAGGTTCGTCAGGAGCGCCGGCGTCCTAGACTGGCGCCCAACTTTCAGCAACCCCTCTTGCCTGCTTCTATCGCTTTGCCTGAGGTTCCGATGCAAGTTGACCGACTAAAATTATCGGTCCAGGAGATACAGCGCAGGCGCACCTCTGGACTGTGTTTATATTGCGGCCTCGCTGGCCACGTCGTGCGTCTGTGTCCTCACAAGCCAAAAAACCCCAGCGCCTAGGCTTGGTTGGAGAGACAACCCTGGGCGTCAACACATTGAAGCAAGAACTCTCCTCCAAACTATTTATCCCTGTAACCATTATTGCTGGCGAGAGGTCTCATCAGGTCTCCACATATCTGGACTCCGGCTCTGCAGCCAACTTCATCTGCCAGGATCTTGTGGATCTCCTACAGTTGCCCACTATCCCGCTTGAAAGGCCGTTGATCGTTGCCTCGGTGGATGGACTGCCATTACTAGACCCAGTTGTGTCCGTAACCAAGCCGTTGAAACTCCAAGTGGGAGCCCTTCATGCTGAGATCATCTCTCTGTTTGTCCTGTCCAAGGCCGTCAACCCCGTGCTGCTGGGGTTGCCTTGGCTTCGTCTGCATGCCCCCGTCCTGGATTGGAACTCTGGAGAGGTTCTCCAGTGGGGCCCGAAGTGTCTTGACCGCTGTCTGAGTCACATCCAGTCGCCACAGCCCGCTCCTCTTCAGTAGTTGGCAGGTTTGCCCCTCTGTTTCTCTATGTTCGGCGATGTCTTCAATAAAAAGGAGGCCGAGACCTTGCCGCCACACCGGGCATATGACTGCCCAATCGACCTGGTTCCGGAATTGTCTCCTCCTCGTGGTAGAGTGTATCCTCTCTCCTTGCCAGAGACCCAGTCCATGTCAGCTTACATCAAGGAGAACCAGGAGAGGGGTTTCATTCGTAAATCTTCATCCCCGGCCGGAGCAGGGTTCTTCTTTGTTAAAAAGAAAGATGGATCATTACGACCTTGCATCGACTACCGAGGTCTAAACCAGATCACGGTGAAGAACAGGTACCCTCTGCCTTTAATTTCTGCACTGTTTGATCGCATACGGGGGGCAAAATTTTTTTCTAAACTGGACCTGTGGGGTGCCTATTATCTGATCCGGATTCGTCGAGGTGACGAGTGGAAGACTGCCTTCAATACTCGTGATGGGCAATACGAATACTTAGTCATGCCCTTCGGCCTGTGTAACGCTCCCGCAGTATTCCAAGAATTTGTCAATTACATTTTTCGTGATCTCCTGTATGTTTGTGTTGTGGTGTATCTCGATGACATTCTGATTTTTTCCCCAGACCCAGTAACTCATCAAAGTCATGTCCGCCAGGTGTTGCTCCGTCTAAGAGAGAATCGACTTTACGCCAAATTGGAGAAGTGTGTGTTCGAGAAGAAGTCTCTATCCTTCCTGGGCTATATTATCTCAGATCAGGGTCTCAAGATGGATCCCCAGAAGGTAAAGGCCGTCCTGGAGTGGCCACGCCCCCAAGGCTTAAGGGCCATCCAACGCTTTCTAGGATTCGCCAACTTCTACCGACTCTTCATCCCCAACTTCTCATCTTTGACAGCACCTATCTCCACCCTCACTAAGAAAGGTATGAATGCAGAGTTGTGGACCCCGGAGGCTGAAGCCGCATTTGAATCCTTAAAGAAAGCCTTCACATCTGCCTCCATTCTGCACCATCCGGACGTGTCCTTACAGTTTTCGTTAGAGGTGGACGCCTCCTCGGTGGGTGCTGGTGCACTGTTGTTCCAGAAAAGACCGAAAGGCAAGGCCGTGGTATGCGGTTACTATTCCAAGCTGTTTTCTCCCGCAGAGCGTAACTATTCGATTGGGGACCGGGGGTTACTGGCCATCAAACTGGCTCTGCAGGAGTGGAGACACCTACTGGAAGGCGCGGTTCACCCTATCCTGATCTTCACGGATCACAAGAATTTGACCTACATACAGACGGCCCAGCGGTTGAATCCTCGTCAAGCCAGGTGGTCGTTGTTCTTTGCTCGGTTCCGGTTCGAACTCCACTACCGTCCCGCCGACAAGAATGTGAGGGCCGATGCCTTGTCTAGATCTTTCGAAACCGAGGACGCCATGGAATCTCCACAGAATATCATTGACCCATCCTGTATCTTCTCTGTGAATCCCCTGCAAGTCAGAGACATTCCTCCGGGTAGGACTTTTGTGCGTCTGGTTGACCGAGGAAGAATTCTTCGCTGGGGTCACAACTCTAAGCTGGCAGGTCACGCGGGTGCTCGTAAGACCCAAGATTTAATCACCCGTCAGTTCTGGTGGCCCACGCTGCCCAAAGATGTCATGGACTTTGTCTCCTCTTGCACAGTCTGTGCAGCAAATAAAGTTGCTCACTCCAGACCTGCGGGCCTGCTCCAACCATTGCCTGTGCCTGTTGCCCCGTGGCAACATGTCGCTATGGACTTCGTCACGGATCTTCCTCCTTCTGCGAGTTGCAGTGTGATCTGGGTGGTGGTGGATCGATTTTCCAAGATGGCTCACTTCATCCCGTTGACCGCTCTGCCGTCTGCTACGCGGTTGGCTGACCTCTTCATACAGCACATCTTCCGTCTGCACGGATTGCCCCTGCATATTGTCTCGGACAGAGGTGTCCAGTTCACCTCGAAGTTTTGGAGAGCACTCTGCAGGCTCCTTGGTGTGAAATTGGACTTCTCTTCGGCCTATCATCCCCAGTCCAACGGGCAAGTCGAGAGAGTTAACCAGATTATGGAGAACTACCTACGTCACTTTGTGTCCAGGCGCCATGATGATTGGGTGCAGTTGCTCCCGTGGGCAGAGTTCTCCTATAACAACCACACCAGTGAGTCGACCACATCCAGTCCATTTTTCATCGTCTACGGCCAACATCCTCGTATACCTCTTCCTGTTTCTACAATGTCCCAGGTGCCTGCAGCCGACTCCACCTTCAGGGACTTTCTACAGATATGGCAACAGACCCGATCTTCTATCCTCTTGGCGGTGGACCGCATGAAGAGAAAGGCAGATACAAGAAGACGGGTTCCTCCGGAGTTGCTCCCAGGGACTAAAGTCTGGCTGTCTTCTAGGAATATCCGGCTGAAGGTGCCGTCATGCAAATTTGCCCCGAGGTTCCTTGGTCCCTTTGAAGTCCTGCCACAAATTAACCCGGTATCCTACAAGCTGCGGCTCCCCCCCACTCTCAGGATCCCTAACTCCTTTCACGTCTCCCTGCTAAAACCGGTGGTCCTGAACCGCTACTCCAGGACTCCTAGTCCCACAGTGGTTCCTGGCGGCCCATCTGGGACTTTCGAGGTAAAGGAGATTCTGGCTACCAAGAATGTGGGAGGAAGGACATTTTATTTGGTGGACTGGAGGGGGTTCGGCCCAGAAGAGAGGTCTTGGGAGCCAGAGGAGAACATCGATGCCCCTGTCCTTGTGAGGAAGTTTCTCTCTCGCTCTGGTCCCAAGAAGAGGGGGCGTAAGAGGGGGGATACTGTAACGTCTATGGCCACGGCCCGTCGATCGGTCGTTAACCCCGACGGCCGTGGCCATGGACAGCTTACCTGCCTGCAGCATCGTCCCCCAGTCAGGCGCCGGCACTCTCTTCCGGGTTCCGAGTGTCTCCGGTGGGTGCGCGCGCCCGCGCGTGCACGGCCTTAAAGGGCCAGTGCGCGCGTTTTGCAAAAAACTGCAATCTGGCCCAGGATGCCCTGGGCTATAAAAAGGGCTCTGCCCTCTTGCCCTTTGCCAGAGCGTTGTTAGTTTTCCCGTTGTTCGTCTTGCTTATGGTCTCCCAGTGTCTTCCAGCCTCCCAGTGTACCTTGCTCCTGTATTCCGTATCCCGTATCCTGTTTCCGTGCTACCTAGTGCTATTGCCGTGCTGTGCTACCTACCGTGCTGTGCTACAGTCTACGCTACCCTGCTACGCCTCACCGAACGACTTCCCACCGCCTGGTTCTGGACGTGTCCGCCTTGCCACTGCCTACGATTGCCTCAGGTACTCTCGCTGAACCATTGAACTGTGTACCTTCCGATTTGGCCAGCTGCCATCCCCGCTACGCGGTACGGCCCAGTGGGTCCACACCCGTGCTGCGCTACATCCACGTCTGACCTGCTTCACCTCGCCTGACGTCCGCCTGTTACCTATGTCCCAGCCGAGCCTGCCCTGCTGCTGTCTGAGCTGCTACAGGTACCTATAGAACTATAGACAATCATCTGCTCCCTGTTGGCCAGCTGCCTTACCGCCAAGGCGGTACGGCCCAGTGGGTCCAAAGACCCTTCGTGGCAGTACGCTCTGGCCATGGACCCCGCTGGTCGATCCAAGACTATGACGACATCACAGGAGATGCGAGCAGATATGCTGGACCTCCGGTCACGACAGGACCAACTCCTCCAGGCGTTGAACATACTTGCACGTCGGCAGGAGGCACAAGCTGCCGTTCCTCATACTACACCTCCTGTCAATGTTGATCCTCAGTCTACACCTCTTGATAGTATTGACCCACGTGTTTCTTTGCCACTTCCTGACCGCTATCATGGAGAAGCAAGTACCTGTCATGGTTTTCTTAATCAATGCCAGATCCATTTCAGCCTGTATGCTAGGACTTTTCGTCTGATGGTGCCAGGGTCGCTTTCATCATTTCTCTCCTCACCGGCAAGGCTCTTGCATGAGCGAACTCTATCTGGGAGAGACAAGGACCAGAGACCCGTGACTTTCCTGCCTTCCTCCGGACTTTTTGCATGGTGTTTGAGGAGCCTCATCTGCAGCGGCCGCTTTGATTAACCTGCGCCAAGGAGACACCTCCGTGAGTGAGTACGCTATCCACTTCTGCACCCTGGCGGGAGAGCTCTTATGGAACAATGAGGCTCTGGTGGCTGCTTTCTGGCATGGACTATCTTCCAGAATTAAAGACGAACTTTCTGCCCGGGATTTGCCGTCTACCCTGGATGACCTCATCCTTCTGTCTGACCGGATTGATATACGGATCCGTGAACGCCTCCAAGAGGTTCAACGGGAGAGAGCCCTTCCTAGTCTGGTTCCTGCTTTGCAGCAACCCCTGCTGTCCCCCGATGTCGATCCTCATAAGAAGTCGGTAATAACGGATCAGTGTAAGTTATCTACTCAAGAGAGACAACGCAGACGCACATCTGGACTCTGTCTTTATTGCGGTCTCAATGGTCATCTTGTGCGCCTGTGCCCCCAAAAATCCCAAAATGTAGGGTTGCTTGGAGTGACGACCTTGGGTAAAGATGGACTTCCATCTAAATTGTCCATACCTGTGACCATAGTGTCCGGCGAGAAGACGCATCAGGTCTCTGCGTAACTGGACTCTGGATCCGCTGCTAATTTCATCCGCAGAGATCTGGTGGCCCTTCTGCAATTACCCACCACCCCTCTGGAGAGCCCGTTGACAGTTGCTTCAGTAAATGGACTACTTCTGCCAGACCCAGTTATTGCCGTGACCAAGCCGCTGAGGCTCCAAGTGGGAGCCCTTCACTCCGAACTTCTGTCGTTCTATCTCCTGCCCAAAACTGTTAACCCTGTGTTGCTGGGCCTGCCTTGGCTCCGACTGCATGCCCCAGTTCTGGACTGGAATTCTGGAGAGGTTCTCCAGTGGGGCCCTGAGTGTCAAGGTCGTTGCCTGGTGCGGATTCGTTCGGCTCAGCCTTCTCTGCCTTGGACATTGGCAGGATTGCCGGGTCATTATGCTGCCATTTCGGACGTCTCCAGCAAGACATTGCCCCCACATTGGGTGTATGACTGCCCTATTGAACTGACCCCTGGTTCATCCCTTCTCTGTGGTAGGGTGTATCCTCTCTCCTTGCCAGAGACTCTGTCCATGTCCTCCTATGTGAAAGGGAACTTAGAAAGGGGCTTCATACGAAAGTCTTCCTCCCCGGCAGGATCCGGGTTCTTCTTTGTCAAAAAGAAGGATGGCTCTCTTCGTCCTTGCATCGACTACCGTGGTCTCAACCAGAACACGGTGAAGAATAAGTATCCGTTGCCACTGATCTCCGAACTGTTTGATCGTATACGTGGTGCAAAAATGTTTTCGAAATTAGACCTGTGTGGGGCTTACAACCTAGTCCGGATTCGCCAGGGTGATGAATGAAAAACTGCATTTAACACCCGTGATGGACACTATGAGTATCTAGTAATGCCCTTCGGCCTGTGTAATGCCCCCGCGGTCTTCCAGGAGTTTGTGAATGACATTTTCCGTGACCTCCTCTATGTTTGTGTTGTAGTCTAACTTGATGACATCTTGATTTTCTCCCCAGATCCTATGACGCACCAGAGACATGTCCGTCAGGTTCTTGTAATGACGGGGTAGGGAGACAGACAGGTGAGCCCTAATCTACCCGCCACTCAGTCCCTGCCTACTTGCAATGGCCCGTCCTAGGCGACGGCGTACAACTGGGCGATGGTCCCTACTCTGACTATGTGCACGACAGACAGACAGACAAGGGTACAAACAAGCTAAGGGAAAAGGGGCAGATACCCACGGCAACACCGTGAGCTACAAGAGTAGCGAACGAGCAGAGTCAAACCACGAGTGTACGAGGTACCAAACGCAGAGCAAGAGAGTAGTCAGTAAAGCCAGGGTCAATATGAAGCAGACGACAAATAGTACAAGCAGCAGCAGCAGAGCCAGGAAACAAGCAGAATCACAGGCAAAGGAGAAGCAGGAAAAGAAGGTATAAATAGACAGAGGGCGGGAGCTAGCTCCATCTGGCCAGGCTGTGATAGGCTCTCCCACTCCTGAGCCTACAAGCCTGAGTGGTAGCAGATCGAGTCACTCTATCAGACTTAGGAGCAGGTGCAGACTGATTAACCACGGGCGTCGACACAGAAGCTGTGTCTGCCAGATCCTTTACAGTACCCCCCCCTTTTATGAGGGGCCACTGGACCCTTTCTAGGTGGACCTGGCTTATTGGGGAACCGAAGATGGAACCTCCCGAGCAATACCCCAGTGTGAACATCCCGGGCGGGTAGCCAAGTCCTCTCCTCAGGCCCGTATCCTCTCCAATGGACCAGGTACTGGAGGGAGCCTTGGACCATTCTGCTGTCCACAATCTTGGCCACCTCGAATTCTACCCCTTCAGGGATCGGAGGTTTCCTCGAGGTAGCCAAGGACGGGGAGCAGAGTTTCAGGAGGGAGGCATGAAACACGTCGTGTATTCAAAAAGACGGGGGTAACTCCAGTCAGAAGGAGACAGGGTTAAGGACCTCAATGACCTTGTATGGCCCTATATACCGGGGAGCAAATTTTTTGGACGGGACTTTAAGGCGCAAATTTTTTGAAGACAGCCACACCAGATCCCCGACCACAAACAAGGGGTTAGCAGAACGTCTTCTACCTGCCTGAGTCTTTTGTATGCTCTGGGACGCCTCTAGGTTCTTCTGAACCTGGGCCCAGACTGTGCACAGTTCCCGATGAACTACATCTACCTCAGGATTGTTGGAACCACCAGGTGAAACGGAGGAGGCAGAAGGTTTTATACATTGTTCCTGTGTCATCTCCTTAGCTCTGTCGCGGGCACCTTTTATTAAACTGGCAGGGAATTTTTTTTCTAAAAACCTTTTTTCCAGAATATTACATTCTTTGAGAAAATTGCTCTGGGAGGAACAATTCTTCCTCACCCTTCGGAATTGGCCGAATGGTATATTTTTTAACCATGGGGGATAGTGTGCACTTTTGTAGTTTAGGTAGCTGTTTACGTCCACCATTTTGAAGTGGGTTCTAGTGACAAACTGAGATGAACCATCATTGCTGATATTGAGATCCAAAAAATCTATTGTCATTGCTGAAAATGTATGGGTAAATGATAATCCGAAGTTGTTAGTATTAAGAGAGTTAATGAAAGAAAGGGCTTCTATTTCACTGCCATCCCATATAAAAAAGAGACAATCAATATAGCATTTGTACATAAGAATATTATTACTGTGGGGATGGTTCCCTGAGATGTACATATCCTCGAATTTACCCATATATAGGTTAGCATAGGCAGGTGCAAACCTAGAGCCCTTCGCGCATCCACATAATTGATTATAAAAACTATTATTAAAAGAAAAGGTGTTGTGCCTTAAAATAAAGTTGATACATTTGATTAAAAAAGTCACCTGTGCTTGAGGTATAAGGGGATTAGAGGTGAGAAATCCTCTAATAGCCTCTATGCCTTTATCATGGGGGATGCTAGTGTAAAGTGCTGTTACATCAGCCGTTAAAAATTTGACAGTGGTTATGGCATGTTTCGATTGTAGATCCCACAGATCTCTGATTAATTGAGTAGAATCTTTGAGGTAGGATGGTAGTTTAAGGACAAAAGGCTGTAGGTGCAGATCAATGAAATGAGATAGATTGCTCGTGAGAGATCCGATACCAGAAATTATCGGACGACCAGGGGGATTGGTAGGAGATTTATGAATTTTGGGGAGATGGTATATGAATGGCATAGTCGGAAATGAAATTAGTAGGAAACTCCTTTCTTTTTTATTAATCAAGCCACCTTCAAAAGCACCTTCAATCAGTTATCTACAGTATATTCAGTAGTGTAGAGAGGTAATGGGTTTGTGGTGAGTTTTTCATAGGATCCTACATCAGACAGTAGTCTCATTGTTTCATTGAGGTATTCCTTTTTGTCTTGAATTACAATTCGGTCTTTATTTGCAAGGGATTTGACGGCTCTTCTTTCGGCTGAATTAAGGTTATCTCTAACATTAATAGGTTTTTCAATAGTTCTGAATTCATTATTGACCAGAGCGGAAAAGGTTTCAAGGTAAGGCCCTCGGTGGTGTACGGGGTAATAATTGGACTTGGGGGCTACACTGACCGCGATAGGTGGGGTCACAGTATTGGTACTACATGTAGATGATATTACAGAAGGTGATATTGAGAAATGTCTTTGTAATGTTAGTTTCCTAACAAATCTATTGAGATCCTTGAATAGTTCAAAGTTATCCGGTGGGGCTTCAGGACAAAATGATAACCCTTTTGATAATAGGCTAATTTCACTATAATTTTGAATTATGAGTTGATAAATTGAATAGTTTTATTGTTTGGTTCTGTATTTTTTCTGTCTCACCATAGGTTCGTTCGTGTTGTTTTCTACCTCCCCTTTTTCCCCTGTATCGACCTCTAGTTTCCTTTTTATTGTGGTTCTCTGGATTGTAGGGAAGAAGTTTGTGATTTTTTTGGATTCTTGGGCTCTTGACGAGCGGAATCAAGATATCTGTAGTTTTGACTGTTGGAGTGACTGGGGGCATTGTGAGCTGAGTTGGCAGACCTAAAAAAGAAACACCAGAAAAGGTGTTGTCCATGGATAGTGAAGGACCTTCAATATTGGTATTATTGATAAGATTAAGATGGTCGCAAATGATGATGTCTGTGTGGGATTTACAGGTGTGTAATTGAGGGTGAATAGAAGGTGTATTGGGTACACTGGGAGATGTACCAAGGTCCTGTATACTGTGTGTCGACAATTGTAGAAGAGTAGGAGATATATTGTCCAGGTTAATCATATCAATAAAATCCTGAAAAAGAGGAGATAAGGGGAGGAGGGTGGTTTGATCGATCCGAGCAAGATGTGTATATAAATCAAAGGATTTAACCCGTTAGTGACCGACCAATCGTGTTTCTACGTCGGTCACTAACGGGCCTTATTCCGATGCCATAGACTTTTTACGTCGCGGCATCGGAATAAATAAACAGAGCAGGGAACTGTCAGATCTCCCTGCTCTCAGCTGCTAGAGGCAACTGAGGGCTGGGAGCGTCCCTGCTCTGCCGTGTGAGATCGATATTAGTATCGATCTCACACGTTTAACCCCTCAGATGCGGTGCTCAATAGCGAGTGGTTTTGGAGAGAGGGAGGGAGCTCCCTCTCTCCCCCACCGACACCCGGCGATACGATCGCCGAGTGTCTGTGTCTCTAAAGGCCCCCAGGCTGCCTGGAGTGAATGCCTGCTAGATCATGCCGCAGGCATGACCTAGCAGATGCCTGTCCGTGTTAAACGGACAGGCAGTAATACACTGCAATACAAAAGTATTGCAGTGTATTATAAACGCGATCGCAGAATCGCATATTATAGTCCCCTAATGGGACTAGTAAAAAAGTGAAAAAAAAGTTTAATAAAGTTAATTTAAAAAAAAAATTGAAAAAAAATGAAAAACCCAGCTTTTCTCCTTACAAAATGCTTTACTATTAAAAAAACAAAATAAAGTTAAAAAGTTACACATATTTGGTATCGCCACGTCCGTAACGACCACGACTATAAATCTATTACATTATTTAACCCGCACGGTGAACGCCGTAAAAAAAAAAAAAAAAACTATGGAAAAATTGCTGTTTTCTGTGAATACTGACTTTAAAAAAATGTAATAAAAAGTGATCAAAAAGTCGCATCTACTCCAAAATGGTACCAGTAAAAACTACAAGTCGTCCCGCAAAAAAAAAGCCCTCATACAACCGCATCGGCGAAAAAATAAAAACGTTACGGCTCTTCAAATATGGAGACACAAAAACAAATAATTTTGAAAAAAAAGCGTTTTTACTGTGTAAAAGTAGTAAAACATACAAAAACGATACAAATTTGGTATCGTTGCAATCGTAACAACCCGCTGAATAAAGTTATTGTGTTATTTATACCACACGGTAAACGGCGTAGATTTAGGACGCAAAAAAGAGTGGCGAAATTTATGATTTTTTTCTATTCCCCCCCCAAAAAAAGTTAATAAAAGTTAATCAATAAATAATATGTACCTAAAAATGGTGCTAATAAAAAATATAACTTGTCCCGCAAAAAACAAGACCTTATACAGCTATGTCGACGCAAAAATAAGAAGGTTATAGCTCTTGGAATGCGACGATTGAAAAACGTAAAAAATAGCTTGGTCATTAAGGTCCAAAATAGGCTGGTCATTAAGGGGTTAAAGGCATTGATAGGGATAATGCCCAAGGGTTTCTGTATTTTTTTAGTGGCCAAGGCTGTATTGGTGGTGGAGCAATGTGTAGAAGGAGAGATGATTAGTGAGGCTTGAGGCTTAGATTTATGAGGGGAAAGGATGTTTTTATGGGGATTGGTGTTTTTGAAAATTCTACGTGGGATCGGGGTATTTTTGCTTAGTAGTGGACTCTGGATGGAAGGTTTGAATTGTGGTTGAGCCATAATATGTTCAGTATTAGGATGGGATGCATCAGTCTTCCATTCACCCAATTTATTAGTAGAATAATCTTTTCTATCCCTGTATATTTTCCAAGCTTTCCTATATACTAGGTCTTTTTCATAATTGATGAGTCTATATTTAGTAGAAGTTTCAAGCTTATCAAAATCAGGGTGTTCAAAAAATTCGGCTAATTTACCGCTTATATCCTCTATTTTCTGAGAAAGCAACTCGCAAATTTCAGATCTTTTGGCATGTAGTTTCTTCAAAAAACCTTTAGTGCAAAAATCAATATATTCATACCAATCCAAACTAAAAGCAGAATCAGCAGTGAAGGGTGTGTTAAACAGTAGTCTTAAACCCCTCGGGGCAATGCTTTCAGCAATATATAATTCCAAGAAACGACAGTCAATGTTATGAGTAGCCTCATTCTTCAATAAATCCTCAAGATGCAAGTATAACTCAGTCATTTTCTTAGTGTGCTCCATGGTAAATGTGTTACTCACAGTCATTCTGGTCTCTGGAAAAGGTATTCCGCTAATACTTTGAGCCATCAGGAGATCACGGCATTTCAGGTATTTTCCGTGTAGTGTATATAGGAAGGATCTTAGTTCTTTAGGGTGAAGTTCATCCAGGAATCAACAGAGAAACTGCGGCACCCAATGCATGAGGGGGGACACGTCAAAAAGGTTCAATCTGAAGAAGCAGACGTGATCAGTACCCTCTGGAGCGGGGTGCTTTATCCCAAGGGACAGAGAACAACCCAGTTAATAATCTGTAAGGGAGAAAAAGAAAAAAATGCACGGCGCCACAATAGTGCAGATAAAAATGGAAAAAAATGGAAAAGTGAGTTATAAGCTCACCTATAAGAGTTGTGCTAGGTCAAGCACAACTCTGATGTGTGCATAAGTTAATAGAAGAATATTTTTTTATTTTTCTCCCTTACATGAAGCTATACGACAGTGCATCAGCTTTAATATTTGTAGACCCAGCCCTATAGGTGACCAAAAAGTTGAATCTAGTAACAAAAACAACGCCCATCGAGCTTGTCTCGGGTTTAGCCTCTGGGCAGATTCTAGGAAAACCAGATTCTTGTGGTGGGTAAGGACCGTTACCTGGTGCCTAGCCCCCTCCAGGAAGTGGCGCCACTCTTCAAATGCCCATTTAATGGCTAAAAGTGTGCGGTTGCCAATGTCATAGTTACTCTCAGTGGGCGAGAACTTCCTGGAGAAGTAGGCACAGGGACGAAGATGGGTGAGGGACCTGGTACCCTGGGACAAGACAGCACCCACTCCCAACTCGGAGGCGTCAACCTCCAGGATGAATAGCTCCATTTGGTTAGGCTGAATCAGCACTGGGGCCGAGAAAAAGCGCTTCTTAAGGACCTCAAAAAAGCCTGGACCGCCTCTGGTGGCCAGTGGAGGAGATCAGCACCTTTGCGAGTAAGATCGGTAAGAGGCTTAGCGATGACCGAGAAGTTAGCAATAAATCTCCTGTAATAATTAGCAAACCCCAGGAAGCACTGTAACACCTTCAGGGAGGCAGGTTGGACCTATTCAGCCACAGCCTGAACCTTGGCAGGGTCCATGCGGAATTCATGAGGAGTGAGGATTTGACCCAAAAATGGTATCTCCTGCACCCCAAACACACATTTTTCGGTTTTAGCAAAGAGTTTGTTTTCCCGAAGGGCCTGGAGCACCTTCCTGACATGCTCAATGTGGGAGGACCAGTCCTTGGAAAACACAAGTATGTCATCAAGGTACACTACAAGAAATACCGCCAGGTAGTCTATTAAAATCTCATTTATGAAATTCTGGAAGACCGCGAGAGCATTACACAACCCAAAGGGCATGACAAGGTATTCAAAATGACCTTCGGGCGTGTTAAACGCAGTCTTCCACTCATCCCCCTCTCTGATGCGGATAAGGTTATAAGCCCCTCGAAGATCAAACTTAGAGAACCATTGGGCCCCCTGAACCTGATTGAAGAGATCAGGAATCAAAGGAAGGGGATACTGGTTCCTTACAGTGACCTTATTCAAGTTTCGGTAATCAATGCACGGCCTAAGACCACCATCCTTCTTCCCTACGAAGAAGAAGCCAGCACCTACCGGAGAAGTAGAGGGGCGAATGTAACCCTTGGCCAGGCATTCCTGGATATACTCTCTCATGGCTTCACGTTCAGGACAAAAGAGATTAAATATAGCTCCTGGTACCAAATCGATAGCGCAATCGTATTCTCTATGAGGAGGTAACACTTCGGAGGCCTTTTTAGAAAAAACATAAGCGAAGTCCTGAATAAACTCAGGTAGAGTGTTCACCACCTCAAGGAGAGAAATAAAATTAACAGAAAACATGACGTCATGCTTTCATTACCCCATTTGGTAAGATCCCCAGTATTCCAGTTAAACGTGGGATTATGCATCTGCAACCAGGGAAGGCCTAAAACCAAATCGGACGATAATCCCTGCATCACAATGCATGGAGCCAACAAGGAGTTCAAAAACAGGGGTATGCTGCGTAAAATAACCATTAGCAAGTGGAGTGGAGTCGATACCCACTACCGGGACAGGTTTAGGCAAATCAATCAATGGCATAGCTAGAGACATAGCAATTTCCACAGACATAATATAAGCAGAAGACCCTGAATCCACGAAGGCACTGCCGGTGGCAGACCTACCCTCAAAAGAGACCTGAAAGGGAATCAAGATCTTATTAGGTTTCATATTTACGGGAAATACCTGTGCGCCCAAGTGACCTCCCCGATGGTTACTTAGGTGTGGAAGTTCTTCTGGCTGCTTATTCTTACGCCTAGGACAGTTGTTCACTTGATGCTTGTCATCCCCACAGTAAAAGGAGAGACCATTCTTCCTGTGGAGCTCTCTACGTTGTTGGGGAGACACGGAGGCCCGAGTTGCATTGGTTCATCCGAGTTTTCCGTGCAAGAACGAAGCAACGGAACCTTGGGAGCCATCATGGGGGAGCCAGTGGAGAAAGCACAAAAACGTTCAAGTCGTCTTTCCCTGAGACGTCGGTCAAGACGTACCGCTAAAGCCATAACCTGATCTAGAGAGTCAGAAGAGGGATAGCTAACTAACAGGTCTTTCAGGGCGTTCGACAGACCCAATCTAAACTGGCACCTCAAGGCAGGGTCGTTCCACCGAGAAGCTACACACCACTTCCTAAAGTCAGAACAGTACTCCTCAACGGGTCTCTTACCTTGACGTAAGGTCACCAGCTGACTCTCGGCAAAGGCAGTCTTGTCAGTCTCGTCATATATGAGCCCGAGAGCAGAAAAAAAAAGATCAACAGAGGAAAGTTCAGGGGCGTCAGGAGCCAAGGAGAAGGCCCATTCTTGGGGCCCGTCCTGGAGCCGGGACATAATTATACCCACTCGCTGGCTCTCAGAACCTGAGGAGTGGGGCCTTAGACGGAAATAGAGCCTACAACTCTCCCGAAAGGAGAAAAAAGTCTTCCGGTCCCCTGCGAACTGGTCAGGCAACTTGAGGTGGGTTTCAAGAGGTGAGGTGGGGGGCACTACCAGGGTAGCATCATGCTGTTTGCCCCTCTGAGCCAGGGCTTGGACCTGTAGGGAGAGACCCTGCATTTGCTGAGCCAGGGTCTCAAGGGGGTCCATAGTTGTGTAAGGGAACAGGGTAGAAAAGGTATATGGGCCTGTGATTATGTAATGACGGGGTAGGGAGACAGACAGGTGAGCCCTAATCTACCCGCCACTCAGTCCCTACCTACTTGCACGGCCCATCCTAGGTGACGGCGTACAACTGGGCGATGGTCCCTACGCTCAATATGTGCACGACAGACAAACAGACAAGGGTACACAGAAGCTAAGGGAAATGGGGCAGTTGCCCACAGCAAGGCCGTGAGCAACAAGAGTAGTGAACGAGCCGAGTCAAACCAGGAGTGTACGAGGTACCAAACGCAGAGCAGGAGCGTAGTCAGTAAAGCCAGGGTCAAAATGAAGCAAGGTCAATAATGATAGCAGGAGCAGCAGAGCCAGGAAACAGGAAAGAATCACATGCAGAGACAAGCAGGAAATGAAGGTATAAATAGACCGAGGGCGGGAGCTAGAACCGTCTGGCCAGGATGTGATAGGTTCTCCCACTCCTGAGCCTACCAGCCTGAGTGGTGGCAGATCGAGTCACTATATCAGATTTACGAGCAGGTGCAGACAGATTAACCACGGGCATCGACACAGAAGCTGTGTCTGGCAGATCCTTTACAGCAAACTTGCAAGATGGCACCCTCAGCCGGATATTCCTGGAAGACAGTCAGACCTTCGTACCTGGAAGAAACTGGGGAGGTTCTCGTTTTCTAGTGTCTGCCTTTCTCTTCATGCGGTCCACCGCCAGCAGAATAGAAGATCGTGTCTGTTGCGATATCTGCAGAAAGTCCCTGAAGGTAGAGTCAGCTTCAGGCACCTGGGACATAGTAGCGTCAGGAAGAGGTATACGAGGATGTTGGCCGTAGACGATGAAGAATGGACTGGAGGTGGTTGACTCACTAGTATGGTTATTATAGAAGAACTGGAGACAAAGTGCCGCAGATACTTCTCCATAATTTGGTTAACCCTTTCGACTTGTCCATTGGACTGAGGATGATAAGCCGAGGAGAAGTCCAACTTTACACCGAGGAGGCCGCAGAGTGCTCTCCAGAACTTCGAGGTGAATTGGAGCCATTTTAGAAAATCGATCCACCACCACCCAGACCACACTGCATCCAGCAGAGAGAGGCAGATCTGTGACAAAGTCCATTAGGAATTTGCCGCCATGGGGCATCGGGCACAGGAAGTGATTGGAGCAGACCGGCTGGTCTGGAGTGGGCAACTTTGTTTGCTACGCACACCGTACAGGAGGAGACAAAGTCCATAACGTCTTTGGGCAGCGTGGGCCACCAGAACTGATGGGCAATTAGGTCTCGGGTCTTACGGGCACCCACGTGACCTGCCAGCTTGGAACTATGACCCCAGCGAAGGATTCTACCTCTGCCTGCCAGACGTACAAAATATCTTCTCGGAGGAATGTCTCTAGCTTGCAGAGGGTTAACAGAGTAGATGCAGGAAGGATCGATAATATTCTGTGGGAACTCCACAGTGTCCTCTGTTTCAAACGACCTAGACAAGGCATCGGCCCTCACATTCTTGTCGGCAGGTCGGTAGTGGAGTTCGAACTGGAACCGAGCAAAGAACAGCGAACACCTGGCTTGACGAGGATTCAGCCGTTGAGCTGTCTGCAGATAGGTCAGGTTCTTGTGGTCCATGAAGACCAGGACAGGATGAGCTGCGCCTTCTAGTAGGTGTCTCCACTCCTGCAAAGCTAGCTTGATGGCTAGTAACTCCCAATCCCCTATCGAGTAGTTGCGCTCTGCGGGAGAAAACAGCTTAGAAGAGTAGCCACATACCACAGTCTTGTCTTTCGTACCTCTCTGGAAAATCAGTGCCCCAGCACCAACAGAGAAAGCGTCCACCTCCAATGAAAACTGTAGGGATACATCAGAGTGGTGAAGAATAGAGGCGACTACAGCCTCCGGAGTCCATGCCTTGGCATTCATACCCTTTTTAGTGAGGGTGGAGATGGGAGCTGTTAATGAAGAGAAGTTGGGAATGAACAGCCAGCAGAAGTTGTATGGCCCTTAAGCCTTGGGGGCATGGCCATTCCAGGACAGCCTTTACCTTCTCAGGGTCTATCTTGGGACCCTGATCATAGATAATATAGCCCAGGAAGTGTAGAGTCTTCATTTCAAACATGCACTTCTCCAGCTTGGCATAAAGATGATTCTCCCTTAATCGAAGCAACACCTGGCGGACATGACCCTGATGAGTCACAAGATCTGGGGAAAAAAATGTAAACGTCATCGAGATACACCACAACACAGACATAAAGAAGATCACAAATATGTCATTGACAAATTCTTGAAACACTGCGGGGGCGTTACACAGGCCAAAGGGCATGACCAGATATTCGTAGTGTCCATCACGTGTATTAAATGCAGTCTTCCACTCGTCACCCTGACCAATCTGGAATAGATTGTAAGCCCCCCGTAGGTCTAGCTTCGAAAAAATGTTCGCCCCCCTTTATGTGATCAAACAGTTCTGAAATCAAAGGCAAAGGGAACCTGTTTTTCACTGTGATCTGGTTGAGGCCTCGGTAGTCAATGCAGGGTCGGAGGGATTCATCCTTCTTCTTGACAAATAAAAACCCGGCTCTGGCCGGGGATGAGGATTTTCGTATAAAGCCCCTCTCCAGATTCTCCTTAATGCAGGCTGACATAGACTGGGTCTCAGGCAAGGAGAGGGGGTACACTCTACCGCGAGGAGGGGACGAATCAGGAACCAAGTCGATAGGGCAATCATATGTGGTGGCAATGTCTCTACTTCCTTCTTGTCGAAGACATCTGCGAATTGAGAGTAACAAGGAGGTAACCCTGCCAGTGACTGATGCGGAGACTGAGGCAGATGAACATGCACCAGACAGCGATCTAGACACTTGGGACCCCACTGGAGAACCTCTCCAGAGTTCCAATCCAGGACTGGGGCGTGTAGATGGAGCCAAGGCAAACCCATCAACACAGGGTTGACGGCCTTGGGCAGGACAAACAGGGAGATGAGTTCAGAGTGAAGAACTCCCACTTAGAATCTTGACGGCTTGGTCACAAACAAAACTGGGTCAGGCGAAGGCAGTCCATCTACCAAGGCAATGATCAACGGCCTTTCCAGCAGAACAGTGGGCAACTGAAGAAGATCCACAAGGTCTTGGCAGATGAAAATGGCTGCAGAGCCAGAGTCCAGGTAGGCAGAGACTGGATGAGGTCTCTCGCCAGCGACGATGGTCACAGGAATGAACAGTTTAGTGAGAGTTCACTATTAAATGCAGTATCGCCCAGGGTTGTCTCTCCAACCAATGCTAGACATTGGGATATTTTGGCTTCTGAGGACACAGACGCACGACATGGCAGCGAGGCCGCAATATAAACAGAGTCCAGAGGTGCGCCTGTGCTGTTTCCCTTGAACGGACAGTTTAAGCCGATCCACCTGCATCTAAGATATGCCAAAAAATTGGGACATAGAATGTAATTAAAGCCACAGAAAAGGCCATACTCACAGATTAGGAGGAGGGTAAAAAACGCGTTCCAAACAGGACGCGACCAGGTCAGAGAATGCTGATTAAGGGAAGTGCCCAGGTGTGTTTAAATAATGATAGCCACTCCCACTGACCTTGAGGGGAGTGGTGTGTTGGGCATGGAAGTAAATGTGTAATAGAAAAAATAATAAAGTACTGTGTATGGTGTGCATGTGAGGTATAGGGGACATTACTAAGTGTAGTGTGTAGAAATCAGGGCTGTGAGTGATACAAAAACGTGAGTGTAGTATGTAAAACATGGAGGCATAGTGTTTGGATAGTGAGGCACAGCATGCTTGCAGATCCTGCAGGTCCACCTGCATGACTTGGGAGGGTGACATGCCCTTGAATTAACCAGCGGGGTCCAACGCCTGAGCGTACTGTCACCATGCGAGTGTGGAGCCACTGGGCTGTACCGCGTAGCATGTTAGCAGCTGGCCAACTAGGTACAAAACAATGTCTATAGTCCATAACGGGTACCTGAGGCAATGTAGACAGCAGCAGAGACACAACTTGACTTTCACTGTAGAAGGCTAGTAGATGCAGCGGAAGACACGACTTGACTCTCACTGTAGTTGGCACAGTAGATGCAGTGGAAGACACGACTTGACTATCTCTGTAGATACGATAGCACGGGATACAGGGTAAAGGCAGCAGGAACGGGTAACACTGGGAACTGGAAAACACTGGGAGACCATTTGCAAGACAAACTCAAGGTAGACAACAACGCTCAGGCAATGATCAAGTGGGCAGAGCCCTTTTTATAGTCCAGGGCTAATTATTGAGTGATGACAGCTGGACGCGTACTGGCCCTTTAAGGCCTTGTATGCGCGGGTGCGCGCGCCCTGCGGGAAACAGTCCCAGGACCCGGACGTGAGTGCTGGCGTCTCCGTGGAGGGAGATGTTGCCGAGAAGACAGATGTCCATGGCCGGGGTCGTCAAAGGGTAAGTCTGAGCAACGGCACTTGGCCATAGGCGTTACACATATATGTCAGAGTTTGGTTCTGGAGATGTAATTATATAGAATATATTTCTAATAACAAAATTGTAGGGCAGATGGAATTTTTCTCAATTCATTGTATATTTCATGGGAATGTGTCTGGTAGTTTTAACCTCTTGAACCGCCACCATGCGGTAATACATGACCTGACAATATTTCCAAATGTATGTTTTTTTCAGATGTAGCAAAATCTTTAAAATCCACTTTTAAAACGCGCGTGCACTATATGCTAATTACTCATTAAAGGGTCATGGGATGGTGCCGCTATTCTGAAGAGTCACATAGTCCTGCCTCCAAATCCAACTTTCCATGTTTGATTGACATCCCCCTGGCTGATACAACTTTCTCGGATACGCCATTGGATTGTGGCACTATACACAAGGGGAGGCTGTGTGGCACTATACACAAGGGGGAGCTGTGCGGTACTATACACAAGGGGGAGCTGTGTGGCACTATACACAAGGGAGAGCTGTGTGGCACTATACACATGGGGTAGCTGTGTGGCACTATACACATGGGGGAGCTGTGTGGCACTATACACATGGGGGAGCTATGTGGCACTATATACAAGGAGCTGTGTGGCACTGCTAAGGGGGGCTGTATAGCACTATTTACAAGGGGAGGGCTGTGGCTCTATATACAGGGGTCTGTGTGTGGCGCAATCTACAGGGGTCTGTGTGTGGCACTATCTACTAAGAGGGGGCTGTGCGGCACTATCTACTATGGGGAGCCGTGGCACTATATACAAGGGAGGGGGCTGTGTGGCACTATATACAGTGGAAGCTGTATGGCACTAAATACAGGGGGGGCTTTATGGCGTTATCTACAGGGGGGCTGTATGGCACTATCTACAAGGGGGAGGTGGGGGCGCTTTCTACAAGTGGAGTGGGACACTGTCTATAAGCGGGGCTGTATAGCACTGTCTACAGCGGCACTGCATGGCACAGTCTACAGTGGGCACTATTTATAACGGGGGCTGCTTGTGGCACTTGGTGGGGTCCCATTTAAGAGTTTGTTATGGGGCACAGTCTTTTCTAGTTACGCCCCTGGGCCCACCAACTGTCCATGCAATATGTTTGCGTAGTTGCGAGTCCACCGTCCAGAAATACAAATACATTGTACATTATTTCCGATGCTCCTTAAAAGGCTGCCTTCATTTTATGCTATTCACATATTTCATAAATCAGTAAATTCTACAAAACTGCTAAATAGGAGCAGCATGTGATGGATTGAATGTATGCACCGGTCACAACTTTTATACAGGAACGGTGTCTGATTATCCGCTATAAAATGTTTAAACAGCACAGAAGGAAGGCAGCAGGAATGGAATCTGCTGGAGATGGTGACAATATCCGGAAATGGACTCTCTCCAATCATATTTAAATTTCTAGTAATAAACAGAATATTGCAGATATATTAAGAATATATACGTGTAATAAATATACTACATCATACACCATCAGGATATATAACCTGTCCGTAATTTATTTATTGAATACATTCTTGCAGTGAGGATAAATTAGATATTATTTAAATAAGTGGATGAATTTAATATTTTAATGATCCTTATGGTAAGTTCACATGGTAGAATGTTTGCAGCGGCAAAATTCCACCTCCCATTCATTTCAATGGGAGTCGGATGCTTCATTTCACGCTAGCCAATTTTTTCAGCTAGCCCGAACCTCACTTCTAAGTCAATGGGAGGAGGAATCTTTCTGCAGATGACAGGAATAATCAGTTGGCGGATTTTGCGGCGGGACCCACCACGTAAAATCCGCTGTGTAAACTTACCCTTACTGTCTAAATTCATTATATTCTTTATAATAGCACTATTTACTGTACACAAATAATGCTGCTATATATACTATACACATAATGCTACCATATACAATGTACACATGAATAACCTCAGACACATGCCACATACGTGCCACCAAAACCTAGGATATTGACTTACAATATGGTTTATTGGGATAGGGAGTGTGGTCTTGGAAACATAACGCAACATGTAGCACTACTTTTTTTGTCTAATCTGACGGAAAGAGCTACAGAGGCTCCGACGTCGATGAGAACAGAACTTAATTTATCTGCAGGTACTGAGGGATGTTGGTTTACTGTGGACAGTAATACAGAGGGTGTCACTGCTCAGCTGTATGCCAGGTTCAGTGACTTCTTATTAACTATTGACTGAATGCAGCAGCCGCTCAGCAGTGCCAATCTCTCATTCTCATATCAAATGAGGTCTGTGAAATCTGCTGATGAAACTCAACCCCCACGGACCAAACAGTGAAGTAATCAATGCTGGGCTGGTGGGCGGGCTCTTTCCTTCTAGGGAGACGAAGCACTCCTTCCTCTCTCCCACTTGATTGCTATTCGATTATGCAGAGCCAGCCAACTTCTGTCTCATTAACTGCCGCTTACAGATAATCTCGATCAGGCACACAGTGTGAATAAACTTCAGTCCGCAGCTATAATTACAGGCTATGTATACCTTTGAAAACTTTTTTTAAAAATGTAACCTGTATCCATCAGATCAGAGGGACTGACGGGTTCATTGAAAGCGGGTCCTTCACGTCTCTGACAAGCAGGATCCACCTGTTAACGATCACATCTAAGTAATGAACTTAGATGTTATTGCTAACAGCTCGATCCTGGTTGTCAGACAAACACAGAACCCATCATTGCCACTGACCTGACAGATAGATCTTTCAGCGCAAGATACAGCTGCTCTGAATACCCGATACAAAGCAGCTGTATCTCAAAAAGTTAAAATAATTCTTAATAAAAAGTAATTCCAAAGTTGCACCAAACACACTGATACACATTTTTATTAAGAAAAAAAAAAAAGTTTTCAAACGTGTTAAAGAGAACTGTGTGGGTGACAGCCAACTAGTCCACTTTGCACCAACCCATCTGGCTGCCAGATGGCAAGTCTGGCCCTGCCACCTTCTCATAACCTACAAGCGCACAAATATATTTCACATTCACCACACAGCAAGTGGGTCTGTATGCTTTCAAATGCCAGGGCTGAATTTCAGTCCCAGTCCGGCCGTGGCTAAACTAAGAAGCAGAAGCCCTTTGTGAGAGCGCTATGCTGCTTAGTTTCTGATCAGCTTTTCTCAGAAAGCCGGCCATTGGTGTACGAGCTCATAGACTTTCTATTGAGCCCGTACAACAATTGCTTGGCTTTCCGAGAGAAGCCGATCAGAAAGGAAGCGGCTCAGTACTCACCCGAGCGCTTCTGTAGCTTCGTTTCAGCGATCGGTGGGGATCTCAACATTATTGAGTCTGTCTAGCATTATATGAAGACACAGAAGGATTTGAGGAAGTCTATATCCATAAAAGATCTGTGGTTAGTTCTCCAAGAAGTTTGGAACAACCTCCCTACCGAGTTCCTGAAAAAAACTGTGTGCAAGTTTACCTAGAAGAATTGATGCTGTTTTGAAGGCAAAGGGTGGTCACATCAAATATTGATTTGATTTAGATTTCTCTTCTGTTCACTCACTTCGTATTTTGTTAATTGATAAAAAAAACTATTAATACTTCTATTTTTGAAAGCATTCTTACTTTGCAGCATTTTCCACAACTGCCTTAATCTTTTGCACAGTACTGTAAATAGCTGTCTACACATGTCCCTATATACATAATCAAAGATATGCTTTGAACGTCACACATGCACTGTATGCAAATTAAGTTCTTTGAGTCATAGAGGTGGAGCCGCTCAGGTGAATAGTCACAGTGGCCGTTCCTTAATAACATTTGGCTTGATTTACATCCCTGACGTCCTCTTCTAATAGCCTGGTGGCTTCCGGCGCATGCACAGTGAAGTTAGGTGTATTTACCCCAGCTTCATTGGCGCACAGCTATTTATGCACACTATGAGACAGTGGTGATGGTTTGGAAGCCTAAATCACAGGATCCCTATAAGACTCTAGCAATGGCCCTGATCAACATACTGTAGACCTATTCACGTTCCAGTACATTAAAAATATCTAAATACCATTTTGTTGTTTAATTTTATATTTTCTTTAGAAGTAGGTGATCTCGATTTTCATGTCAATAAGAGCTTGTTACTTGTGAAAACAATGTGTAACTTCTTCTTTGTACATATTAATTACTCTGCTTCCTTATAAATGAGCACTGAAATATTGTCAGTTTTTCTAAGTAGTCTGGTTTCTTCCCATCCTACCCCCTAAAGACATATGGATAGGTTAGTTGACTTCCTATTAAATTGGTTTTAATGTTTGTGAGTGCATACTCATGATAGGTGAAATTAGATTTTTAATCCCACTGGGGACATAGATCAATGTGCAGCACTGTGAAATGTTTCTGCTATACACAGTAAAAAAACAAATAATTATTTCCCAATGACATTGTCAGTCTTGCCATGTATAAAGTTCCAGAACATGCACATATTAACTGGAAACAGTTGAGAGAAACTGACTTTAAAGCCAAACGTTAAGGCCTTTCTCACACGGCAGTATTCTGATCAATATTTGTATTTATTTATTTATTCTTAATAACTTGAATATATGAATTATCATTACTATTGTTATATGTATGAATTTTTCTATTTATTTATTTATGAATTTATCTATTTATGAATTAAGAAGATATACTAATATTATATATATAATTTTTATTTTAAAAACAAAAAACAAAATGTGTAACCTAGATTTACTGGCCAGTACACTACATGTGTCTGTATGTGTTTACAGAGGTATTATTAATGCAATAATCTGAATTTTGTGTAATTTTTTGTTAATTATGTGGTTTTTTTAACCCCTTCCCGCTCCTGGACGTATTATTAGGTCATGGCAGCTGTATCGTTCGCGCTCCATGACCTAATAGTACGTCTCGGGAGTAACGGCTGTTTCGGCCGTCCTCCCGACACATACAGGAGCTGTGACAGCTGCTGTCTTGTTCAGCAGCTGTAACAGCTCCTACAGCGGGGACCGATCGCTGATTAACCCCTTAAAAGCCGCGTTCTATAGAGATCGCGGCTTTTTAGGGGTTAAGCTGCCATCGCCGGCCTGCTACACGATAGCGGCCGGAGATGGTGACTATGGCAACCGGACACCAAACAATGGCGTCCGGCTATGCCATAGACGGAAGCCTAGTGGGTCCTGACAACGTCAGGACCCACTATGCTTGCTGTCAGTGAGTAGCTGACAGTTCTAATACACTGCACTACGCATGTAGTGCAGTGTATTAGAATAGCGATCAGGGCCTCCTGCCCTCAAGTCCCCTAGTGGGACAAAGTAATAAAGTTAAAAAAAAGTTAAAAAAAAGATGTTTAAAAATAAGAAAATAAAAGTTTTAAAAGTATTAAAAGTAAAAATCCCCCCTTTTCCCTTATCAGTCATTTATTATTAATAAAAATATATAAACAAACAAATAAACTATACATAATTGGTAAATACAAGCAAAAGTAGAAAGAATTTCTCCAGCTCACCTTGTAGTAGATGTATGAATTTGTGAATGGTAGTCTTGGCGCTCGGATCCTCGTGGTGGCACACGGAGAGACTTGCTATTTTGAAAAAAGGGGTTTGGTTGGATCCAGCGCTGGAAGTAGTTAAAAGGAAGCTTTTTCCAAGTTTTAATGATTCTTAGTTAAAAGAAAGTTTTCTGAGGCATATGTTAGTTATATCCTGCAAGGATAGAGTGGATGAAGAAAGTAGGGAGCCTACACGTTTCGGATGGTGTCTCCGTCCTTATTCATGGCTTAAGATGGCGACACCGTCCGAAACGCGTAGGCTCCCTACTTTCTTCATCCACTCTATCCTTGCAGGATATAACTAACATATGCCTCAGAAAACTTTCTTTTAACTAAGAATCATTAAAACTTGGAAAAAGCTTCCTTTTAACTACTTCCAGCGCTAGATCCAACCAAACCCCTTTTTTCAAAATAGTATACATAATTGGTATCGCCGCATCCGTAACGGCCTGAACTACAAAATTATTTAATTATTTATCCCGCACGGTGAACGCCGTAAAAGAAAATAATAATAAACCGTACAACAATCACAATTGTTTGGTCACTTCACCTCCCAAAAAATGGAATAAAAAGAGATCAAAAAGTCGCATGTACCTAAAAATGTTACTGATCAAAACTACAGTTCGTTACGCAAAAAATAAGTCCTCGCACGGCTTTATTGATTGAAAAATAAAAAAGTTCTGGCTCTTAGAATATGATAACACAAAAAGTGAATGATTTTTTACAAAACGTATTTTATTGTGCAAACGCCATAAGACATAAAAAAAACTATAAACATCTGGTATCGCCGTAATCGTATCGCCCCACAGAATAAAGTGAACATGTCAATTATAGCGCACGGTGAACGCCGTAAAAAAAAAAAGAAAAAAAAAACAATAGTAGAATTGCTGTTTTTTAGTCACCGCGCCACCTAAAAATAGAATAAAAACTGATCAAAAAGCCGCATGCACCCCAAGAAAACTACAATGGATTCCTCAAGGGGTCTAGTTTCCAAATTGGGGTCACTTTTGGGGTTTTCCACTGTTTTGGCACCACAAGATCTCTTCAAACCGGACATGGTGCCTAATAAAAAAGAGGCCTCAAAATCCACTAGGTCCTCCTTTGCTTCGGAGGCCGGTGCTTCAGTCCATTACCGCACTAGTGCCACATGTGGGATATTTCTCAAAATTGCAGAATCTGGGCAATACGTATTGAGTTGCGTTTCTCTGGTAAAACCTTTTGTGTTATAAAAAAAATGGTATAAAAATGATTTTCTGACAAAAAAAAATGTAAATTTCACCTCTACTTTGCTCTAAATTTCTGTGAAACACCTAAAGGGTTCATAAACTTTCTAAATGCTGTTGTGAATACTTTGAGGGGTCTAGTTTCTAAAATGGGGTGTTTGATAGGGGTTTCTAATATATGGGCCCCTCAAAGCAACTTCAGAACTGAACTGTAACCTAAAAAAATAAATAAATTAGGCAATACTTCGCTTCTTACATTATACTGATAATGAGCCGTGCCCACCCCGAGATGACCCCAGTTTTGACCGTTTGTATAAACGGAGACCACTATTAGACCGTTTCAGTGCCCGGTTTTCCCAAGCATTCACCCCCAAGAAGTGTATTTCTATTGATGAGTCCCTGGTACATTTTAAAGGGAGGGTTCAATTCCGCGAGTACCTGCCGGGTAAGAGGGCAAGGTATGGCGTGAAGATGTATAAGCTGTGCGAGAGTGCATCAGGGTATACCTACAGGTTTAGGCTATATGAAGGAAAGGCCACCCCCAAACCAGACTGCATCCTGGACTACAATAGGTACATGGGAGGGATGGACTTATTAGATCAAATCCTGAAGCCCTACAGCGCAATGCGGTGTGGTATAAGAAGCTGGCCGGGCACATCATACAGATGGCATTGTACAATGCGTACGTGCTACATCGATGTGCAGGCCAGAGGGGAACTTTCCTGGAATTTCAAGAGGGGATTATCAAGAACCTAATCTTTAGGGACCAAGAAGGGGGGGGCACCCAGTACTTCTGGAAGCGGGGCCACACGCATCGTACCAGGGCGGCAACACTTTCCAGGAGAAGTTCCCCAAACTGGCAAGAAGGGAAAAAGTCAAACGAGGTGCAAAGTCTGCTATAAGAGGGCGATAAGGGATGACACAATATATCAATGTGACACGTGTCCCGAAAAACCAGAGCTCTGTATGAAAGAGTGTTTTAATATTTATCATGCATCCCTTGGTTTATAATTTACCCCAATTTTACTTACCCTGATGTACTCCGCACAGCTTATCCCCCCTCGTCTTTCCCTTCTGAGCCCTGCTGTGTGCCCAGGCAGCTGATAACAGCCACATGTAGGGTATTGCCATACCCGGGAGAACCCACATTACAGTTTATGGGGTGTAGGTCTCCGGTCAAAATGCTCACTACACCTCCAGATGAATGCCTTAATGGTGTAGTTTTGAAAACGGGGTCACTTCTTGCGGGTTTCAACTGCACTAGTACCTCAGGGGCTTCTGCATACATGACTTCGCACTAGAAAATCCCCAGTAGGCAAAATGGTGGTCCTTTCCTTCTGAGCCCTCCCATGGGCCCAAACGGCAGTTTATCACCACAAATGGGGTACTGCCGCACTCAGGACAAATTGGGCAACAGAATGGGGTATTTTGTTTCTTGTGAAAATAAGAAATTTTCAGCCAAAACTACATATTATTTGAAAAAAATAATTTTGTTTTCATTCCCAGCCCAATTCAAATAAGTTCTGTGAAAAAACTATGGGGTCAAAATGGTCACAACACCCATAAATGAATTCCTTGAGGGGTGTAGTTTCCAAAATGGGGTCAATTGTGGTTAGTTTATATTGCTTTGATACCTCTGGGGCTCTGCAAATGTGACATGGCACCCGAAAACCAATCTAGCAAAATCTGGACTCCAAAGCACAAATAGCGCTCCTTTCCTTCTGAGCCCTCCCATGGGCCCAAACGGCAGTTTATCACCACAAATGGGGTATTGCCGCACTCAGGACAAATTGGGCAATAAAATGGAGTATTTTATTTCTTGTGAAAATAAGAATTTTTGAGCTAAAATTACATATTATTGGAAAAAATATATATTTTTTTAATTCCCAGCCCAATTCAAATAAGTTCTGTGAAGAAACTATGGGGTCTAAATGGTCACATTACCCATAAATGAATTCCTTGAAGGGTGTAGTTTTCAAAATGGGGTCACTTCTGGTGGGTTTCCATTGCTTTGATACCTCTGGGGCTCTGCAAATGCGACATGGCACCCGACAACCAAATCAGCAAAATCTGTACTCCAAAGAACACACAGTGCTCCTTCCCTTCTGAGGCCTCCCATGGGCCCAAACGGCAGTTTATCGCCACAAATGGGGTATTGCTGCACTCAGGAGAAATTGGGCAACAAAATTGAGTATTTTGTTCCCGGTGAAAATAAAAAATTTTGATCAAAAATTACATCTTATTGGAAAAAATGTCATTTTTTTAATGTCACAGCCCAATTGAAATAGGTGCTGTGAAAAAACTGTGCGGTCAAAATGCTAACAACAACAATAAATGAATTCCTTGAGGGGTGTAGTTTCCAAAATTGGGTCACTTCTGGTGGGTTTCCATTGCTTTGATACCTCTGAGGCTCTGCAAATGCGACATGGCACCCGAAAACCAATCCAGCAAAATCTGGACTCCAACAAACACATAGCGCTCCTTTCCTTCTGAGCCCTCCCATGGGCCCAAACGGCAGTTTATCACCACAAATGGGGTATTGCCACACTAAGGACAAATTGGGCAACAAAATGGGGTATTTTGTTCCCTGTGAAAATAAGAAATTTTGATCACAAATGACATTTTGTTGGAAAAAATTAAATTTTTTTCATTTCACAGCCCAATTCAAATACGTGCTGTGAAAAAACTGTGCGGTCAAAATGGTAACAACAACCATAAATGAATTCCTTGAGGGGTCTAGTTTCCAAAATGGGGTCACTATTCGGGGATTCCTACTGTTTTGGCACCTCAACACCTCTTCAAACCTGGCATGCTGCCTAAAATATATTCTAATAAAAAAGAGGACTCAAAATGCACTAGGTGCTTCTTTGCTTCTAGGGCTTGTGTTTTAGTCCACGAGCGCACTAGAGCCACATGTGGGACATTTCTAAAAACTGCAGAATCTGGACAATACATATTTAGTAGTGTTTCTCTGGTAAAACCTTCTGTGTTACAGAAAAAAAATTGATAAAATTGAAATTCAGCAAGAAAAATGAAATTTGCAAATTTCACCTCCACTTTGCTTTAATTCCTGTGAAATGCTTGAAGGGTTAAAAAACTTTCTAAATGCTGTTTTGAATACTTTGAGGGGGTCTAGTTTTATCAGGGTTTCTAATACATAGGCCACTCAAAGCCACTTCAGAACTGAACAGGTACCTTAAAAAAAAAGCTTTTGAAATTTTATTAAAAATATGAGAAATTGCTGTTTATGTTCTAAGCCTTGTAACGTCCAAGAAAAATAAAAGAATGTTCAAAAAACGATGCCAATCTAAAGTAGACATATGGGAAATGTGAACTAGTAACTATTTTGGGTGGTATAACCGTCTGTTTTACAAGCAGATGCATTTAAATTCTGAAAAATGCTATTTTTTCAAAATTTTCTCTAAATTTTGTAATTTTTCACCAATAAACACTGAATATATCGACCAAATTTTACCACGAACATGAAGCCCAATGTGTCACAAGAAAACAATCTCAGAATCGCTTGGGTAGGTTTAAGCATTCCGACGTTATTACCACATAAAGTGAAATATGTCAGATTTGAAAAATGGGCTCTGAGCCTTAAGGCCAAAACTAGGCTGCGTCCTTAAGGGGTTAAAAAAAATGATATAATATAATTGTTTTAAATATTGATCCAGTCTGATTGCTTATGGTTTAGGTTCAACTTCCTATTTTTTTATTTTTTGTTTTCCTGATATATTTATTAGTTCAGTATTGGTCACCACTTTGAGAATCTTCTGTTAATATAGAATTCTGACTGGTCCATTGATAAAGCCTTCTCTTAGATTTATTTGATATAAACAATAGAGATTAGTGAAAAGCATTTTTCCTTTTCTTCTTTTAGGTTTTGTCTTTTTTTAATGGAGAAGATGTTCCCTATTTCACTACATTGAACCGATATAGAAGAGAAGAACAATTAAAAGAAATTATTTAAAAAAAATAATAAAAACCAACAAGGCATTTACATTTCGAACCACATTTGTTATGTGTGTATTATTTATATAACATGCTGAAATAATAAGCAAGGATGTTATGGACCAATAAATGATTTTTTATACAACTAGTTCTACCAAATAGTGGTCGCATAATACTGCCATGCAATACCTAAATAATGCTCTCCGAAAGTGTCCACATAATACTATAATTTACAGCCCACATTATACTGCCATATAGTAACAAAATATAACTACGTACCATATACAATTGACATAATACTGGCAAATAGTGAGCAATTCACTGCCAAAATAATACCATTATACACTGCTACATAATACTGAGTAGTTTTATGGTTCATTTTAATCTATGTTAGGTAAAGGTAATTATGATATCCTTGTTAAGTCAAGGGGTAAGTTAGTGGAGGGGTTGCTGTTAACATTCCTGGAAAGCTGAGGTGGTGACGGGGTTAATATTTACAGTGGTTTAGGGTAGTAAACTGGTTAGTATTAAAATCCTACAAAAAGTGAAGTGGTCGATGTTAACATCTGTGGTGAAAGGGTACATCACCCGATGGTCCATGGCAGTTAAAGGGTTAACTGTACGCTTTCTGATGGTCTACGGTAAAAAAGTGATTAATGTTAAAGTCGATGAGGGTCTAATGTAGTGAAGGTGTTAATTATAAATTAGAATTTTTTTTAAGTTTATTTTTTATATTGGCTATAAATGGCCAAGTTACAAAAGCTGCAATACCTTTATAACTGCTTTTTATAAAAAATAAACATTTGACCTTTTTTTACTATTGGCATTCCCTTCTGGCTTTTGCTCAACTCATTCCTTCTCCCCTTCCCTTTTCAACAGCTGCGTAATGAGGTGGTAGACCTGACTAGGTAGAAATACAACATCAGATCTATTAGAGGTAGCCACATGATGAGGTCACATGGTCGCTGTACAGAGCTGTTCTTCGTACAAGAAGAGTATAGAGCAAAGGGAGGGCATATAAGGGCTGAGCCAAGTTAGCAGTGTTTACATATGTCCAAGGTCAGCCAGAGGCGATGCCAGCAATAAAGGGTACAACAAAGAAAAAGCAATTATTAAGTTGTTATATCTCTTGCAACATCAAAAAAATAATTCAGGACAACAACCTTCAATTGTAAAATCCCTGGAGGTCCTGTAAAGTGGGAAGATAAATACCCAAGAAACAGATTGTTTTTTGGGTCCTTCATGACATTGTAAATAGTATACAATTATAATAGTGCACTGTACTCTTAATATGTGCTATTATCTGCTGGTTTTGTGTCTCTTCCCCACTAGGTGGCGAACAGTCAGTGGTCAGTCCAGCCACTGTGAAGACTGCATTGGAGTAGAAGTCCTCAGGCCAACCACTGTGTGTATTGTACTTTATATAGTGTTATGCAGATGTTGTGTTACATAGTACGGTTGAAAAAATACATATGTCCATCAAGTTCACCCATACCTCCCAACCGTTCCGGATACGGCGGGACAGTCCCGGTTTCTCACCGATGTCCAACCGTCCCGGGCGGTCTGCAAAATGCCCCGCTGGGCGCTGCAGCTGTATCAAAACAGCTGATCGCTGCAGCAATCAAAAGAAGGCAGGAGTCTTGCGGCGGTGTTCTCACTGGGATCGATGCCAGCACGGGAGTGGACCAGTCCAGTCACCTGACCTGTCAACTGACCTCCCCATTCAGGTGACAGGTCAGGTGACTGGACTAGTCCACTCCCGGGCCGGCATAGATCCCAGTGAGAACGCCGCCGCAAGACTCCTGCCTTCTTCTGACGGTGAGTGAAAGCAGAGCGGAGACTGGCAGCAGTAGGGCCAGCTACCTCTTATAAGGGGGTTGTGTTGCGCTACCTACAGGGAGCTATTTACAGGGGGGCTGTGTCTGGCGCTATGTACAGGGGGCTGTATCTGGTTTGCCAGGTGTGCCCAATCAAAGGAAAACTACTTAAGAAGGACGTTCCACATTATTAAGCAGGCCACAGGTTTCAAGCAATATGGGAAAGAAAAAGGATCTCTCTGCTGCCGAAAAGCGTGAAATAGTGCAATACCTTGGACAAGGTATGAAAACATTGGATATTTCAAGACAAAGTAAGCAGGATCATCGTACTGTGAAAAGATTTGTGGCGGATTCAGAGCACAGACGGGTTCGTTCAGATAAAGGCATAATGAGGAAGGTTTCTGCCAGACAAATTAATAGGATTAGGAGAGCAGCTGCTAAAATGCCATTGCAAAGCAGCAAACAGGTATTTGAAGCCGCTGGTGCCTCTGGAGTCCCGCGAACCTCAACCTCAAGGTGTAGGATCCTCCAGAGGTTTGCAAGTGTGCATAAAGCTATTATTCGGCCACCCCTAAACAATGCTCACAAGCAGAAACGGTTGCAGTGGGCTCAGAAATACATGAAGACTATGTAAAGGATCTGCCAGACACAGCTTCTGTGTCGACGCCCGTGGGTAATCAGTCTGCACCTGCTCCTAAGTCTGAGAGAGTGACACGATCTTCTACCAGTCAGGCTGGGAGGCTGAGGAGTGGGAGAGCCTATCACAGCCTGGCCAGACGGAGCTAGCTCCCGTCCTCTATCTATTTATACCTGCATTTCCTGCTCCTCCTTTGCCTGTGATTCTTTTCTGTTTCCTGGCTCTGCTACTCCTGCTATGATTATTGACCTTGCTTCATTTTTGACCCTGGCTTTACTGACTACGCTCCTGCTCTGCGATTTGTACCTCGTGCACTCCTGGTTTGACTCGACTCGTTCACTACTCTTGTTGCCCACTGTGTTGCCGTGGGCAACTGTCCCATTTCCCTTAGCTTCTGTGTACACTTCTCTGTTTGTCTGTCGTGCACTTATTGAGCGTAGGGACCGTCGCCCAGTTGTACGCCGTCGCCTAGGACGGGCCATTGCAAGTAGGCAGGGACTGAGTGGCGGGTAGATTAGGGCTCACCTGTCTGTCTCCCTTACCCGTCATTACAGACTAATTTTCAAACCGCGTTGTTTACTGATGAGTGCCATGCAAACCTGGATGGTCCAGATGGATGGAGTAGTGGATGGTTGGTGAATGGCCACCATGTCCCAACAAGGCTGCGACGTCAGCAAGGAGGTGGCGGAGTCATGTTTTGGGCTGGAATCATGGGGAGAGAGCTGGTAGGCCCCTTTAGGGTCCCTGACGGTGTGAAAATGACCTCTGCAAAGTACGTAGAGTTTATAACTGACCATTTTCTTCCATGGTACAAAAAGAAGAACTGTGCCTTCCGTAGCAAAATTATCTTCATGCATGACAATGCACCATCTCATGCTGCAAAGAATACCTCTGTGTCATTGGCTGCTATGGGCATAAAAGGAGAGAAACTCATGGTGTGGCCCCGTGTTCCCCTGACCTCAACCCTATTGAGAACCTTTGGAGCATCCTCAAGCAAAATATCTATGAGGGTGGGAGGCAGTTCAATGGATGCAAGAATTGTGACGGTGATATCAAAGAAGGGGTCCTATGTTAACATGTAACTTGGCCTGTTTTGTTTTTTTTTGATTGAAAGAGCTTTTGATTTCTGCAAATATGACCTCCTGATGCTGCAAATTCAACAAATTACCATTTTAGTACTCTTTACAACCTTTAAAATGTTTTGATCTCTGTTGTGCATAATAATTTGAAACAGTGCATTTTGAGTTTTTTACTTCTAAAAAAAAATCTGTTATCATTAGGAGATTTGTTCAATAAAATTCGCATTATACTCCAACGGTTCATGGCTTGAAGATTATACTGACTGTCATTTGCATCGACTATTTAGGAAAATCAGCGAAAAATAACATTTGCATAATAATTTGGAATGCGGTGTATTTGGCAAGGGTTGTTGGGTTCCATTGTGGCCTGTACCCGGGCCTGCCTGATCAGTTGAATCCGTATCCCAATACCTACGCATTCGCTCCTTAGGATCACAATTTTTGTCTCATATAGACGGAAAACCTCTTACTAGGTTCCAATTTTCGGCAGTTTTCAAATCAGCCTTAGCCCATGTCGGACTTCGGAACCCACTCCTTCTTCATTGGCGAGGCTACTGCCGCCAGCGGTTTGGGTTTATCCGATGACTAAGTGCGTTGCATCGGGCGCTGTCATTCGGATTGCTTTGCTGGTTATATTCTCCCCTATCTGGTTTTGCATTCATTTTTGTTTTCCGCAGATTTTTAAGCAGGCGTTGTCTCATTCCGGTTTTTCTCCCTCGGAATTTGTTGCCTATTCTTTTCGTATTGGCGTGTCTAGTATGGCCAGTGATGTTGCCTCAGTCATTTTTCTTTTCACAGGTTTCCGTCCGGTTGTATTGATTGTTAGTCATTAGTATGTTTTTTGGGCTGAACATCAGGCTGCCATCCGCCCTGGAGGTCGTTCCCTTGGATTTACATCGGCTGATGTGCACTGGCGTGGGCTCCGGGGCTTGCACTGGCTGCAAGCAGTGGCGTAACTACCGCGGTAGCAGCCGTAGCGGCCGCTACGGGGCCCGGGGCTTGAGGGGGCCCGTGCCGCCAGCCGACACACCCACCCAAATGCCCGGTGGCGCCGCTAGCAGCCGTCATGGCTGCTACAGCGGTAGCGCCGCTACTGTGGGGCCCGCGCCGCCGAGCCTTACACAGGCCCTCTCATGCCTGTAGGTGTCGCTAGCACCGGAGGGGGCCCCGGTGCTAGCGGCAGCCAAATACATGTATTAGCACTGAATGGCCGGGCATGTTCCGTGCCTGACCATCCAGTGCCTTACAATGACACTGATTGGCTAGCGGCGCGATGACATCATCTCGCCGCTTCCATGCTTGGAAGGTGCTGATTCGCGGGGCAAGTCATTCTGCCCCGCCAATCAGCGTCATTGAGGGACGCTCGTTCAGCTCCTGCAGACATGCTCAAAAGAGAGCATGTCTGCATCGCCAGTGAACAGCGTGGGAACGGGATCATGTGAGTATGTCAACTTTACATATTTTTTTTCCTCATAAAAATGTGAATGGCATTATCTATAGTGGGGGGGGTCTATCTACAGGGGGGGGTCGTCTTTATGTGGGCTATTATATATAGGGGGGGTCTATATGTGGGGCAGTAGCTACACGGTGGTCTATATGTGGGGCAGTAGCTACAGGGGGGTCTATATGTGGGGGTGTGGGCCACTATATACAGGGGGCTCTATATGTGGGCCATTATATAGAGGGGGGGTCTATATGTGGGCCACTATATACAGGGGGGGGTCTATATGTGGGGCACTAGCTACAGGGGAGGTCTGTATGTGTGGATGTGGGCCACTATCTACAGGGGGGTCTATATGTGGGGCAGTATATGTGAGACACTATACAGGGGTGGGCTATATGTAGAGCACTATCTATAGGGGAGCTATTTTTTAGGGTACTTTCTATAGGGGTGGGCTATGTGTGGGACACTATATACAGGGGTGGGTTACCTGTGGGGCACTAGCAACAGGGTGGCTATATGTAGTGCACAGTCTACAGGGGTGGGCTATATGTGGGACACTACATACAGGGGGAGCTATATGTGAGACACTATCTACAGAGGTGGGCTATACGTGGAGCACTAACCATAGGGGAAGCTATATGTAGGGCAGCACGGTGGCTCAGTGGTTAGCACTATTGCCTTGCAGCTCTGGAGTCCATATGCGGGCACTATCTACAGTGGCTTCTATGTAGGTCACTATCTACAGGGGGCACGGTGTGTGTGTGTGTGACAGTTATATTTAGATGTGTTGAGAATTTTAACTTTGTTTACAGGTGCAGAAATGTTTTAAAAGTGAGAAGCTGAAGACATCTAAACGGAAAACTGCAGAAATGCGTCATGGCCGGGAGAAATCCATGATAGATGTCTGAACCGGAGGGAGAAGAAAAGAACTAGAATCTGAGACGTCACCGGTGAGTCACTTAATGTAAATGTTTATTCTGCCTCTAATCAGTATTGTAGTCACTGTATGATCTGCAGCGAGATGATGGTGGTATGATTTTTTTTTTGTGAAACCGCATCTCCCAGCATATCCTTACCATTGTTCCAGCCATGCTGGGAGCTGTAGTTTTACGCCGTACAAACCTATACGCAGTGGCGTAACTACCGCTATAGTAGCCGTAGCGACTTCTACGGGGCCTGCAGCATGCGGGGGCCCGTGCCACCCGCCGGCACGGCCCCTTCCCATGGCCGCAGGCTCCGCTAGCAGCCGCTATGGCTGCTACAGCGCGACGCCACTGAAGGGGTTGTTCCTACAAAAGACATGCATCCCCTATCCACAGGATAGGGGATACATGTGGGTTCGCTGGGACGCCCAGCGATGAGGAGAACGGGGGACCGAAAGTCCCCCCTAAGTTCTCCATGACAAACCTCGGACTTCCGGGGTCTGTGTCGGCAGCTCCATGGAAATGACTTGCGCACCGGTCGTGCTTGTGCGCATGCGTGACCAGCGCTCCTTTCATTTTCGGTGCCAGCGATCACACATGTATCCCCTATCCTGTGGATAGGGGATGCATGTCTTTTGTAGGGCAAACTATAGGCTGGTTTTTTTTGGGGGGGGGGCTATATGGCGTTATCTACAGAGGGGGTCTGTATGGTGTTATCTTCAGAGGGGGCTGTATGGCATTATCTACAGAGGGGGTCTGTATGGCGTTATCTACAGGGGGTCTGTATGGCGTTATCTACAGGGGGCTGTGTATGGTGCTATCTACAGAAGGCGACTGTCTGGCGTTATCTACAGAGGGGGTCTGTATGGCGTTTTCTACAGGGGGATTGTATGGCGTTATCTACAGGGGCTGTGTATGGTGCTATCTATAGGGGGCGCTGTGTTGTGGAATCTATAGGGAGGCACTATCTACAAGGGGGGGGGGTTGTGTAATACCCAGCAGAGGGGGGGGGGCCCCAGTCAAAAGTTTGCTATGGGGCCCAGTCTTTCCTAGTTACGCCCCTGGCTGCAAGCTTTGCCCCAAGTGATGGATATCAGCAGACACCGAATGGCTTCGAGAGTCTTGGTCATTTATGTTGGGGGCAACGATCTGTGTAATGTGCAGTTTGGTGAATTGATTGCACTTATCCAATCGGATTTGGAATGTTTTGCCTTTTTCTTTCTGGAACTTGTGTTGGTCTAGACGGAGGTTATTCACCGGGCTGTATGGCATGGGGCTTGAGATGTTAACGATATTGAGCATGGCAGGCACCTTCTGAATACTAGGGTATCACGGTTTGTGAGGTTGGCCTCAGCCACTGCAGTGATATCTGGTTCACCATATATTAATCCTAGGGCAGCAAAGAAGGTCTTAACTGAAAAAAGTTCAGAGGCATCAGGTCTCAATGAAAAACCCCATGTTTGAGGATCTCCCGGCAATAGGGAAATGCCGAGACCAACTCACTGCTGCTCAGTTCCAGAGGAAAAAGGTCTTAGATGAAAATACAAATTGCAACTCTCCCGAAAATTAATAAAACACTTAAGATCAACAGAAAAACGATCCGGTAAGTTCATTTTTGGTTCAACCGGAGTAGCAGCTGGAACGACTGCTTGGAGCTGCGCAGTCTCATGGTGTTGAATCCTTTTGGCCAGATCTTGTACCAGCTGAGTCAGACAGTGCATCTGTTCCACTAGGCTGTGCATGGGTTCCATAGTGGAAATATAATTTTTTAAATGGCTTGTGAATATGTAATGGAAACACTAGTTGAGCAATTCTGCAGAGTGCAAGTTATGGAATTGCTCTGTAAGCAACTCCCAAAAGGCAGCTGGAGACTGTCTGGATAAAGCATGCAGGTAATCCGCTATCTCAAGTCCGTCACTACTCTGATCAGCAGAGTCTAAGTCTACTCTATGGTCTTCACTAGAGCCCACCGCAGGGCAGGTTGGATTTGGCTGCAAAGAACCCAGGTTGCATTAACAGAATACAATGTTGGACAGGAGGTGCAATGAAGGCAATACCAGAAAGGAACACAGACAGGGTAAACAGAAAACAGAGTACACGACCAGGAGAGGCTGTAAGTCCAAATCAGAAAGCAGAAGAATACCAGGAGTTGAAGAGGTCAAAACCACCCGTGAGCAGAATGTCCAAATCAGTGAGCAAAAGGGTTCATCTAAAGACAAAGCCGAGGTCGAGTTCCAATAATCAAAATAGTCAGGTGATACAGGGTGTTGCCAGGAGCTTGACCAGAAACTTCAATACACAGAGAAATTCACAAGCAACAATGAAAGAACTGACCAGACTTAAATACTCCACCCTAGAATCTGATAGGAAGAAGACAGAGAAATGAGATTGGCTCTGCAACTCAAACCAGAGCCACCCAGAAGCTAGGCTAGTAGTCATGACAATCTTAAAGAGACAGACATTTCCAAACACCTAGTTTTTGTAGGCTGGGGGTCGTAGGAACGTGTAGGTGGGATTACACGACCTCCTTAGTGCCATTTTTTTTAATTTGTAACCAGTCTACCTACATGCTCCTGCATATGGTCCGTTCGGCATTCGGGGATTTTTAGACTGAGAATTAATGTGATTTGGGTTTGAATTAAATGTTCAAATAAAGTATTTAACAATTTTATATTTAAATAAATAACTGTGGCTGACCCCGAGTCAACCCACAATTAAAAGTTAATTTGTCTCTGGTCTTTTATTATGTCTCATTTACCTAGCCCAATTTTGTAAAGGAAGGTCATTATTTAGGCAGTCTAGGGTTGGGGGATTTGGTGGGCTGTGCTTCAGCTATTGGGTTTAAATGCCCGCATTTAGGGAGGGGTTATAGTTATGTTAATGGAAAGGGGACTTATATTGGATGCCCCTGCTTTTCTCCTCTCAAGGTGATTTTCAGCTTCCCTCCCTCCCTATTTTTCCCTTCATGTTCTTGGTTTATTGCTCTTCCTTCGAGTTGGTTTTGCGATAAAAATACATGGGATATTTTTAAAAGCTGCAGAATCTGGGCAATAAATATTGAGTTGTTTTTCTCTGGCTAAGTGTTACAGAAAAAAATGGGTTAAAATTGAATTTCTGGAAAAAATAAAATAAACCCCAGTGGACATTACAGTTTGCTCAGGGCATGTATCCCGCTGGTCAACCCAAGACGGCAGTTCAAACCATGCAAGCGGACATGAACAATCTCCGACCACGCCAGGATCAGCTTCTGCAAGAGGTCAATTCCATCACCAGTTGCTGTCACCTCAACTGCCTGCCTATGGTTCATCCTACCCGATCTCCTGTTCCTGTATCCAGTGTCCATGATGACTTCAGTATCTGTGTACGGTGTCTGTGTCAAGTCCAGTGTCCGTGACAACTTCAGTATCCATGTCCGGTGTCCGTGTCCAGTCCAGTGTCCGTGATGACTTCGGTGTCCGTGTCAAGTCCAGTGTTCGTGACGACTTCAGTATCCGTGTCCAGTGTCCGTGTCAAGTCCAGTGTCCGTGACAACTTCAGTATCCGTGTCCGGTGTCCGTGATAAGTCCAGTATCTGCGTCCAGTGTTCGAGACCAGTTCTGCTTCCAAAAATCCAGCACAAACCAGCTTCCAATAATTCAGCTCAAGCCAGCTTCCGATAATCCAGCACAAACCATTGACAATATTCTGAGACTTTTTGTCACAGCTCTTACATCGCATGTGAGGGATACGATGGATGTACTAAGGAAATTAGAAGACATGCGATGTGAACCTAACGTGCTATTTGCGAGTCTTCATGTTAACTCTACAGCTCTATTCCACATGACCAAGGGTGTAGGGCTGTGGAGAGCTTCCTTCTAGGCAGAGCGACCCAGCTTAATGCCCTTAATGAATTTGTAGTGAAGTTACTTATGTTCGTGCTTGAGCATAATTTCTTCTTGTTTGACCCCAAAAATTGGGAAAAATAAGTAGATTGTAGTGAGGAGATGGAAATTTGGACGTCATCCATTCTTCTATGGCTAAGATTGATTGATGATTTCTTGATCTTATGGTCGGGATCGAAAGAGAAATTCAGTGAATTAGTGTCTATTCTCAATGTGAACAATATGAGCTTATTTTTTACGTTCAACATTGATGAGATGAACATTACGTTTCTGGACATCAGAATTCAAAGAACAGAGCTGGGATGCATCCATACAAATGTACAAAAAGGATACAGCAACTAACAACTTGCTACGTTGGGAAAGCTCGCATCCTAAAGCACTTAAAAAAGGTATACCGAAGGGTCAATACTTTAGAGCACAGCGTAATTGCTCTACAATATAGGACTTTAAGATTTCAGACCAGGATCTAAGAGAGAGATTCAAATGTAGGGGTTACTCACAAGGGATATTGAAGAGTGCATACCAACATGCCCTTGGGTCCAATAGAGACCAACTTCTGAATCCCAAGAAACATCCGACAAAAGGAGAACAGATGAGAGTCATAGGGACATATGACTCAGCCAGTGAAGAAGTTTGAGGAATCCTAGAAACATCTTGTGGTATCCTCAAAGCTGATCCTGATATTGGTGGATTGGTGAGTGATAATTCCTCGATCACCTATAGAAGGGACGCAACATTAGAGACAGATTGGTGCATAGTCACCTCAAACACAGAATAAGACCTCTTGGCTCACTACGAGCTTGAAAGGCCCATTCAGATGTGGTACCTGCAAAGCCTGTGATTCCATTTACAGTAATAAAACCTTTAAGAGCAACACAACAGGAAAGATCTATGATAATAGATCAGTCATCAATTGCAAAACCAGAGGGGTCGTTTATCTCATTACATGTTCAGTATGTAGATAAGACCATAAGGGAGTTTAGAAGGAGGATTAGGGAGCACATATGCGATATCATCAGGAAGGAGGATACTACAGTTTCACGGCATGTAAGGGAAAGCCATCAGGGTGATTGCACTTGTTGAGGTTTATGGGGAGGCATAATGGATATTTAGGATGCAGACCATCAAACCATTGGGTCTCAATGAACACATCTCTTACACCTGTTTCTTGTAAAGTGGATCCTAGTGGGGTTTACGCCAATGTCCCATGTGTTTGGTATTTACATATTGGGCCAATACCCTCAGTATGTCTCCTATATGTTACTATCCCCATCTGGGTTTCTAATTCGTAACATGAATGACACTGTGAGGAATTACGTAGTGGTTCTGGGACACTATTAGGGCTCATTTACACGAGCGTGTGCGTTTTGCGCACGCAAAAATCACGGCGTTTTGCTTGTGAAAAAGGCACTTAACAGCTCCGTGTGTCAGCCCCGTATGATGCGCAGCCGCCATCATTATGACACTCCGTTTGGATGTTTGTAAACAGAAAAGCACGTGGTGCTTTTCTGTTTACATTCATAGTTTGACAGCTGTTGCGCGAATGACGCTCGTCCCACAGAAGTGCTTCCGTGTGGCATGCGTGATTTTCACGCACCCATTGACTTCAATGGGTGCGTGATGCGCGAACAACGCACAAATATAGGACATGTCGTGAGTTTTTTGCAGCGGACTCACGCTGCGTAAAAATCACGCAACTGCCTGCACGGCCCCATAGACTAATATAGGTCCGTGCGACGCGCGTGAAAATCACGCGTGTTGCACGGACGTATATCACGTTCGTGTAAACAAGACCTTAGACCTATATGATAGGGATATATATGGAATATGGAATAATACATATATGCATCAGAGGTCTTTTTTTATATAGCACTGGCATTATAAAGTAATTAATTACTCTGGAAATATTGGGTGACTATTTAGGCACAACATTAATCTGTGTCTGGTTTATCTATGAGGCATTTCCAATACAGCCTATAGTAATACTAATACTGATTTTGGACTTATTACATATGTTTAGGACATTGCTACATTCACAGATGATGTATCTGACCACAGGGAATTAAGCCGCTTGTGGTTTCCCAGGAAACGAGGGATGCTATTGTGTCCAGTATTTTGATTGGTTGCGCATGACAAGGGGGTGGGTGCTAGTCACAGACATCATTCTGACATCCGGAATGCTCAAATACCAGTGTTGTATGCATGCCGGTAGACACAAATAGCACTACAACGGTGCTATAGTTCTACATCCTGATCTATTTGCTTGTGCCTGCTATTGGACTTATTGGCTACATATCCCATTTTTTAAAATAAATTACATTAAAAGGATATTTAATCGTTCATTCAATAGTATTCACTATACTCTACTATTGTGAAAGCATACATATTTTGGAATTAATAGTGAACTTTATAAATGTAAACTAGTAACTATTTTGTGTGGTATAACTATCTGTCTTACAAGCAGACACATTTTATTTTAGAAAAACGCTCATTTTTCAAAATGTTCTGTACATTTTGGTGTTTTTCACAAATAAACACTGAATGTACCGACTAAATTTTACCACTAACATAAAGTACAATATGTCACGAGAAAACAATCTCAAAAGCATTCCAAACTTATTACCACATAAAGTGACACATTTTAAATTTGGGAAAAAAGGGCTGTGTCCGAAGGGGTTAAGGAATCTAGTGAGTACATGACACACTGTTTACAAAACCCATATATAGGTTAAATGTAGTGTTCACACACAGACAATTGAGCAAGAACGTTGTGTGGATCCTCTTCTACTGGCATGCCCACAAAAAGGGCCGTCTTCAGAACAGTACATCAGGTACTGCGTTCAGTGGCCCTGCCAAAATATAAAAGTAAAGGGGCCTGCGGCCAGCTTTTTACATTTATTATTTGGATCTGACTAATTGGACCACAGTTCATAGCAGCTGGGTCCAACAGAGTTATGCTGCTCCCTCCCCTTCCTTTCCTGACAGTGAGGAAGAGAGCAGTTTAAAGTGAAGCTGAAGTCGGGGGTTGGGACACTTCAGACCAGACGTCGACAGCACAGAACAAAATGAAAGGAAGGGTGTCGCAAAAAAAAATTTTTGGGGATCAATTTGCTTTTAGTGTTTTATTAAAAAATGTTTTATTTATTTGTGTGTTTGTGTTTTACTTTTTTTTATTTTCTAACTTTTTCTTCTCTATGGGGGCTGCCATTTTTTTTTCATCTCTGTATGTGTCAATTAACGACACATACAGACATGGAATACGGCACATACAGCCCCATAGAGAATGCGAACGGGAGCCGTTCCATTCACTATGCTGTACGCCGTCTGTGTGGGAACGGCGCATGTGCTGCTCCCACACAGTTCAAATGGAAGGTCTTCGGCCGAGCGACATCCGGCTTCCGGACATGGGTTCTGAAGCAAGCACTAGGAGCGGAGGGAGCAGACGGAGTGGACGGACGGGAGGGAGCGGCGGCAGCAGGAGCAGGTAAGTTATGTCTGTGTTTGTTCGTGTTTTACTGTGTGTTTACTACTGTATGTAAGCCTATTACACTGTGTGTTCGCTCAAAAAATGACGACACACAGTGTAGGAGGTTTGAACATTCAATCCCCTCCTTTCTCCTGCCACTAGCCAGGATAAAGGAGGGGGGATTGTTTGAGGACGCTAGAGCGAGTGTGTCTTCTCAAATTTTGCAGCATAAAGCAATGTGGTTGCTTTACCACATGCCAATGCTGCAATTTTGGGAATTGCTCCCTCTAGTGACCAGCACAGGGAAATGTTATAAATTAGAATCTAATTTATAATATTTCCTGACTCGTAAAAAAATTAAAAAAATTAGAACAATGTTTCATCATTTATACACTAACTGTTTAACTAAAAAAATAAAAAACATTTCTAGTGACACATTCCCTTTAAGGAAGAGAGAGCAGCAGCTGCTGAAGCTGTTTGTCTGGTAATAAACGGTACCAGCAGCATCTGTCAATATATACGGTATATGTCTAATCATTTAAAGCTTTTTTTTCTGCTCTTGGCCCCCTGTTAGATTGTACCCCCTCTCACTAAATAGTCTCTGCTCCCTCTAAGATTAAGGCCATTTCCTTACAGAACCCTTTGCCCTTAATAGATTGTCCCCTTTCCTCCTATGTACCCATTGTCTATTGTTAATACCCCTCTTATATCCACTAGACAGGCCAAAAATTCCTGAATGGTGGATCTGACTGCAGGGAGCCCCACTGATCCTGAGAACAAGGATCTTGGCAGAAATGTGGCTGAGCATGCACGGTCACCCTCAAGGTGAAAAGAGCCTAGTTACCGCACACTCTCTATGGGGATCCTTTGTTCTCAGGATCAGTGTGGACCCCAGCAGTCACAACTCACCAAATTGTTATGCCTTATTCTGTGCATAGGCTATAAAACAGTAGTTTGTTATTAGCCCAATTCATGTATTTCACATATTTAAAATACTGTTTTTAAGTTCCAAAAAAAATATAACCAAATGTTGTAGCATACGTTTCACAAAAAAACTATAGAACTAATTTTTTATGTTAAATTAAAATTTATAAAAAGTGGAAAAACGGTATTCAAGCAATTTCCATTAATTTTTATGTGGTTATTTGTGTCATGTATATATGGATCAAAGGAAACTGTTATAAGGACTAAGCGCCATGAGGTTTCCATGGAATGGCCCCCAACATTGTGAATGCATATTCGCATCTCAAATAGATACATTCAAGGTGTCACTATTGAGTTACATGTAAAACGAGGAAATTATAATTTAGAAGAAAAAAAGCTGGAAAACCATCAAGAAGATAGGGAGACAATGCTCCATGTGAAAAATATGCCAACAGCTCTCACAGAAACAGTATTTCTACTGAAGGACAAACAGTATTCCAGACATCACACCCAGCAAACCACATAACGGAACTGATGCTTTTTTTTTACATCAGTTATACACAGGGCCGCCATCAGGAATTTCAGGGCCCCATACAAGTAAATTTTCTGGGCCCCCCTACCGTGGCACCGCCTGTTAACGGTACTCCGTCCAGCACTATATCATGCTACCGAGGTCCGCCATTAGGGGGGTATTAGGGGTACTGATGTGAGGGGCCCGGCCAAACCTAATTGAAAGGGGGGCTCGGCAACTGCCGCGACTTGCCTTTGGTAGGAAAAAAACAGGCCCCTGCAATGGGGCCCGTTTTTTATACCAAAATAATGTCGTGAGCTGCGGGCCCCCCCTCTCGTCATGGGGGCCGTCAAACACCGCACGCCCGCGCGACCGATCGCGCGCACCCGCAAACTCCTGCGTGTGCGCACCCACGACCGCACGCACCCGCGCGCGCATCCGCGCCCCGCGCGCGCATCCGCGACCACGCAAACTCCCACGCAGGCGCAATCGCAATTGCTGTGTTTTTTTCCCGCGGCGATTGAGGACAGCAGACAAAAAATGCAGCGAAAAATGCATTATCTGCCTCCCATTGATTTCGATGGGAGGTCAGAGTCGGAACAGCGGCAAGAAAGGACGTGCTGCTTTTTCTTTTTTCCGCGACTGGCTCCCATTGATTTCAGATTAAATCAATGGGAGGCGGTTTTGGAAATTGTTTGGTGCTGATTCTGACGTAGTGTTCGAGTCAATATCAAGGCCCAAAAACTCTGTGAACTGGGCCTTATTTGTTAGGGCTTATTCAGACGAACGTGTAATACATCCGTGCAACGCGCGTGATTTTCACGCGCCTCGCACGGACCTATGTTACTCTATGGGGCCGTTCAGACTGTCAGTGATTTTCATGCAACGTGTGTCCGCTGCGTAAAACTCACGACATGTCCTATATTTGTGCATTGTTCGCGCAACACGCACCCATTGAAGTCAATGGGTGCGTGAAAATCACGCCCAGCACTTCCGCAGCAGTATAAACTATGAATGAAAACAGAAAAGCACCACGTGCTACAAACATACAAACAGAGTGTCATAATGATGGCGGCTGCGCGAAAATCACGCAGCCGCGCATCATACGCTGCTGCCACACGGAGCTGTTATGGACCTTTTGCATGCACAAAACGCCATGCACAAAAAGCACACACTTGTGTAAATCCGGCCTTAGGGTAGGAACACACTAGGCATGAACACTGCGGATTTTATGCAACACATTTTATTGTGGAAAATCCGCAGCGTATTACAGTCGCAGCAGAGTGGATGAGATATGAACAAATCTCATCCGCACGCTGCAAAAATAATGGACCTGCAGTGTGGCTTTTTAAGCCGCAACATGTCAATTTATTCTGTGGAATCGCTGCTCCTCTGTTGCGGAAATGCTGCGGTTCTGCCGCAAAAATCACAAATGAGAAAAAAAAAGGCACTTTTTTTAAATTTATAAAAAAGTTTAGACTTACCCCGGCCGTAGTCCTGGTGACGCGATCCTCTATTCTTAGCGCAGCCCGGCCTCCTGTCATGACGTTTCATCCCATGTGACTGCTGCAGCGGTCACATGGTCTACAGTGTCATCCCAGGAGGCGGGGCTACGTTCCTAAGAGAGAGATGCGTCACCAGGACTACGGCCGGGGTAAGTCTAAACTTTTTTATAAATTTAAAAAAGTGCCTTTTTTTTTCTCATTTGTCATTTTTGCGGCAGAACCGCAGCATTTCCGCAACAGAGGAGCAGCGATTCCACAGAATAAATTGACATGCTGCGGCTTAAAAAGCCAAAAGCCACACTGCAGGTCCATTTTTTTTGCAGCGTGTGGATGAGATTTGTTCAAATCTCATCCACTCTGCTGCGACTGTAATACGCTGCGAATTTTCCACAATAAAATGTGTTGCATAAAATCCGCAGTGTTCATGCCTAGTGTGTTCCTACCCTGAGGCCGGATTCACAGAAGCGTGTGCTTTTTGCGCGCACAAAAAATGTGTTTTTTTGCGCATGCAAAAGGTCCATAACAGCTCCGTGTGTCAGCAGCGTATGATGCGTGGCTGCGTGATTTTCGCGCAGCCGCCATCATTATGACACTCTGTTTGTATGTTTGTAAACAGAAAAGCACGTGGTGCTTTTCTGTTTTCATTCATAGTTTATACTGCTGCGGAAGTGCTGGGTGTGATTTTCACGCACCCATTGACTTCAATGGGTGCGTGATGCATGAACAATGCACAAATATAGGATATGTCGTGAGTTTTACGCAGCGGACACACGCTGCGTGAAAATCACTGACAGTCTGAACGGCCCCATAGAGTAACATAGGTCCGTGCGAGGCGCGGATGTATTACACGTTCGTCTGAATAAGCCCTAAGAATAAGGCGCAGTTCACAGAGTTTTTGGGCCTTGATATTGACTCCCGCCTCCCATCGATTTAATCTGAAATCAATGGGAGCCAGTCGCGGAAAAAAGAAAAAGCAGCACGTCCTTTCTTGCCACTGTTCCGCCTCTGACCTCCCATCAAAATCAATGGGAGGCAGAAAATGCATTTTTCGCTGCGTTTTTTGTATGCTGTCCTCAATCGCCGCGGGCAAAAAACGCGGCAAGATAGTGTGGGCAGGTCAAAATCTGCCTCAAAATTCTTTAAGGAATTTCTGTCGCGGCTGGGACTGCCCGGGCTGTCGTGGGTGTGCGCTTCCGGGCATTCGCCGGTGTGCGCTTCCGGGCATTCACGGGTGCGCGCTTGCAGACGCTCGCGATTGCGCCTGCGCGGGAGTTTGCGTGTGCGCACGATCCAGGCTTTCGCGGATGCGCGCGCGGGTGCGTGCGGTCACGGGTGCGCACGCGCAGGAGTTTGCGGCTGCGCGCGATTGGTCGCGCGGGCGGGCGGTGTTTAACGGCCCCCATGACAAGTGGGGGGGCCCGCAGCTCACGACATTCTTTTGGTGAAAAAAACGGGCCCCATTGCAGGGGCCTGTTTTTTTCTACCAAAGGCAAGTTGCGGCAGTTGCCGGGCCCCCCTTTCAATTAGGTTTGGCCGGGCCCCTCACATCAGTACCCCTAATACCCCCTTGATGGCGGCCCTGGTTATACACTCTGATCTCCATTTACTTTAATGTTACAGCATTTACGGTAAAGCGTAAATTTGTCTTGAAGATACATGTTTTTCTTACATTTATTTTCACATCGAAGGAAATGGAGAATGTACAACTGGTGTAAAAAAATGCATTCGTCGTGCAAACTTTTCCGCACATAAAAAAAATCATACGAAAACAAACTGCTATTGTGAAATCATCTTTAGCCGTCTATAGATGGTGTCAAAAAGCATTTTTCTTTTTCCTTCAGAAGTAAAGCTTCTTGCATAAATATAAAATTTCTATGTGCTTAATTCTAAGGGCTTGTTTACACGTAATGGATTTTCTGCATATTTTCTGTCCGGAATTGCGGACGGAAAATACGCAGCGTAATACAGTAGCAGCAAAGTGGGTGTGATTTAACAAATGTCATCCACATGCTGCGGAAAGATTCCATCCAGACATTCACCTGCAATGAGTAATTTTATTTCCGCAGCAATTATTGCTGCGGAAAGCGGACTTATTTCCTGCGTTTTTAGAGTCTATGGAGGATGAGTGAAAATGCAAGAAAATAGGCCATGTTCTATTTTTTCACAGACGCTTCACACGCTCCGTTGAAACAACGGTGGTGTGAACGGGCTCATTGAAACACATGAGTCCCTGTGACGGCCGTTGTTTTAACGGCTGTCACACGGACGAGATACACGCTCGTCTGAATGAGCCCTTAATCTGTAGTAAAAAACAATGAAATGGTGCGGATTTTCCGCAGTGTATTGTCCGCTTGTTAATGCATAAATGCTGCAAACATTTTCTGCAGCAAATCCGTTACATCTGGACAAGTGCTTAAACCCCAGATATTAATATGGTATGCATGTTTTCTCCATTAACCCCTTAATGACCGGGCCATTTTGCACGTTAATGACCAAGGATTATTTTTTGTTTTTTCACGGTCGCATTCCAAGAGTCGTAACTCTTTTTTTATTCCGTCGACATAGCCGTATAAGGGCTTGTTTTTTGCGGGACGAGTTGTATTTTGTAATTGTACCATTTTTAGATGCTTATAACATATTGATTAACTTTTATTAACTTTATTTTAGGAGAGAATTGAAAATAAGCAGCTATTCCAGCATTGATTTTCACGTTATAAGTTTACGCCGTTTACTATGCAGCGTAAATAACATGTTAACTTTATTCTGTGGGTCGGCACGATTACGGGGATACCAAATATGTAAAGGTTTTATATGTTTTTCCTACGTTTGCACAATAAAAAGCCTTTTAGAAAAAAATTACTTGTTTTTGCATCGCCGCATTCCAAGAGCCGTAACGTTTTTATTTTTCCGTCGATGTGGCCGTATGTGGGCTTGATTTTTGCGGGCCAATGTGTAGTTTTTATTAGTACTATTTTGGGGTACATAGGACTTATAGATTAACTTTTATTTTATTTTTTATGGGGGGAATGGGAGAAAAGAGAGAATTTTGACGTTGTTTTTTGCGTTTTCTTTGGACGCCGTTCATCCGGCGGTTTAATTAATATGTTCATTTTATTGGTCAAGTTGTTACGAACGCGGGGATACCATGTGTATGTGTGATTTGTTTTGACCGTTTTACTAAATAAAACCACTTTTTGGGCCAAAAAAGTAGTTTTATTTGACTGTGACTGTAATTATTTTTATTTTTTTTTCACAAACTTTATTTAACTGTTTTACATTTTTTTTTTTAGTCCCACCAGGGGACTTCACTATACGATGTGCCGATCGCATATATAATGCTTTGGTATACTTAGTATACCAAAGCATTATTGCCTGTCAGTGTAAAACTGACAGGCAACCTGTTAGGTCATGCCTCCGGCATCGCCTAACAGGCAGATGCTGAAGGCAGACCTGGGGGTCTTTGTTAGACCCCCGGCTGTCATGGAAACCCAACGGCGACCCGCGATTTGTTTGCGGGGGCGCCGATCGGGTGACAGAGGGAGCTCCCCCCTCTGTCAAACACATTAAATGCCGCTGTCACTATTGACAGCGGCATTTAATGGGTTAAACTGCCGGAATCGGCGCGCGCTTCGATTCCGGCAGTTGCAGCTGGAGCCAGGCTGTGTATAACAGCCGTGCTCCTGCCGCTGATCGCGTGGGTAAACTGTCAGTACCCGCGCGATCACAGGACGGATATATCCGTCCTCCTGCGCGAACTAGCAGCTGCTGAGGACGGATATATCCGTCCTTCGGCGTTAAGGAGTTAAACTGAACTAATAAGAATATGGAGTAATAATGAAAAATATTTTTGTCTTTATAAACCAATGTCTTTTGAAGTATGTTGGTATTACAAATGATAGTAACATTACTATAGGAAATGCCTGTATATCAATTCTTTATTATGTGTGCTGAGGTGATATAAGTGTCCAGTTATTGCTCAACAAGACTGACCAATCTTCGGACAGGTGTGGACACAAATACAATAGTCATTAGGCCCTATGCACACAACCGTATTTTCATCCATCCGTAAATACTGTCTGTTAATACGGAAACATTGTCTTCTACAACTTATCCGCATATATGGAACGGTATCAGCAAATGCGGTCCGTAATGCATCCGTATATTTGGATCCGTAAAAAGAAGAATAAAACCACAAATGATGTGTATTATCTGCAAACCTGGCGTCGCCTATCAACAATTCCGTAATTACGGACGGCTATGGGTGCACATACATAGCCGACTTCTATAGGGAGTCTGTGCTGTAATTATGGACAAGAATAGGAGATGTTCTATATTTTAAAGTTCATTTCTACGGAACGGACACCCATCCGTAAAAATACGGAAAGGTGTCCGTAGCCCATAGAAATGAATAGGTCCGTAATTACTGTCTGTAATTACGGTTCGTAATTACGGATGAAAAATACGGTCAGTGCATGGGGCCTTAGACAATAGATACCAATATCTGAAAGTATTGGTATCTTGATGCATCGACCTGGATATATACGGCTGCTGTGTACTACAGTAAAAAACAAATGCTGCTTGCATATTAGGCTGACAACTGACAAAGCATAAATTATTGATAATGACGGCTTAGACATAAAACTAGAGCAATAAGTATAACTAGACTGTGTCACCTTTTAATTTAAAGAAAGAGAACGGAAAGTTATAATATCATAAACAGTTCAGCAAAAAGAATTATAAATCCAATAAAATTTACCTGCCCACTGAAAAGTACATTTCATCTGCAACCAATAGAAAACACAATGATCTAAGTCTAGTCCATGTCTGTTTTATATTATACTGATATTTCCATTTAAAGAACGACCCCTAGAGGGGTACAAGGCTTTATAAATGAGGGATGGTTATAATCTAACACAATTCCAGCAAGCATTTCTTCCAAGATGCTAAACTACCGTGCAGTCGTTACTATGGTGAAGGGCTTCCTCAAAATCAATAAATATAATACATTTTTATTAATGCAGCCAATCCGTGAGTTCATTTTTATAGCTATTTTCCTCATAAAGTAATCACTGCATTATTCTGATAGCAAAATTTTGGGTAAATTTAAGGTCTCCAAAAATTAAGCTTGTGCTTCCCACAAAATAAAAGGGCATGTGATATTTATAATTCCAATTAATATTAAGGACTCATAAGAGGGGAAACATAATTCATAGTAACGCCATGCTTTATGAGACTTGCACATTCAGGGGAGGGGAGTGATTCTTCATAAAATATATAGTTAATGGTGAAATAGCCTGATATCTAATACAGTGCGTAACGGAACAATACTAAATGAAATGCATATGAAAGACAAAATATATATTCTCACGACATTTTAATTAAAGAACAGCATATGACTAGCTCACCCCTGCAGTAAGCTTAGCTTCTGACTGAATAATGGGGCCCCTGACACAACAGGACCCATGAGATCAAGCTGCATATAACCTAATTTTTGGCTGAAAAATTAAGCAGATATCTAGCTGATGGGGTTTATTACTATTATTGTTATTTTACACATTTTAATGTTGTGGTCTTTGTTTGCAAAGATAACAGAGTTCATGATGCAAATTAGTTTATGATAGACATGCACTGTTTCGGTGCTAGAGGGTGGGTCCTGAGAATAATTCCCCACGGTAATCCAGTCCAACACTTGTAACCAGTGGTAATTTAGTATTAAAAATTGGTCAACATTTCCTGTTGTAGACAGTGTTTGCTTGTTTGAATATAATTAAGATTCATATGGAATAAAACCTGAAATGTATCTAGTTGTCTCAATAAAAAAAAAATATAAATATAAAAATATAAATAAAAGCATTTACATGTCCGTACAAAATACAAAACAGATTTTCTCTAGAACCCTGACATTTGTCATATGTGTTATGTATACACAAATGTATGTTAGTGTGTGTGTGTGTGTGTGTGTGTGTGTGTGTGTGTGTGTGTGTGTGTGTGTGCCTGCGTATTGCAAATGCAGACTTTGCTTTGTTGAGCTCTGACATTGGGGGATGGTTGTGAGGAAACGCAGAGAGAAGCGAATCAATAATGCCTAGGCCTGTCAATTTTATTGATACCCCCTGGAGAAGCGTTAACTACATGTTTGATATTACTGGCACACTGGTCTGATAATTACGTGTCTTGGGGTTGTTAAGACTTGGCCAGAGATAATGAGATATGGGTAGTCTGCTATTCCACATTCTGTGAAAGTCATGCAAGATGTAGGATGGAGTGGGCTTCATTTCTGTGTTATTATTCATATCAGAAAAGCTGCTACTGTCCAGTATTAACTGAAACAATAGCTTCTTCTATGTTACCAGAAAGGCGGGGCAGGCTTTTATATCCAGAGCATTTATACTCACATTGACATTGTAATTTATTGTCAGTTTGTGTTATTTGCCTGCAGTACACATTTCAGTGTGGTTATCAACATTCTACCCATTAGATTCCGATCAGTGAATCTCACTGTTTTCATCAGGATCCACCAATGAACGTATGTGTTTAAGGGGCTGTCAGACATGTTTAGGGTTTCTGCACCAAGACATGTTGTATGTTTCTTGCCCCTCCCTGCAATACTGGCTCTGTACAATAGGGGAGATTTACTGCTGCCAGTTGCACCAAAAAAAGGAAAGTGCATGACCCGCACCAAAATTATTATGCGTTTATATACTTTTGTTTTACACCTTTTTGAAAAGCGTTTAGAAAAAAGTGTGTGGCTTAAGCTACATTCACATGAGTGCGTCCGATTTGCGCATGTAAAAAATGCAGGGTATTTTCAGCAGTTTTTGTCCGTGTGCCATCAGTGTGTGTTGCGTATGGCATCAGTGTGTTTTGTGTATAGGATGCGTTTTTCACGTCCGTGCAAGCACTTTTTTTTTTCAAAAATTTCTCTGCATTTCTTTGTAACTGATGCGCGAAACACGGATAGCACACGAATGTCGTCCGTGTGACGTCTGTGGTTTTCACGCACCCATAGACTTCAATGGGCAACAAGGTGTGCAAAAATGCAGCAGTATAGGACATGCAGTGAGTTTCACGCAACGGACACTCGCTGCATGAAAAATCCTGCATGTGTGAATAGCCCCATTGAAAGGAATGGGTCCGTGTGCTGTCTGTTATTTCAACGGACAGTACACGGACTAGTATTATGCTCAATCTGAATGAGCCCTAAGAGGAGTTTGTAAAATGCATTGATAAATTTGGTGCAGTGTCGCCATTTTTGCCACTGGCTCTTAAATACTTGCATCCTACTACACTATCGATATATGTCCCCCAATGTGTCAGAGATTTCTGCTTTGTTCCAAGTGAACTGTGGGTGATTTTCAGCAGAGGCAATAATGTCGTTTGGCTGCTCCAAAGGGCACCATAGCTCCTTTTTTTGCAAACCTGTGTGGGTCCATAAGTTTTCACCCACACTAATGTCATCTTCATGTTAGTCACCAACAACCCTAGCTGAGCTCATCTGTGGGGCCACCAAATGAGTTTGTTGAGTGTCCGATAAGTCTTGAAATGATAGAAATTGCATTTCAACCTGTAGGCACAAGGGATTTGCTAAAGGAAGTATAGCGATTCACAAATCTCTAATGCTTAATTAGACAGATATAGTGGCAGAATTAGATTTGTTTGCATATTCTTAGCTCTTGCATTTTATGAGCAAATAGTTTTTTTTTCTTTTTAATTTAACAGTTTAAATACAAAATAGTACTAAACAGTTTGGAATAGAGTAAAGTGCACAGCTCAATTTTCCATGAACTAATGCTTCAATATATCTCAATGAAAGCCAGGTTTAGTGGGTAAATTGAAAGAAGAATCTTTACATGATGACAGAGTATGGTCTAGTTACCGCTCTTCAAGTAACACCATCAATACCATCGAGCTACCCTGACAGAGAAACCTCGACAAGCCAACAGCAGTTGCCAGGACTTTTCAGTGTACAAAATTAAATAAATTAAAAAGATGAAACAACTTTTCTTTGTATGATTGATAATTCCCATATAATGAAACAGATATAGACAGTACTATACACTATAATAGTTACCCTAGCAAGCAATCTCCTTAAATGTCTACCAATTAATAAATCTGCCCCCATGAGTAGAGTAGGACTTTATTAATGGATAGATATTTATAGAGATATAAACTGTGCCAAAATTATGGCTTAAAATGCTGTCCAATATATTTATTAACAGTAGTTTTAGATACTTATATGTGCAATTCTTGACATGGGGGCGTGACTTAAATGTGACACTGTGCACCTAAAATGCACCTAAATTTTGGCGCAACACACTGTCCTAAACTAAGCCAACTAATAGGTGGCATAAGCAAGAGAAAATGGTCTTGCATGTCTACATAGTTACATAGTTGATAAGGTTGGAAAAAGACACAGGTCCATCAAGTCCAACCTATAATCCTACTGTGTTGATCTAGAGGAATTCAAACCTCCCCCTATGAGATGGAAGCCAATTGCCTCATTAGGTGGAAAATTCTTCCCCGACTACAAATATGGCCTTTAGGATAAACCCCTGGATCAACGTCCCATCTCCAGAATCTAGTACTCATAAGTTGTAATATTATATTTTTCAAGAAAGGCGTCCAGGCCCTCCTTGAACTTGCTCAATGAAATCACAACATCATATGGCATAGAGTTCCATAGTCTCACTGCCCTTACAGTAAAGAATCCCTTTCTGTGATGATGGTGAAATCTTCTTTCCTCTAGATGTAGAGGATGCCCCCTTGTCATGGTTAGAGGCCTAGGTATAAAAAGATCATTAGACAGATCTCTGTACATTCCAATTATATATTTGAACATTATAATTAGATCTCCCCTAAGCCGTAACCCTGAGTTTGATAACCTTTCTTAGTATTGCAATCTGCTCATTCCCTTAAATCCTTGGTCGCCCTCCTTTGCACCTGTTCTATCTATTACCGTTTTATTCACAGGTTCCCAAAATTGTACACAATATACCATGTGTGGTTTGACTAATGATTTGTATAGAGGCAAAAGTATATTTTTGTCCTGTGCATCTATGCCTCTTTTAAAGCATCCCACAATTTTATTTGCCTTGTCAGCAGCTGCCTAGCATTGGTTGGTAAAAATAAATGTACTGTCCACCAATATGGCCAAGTCTTTTTCAGTGGCAGTTTTACCCAGTGTTTTACAATTTAATACATAATTCTAGAATTTGTTTCTTTGGCACAAGTGCATAACCTTAATCCTGATGTACTAGAAAGTTGTAGAAATAAAAAATAAATATAAAGTAAATTTAATAATGTACTAAGCAGGCAAAGAAACAACGGACAGCTACCAGTGGCTTACCTACCAGGCAGAAAGGGTAGGCAACTGCTATGGAGCCCATGGGGGAAGGGGGTCCTGGCCACTAACTGTGGACTGACAATTGGTGGCAGAGATAGGGTGAGATATCTCTCATGCAGCTGCTCGGTGACTGCTCTGATTTTGTGTGTCATGTTCCAAGCAGCTGCTGCTATTAATAGATTACAGCTTTCCTTTTACTTTGCAGAAGCACTGATTGGTAGAAAGCCTCTCAGCTGACAGGTTCTCCGCCATTTAGTGTATGGCGCTATTATAATCAGGGACACAGTGTATAGCGCGATTAGAATTATAGGTGCAGTGTATGGCGCTATTGTATTTAGGGGCGTAGTGTGTGGCACCATGAGAATTTTATCTCCCATTTATAGGTGCAGAAATGTTGAAAAGTGAGAAGCTGAAGCTGAAGATATCTGAGCAGCAAACTGCAGAAATGGGCTGTGACCAGGAGAAGTCATCATAGAGGACCAGATGGAGAAGGAAAGAGAAAAAGTACAACTAGAATCTGAGAAGACGTCTCCTGTGAGTTACTTAATGTAAATGTATATTTTGCCTCTAATCAGTACTGTGGTGAGATGATCTGCAGCGAGATGATGGGTGGTAGGAGATTTTTTGGAAAACAGCAACTCCCAGCTGTAGCGTCCATGGCCTTCCTAGGAGACGCCAGCGCTCACTTCCGCTCCAGTCTGCTGTCATCATCAACTACCACGATTTCCTGGTCTATGAGAAGGCCCCAGGCCTTCTGATCTTTGCCTGAGCGTTGTTAGTTTTCCCAGTCTGTCTTGCAAATGGTGCCTTATTGTTTCCCGTTCCAGTTGTTACCCGTGCCTTGTTACCTGTTGCTGTTTCCCGTGCTGTGCCTTTAGTATTGAGACGTGCCACGTCCTGTGTCATCTGCCACGTCTGGAGGAATCCACCACGTCCTGTGTCATCTGCCACGTCCAGAGGAATCCGCCACGTCCTGTGTCATCTGCCATGTCTGGAGGAATCCGCCACATCCTGTGTCATCTGCCACGTCCGGAGGAATCCGCCACGTCTGGCGCACCTGTGTCATCCACCACATTTGGCGTTATCTGCTGCACCCATCTCCATCAGTACCAGAGTTGCGGCCACTGTCTGGACTATCCAGGTATCCTTGTGTTGGACATTGTATTACTGGGGTTTCCTGTTGTCCACTACCCACTCCGTGACAGTACGTTCAGGCTATGGACCCCACTGGTCAACCTGAGACTTTGACGACACAAGCCATGCTGGCCGAGATGGAGGATCTCCAGTCACTACAAGACCAACTCCTCCTGTCGGTGAACGCCATTGCCCATCGGCTGCTTGCTCCAACCACAGTCGTCACCGCACCCAATCCTACTGTTCCTCCTGCTACACTTCCTGTCTGTACCGGTACCAATCCCCTGTGTTTCTTGCCGCTACCTCCACACTATGACGGAGACCCGAGACCTGATTGCTCGTCACTTCTGATGGCCCACGCTACCTAAAGATGTTCTGGACTTTGTCTCTTCTTGCACGGTGTGTGCCTCTAACAAAGGTACTCACTCCAAGCCTGCAGGCCTGCTTCAACCTCTGCCTGTACCCAATGCCCCCTGGCAGCACATTGCGATGGACTTTGTCACAGACCTTCCCCCCTCAGCAGGATGCAACACTGTCTGGGTGGTTGTGGACCGGTTCTCTAAGATGGCACATTTTATCCCGCTGACGGCCTACCTTCTGCTCCTCGTCTGGCGAGTCTCTTCATTTTACACATCTTTCGCTTGCATGGCTTGCCTCTACACATTGTGTCCGACCGGGGGGGGTTCAGTTTACTTCAAAGTTCTGGAGAGCCCTCTGTAAACTCCTGGATGTGAGATTGGACTTTTCCTCAGCTTATCACCCCCAGGCCAATGGGCAAGTTGAGAGGATCAACCAGATCATGGAGAATTATCTCCGCCACTTCATCTCTTCACAGCACGATAACTGGGTAGAGCTTGTTCCATGGGCCAAGTTCTCATACAACAACCACACAAGTGAGTCCACCACTTCCACTCTATTTCACATTGTGTACAGTCAACATCATAGAGTCCCTCTTCCAGTGTCGACCACATCTCAAGTACCCGCTGCTGACTCTGCTTATGGGGACTTTTTGCAAATCTGGCAACAGACCCGTTCCCCTATTTTACTGGCAGTCGATCACATGAAGCGAAAAGCAGATACTAGGAGAAGAGAGCCGCCTCAGTATTTTCCGGGGACTAAAGTCTGGCTGTCCTCTCGGAACATTCGCTTGAAGGTGCCTTCATACAAATTTGCTCCCAGGTTCCTTGGTCCTTTCGAGATTCTGCAACAGATAAACCCTGCCTCCTACACTCAGAATCCCCAACTCCTTTCATGTATCCCTCCTGAAGCCAGTGGTCCTGAACCTGTAAAACTAGACTTCTAGTTCCACAGTTGCTCCCAGCGGTTCTTCTGATATATTCGAGGTGAGGGAGATCCTGGACTGCAAGAGGGTAGGAGGAAGGACTTTCTATTTGGTGGACTGGAGAGGATTTGGTCCTGAGGAGAGGTCCTGGGAGCCAGAAGAGAACCTCAGTGCCCCTGCACTTATTTAGAAATTCGCTCTGGCCCAAAGAAGAGGGGGCGTAAGAGGGGGGATACTATAGCGTCCATGGCCGCGGGCTGTTGGGTTTACTCGCCTCCTGACGCCCGCAGCCATGGATCCGTGAGTGCTGGCCCCCATCTCCTTCCTAGGAGACGCCAGTGCTCACTTCTGCTCCGGTCTGCTGTGTCCCGTAAGGTGCACGCGCACGCTCGTGCCTGGCCTTAAAGGGCCAGCGCGCGCACAAAGGAAATCGTCATCATCATCAACTGCCATGATTTCCTGGTCTATAAGAAGGCCCCAGGCCTTCTGATCCTTGAGTGTTGTTAGTTTTCCCAGTCTGTCTTGCAAATAGTCCCTTAGTGTTTCCCGTTCCAGTTGTTACCTGTTCCTGTTTCCCGTGCTGTGCCTTTAGTATTGAGTCGTGCCACGTACTGTGTCGTCTGCCATGTCCGAAGGAATCCACCACGTCCTGTGTCATCTGCCATGTCCAGAGGAATCCGCCATGTCCTGTGTTATATGCCACGTCCGGAGGAATCCGCCGCGTCCTGTGTCATCTGCCACGTCCAGAGGAATCCACCACGTTCTGTGTCATCTGCCATGTCTGGAAGAATCCGCCACTTCTTGTGCAAGCTGCGGCACCTGTGTCATTGGCCACGTTTGCCGTTATCTGCTGCACCCATCTCCATCAGTGCCAGAGCTGCGGCCACTGTCTGGACTATCCAGGTACCCTTGTGCGGGACATTGTATTACTGGGGTTTCCTGTTGTTTGGGCCAACTGCCTCCCCGCTACCCGCTCCGTGACACCAGCATACCCTTACCATTGTTCGGGCCATGCTGAGAGCTGTAATTGTACGCTGTACAAACCTATACGGCAGGGGTTGCACTAAATTGAGCTGTATTTGTGCTGTTGCTGTATTTATGAGCTTGGTTCTTGTGTTGTATATATGTACTGAGCTTTGTTCTGGTGTTGTATATATACTGTGTTTTGTTCTGGTGTTGTATATATGTACTGAGTTTTGTTCTGGTGTTGTATATATGTACTCAGCTTGGTTCTAGTACTGTATTTATGTACTGAGCTTAGTTCTAGTGCTGTATTTATGTAATGAGCTTGGTTCTGGTGTATTATTTATGTACTGAGATTGGTTCTGGGGATTGATTTTTGTATTGATCTTGGTACTGAATATATGTATGAACTTGGTTCTGGTGTTGTATTTATGTACTGACCTTGGTTCTTGTGCTATGTATATGTATTGAGCTTTGTTCTGGTGCTGTATATATGTACTGAGCTGTGTTCTGCTGTTGCATTTATGTACTGAGCTTGGGTTTGAGTACTATATTTATGTACTGAGCTTGATTCTGGTGCTGTATTTATGTACTGAGCTTGTTTCTGGTGCTGTATATACAGTAGTGTTCAGAAAAATAGTAGTCCAACATCATTAACCTGATAAATCAATGTTTTTGGTAGAAGTGATATTTCTACATCGCAAATAATTTACTTGTAAGTGTAGCAGAGTAGTAGAAAAATGTAGGATTTTAAGGATTAGGACATTCTGAATAATTGAATCATTATTTGAAAGGGGATTGCTCAAAATAATAGTAGTAAGGAGTTAAATTGGTGAAGTCATTCATTCTGTGGAATATCAGGTGTAAATTTTGGCCCTTATTTAAGGTAGGAGGGTGGCAAATGTTGCAAATATTGGTTACAGTGCATTTCCTTCTAAAATACTGGGGAAAATGGGTCGTTGTGCTGATGGAAAACGTACTTTGTTGAAACAGTTGATTGGAGAGGGAAAAAAACATATAAAGAAGTGCAGCAAATTATAGGCTGCCCTGCTAAAATTATCTCAAATGCCTTGAAGTGGCAACCAAAACCTGAAAGAGGCGGAAGGAAGCGGGGAACTTCTGTTTGAATGGAACGAAGAATAGCCAAAATGGCAAAGGCTCAGCCATTGATCACCTCCAGAAAGATCAAAGAAGATCTGAAGTTACCAGTTAGTACTGCTCCAATCAGAAGATGATGAAGTAAAGCCAAGTTACCAGCAAGAACTCCCGGCAAAGTTCCATTGTTGAAAAAAATGGCATGTCCTGAATAGGTTAAAATTTGCAGAGGAACACATTGACTGGCCCAAAGAGAAATGACGCAACATCTTGTGAACTGATGAAAACAAAATTGTTCTTTTGTGTCTAGTGGCCGCAAATAGCATGTCAGATGACCCCCGAGCACTGAATTCAAGCCACAGTACACTGTGAAGACAGTAAAGCATGGTGGTGCAAAAATCAAGATATGGGGATGTTTTTCATACCCTGGTGTTAGGCCTATTTATAGCATACAAGGGATCATGGATTAGTTTGAATATATCAAAATACTTGAGGAGATCATGTTGCCCTATGCCGAAGAAGAAATGCCCTTGAAATGGGTTTTTCAATACGACAATGACCCAAAAGACACCAGTAAGCCAACAACATCTTGGTTACAGACAAACAGGATTAAGGTAATGCAGTCTTCAGCCCAATCCCCTGACCTCAATCCCATAGAGAACGTGTGGGGCAACATATAAAATGCGGTTTATGAGGCAAAACCCAAAATATACAGAAGAACTGTGGAATGTAGTCCAATCTTACTGGACTGGATTACCTGTTCAGAGGGGCCAGAATGTCACGAAGGGTCTGTGGACCCACTGGGCTATACCGCCTTGGCGGTAAGGCAGCTGGCCAACAGGGCGCAGGTCAATGTCTATAGTTCGTATAGGTACCTCTGGCCGCTCGGACAGCAGTAAGGCAGGTTCGGCTGGGACTAGGCAGCAGGTAGACGTCAGGCGAGGTGAAGCAGGTTAGACGTGGGATACAGCACAACACAACTTTGGCACAGCAAAGTGCTCGACCAGGATAGTATGGAATGCAGGGAACAGGAACAGGAAAAGGAACAGGAACACACTAGGAGGCCATCACATAGACAAACTTGGGAAACATCAACAATGCTCAGGCATAGAAGCAGGGGGCTGGACCCCTCTTATAGTCCAGGGTACTCATGGGTTCAAAATTCATCAAAAGGTCCGGTGCGCATGTTGCCCCTTTAAGAGCAGGCACGAGCGCGCGCGCACCCTACGGGATCCGGCTGAAGTGAGTGGAAGCCAGCACTGGCGTCTCCTGAGAGGCAGGCTGGGGCCAGCGCGTGCCGACTCGTGGCTGCGGCTGTCGGGGGGGGATTGGAGCCGCAGCCACGGACATTACACAGAAGTTGGTCGACTACATGCAACACAGATGTCAAGCAGTCCTCAGAAAAAATGGTTATGCCACTAAATATTAGTTTAGTAAAGTGAAAGATGAAACATTTTTTCAGTTTATACATTGCATTTTAGAGTTTTTAAAGAAAAATGATGGCCCTGAAATTTTTGGGGAACAGCCTTATATTCATTTTTCTTTACTTACTGTAAAGGATTAACACAAACCGAATACATTTTGTTATTGTTTTGATTAGGAATAGAATGTGTAGTATTTCCAGTGCATTTGCATTTTCGCAAATAAAAGTTATTAGAATGATTTTGCTCTTTATTTGCTTCTTCAAACTCACTGCTATTTTTTTAACACTACTGCATGGTTCTGGTGCTGTATATATGTACTGAGCTTAGTTCTGGGGCTGTATTTATGTACTGAGCTTGATTCTAGTACTGCATTCATGTACTGAGTGTAATGTCCATGGCTGCGGGCTGTCAGCTCCAACCTCCCCCTGACAGCCGCAGCCACGAGTCGGCAAGCGCTGGCCCCAGCCTCCTCCACAGGAGACGCCAGCGCTCGTGTCCACTCACCTCTGCTGGATCCTGTAGGGTGCGTCCGCACGCTCGTGCCCGCTCTTAAAGGGGCAGTGCGCGCACCAGACCTCATGGATGAAATTTGACACGTGAGTACCCTGGACTATAAGAGGGGTCCAGCCCCCATGTTCTATGCCTGAGAGTTGTTGTGTTCCCTAGTTTGTCTATGTGATGGCCTCCTAGTGTGTTTCCTGTCCCAGTCCCTGTTCCAGTCCCTGCCCCTGTACCTATACTTGTTTCCAGTTCCTGTTCCTAGCAATCCATACCTTCCTGGTCTAGCACTGTGCTGTGCCAAAGTCGTGCCGTGCTGCATCCACGTCTGACCTGCTTCACCTCGCCTGACATCCGACTGCTACCTAGTTCCAGCTGTGCCTGCCTTGCTGCTGTCTGAGCTGCCACAGGTACCTATAGAACTATAGACATTCACCTGCTCCCTGTTGGCCAGCTGCCTTACCGCCAATGCGGTACTGCCCAGTGGGTCCACAGACCCTTCGTGACACTGAGTTTTGTTCTGGTGCTGTATTTATGTACTGAGCTTTGTTCTGGTGCTATATTTATGTACTGAGCTTGGTTCAGGTGCAGTATATATGAACTGAACTTTGTTCTGGTATTGTATATATGTACTGAGCTCGGTTCTGGTGCTGTATATATGTATTGAACTTGGTTCTGCTGCTGTATGTATGTACTGAACTTTGTTCTGGTGTTGTATCTATGTACTGTGCTTGGTTCTGGTGTAGTATTTATGTACTGAGCTTGGTTCTGGTGCTGTATTTATGTACTGAGCTTGGTTCTGGTGCTGAATTTATGTACTGAGCTTTGTTCTGGTGCTGTATTTATGTACTGAGCTAAGTTCTGGTGCTGTATATATGCACTGTGCTTGGTTCTGGTGTAGCATTTATGTACTAATCTTTGTTTGGTGCTGTATATATGTATTGAGCTTGGTTCTGATACTATATGTATGTATGAGCTTGGTTCTGGGGCTGTATATATGTACTGAACTTGGTTCTGGTACTATATAAATATGTATGAACTTGGTTCTGGAGCTGTAATTATATAGAATGTATTTATAATAACAAAATTGCAGGGCAGATGGAATTGTTTTCAAATCATTCTATCTTTAATTGGAACCTGTCAGGTCGTTTTAACCACTTGAACTGCCACCATGCAGTAATACATGACCTCAGAATATTTCCAAACATTCCCTTGTATTGTATGTTTTTTTCAGATGCAGCAAAATCTATAAAATCAACTTTTAAAACGGTGCACACTATATGCTAATTACTCTATAAGGGGTCATGAGGAGGTGCCACTATCCTGAAAAGTTACATAGTCCTACCTCCAAACTTACCTTTCCATACATGATTGACATCCCGCTGGCTGTTATACATCACTACCAGTCTCCTGCAACTTCCTCATTGCACTTGTACTACTTGGGAATGCACCTCGCTGTACGGATGTAGCCATCTTTAACTTGACTCTGATAACTTGCTGCAGTGTGATATCACACAACAAAAGCCATTGTTGTGGGGGTAATGGTAAACTCACACAATACATGTTTTTAGCAGCAAAAAAAATACCATTATTGTGAATAGGTTTTCTCAAAATTCTAAATACCGTATTTTTCGGACTATAAGGCTGGATTCACACGAGCACATTACATCCGTAATTGACGGACGTATTTCGGCCGCAAGTCCCGGACCGAACACACTGCAGGGAACCGGGCTCCTAGCATCATACTTATGTATGATGCTAGGAGTACCTGCCTCACTGCCGGACAACTGTCCCGTACTGTAATCATGTTTTCAGTACGGGACAGTTGTCCGGCAGCGAGGCAGGGACTCCTAGCATCGTACATAAGTATGATGCTAGGAGCCCGGCTCCCTGCACTGTGTTCGGTCCGGGACTTGCGGCCGAATTACGTTCGTCAATTACGGACGTAATGACCTCGTGTGAACATACCCTAAGGCCCGAACACGCAGCATCTCTGTTCAGGCTGGGTTCGAACGACCTATTTTCAGGCGTAAACGAGGCGTATTATGCCTCGATTTACGCCTGAAAATACGGCTACAATACGTCGGCAAACATCTGCCCATTCATTTGAATGGGTTTGCCGACATGCTGTGCCGTAATTGACGGACGTAATTCGGCCGCAAGTCCCGGACCGAACACAGTGCAGGGAGCCGGGCTCCTAGCATCATACTTATGTACGATGCTAGGAGTCCCTGTGTTAGGGATCTGCCAGGTACTACGTCTAGGTATACTCCTGGGATTAATCAATCCACACCTGAGGCCAGACCTGTTCGACTGACACCATCTCCCACCAACCAGGGTGGCAGGCTCAGGAGTGGGAGAGCCTATCACGGCCTGGTCAGTCGGAGTTAGCTCCGCCCCCTGTCCTTTATTACCTGCCGTGTTCTCCTCCTCAGTGCTTGTAATTCTTTTGGATTCCTGGCCCCACTGCTGCTTGCTCCAGCCTGCTTCTGCCGTGCTTCTGCCTTGCTGCTGTTCTGCTTAACCCGCTTTGCTTTGCCGCCGGCTTGCTTCCTCCTCCGTGCTCACTTGGGTATACTCCACTTCATCCTGGTCCTGACAACTCATTCACCGCTCCATTTCCTCGCGGCATTCCGTGGGCTACTGCCCCTTCCCTTGCGTGTTCCCTGTTTGTTCTCCCATGCACTTAGACAGCGTAGGGACCGCCGCCCAGTTGTACCCCGTCGCCTAGGGCGGGTCGTTGCAAGTAGGCAGGGACAGGGCGGTGGGTAGATTAGGGCTCACTTTCCCTTCACCTCCTTCCTGCCATTACATAATTACAAGCCCCTTACCTAGTCTACCATTTCCCCTACGCTGACGCTATCATGGACCCCCTTGAGACCCTGACCCAGCAGATGCAGGGCCTCTCCCTACAGGTCCAGGCCCTGGCCCAGAGGGTCAACCAGGGTGACGCTGCCGTAGTAGTTCCGCTCACCTCACCTCTAGAACCCGACCTCAAGTTACCTGACCGGTTCTCAGGGGACCGTAAGACGTTTCTCTCCTTCCGGGAGAGTTGCAGACTGTATTTCCGCCTTAAACCCCACTCCTCAGGTTCCGAGAAACAGCGGGTGGGTATCATCATATCCCGACTCCAGGAAGGGCCCCAAGAGTGGGCCTTCTCCTTGGCTCTGACGCCCCTGAACTTTCCTCTGTTGATCGCTTTTTCTCTGCCCTCGGACTCATTTACGACGAGACTGACAGGACTGCTTTAGCCGAGAGTCAGCTGGTGACCTTACGTCAGGGTAGGAGACCGGTTGAGGAGTACTGTTCTGATTTTAGAAAGTGGTGCGTAGCTTCTCGGTGGAACGATCCGGCCCTAAGGTGCCAGTTTAGGTTAGGATTATCTGACGCCCTGAAGGATCTGCTGGTTAGCTACCCCTCTTCTGACTCCCTTGACCAGGTTATGGCCCTAGCAGTACGACTTGACCGACGTCTCAGGGAACGTCAGCTTGAACGCTTCAATGTGCTCCCCTCTGACTTTTCTGCGATCCCCCCCGAGGTCCCGTCTCCTCGCCCCTCCACGGAGGACTCGGAGGTACCTATACAACTCGGGGCCTCCATGTCCCCTCGACAACGTAGGGAGTTTCGCAGAATGAATGGTCTCTGCTTCTACTGTGGGGACGACAAGCATCTTCTGAACACCTGTCCCAGGCGCAAGAATAAAAAGCCGGAAAACTTCCGCGCCTAAGTGATCATCGGGGAGGTCACTTGGGCGCACAGGTATTTCCCGTTAATGTGAAACGCAATAACATTTTGCTTCCCTTTCAGGTCTCGTTTGCTGGCCGGTCTGCTACCGGCAGTGCCTTCGTGGATTCTGGCTCATCTGCTAATATCATGTCTGTGGAATTTGCTATGTCTCTAAAAATGCCTTTTATTGATTTACCTTATCCTATCCCTGTAGTAGGTATCGACTCAACTCCCCTTGCTAATGGTTATTTTACTCAGCATACTCCTGTTTTTGAACTCCTGGTTGGCTCCATGCATTTGGAGCAGTGCTCTGTACTGGTGATGCAGGGATTATCGTCCGATTTGGTTTTAGGCCTTCCCTGGTTGCAGCTGCATAATCCCACGTTTGATTGGAATACTGGGGATCTCACCAAATGGGGTAGTGAATGTCTTATGTCATGTCTTTCTGTTAACTCTATTTCTCCCCGGGAGGAGGTAAACACGCTTCCTGAGTTTGTTCAGGACTTCGCAGATGTGTTTTCTAAGGAGGCCTCCGAGGTGTTGCCCCCCCCATAGAGATTACGATTGCGCCATCGATTTGGTGCCCGGTGCCAAGCTTCCTAAGGGTAGGATATTTAATCTTTCATGTCCTGAACGTGAAGCTATGAGGGTGTATATCCAAGAATGCCTGGCCAAGGGTTTCATTCGCCCCTCGACTTCTCCTGTAGGTGCTGGCTTCTTCTTTGTGGGGAAGAAGGATGGTGGTCTTAGTCCGTGCATTGATTATCGTAACCTGAATAAGGTCACCGTAAGGAACCAGTACCCACTTCCTTTGATTCCGGATCTTTTTAATCAGGTTCAGGGAGCCCAATGGTTTTCTAAGTTCGATCTACGGGGGGCATATAACCTTATCCGCATCAAAGAGGGGGATGAGTGGAAAACTGCGTTCAACACACCCGAGGGTCATTTCGAATACCTGGTCATGCCCTTTGGGTTGTGTAATGCCCCTGCTGTCTTCCAGAATTTTATTAATGAAATCCTGAGAGATTACCTGCGTAATTTTCTTGTTGTGTACCTTGATGACATACTGGTGTTTTCCAAGGACTGGTCCTCCCACGTGGAGCATGTCAGGAAGGTGCTCCAGGTCCTTCGGGAGAATAATCTGTTTGCTAAGACTGAAAAATGTGTCTTTGGGGTACAGGAGATACCATTTTTAGGGCAAATCCTCACTCCTCATGAATTCCGCATGGACCCTGCCAAGGTTCAGGCTGTGGCGGAATGGGTCCAACCTGCCTCCCTTAAGGCGTTACAGTGTTTTTTAGGGTTCGCCAACTATTACAGGAGATTTATTGCCAACTTCTCGGTCGTCGCTAAGCCTCTTACGGACCTTACTCGCAAGGGTGCTGATGTCCTCCATTGGCCACCTGAGGCCGTCCAGGCCTTTGAGACCCTCAAGAAGTGCTTTATCTCGGCCCCCATGCTGATTCAGCCCAACCAAGAGGAGCCATTTATTGTGGAGGTTGACGCATCCGAGGTGGGAGTGGGGGCCGTCCTGTCCCAGGGTTCCAGCTCCCTCACCCATCTCCGCCCCTGTGCTTACTTCTCTAGGAAGTTTTCGCCCACGGAGAGTAACTATGATATTGGCAACCGCGAACTTCTAGCCATTAAATGGGCTTTTGAAGAGTGGCGGCACTTCCTGGAGGGGGCCAGACACCAGGTAACGGTCCTTACGGATCACAAGAATCTGGTTTTCCTAGAATCGGCACGGAGGCTTAATCCTAGACAAGCTCGGTGGGCACTATTCTTTACCAGATTTAATTTCTTGGTTACCTATAGGGCTGGGTCCAAGAATATTAAGGCTGATGCCCTGTCACGTAGTTTCATGGCCAATCCTCCTTCCGAGAAGGATCCTGCTTGTATTTTACCCCCTGGTATAATCGTTTCTGCCACGGATTCTGATTTAGCTTCTGATATCGCGGCTGATTAGGGTGCAGCTCCCGGGAACGTCCCTGGGGACAAACTGTTTGTTCCCCTGCAATACCGGCTAAGGGTACTCAGGGAAAACCATGACTCCGCTCTATCTGGTCATCCTGGCATCTTGGGCACCAAACACCTCATTACCAGAAACTATTGGTGGCCTGGGTTGCCTAAAGACGTTAGGGCTTACGTCGCCGCTTGTGAGGTTTGCGCTAGGTCCAAAACCCCTAGGTCCCGACCTGCGGGCCTACTACGTTCCTTGCCCATTCCCCAGAGACCTTGGACCCATATCTCCATGGATTTTATCACCGATTTGCCTCCATCTCAGGGCAAGTCGGTGGTGTGGGTGGTAGTAGACCGCTTCAGCAAGATGTGCCACTTTGTGCCCCTTAAGAAGCTACCTAACGCCAAGATGTTAGCTTCTTTGTTTGTGAAACACATCCTGCGTCTCCATGGGGCCCCAGTCAATATCGTTTCTGACAGAGGGGTACAATTTGTTTCCTTATTTTGTCCTTCTCCTCCGCCTTCCATCCCGAAACTAATGGCCAAACGGAGAGGACTAACCAGTCCCTGGAACAATATTTAAGGTGTTTCATCTCTGACTGTCAATTCGATTGGGTCTCATTCCTTCCCCTTGCTGAATTTTCCCTGAATAACCGGGTCAGTAACTCGTCAGGGGTCTCCCCGTTTTTCTGTAATTTCGGGTTTAACCCAAGGTTCTCCTCCGTTTCCCCTGGTTGTTCCAATAATCCTGAGGTAGAGGATGTTCATCGGGAACTGTGCACTATCTGGGCCCAGGTTCAGAAGAACCTAGAGGCGTCCCAGAGCGCACAAAAGATTCAGGCGGATAGTAGACGTTCTGCTAACCCCCGGTTTGTCGTCGGAGATTTGGTCTGGTTGTCGTCCAGGAACTTGCGCCTTAAGGTCCCGTCCAGGAAGTTTGCTCCCCGATTTATTGGGCCTTATAAGATCATTGAAGTCCTCAACCCTGTATCCTTCCGTCTGGAGATGCCCCCATCCTTTCGCATACATGACGTCTTCCATGCCTCCCTCCTTAAACGCTGCTCCCCATCCTGGTCCCCCTCGAGGAAACCTCCTGTTCCCATTCTCACCCCTGAGGGGGTGGAATTCGAGGTGGCCAAGATTATGGACAGTAGGATGGTCCAGGGCTCCCTCCAGTACCTGGTCCATTGGAGAGGGTACGGGCCGGAGGAGAGGACTTGGGTACCTGCCCGTGATGTTCACGCTGGGGTATTGATCAGGAGGTTCCACCTTCTCTTCCCTACTAAACCGGGTCCTCTTAGTAAGGGTCCGGTGGCCCCTCATAAAAGGGGGAGTACTGTTAGGGATCTGCCAGGTACTACGTCTAGGTATACTCCTGGGATTAATCAATCCACACCTGAGGCCAGACCTGTTCGACTGACACCATCTCCCACCAACCAGGGTGGCAGGCTCAGGAGTGGGAGAGCCTATCGCGGCCTGGTCAGTCGGAGTTAGCTCCGCCCCTGTCCTTTATTACCTGCCGTGTTCTCCTCCTCAGTGCTTGTAATTCTTTTGGATTCCTGGCCCCACTGCTGCTTGCTCCAGCCTGCTTCTGCCGTGCTTTTGCCTTGCTGCTGTTTCTGCTTAACCCGCTTTGCTTTGCCTCCGGCTTGCTTCCTCCTCCGTGCTCACTTTGGTATACTCCACTTCATCCTGGTCCTGACAACTCATTCACCGCTCCGTTTCCTCGCGGCATTCCGTGGGCTACTGCCCCTTCCCTTGCGTGTTCCCTGTTTGTTCTCCCATGCACTTAGACAGCGTAGGGACCGCCGCCCAGTTGTACCCCGTCGCCTAGGGCGGGTCGTTGCAAGTAGGCAGGGACAGGGCGGTGGGTAGATTAGGGCTCACTTTCCCTTCACCTCCTTCCTGCCATTACACCCTGCCTCGCTGCTGGACAACTGTCCCGTACTGAAAACATGATTACAGTCATGCAGTGTGTTCGGTCCGGGACTTGCGGCCGAAATACGTCCGTCAATTACGGACGTAATGTGCTCATGTGAATCCAGCCTAAGACGCACCTGACTATGAGACGCACCCAGGTTTTAGATAACAGAAAATAGGAAAAAAATTCATATTTTACTTCTTTTACAAAGAAAAAACTATTGGTTAAAAAAAATTATTTGTTCAGTTTCACCACATTCTGAGAGCCATAACTTATATTTTTCCATCGTTTGAGCGGTGTGAGGGCTTATTTTTTGCGGGACGAGCTGTCGTTTTTATTAGTGCCATTTTTTTGGTACATACGATTTTTTTTTTATTGCTTTTTATACAATCGCTTTTTATACAATACATGGATGAGTTACAGAAACAGCGTAACTCGCTGAGCTACGCTGTTTCCGTAACTCCCATAGTAGTGAATAGCAGTTACAGAAGCAGCGTAGCATGCTACGCTGTTTCCGTAACTACTATTCAGTTCTATGAGAGTTACAAAAACTGCGTAGCTCAGCGAGTTACGCTGATTGTGTAACTCGACCATGTAACCAGGAAGTGGCCGGAAGACAGCGGAGCCGGGTAAGATAGAACGGGGCTCCTTTCTTGAGATAGATGCGGGTCCCAGAGGTGGGACCCGCATCTATCTGACATTTATGACATATCCTGTGGATATTTCGAAAGAAGTAGTAGGACAACAGCACACGTCTTCAAATCCTCAAAGTGCTTTTTATTGTCAAGACATCCACAATCGACAGGCAACGTTTCGACCCATAGTGAGTGAGGGGTCTTTGTCAAGCCTAACATCATGTCTAAAAACATTGTTTTAAATAGGTGAATACAAGTAATCACATGGTACGTTTCAACCAGTGAAAATCGTGAACCCGGTCTCCCAGGTGAAACATACATTAGTCTTAATGACAATCTTCAACTTATTATATAATACTCAAAAAGTGTAAAAATGCAACATACAATACATCTTCAATACATCATCAATATCAATATATCAATCACTAATCAGTCGTCTGCTGTGGAGCATGCGCAGTAGCGTTCTAGGATCGTAACTGGAACCTGGAGTGTGGTGAACTTCCCTCCTTTGTTTTTCCATCATAAGAATTGGCTTTTGGAGTTTAAGTTTTGTAGGATTGGTTTTTGTTTGCCATTTTGCATTTGTAAAGCCCCTGAGGGACTAAAACAGTGGAAACCCCCCAAAAGTGACCCCATTTGGGAAACTACACCCCTAAAGAAATTTATCTAGGGGTATATTGAGAATTTTGACCCCACAGGTTTTTGATTAAATTATTGGAATTAGGCCGTGAGATTGAAAATCGACATTTTTTTCTAATAAATTTAGATTTAGCGCAGATTTTTTTTCATTTTCACAATAGATAAAGGAGAAAAAGCACCACAACATTTGTAAAGCTGTCTCTTCTGAGCACGGCAATATCCCATATGTGGTAATAAACTGCTGTTTGGATACACGGCAGGGCTTAGAAAGGAAGGAGTGCCATTTGACTTTTGGAGCTCAAGTTTGCTAGAATGGTTTTCATGGACCAAACCCCCCCCCAAAAAAAGTGATCCCATTTGGGAAACTACACCCGCTCAAGGAATTTATCTAGTGGTATAGTAAGCATTTTGACCCCACAGTTTTTTTGCTGCATTTATTGGAATTAGGTAGTGAAAATGAAAATCTACATTTTTTCCACTAAAATGTTACATATTTTCATTTTCGCAAGGAATAAAGGAGAAAAAGCACACCAACACTTGTAAAGCAAATTCTCTTGAGTACGCCAATACCCCATATGTGGTCATAAATGGCTGTCTGGACACACCACAGGGCTCAGAATGGCAGGAGCGCTATTTGGCATGTAGACTTGAAGTACCAGTACAGTAGAAACCCCTTAGCAATGACTCCATTTTAGAAACTACACCCCCTCCGGGCATTCATCTAGGAGCGTAGTGAGCATTTTTTTTTTTTTTTTAAATATGTCGTTTTAGCTCCCAATTTTTTATTTTCACAATGACTAATAGGAGAAAAAACACCAAACATGTGTGGCCCTAAACTGGTGTTTGGTCACATGGCAGAGCTCAAGTTGGAAGGAGCACCATTTGGCTTTTAGAGCGCAGATTTTGCTGAATTGGTGTTCGGGGGCCATGTTGCATTTGCAAGGCCCCTTAGGTACCAAAGTACAGGGAAAAACCGTGAGAAGTGACCGCATTTTGGAAACTACAGCCCTCAAGGCATTTATCATTTGCCTGGACATATCACAAGGCTTAGGAGTGAAAGAGCACAATACGCATTTGAGGCCTATTTTGGTGATTTTCAGAGTATTGGCCCACAATTGCAGGGCTCTGAGGTCAAATAGTAAAACAAACCACCAAGTAGTGACCCCCATTTTGGAAACTGCACCCCAACAATTCATTTTTTATGGGGTGTCACAGGGTTTTTGTTTTTTTATTAGAAAGTAATGTGCAGCGGATGGTGCAAAGTGAAAATTGCAATTTTCCACTGATATGTTAAATTAGTGCACAATATGTTGTGCCCAGTTTGTGCCGCTGCAGACAAATATCTCATAAACTGTTAAGCGGGTTCTCCCGGGTATGGGAATGACATATGTGGACACAAACTGCTTTTTGGGCACACTGTAGGGCTCAGAAGGGTGGGAGCGCCATTTGGCTTTTAGAGCGTAGATTTTGCTTGGTAGTTGTTCTGTTCGGGTTTTACTGGTATTTCAGTTTAAAATGCGGGGGCATATGTAATCTGTGCGGAGTACATCAGGGCTTAATATGGTGGTATAATAATGGGGTAAATAAATAATAATTCATAGATGTGTGGCCAGTGTCGCACTGATAAATGGTGCCCAATCTTATCCCCCTTTGGGAAAACATTTTGCACATTTTGTGTCGTCATATTCTGAGAACCAGACCTTTTTATTTTTTCGCCAACAGAGCTGTGTGAGGGCTTTTTTTTTTTTTGCAAGATAATCTGTAGCTTTCATTGGTACCATTTTAGCAAACATGCGACTTTTTATTCCTCTTTATGGCAAAGCAAGTTGACCAAAAACCAGCAATTCTGACAATATTTTTTATATTCCTTTTTACAGTGTTCACCGTTGGCTATAAATTACATTTTTACTTTATTCTGCGGGTGGATACGATTACGGCAATACCAAATGTATTATTTTTTTTATGTTTTATAGCGTTTGATCAATAAAATCCCTTTTTTTTTTTAAATCATATATTTTTTGTGTCACCATAATCTATGAGCCATAACTTTTTTTATTTTTTCATCAAAAAAGCTGTGGGAGGTCTTGTTTTTTTGTGGGATGGACTGTGGTTTTATTGGTACAATTTTGGGGTACATACACCTTTTTGATCACTTTTTAATCTGTTTTGAGAGGGGTGGCAATCAAAAAATAGAGATTCTGGAATTTTAACTTACTGTTTCTTTTCGCACTGGGAAACTTGAAGGCCTTCCGTTCTTTGCAGACCAGGAGGCCATTGTTAGGCCCCGCAGGTGCCGATCTACCTACCTAGATGCAGCAATCACTTTTGATTGCTACATTTAAGGGGTTTATTTGCCGGATCGGAGACTAGCTCTGGCCCTGGCCGTTACAGTAGGGTAGCAAGCCTTTTAGGCCTCGCCTTCAGGCTTGGTAGACCAGGAGGCCACTGTTAGACTTCCGTTTGCCATGGCAACAATCGGCACCCACGTGGTTGCATTGCAGGGGTGCCGATAGGCGAGAAACCACCTAGATGCAGCAATCGTTTTTGATCGCTGCATCTAAGGGGTTAATCGGCCATATTGGAGGCTAGCTTCGGTCCTGGCCTTACAGCAGGGTGCCAGCTGTAATATACAGCTGACATCCACTGGTGATGGTGCTGGCTCTGCTTCTGAGCCCGCTCCATTACCATCATGTACAGTCACATGGTTAAGTGATAAGACACTAGCGAAAACTACGTAACTGTACTTAATTGAGCGGGAAGGGGTTAATCTATTCCAGGTTGTGTTGGACAAAGCTCCTGCTTTGTTGATTTGTATTTGCAGAAATGTCCAACTTTAAATTATGGCTTCTTGGAATTTGTCCCTTTATCTCTGTGCCAAACCCTCATTTTCACACACCTTTATCTAGGTTCCAGCAATAATGGTTTAATAATGCGACTTTGAGGACATGTCTGCAACTTATCAACTAAATGAGTTTCCTCACTCTAAACCAAAGGTCACTCGAGACTGATTCTTTCCATATATTCTGTACTGTGCAAAAGTTTTAGGTAGTTGTGGAAAAATGCTGCAAAGTAAGAATGCTTTCAAAAATAGAATGTTTTTTTATTAATTAACAAAATACAAAGTGAATGAACAGATGGGAAATCTAAATCAAATCAATATTTCGTGTGACCACCCTTTGGCTTCAAAACAGCATCAATTCTTCTAGGTACACTTGCACAAAGTTTTTGAAGGAACTCGGCAGGGAGGTTGTTCCAAACACCTTGGAGAACTAACCACAGATCTTCTGTGGATGTAAGCTTCCTCAAATCCTTCTGTCTCTTCATGTAATCCCAGACAGACTCAATGATGTTTAGATCAGGTCTCTGTGGGGGCCATATCATCACTTCCAGGGCTCCTTGTTCTTCTTTACGCTAAAGATAGTTATTCATGGCATTGGCTGTATGTTTGGGATCGTTGTCCTGCTCAATAATAAATTTGGAGCCAATTAGATCCCTTACTGATGGTATAGCATGATGGATAAGTGGATCTGCCTGTATTTCTTAGCATTGAGACTGCTAATCCTGAACAAATCCCCAACTCCATTGGCTGAAATGCAGCCCCAAACTTGCAGGGAACCTCCTCCATGCCTACTAACAAACTACCCTCTGTTACAGCCAAATATTTGAAATTTTGACTCATCCGTCCAGAGCACCTGCTGCCGTTTTTCTCCACACCAGTTTCTATGTCTTCGTGCATAGTTGAGTCACTTGGCCTTGTTACCACTTCAAAGGTATGGCTTTTTGGATGCAATTCTTCCATGAAGACCACTTCTGGCCAGACTTCTCCGAACAGTAGATGGGTGTACCTAGGCCTACTGGTTCATGCCAGTTCTGAGCTTATGGCATTGCTGGACATCTTCCATTTTCAAAGGGTAGTAAGCATGATGTGTCTTTCATCTGCTGCACTAAGTTTCCTTGGCCGACCACTGCGTCTATGGTCCTCAACATTGCCCGTATCTTTGTGCCTCTTCAAAAGTGCTTGAACAGCACATCTTGAAACCCCAGACTGCTTTGAAATTTTTGCCTTGGAGAGACCTTGCTGATGCAGTATAACTACCTTGTGTCTTGTTGCTGTGCTCAGTATTGCCATGGTGGACCTGTAACATGAAACTGTCTTCGACAACCTCAACTTTGTAGCAGAGTTAGGCTGTTCCTCACCCAGTTTTAAGCCTCCTACACAGCTCTTTCTGTTACAGTTAATGGTTGTGTATTAACCTACATCATTATCTGTAACGTCCACGGTCGCAGACCCCAGACTCCTATCACTCTGCAGTATCTTCCTCCCCGGACGGAGATGCCATCACATGCGGCCATCCTGTTCTGAAGTGATCACTAGGGCACGCGCGCGAGCTCATTGCCGGCCTTAAAGGGACAGTGCGCACACATGTTAAAGATATGACGGATTGCTCCCAGATCACCCTGGACTATAAGAAGGGCCCTGCCCCTTCACTCATTGCCCGAGCATTGTTGTGTTTTCCCTGGTCAGTCTAGCAAATGGTCCCTTGGAGTTTTCCTGTTCCCAGTGTTCCCGTTCCTGCTACCTGTATCCTGTGCTACCTTGTTCCTGTGCCTTAAAGAGTTGGAGTCGTGCTGTGTTACACCACGCATGGTGTCTGCTACCAAGGTCCCATCTGAGCCTAGCCATCGCTACTGTCTGGACTACCACAGGTACACTTGTTTGGACTATAGACTTTACTTGGTAACCTGTTTGGCCAGCTGCTATCCCGCTACGGCGGTACAGCACAGTGGGTCCACATACTCACAGATCATGACAGTACGCTCAGGCCATGGACCACACTGGTCAACCCAAGACTATAACGACATCACAAACCATGCGAGCAGATAGGCTAGTCTGTCAATTACGACAGGACCAACTCCTCCAGGTGGTGAACGCCATCACGCATCGGCTGGACGCACAAGCTGCAGTCCTCTCAGCATCCATTCCTGTTGCTCCGGCTGTTCCTCCTGCTACCCCTCCTGGCAGTACCAGTGTTGATCCTCGATTCTCGCTACCACTACCTCCTCGCTACGACGGAGACGCGAGTACCTGCAGGGGATTTCTGAATCAGTGCCAGATCCACTTCAGTCTCCACACCAGATAATTTTCTACTGAGAGCGCAAGGATCGCATTTCTCATATCACGCCTTATTGGCAGTGCCCTAGCATGGGCAAACCATATCTGGGAATGTTAGGGGCCAGAGACCTGTGACTGCCAGCATTTCCTACAGACTTTTCCCACAGTGTTCGAGGAACCTGGCCGAGTCTCCCCAGCAGCTGCATCTCCCCTGACCCTTCACCAGGAGGACTCCTCCGTGGGCGAGAACGCCATTCAATTCTGCACCCTGGTGGCAGAGCTGTCCTGGAACAATGAGGCTTTGGTGGCTACATTCCGGCAGGAACTGTCTCCAAAAATTAAGGACAAACTTGCTGCTCGTGATCTGCAACCTACTATGGATGACCTCATACGTTTGGCCACTTGTATTGACATGAGGATCCGGGAGCGATCCCAACACGTTCGTCGGGAGGGAGGATTCCCACCAGAGGAGCTCATGCAGGTGGACCTGCTTAAACTGTCTGTCCAGGAGAAACTCTGCAGACGCACTTCAGGACTATGTCTGTATTGCAGCCTCGGAGGCCATATTGTGCGTTCTTGCCCTCAAAAGAGACTCCAATGCCTAGGTTTGGTTGGAGAGACAATACTAGGGGGAATGCACTAGGGGGAATGGCACTAGATAAGACGTTCTCCTCCAAACTGTCCATTCCCGTGACCATTGGGTCTAGGGAGAAGATGCACAGGCTCTCGGCATGCCTGGACTCTGGGTCTGCAGCAAACTTCATCGGAAAAGACCTAGTGGATCTCCTCCAGTTGCCCACAGTCCCCCTGGAGACATCTTTGGCTGTGGCATCAGTGAATGAACTACCTCTGCCTGACCCGATCATATCTGAGACCAAGCCACTGAGACTCAAAATTGGAGCCCTTCATTCAGAACTAATTTCCTTTCTTGTCTTCCCTAAAGCCGTTAATCCTGTCCTGCTGGGTCTGCCTTGGTTTAGACTACATGCCCCAGTTCTGGACTGGATTTCCAGGAAAGTTCTCCAATGGGGCTCTAAATGTCGCAGCCACTGTCTATTACAGATTGATCCTGCCCAGTCTCCCCAGCCCCGGTCATTGGCAGGATTGCCCCCCCCCCCCACTTCTCTCAACTTGCAAATGCCTTTAGCAAAAAGGAGGCTGAGACACACCGGGCTTACGACTGCCCCATTGAACTGGTCCCAGATGCGTCCGCCCCCCCCCCCCCCCCGTGGCCGGTTATACCCTCTCTCCTTGCCAGAGACTCAGTCCATGTCAACCTGCATCAAGGAGAATCTGGAGAGGGGTTTCATACAAAAATCCTCCTCTCCAGCCGGGGCCGGTTTCCTCTTTGTAAAGAAAAAAGACGGATCTCTTCGGCCTTGCATTGACTACTGTGGTCTCAATTAAGTCACGGTCAAAAATAAATATCCATTGCCACTAATTTCCGAACTATTTGACCACATACGAGGAGCCAAGATGTTCTCAAAACTAGACTTGCGTGGGGATTACAATTTCATTAGATTCCGCCAAGGTGATGAGTGGAAGACTGCATTTAACACTCGAGATGGGCACTACAAATACCTGGTGATGCCCTTCGGTCTCCATAAATCTCCCGTGGTCTTCCAGGAATTCGTCAATTATATCTTCCGAAATCTCCTCTATGTTTGTGTTGTGGTCTATCTCGATGACATTTTGATTTTTTCCACAGATCCGACGTCTCATCGGAGACATGTCCATCAAGTTCTGCTGCAGCTAAGGGAGAATCGCCTGTATGCCAAGCTGGAGAAGTGCGTGTTTGAAAATAATTCTCTACCCTTCCTGGGCTATATAATCTCAGATCAAGGCCTCAAGATGGACCCTGAGAAGGTAAAGGCATCCTGGAATGGCCACGTCCTAAGGGCTCGAGATCCATACAGCGTTTTTTGGGATTCGCCAACTTCTACCGGCAGTTTATCCCACACTTCTCTTCACTGACGGCCCCTATCTCTACCCTCACCAAGAAAGGTATGAACGCCAAGGTGTTGACTCCAGGGGCAGAATCTGCATTTAATAGCATTAAGAGTGCCTTCACGTCAGCCTCAACCTTCCATCACCCTAATGTATCGCTACAGTTTTCGTTGGAGGTGGATGCCTATTCTTTTGGTGCAGGTGCACTTCTGTTCCAGAGAGGTTCTAAAGGGAGGGCAGTGGTATGTGGCTATTATTCCAGACTTTTTTCATCCACAGTGCGTAATTGGAAATCGGGAATTACTGGCCATCAAGTTGACTCTGGAGGAGTGGAGACATCTATTAGAGGATGCAGCCCACCCCATCTGGATATATACGGACCACAAGAACATCACCTATCTCCAGTCGGCCTAACGACTGAACCCCCGTCAAGCCAGGTGGTCGCTGTTCTTTGCTCGGTTCCAGTTTGTGCTCCACTACCGCCCTGCTGACAAAAATGTGAGGGCCAATGCCTTGTCCAGGTGGTTTGAGACAGAGGACACCGTGGACTCGCCACAAAATATCATTGATCCGTCCTGTATCATCTCTGTTAATCCTCTGCAAGCTAGAGACATCCCTCCAGGGAGGACTTTTGTACACCTAGCAGACAGGAGGAGAATCCTTCGCTGGGTACACAGCGCCAAACTTGCGGGACACGCGGGTGCCTGTAAGACCTGAGATTTGATTGCCCGTCATTTCTGGTGACCCACGCTGCCCAAAGACATTGTGGACTTTGTCTCGTCCTGCACGGTGTGCGCTGCCAAAAAAGTTGCTCACTCCAAGCCTGTCGGTCTGCTCCAACCTCTGCCTGTTCCCAACGCTCCCTGGCAACATATAGCAATGGACTTTGTCACAGACCTTCCTTCCTCTGCTGGATGTAATACGGTCTGGGTGTTGGTGGACCGTTTCTCAAAAATGTCTCACTTTGTTCCACTGACCAGCCTACCTCCTGCTCCTCGACTGGCCAACCTCTTCATCCAACATATCTTCCTCCTGCATGGCTTACCTCTGCATATCGTGTCTGATCGTGGGGTTCAGTTTACCTCTAAGTTCTGGAGAGCCCTCTGTGAACTCCTTGATGTAAAGTTGGACTTTTCCTTAGCTTCCCATCCCCAGACCAATGGCCAAGTCGAAAGGGTCAATCAGATCATGGAGAACTATCTACGACATTTCATCTACAGGCAGCAGGATGAATGGGTGCAGCTTCTTCCTTGGGCTGAGTTCTCCTACAACAACCACAAAAGCGAGTCCACTGCCTCCACACCATTCTTTATTGTCTACGGCCAACATCCACAAATGCGTCTCCCTGTTTCTGCTACGTCCCAGGTGCCTACAGCTGACTCTGCATTTCGGAACTTTCTACGGATCTGGCAGCAAATCCAGTCCTCTATTGTGCTGGCAGTCTATCGCATGAAGCGAAAGGTAGACACGAGGAGAAGAGAGCCGCCTCAGTTTCTTCCGGGTACCAAGGTCTGGCGGGCCTCAAGAAATATCTGGCTGGGGGTGCCGTCATACAAATTCGCTCCCAGGTTCATCGGAGCCTTTGAGATCCTCCAGCAGATAAACCCGGTCTCTTATAAGCTTAGGCTGCCAGCTACCCTCAAAATCTCCAACTCCTTTCACGTGTCTCTTCTAAAGTCTGTGGTCCTGAACCACTACTCTATGACTCTTAGCCCTGCAGTTGCCCCCAGCAGTTCTGCCAATGTATTTGAGTTCAAGGAGATCTTGGACTTCAAGAGCATAAGAGGAAAAGCCTTTTACTTGGTGGATTGGAAGGGGTTGGGTCCAGAAGAGAGGTCCTGGGAGCCAGAGGAGAATACTGTAGACTCCTATCATCCTGCAGATGTCTTCCTTCCTGGAGATGCCAGCACATGCGGCCGTCACATCCTGCAGTAACCACTAGGGTGCGCGCGCGAACTCATTCCCGGCCTTAAAGGGTCAACGCGCACACATGTTAAAGTGTAGCTAAACTTTTGACAAACTTCTGACATGTCATAGTGACATGTCAGAAGTTTGGATTCGCTGGGGTCCGAGCACTGAGACCCCCACCAATCGCTAGAACGAAGCAGCTGAAGCGCTCGTGTGAGCGCTCAGCCGCTTCGTGTCTGTTCGGCTTTTTCCGGAAATAAATGTATCGTGTACGGACTCAATAGAAACTCTATGAGCCCGTACTCTGATACATCGGCTTTCCGGAAAAAACTGAGCAGACACAAAGCGGCAGAGCACTCACACGAGTGCTTCAGCTGCTTCGTTCTAGTGATTGGTGGGGGTCTCAGTCCTCAGACCCCCACCAATCCAAACTTCTGACATGTCACTATGACATGTCAGAAGTTTGTCAAACATTTAGCTATACTTTAAAGATTTGCTTGATTGCTCCTAGATCATCCTGGACTATAAGAAGGGCCCTGCCCCTTCACTCATTGCCTGAGCGTTGTTGTGTTTTCCCTTTTCAGTCTAGAAAATTGTCCCTTGGTGTTTTCCTTGATCCCAGTGTTCCCATTCCTGCTACTTGTATCCTATATCCCATGCTGCCTTGTTCCTGTGCCTTAATGAGTTGGAGTCGTGCTGTGTTACACCATGCCTGGTGTCTGCTGCCAAGGTCCCATCTGAGCCTAGCCATCACTACTGTCTGGACCATCACAGGTACCCTTGCTCGGACTATAGACTTTACTTGGCACCCTGTTTGGCGAGCTGCTATCCCGCTACGGCGGTACGGCCCAGTGGGTCCACATACCCACAAATCGTGACATTGTTATTATCACCTGTATGGTATAATTGGTTAATAACACACCTGGCTATAATCGTACAAAATCGATGACTTTGTGCAAGTGTACCTAGAAGAACAAGAACAGCATCAAGCTGTTTTAAAGGCCACACCCATTATTGATTTGTAAAGGATTTCTCTTCTGTTCATTCACTTTGTATTTTGTTAATTCATAAAAAAACAAAACATCAACAGTTTTATTTTCTATTTTTTCCTTACATTGCAGCATTTTTCAACAACTACCTCAATCTTTTGCATAGTGCTGTGTGTGTATATATACATATATATATGTGTGTATATATATATATATATATATATATATATATCTATATCTATATCTATATCTATATATATACATATTGTGACAACTTGGAAACCACTTAGCTCATGGGATCGCCATCTCCCGGGTGAGATGGTTGGCACACATAGAAAGGTAACTCCAAAAAGGTTTAAACAAGCCGCAGCTAGCTTTATTGTCTTCACAACAGCAGTCAGTGGTACAACAATAAACATCCAAATAAACCCTAGGCTGTCCAGCCTCGAACTGACACATTCAGTGTCCCTCACTACTTGACACTGAGCCTTGTGCCCAGCACCTCAAAACCTTCAGTTTTACCTCACACGGTGGTGACTCTCACAGGCTAGTATGCCTGTCTTCCCCAGACTGAGAGCCCTGTGTGGACTGCACACACCTGATATAAAGAGCCGTCTCAGGTGGAGCCTAACTAGGCTCATCAGACAGCCCAAGCACCAGCAGAGCAAACCCTCTCTGCTGTACATGCTCCCTGGTTGCTTAAAACTTGAGTTTCTGCACTGTCCAGTAGCTGCACTGCTACATATCCCCCCCCCCTTTGATAAAGGCCGTAGGACTGATCACATTTCAACCTCCCTCCAGGGTCAAAGCTCCTACGTTGGGACATAATCACATTTAGGGTCACCCCTACAGTAACAGACATTTGATAATCACCCCTGGGTGTATTAGACAGGTGCTCCTGCAACTCTTCTATGTTGGCATGCCTAGCATCCTCATCCCTTGTAGGCGCTACTAGCTTTTGCTGATCACAGCCGTATTTACATGTGTTGTGCCCTTCATTCATGGACCTTTCCGCATCCGTGAAGTGGATTTGTGTGTCACCCCTTGGTTTAGACACTGGCTCATAGCGTTCAGTAACACTCATCTCGTGAGTTTTGGTATACACCGTACCATCCAACAAACCACTTTCAGACGCTATACTCCCCTCCATCTTGGAGTTTTTCATCTCAGCATTTAAATGCTCAGACTGTCCGTCCAGAGACAATTTTCCACCGCACTCACCAGACCTCTCTGGGTTACTATTAGTAACAGTACGCACATCACATGTGACACTCTCGACTTTCTCAACTACGGCCTCAAAGGGCACACTTGAACTAATCCCCTCTTCTGTCTCGGCTGCTGTTTCTTTAACAGTCTGTTCACACAATGCATTAACCTGCTCAGGCTGTGTGACATACTCACGGGTTAAAGACACGTTAGGCACAATTTTTGACATTTCACTAGTGTCATCACATAAAAGCAGTGCATCAAATACATGTGCGTAATTTTTAGCAGGCATTTGCTGAATCACATTATCGCTTGACATCATTACAACTGGTGCATTTTCCATTTTTGGCAGTGGAGCAGCACACCCTGCAGAGGACTCTTCCCTGTAATCTTATCGGAGATATTGCCTTTCTTCCACAACTGACAAAAATGAGGGAAGTTCCTTCCCAGCACAAACTCCTCATCAAGTTCCTCACATTTTCTAAGTCTGTGCTGCACAGTCCCAAAATCAGTTTCAAAGTCAATCAGAATGGTCTCACCCATCTCAGGATCTTTCTTCACGAACAGCAAAATGTCCGGATGCACCCTCGAGACCTCTTGGCGAAGATCCAGACTGACCCGTAGCGGAATCCCACCAACCAACACTTCACGTGTTTTTTCTTGCGCTCTCTCTGGCCTCCTGACCAGAGAACAATCAGGTGCACATCCATCCGCTTGATGGCATCTCCAACAGCGCTCCTTCTGCTGAACAACAGCCACATGCTGTCGGGGTTGGTTGCTCCTAGCAACGGTCCTCACAGCTTGTATCACAGGTATGCACGTTCCGTGCTCTTCTCTGCGAACTGTCTGTAACACCTCCGGAGAAACCGTCATAAATGCAGCTGACGTTGAAAAGAATCCACTTGGCTTGGAAGGCTGTGCATCCCTGGACAGCACCCGTGCCCTTAGAGCCTCTATATCTGCTTCCAACTGTGCCAGGTATATTTGGTTATCCTACCTCTGTTTGGTATTTGTTTCCTGCAGCTCTGCATTCAACTGCACCATTTGTTTGAGGAGTTCCTCCATAAGACCCATTGCAATGGAAAAACAGTCTCTTTAATTGGGCTTCTGGCCCTTTAAATTTCACTGCATACTTCTTGTGCCATTTTATTGCCCAAAGCAATTCTCCGCCATATGTGACAACTTGGGGACCACTTAGCTCATGGGATCGCCATCTCCCGGTTGAGATGGTTGGCACACATAGAAAGTTCACTCCAAAAAAGTTTAAACCAGCCGCAGCTAGCTTTATTGTCTTCACAACAGCAGTCAGTGGTACAACAATAAACATCCAAAATAAACCCTAGGCCGTCCAGCCTCTAACTAACACATTCAGTGTCCCTCACTATGTGACACTGAGCCTTGTGCCCAGCACCTCAAAACCTTCAGTTTTACCTCACATGGTGGTGACTCTCACAGGCTAGCATGCCTGTCTTCCCCAGACTGAGAGCCCTGTGTGGACTGCACACACCTGATATAAAGAGCCGTCTCAGGTGGAGCCTAACTAGGCTCATCAGACAGCCCAAGCACCAGCAGAGCAAACCCTCTCTGCTGTACATGCTCCGTGGTTGCTTAAAACCTGAGTTTCTGCACCGTCCAGTAGCTGCACTGCTACAATATATATATATTGTAGCAGTGCAGCTACTGGACGGTGCAGAAACTCAGGTTTTAAGCAACCAGGGAGCATGTACAGCAGAGAGGGTTTTCTCTGCTGTTGCTTGGGTGTGAAGCCTGGAATAGGGCCTGGTTTGCTGGAGTGTGAAGGAGAAGGGCGGGCTTCCACTCCGTACAGACAGTCCATGTCTTGGGCTGTCTGATGAGCTTAGTTAGGCTTCACCTGAGACGGCTCTTTAATTCAGGGGTGTGCAGTTCACACAGGGCTCTCAGTCTGGGGAAAACAGGCATGCTAGCCTGTGAGAGTCACCACCGTGTGAGGTAAAACTGTGAAGGTTTTGAGGTGCTGGGCACTAGGCTCAGTGTCTCGTAGTGAGGGACACTGAATGTGTTAGTTAGAGGCTGGACGGCCTAGGGTTTATTTTGTATGTTTATTGTTGTAACACTGACTGCTGTGGTGAAGACAATAAAGCTAGCTGCGGCTGGTTTAAACCTTTTATTCAAGGAGTTGGAGTGAACTTTCTATGTGTGCCAACCATCTCACCCGGGAGATGGCGATCCTGTGAGCTAAGTGGTCCCCAGGTTGTCACAATATATATATATATATATATATATCTTTTCATCGAGTTTTGAGGGACGTCCAGTTCTTGGTATTGTCACTGCTGTGCCAAATGTAATCCATTGCTTTCCATTTAATCTTTTGATCCTCTCTGATGGAAGAGAGGTAAACGTATATTAACGGTAGTGTGAACTTAGCCTAAACCATCAGTTGTCATCGGTTGTCGTTAGTTGTTATCAGTTTTTACCATTAGTTTTTAATATCACTTTTTACCACAATGGTCGACCAAAATGATAATCTAGTCCCAGAATGGTCCACCAAAAAGATAGTCTAGTGTCTGAAAATCTGCCAATTTTATCACAGTGGTGCATAGATTGTGATAGATTGGATACATGACAGATTAGATACATGTTGTGTACTTGTCATTTCACAAAACATTTGACGGGATCCTGGCTTGTCAGGGCTCTCCTTCTCTGCAACGGCCTCGGTGCTACACTGAAGTCTGACTCACACATTGTAATGTTACGTTTGTCATATTCAGTGCTGGCGCCGAGAGGGAGAGCCAAGAAGGCAGCTGCTGTCCACTCACCTTAGATCGGATCTTCGAAGCAGCTATGTGAATCTGCAAAGGCACCAAACACTAGCCCTAACTTCAGGGAGGAGCTAGCTTTTGCCGCCTTTACAGCTACCCATCTCCACCCCGTATATCCTACCAACCCCACACAACGCCGTTGCTGTTGTTTCTATTCACACGACAGGGTCCGGTTGTCAGCCGTGAAAAACGTTTGTCTTGGTCCAATTTTTATGGCCGTTTTGCATCCATTCCGTTTATGTGTTTCCGTTTTGGATGGCCGATTGTGACCAGTTTTGTATCTGTTTTTCAATGTCCGTTTTAAAAATGAATGCATTTAATTTGTATATAATGCCAAAGTGGCCTCTGTAGATAGTGTCATACTGTCCTCTGTAGATAATACTACAGTGCCCTTTGTAGATAATTCCACAGAGCCCTCTGTGGATAGTGCCACACACCTCCTGAAGATAATGCCACAGTGCCCTCTGTAGAAAATGCCACAGCGCCTTCTGTAGTTAATACCACAGTGCCCTCTGTAGATAGTGCCATACAGCCCCCTGTAGATTGCGCCACACAGCCACTGCATATAGCGCCACACAGCCCCCTGTAGATAAAGCCACACAGCCCCTTGTAGATAGCACCACAAAGCACCCTGTGCATAGCACCACACAGCCCCTGTAGATAGCGCCACACAGACCCCTATGGATAGCGCCACATAGCGGAGGGCTATGTGGAGGGCGAATGCGGCAGCACCCAGCGTTCATCCAGCAGACAGTACATTAACATAGGATACGGCGCCGGACCTCCCAGGGAGTAAGTCACAAAAATGCTGCAGGTAAAGTTTTTGGATCTGGCTTCTGCACAGGTCCGGCGCCGTACGGTGCCAAAACTTATGTCCCATGTGCCAGAACCAATCCCATAGAAAGCTATGGGATCTGTTTTAGAAACAGTTTCCCTCCTGCTTTTCTGCAACACTCTTGAGGGAAACTGACAGGGACAACGGATATATGTGAATGGCCCCTTAGCCCCCAGGATTAAGATGCAGCTAACTTATTAAGAGGCGCACACTTCTTATGCTGTCCATGCGGCTGGATAAAGCCTGAATATCATTTAACCATTCTTTTCTCTAAAATTACAAAATTGTATATTGCCGCTTTAAATGTTTCAAATGACAAAACTGAGATTTCCCAAGGGGCTTTTCCTATCATATCGCTAGGAAGTGCCATCACTTACTGATCGGGGAGAATCTGACTATCGGGACCCCCCTGATCTTTAGAATAGAGGAGCAGCAGTTTTAGGCTTTCTTCACATCCAGTCAGAGCAATACATTATTGGTATACATCGGGAATATTAAGTAGCATACAGGCAAATAGACACTTTACCGGTGCATACGCAGAACATGTTCACATAACGCACCTTCACAGTGCCCATCAACGGCCAGCGATACACTTGTCCACCTTAAGTTATCAGCTTAGATGTGATCGATATTACTTGGATCCTACAGGACTAGCTCACAGCCAAGCCATCAGTTTAGATAAACTGACGGAATCGGCTGAGAGAGAACGATACAGCTTCTAATTAGAAAATTGGTTAAAAACAGATAACATATTGATTAAAAAAACAAAAATTTCTTCCAAATGTGTACATATCTTTTAAGTATTATCACATTTAAATACTGTGTATCAATACAGTGGTAAGAGTATAACAACAACAAAAAAAAAAGTAGATAATTCTTTAAGGGGTTGTCCCAGAATTAATGGAAACAAAAAAGAAATCAGACATGATATAATGCATGACAATCTCTTTCTAACAAATCTAGAACCAACCCTGTATAGCGTGTATTGGCAGATTGTTCTGTTTCACTGCCTCTGCCTCCTCTCTAGTAGAGGATTTACAAATGCCCCCATTACATGTATTTTTAGAGGGAGAGCCCAGCCCTATAGAACTGAAGAAGAGTGGGAGCCTGCAGCTTACACACAGTGAGAGGATGCACAGGAGAGGGGAGAGCTCAATGCTGTATGTAAGCAGTGCTGTATGCAGACTTTCTTTTCATTTGTTTCTTACTGTGTGAGCCTCCAGACACACTTCAAGCTGTGTTTCTGAATAAAAGCTACTTCTTTACTGACAGGCAGAGAAGGCATTTTTTTATTGGCTGCTGGCAGTTGGAGAGTAGAACTGAGCATCATTTAGCCAAGTAGGAGTCTGTGCACATTACTATACAGATTGAACACCAGGGGGCGTCATTATAATAAACTAAAGGGAATATCACACAACTGGAGCATTTTTGTAACATACGGTAAACTACAGAATAAATACATTTTTAATGCTGAATTATATGACAATAACATTTATTACTTGGAGAACCCATTTGAGTGTGAAACAGACAACAATCAAGAAAACCCCTCTGCAATATAGCAGCACTAAAATATCAAATATACATATAAGTATACATTAATTTTGCAAACAAAGAGTTCAATATAACCTCATTAGCCATTATAAAAGGCTTTCTAAATGCTTAGCACTGGAACGTATGTGATTATGAGCTAATTTACATCTACATTAATGTGTACAACCCTCCTGTTAGATATAAAGGTCATATTCACTTTTGTTTATATGAAATTGTAAATGGCGTTAACCCCTTAATGACATGTCATGTACATGTACGTGACAGCCGTTAAGGGGTAGCGTGGAGTGGGCTCACGGGCTGAGCTTGCTCAATACTTAGCGGCTGAGGGCTGTGTAATACAGCCAAAAACCTCAGTGCAACGGACAGAATCAAAGATCACTTTGATTCCACCCGTTTAACCACTTAAATGCCACGGTCAATCGTGACATTTAAATCGTTAGAATCAGGAGTGCAGCCCCCTCCAACGTGCCGACGCCCCCTCCCCTGTGACGCGATTGCGGGGTGCTGATGGTCGCCATGGCAGCCTGGGACCTAATGAAGCCTTTTCCCATTTTTCCCTAAAGCAATGTTAAAAAAGATAAGTTGAAAAAGTTATTTAAACCGCACGGCGAACGCTGTAAAAATAAATAAATATATATATACACTACCGTTCAAAAGTTTGTGGTCACCCAGACAATTTTGTGTTTCCCATGAAAACTCACACTTATATTTATCAAGTGAGTTGCAAAATGACTAGAAAATATAGTCAAGACATTGAAAAGGTTAGAAATAATGATTTTTATTTGAAATAATAATTTTCTCCTTCAAACTTTGCTTTCGTGAAAGAATGCTCCATTTGCAGCAATTACAGCATTGCAGACCTTTGGCATTCTAGCTGTTAATTTGCTGAGGTAATCGGGAGAAATTTAACCCCATGCTTCCAGAAGCCCCTCCCACAAGTTGGATTGGCTTGATGGGCATTTCTTGCGTACCATACGGTCAAGCTGCTCCCACAACAGCTCTATGGGGTTGAGATCTGGTGACTGCGCTGGCCACTCCATTACAGATAGAATACCAGCTGCCTGCTTCTTCCCTAAATAGTTCTTGCATAATTTGGAGGTGTGCTTTGGGTCATTGTCCTATTGTAGGATGAAATTGGCTCCAATCAAGCGCTGTCCACAAGGTATGGCATGGCGTTGCAAAATGGAGTGATTGCCTTCCTTATTCAAAATCCCTTTTACCTTGTACAAATCTCCCACTTTACCAGCACCAAATCAACACCAGACCATCACATTACCTCCACCATGCTTGATAGATGCCGTCAGGCACTCTTCCAGCATCTTTTCAGTTGTTCTGCGTCTCACAAATGTTCTTCTATGTGATCCAAACACCTCAAACTTCGATTCGTCTGTCCATAACACTTTTTTCCAATCTTCCTCTGTCCAATGTCTGTGTGCTTTTGCCCATATTAATCTTTTCCTTCTATTAGCCAGTCTCAGATATGGCTTTTTCTTTGCCACTCTGCCCTGAAGGCCAGCATCCCGGGGTTGCCTCTTCACTGTAGATGTTGACACTGGCGTTTTGCGGGTACTATTTAATGAAGCTGCCAGTTGAGGACCTTTGAGGCGTCTATTTCTCAAACTAGAGACTCTAATGTACTTGTCTTGTTGCTCAGTTGTGCAGCGGGGCCTCCCACTTCTCTTTCTACTCTGTTAAAGCCTGTTTGTGCTGTCCTCTGAAGGGAGTAGTGCACACCGTTGTAGGAAATCTTCAGTTTCTTGGCAATTTCTCGCATGGAATAGCCTTCATTTCTAAGAACAAGAATAAACTGTCGAGTTTCACATGAAAGCTCTCTTTTTCTAGCCATTTTGAGAGTTTAATCGAACCCACAAATGTAATGCTCCAGATTCTCAACTAGCTCAAAGGAAGGTCAGTTTTATAGCTCCTCTAAACAGCAAAACTGTTTACAGCGGTGCTAACATAATTGCACAAAGGTTTTCAATGGTTTTCTAATCATCCATTAGCCTTCTAACACAGTTAGCAAACACAATGTACCATTAGAACACTGGAGTGATGGTTGCTGGAAATGGGCCTCTATACACCTATGTAGATATTGCATTAAAAACCAGACGTTTGCAGCTAGAATAGTCATTTAGCACATTAACAATGTATAGAGTGTATTTCAGATTAATTTAATGTTATCTTCATTGAAAAAAACTGTGCTTTTCTTTCAAAAATAAGGAAATTTCTAAGTGACCCTAAACTTTTGAACGGTAGTGTATATATATATATATATATATATATATATATATATATATATAAAACACCCAACACCTGGTTTTTGGTCACCTTAGCGATAAAAAAATTAAAAAAATAGAATAAAAAGTGATCAAAATTTACAGCTCACGCCGCAAAAAATAAGCCCTCGTAACGCTCAATTGACGGAAAAGTTTAAAAGTTTTGGCTCTCAGAATATGGCGACACAAAACTATTTTTTTTTTGTAGCAAATGTTTTTTTTATACATGTGGTAAAACTATAAAAAAAAACATAAATTTGGTATCGCTGTGATCGTATCAACCCGTAGTATAATGTGAACATGTAGTTTTTACCGCCAGATGGAAGCCGTCAAATTAAAAACCCCAATATATGGCATAGTCGCTGCTTTTTGCCCATTGCACCCCACCAATATTTTTTTTCCGCTTTCCAGTATATTATGCGGTACAATAAATGGTGCCATGAAAAGCTACAACATGTCCCGCAAAAAACAAGCCCTCATACAGCTATGTTGATTAAAAAATTAAAAAGTTATAGCTTTTGGAATGCGTGGAGGAAAAAACTAAAATGGAAGAACAAAGATTGGCTGTGTTTGAGGGGTTAAAGAGGATAGTCGTCGTTGATGTGTCTTTTTTCTTTCCACAGACTGTGTGGGTTCTGCCATCTTTTAATGTAATAATAGATATTCAGGTACAGTATTGCTATGGACCACCAAAAAGGTTAAAATATCTTCTATTTATGTGTGGGATCTGCTTGAATCCCGGAGTATAGGAGTTCTGCCAGTCTTAATAAGTCAACTGGATAGGTCTATAAATTGCCCCCCCCCCCCCCCCCCCCTGCCCACCATCCTTATTTTGATGTACTGCACATTCTTAGCTGTCTGTGTAATAACTTTTCCAAGAGGTGGTTGGGGAGTTATGTTTGCTTGATCACAGTTGAAGCTAAGGCTATGCCGATTTCTGAGTAAGGATAGAGGGAGAGAGCTTGTCTCTCTGCAAAGCTTGTACAGAAATCAATACAGATTCAGTTCAAACCAGCTATAGATCTGGTCTCTGAGCAGCCGGCTATATATATATAAGACACATAAGAAAAATAAGAAACAGAAACGAGAGATCAGCATGTTAAGCATTCTCTACAACCCCATACAAATGATTCACATGTTTCAAGGCAGGCAAACGTGCCTACTATAATACCATGCTGGGAAAAAAAGTCAAAAGTAATAGAAGAATGATAATACCTGCATTGACTAACCAGAAAAACTGATCACTGATGTATATAATGGAAATCAATCCATAAACAGTTAAAGGGGTTGTCCAGGGAATAAAAATGATTTTTAAAATGGCTCACAATAGAGTACAGGCCGGACACAGGCCAAAGGTCTTTGGAGGAAGGCCAGCATGACATGGGGTGTAGGCAGGAAAGGGTTAAGAAAGCGTAGGGGAGGAGTAGGAGTTAGGTAGGGGAGGGGGGATACCAGGGCGAGGCACAGGCATATAAGGAGAGGCATGGGAGTATGGCGCCATTACAAAGATCAGATAGCGTTTTGAGTGTCCCACCGGCCCTCCCTCTTTTTTGTGTTCTTGAATGTTTATTAAGTTGCTTTTTCTCTGTTTTGCTTGTTATTCTTTCTCATTTTTTTCGCAGGTGAATGGATTCTGTGGTGCAGTTAATGCAGAGTCGTGGCAGTGTGTTGGCTTATTAAGGGGCCATGGAGTTGGTGGTAAATTGTGTAGGGGGGATTCATCGTGGGTGTGGTCCCTCCAAAATTATATAATTGATCGGTGGTCTGGCTCAATTTGGGCTCCTGCTGGGTGCTGTCCTGTGGAGTGGTTGCACCTAAGAACAGCCAACTATAGTTATGACAGTGCCCCTGAGTCTCTGGGGAGATAGCTGGGGGTAAAATATTATGCAGATGGGCAAATTTTTGGCGCCAGATTTTTGTAGATCCAAGAACTCCCATTTCCTCGTTAATTTTCTATGGAGATTTTGTTTATTGTTATTTATGTTTGTTAATAAAATGGCTGCTTTGGCCAAGATTTATCCAACCCAATGTGTCCGTTTTATTGGGCTGATTAAATTGGGAGGTCTGGCCTCTTAGGGATTAAAAAAGGAATGCTATGTTTTTTTTCCTTAGACTGAACGAACTCTACAATCCCAGGGTCATGTACAAACATTTAAAAAAAACACACCACTGATCCCCCACCACTCCTGTTATGCCGCTGCCTGATCTCTCACCAGTTTCTACTTCCTGATAACATCCAGACACAGGGACATGTGACTGCTACAGCCAATTGCTGGGTATCACTGTGGTATGTTGTGTATGGTAGCAGCATTTGTGTGTATAGTACATGGCGGTATCATTTGTGTTCGCTGTTTATGGTGGCATCTCTATTGTGTACAATATATAGTGGTGTTAATAGTGTGTAAAATACAATACATGTTTGTATTGTTTATAGGTACAGTGTGGCAGCATCATTTGTGTGTACTGTATATTTTGGCAGTATTGTTTATGGGTACAGTATGGCAATGTTTACTTATAGCATCATTATTCATTTTTTACAGTATGACAACATTATTTATGTGTACTGTATAGTGGGATTAGTTGCGTGTATAATATGACATTACGCATTCCCTTTATAATGAGGGCACTGGATGTCTTTCAAAGCAGCTCTGTAAGGTTTCCTATGCCACCTTTTATGTGGCCAGCATACAGAGGATGAGATCAGAGTTCAGGGATATATATTGTAGTTTTCTATGATTTGATTCTATATTTGGATGTTAAAAGCTGTTTCAATCCTGCAAAGACTCAGAGAGAAAGCCTGCTTTTTACTTGAAAATACTGCAAGAATTCATAGAAAACTATATATCCCTGAGCTCAGCATCTCACACTCTATCCTATGCTGCCCTCAGAAAGGGTACAAAAGCAGAGAGCATGTGCATCAATTTATATGTGTGCATACCTCCTAACTTTTCAATTACCATTTGCGGGACATTTAAACCCTGCCCGATCCATCCACTAACGCCCACAACCCCTCCCAGAAAGACCTAGTTTGGTGCAAATTTGCATAAACCCTGCCACTTCATAGCCCATTTTGCTGGAGAATCACATGTAAAATTGGGCGTCACATGCACAAACACACAAACATAAAGTTTGTTTACACAGCCATGTTTGTTTGTGTTTCTTTCATTTATCTTTTGAAAAAAAAAAAATACTGATCTTAACAGCTAGTACAGTTAGTACTGTTTAGGTAGTACACTATGCTGTCTAATAGTAACCCCTTCCTGCTGTGGCCACTTTTGACCTACCTGACAGAGCCGTATTTTTCAAATCTGACTTGCGTCACTTCATGTGGTAATAACCTTGGAATGCATTTACGTATACAAGAGATTCTGAGATTGTTTTCTCGTGACATATTGGACTTTATATTAGTGAAAAATTTTAGTCGATAAACTCAATATTTATTTGTGAGAAACACCAAAATTTTGAGAAAATTTGCAAAAATTTGCATTTTTCTAAATTTAAATCTTATACCACACAAAATAGGTACTAGTTAACATTTCCCACATGTCTACTTTATGTTTGCATCGTTTTTTTGAACGTCCTTTTATTTTTATAAGACGTTACAAGGCTTAGAACTTTAAAGTGTAGCTAAATGTTTGACAAAGTTCGAAGTTTGGATTCGTGGCTGTCTGAGTACTGAGACCCCGCCAGTCGCTAGAGTGAAGCAGCTTAAAGAGGCTCTGTCACCAGATTTTGCAACCCCTATCTGCTGTTGCAGCAGATAGGCGCTGCAATGTAGATTACAGTAACGTTTTTATTTTTAAAAAACGAGCATTTTTGGCCAAGTTATGACCATTTTTGTAGTTATGCAAATGAGGCTTGCAAAAGTCCAAGTGGGTGTGTTTAAAAGTAAAAGTCCAAGTGGGCGTGTATTATGTGCGTACATCGGGGCGTTTTTAATACTTTCACTAGCTGGGCGCTCTGAAGAGAAGTAACATCCTCTTCTCTTCAGAACGCCCAGCTTCTGACAGTGCAGATCTGTGACGTCACTCACAGGTCCTGCATCGTGACGGCCACATCGGCACCAGAGGCTACAGTTGATTCTGCAGCAGCATCAGCGTTTGCAGGTAAGATCGACTTACCTGCAAACGCTGATGCTGCTGCAGAATCAACTGTAGCCTCTGGTGCCGATGTGGCCGTCACGATGCAGGACCTGTGAGTGACGTCACAGATCTGCACTGTCAGAAGCTGGGCGTTCTGAAGAGAAGAGGATGTTACTTCTCTTCAGAGCGCCCAGCTAGTGAAAGTATAAAAAACGCCCCGATGTACGCACATAATACACGCCCACTTGGACTTTTACTTTTAAACACACCCACTTGGACTTTTGCAAGCCTCATTTGCATAACTATAAAAATGGTCATAACTTGGCCAAAAATGCTCGTTTTTTAAAAATAAAAACGTTACTGTAATCTACATTGCAGCGCCTATCTGCTGCAATAGCAGATAGGGGTTGCAAAATCTGGTGACAGAGCCTCTTTAAGTGCTCGTGGGAGCGCTCAGCTGCTTCGTTTCTGTTCAGCTTTTTCCGGAAATAAATGTATCAGTGTACGGACTCAATAGAAAGTCTATGAGCCCATACTCCGATTGTAAAGGATTTGCCAGACACAGCTTCTGTGTCGACGCCCGTGGGCAATCAGTCTGCACCTGCTCCTATGTCTGTGAGACTGACTCCATCTTCCACTACTCAGGATGGCAGGCTTAGGAGTGGGAGAGCCTATCACAGCCTGGCCAGACGGAGCTAGCTCCCGCCCACTGTCTATTTATACCTGCCTTTCCTGTTCCTCCTTTGCCTGTGATTCTTCTATGCTTGTTTCCTGGCTTGCTGCTGCTGCTGCTTGTACTACTCATCATCTGCTTGTTATTGACCTTGGCTTTCTGACCACTCTCTTGCTCAGCGTTTTGTACCTCGTTCTCTCCTGGTTTGACTCGGCTCGTTCACTACTCTTGTTGCTCACGGTGTCTCCGTGGGCAGCTGCCCCGTTTTCCCTAGCTTCTGTGTACCCTTGTCTGTTTGTCTGACTTACTGAGCGTAGGGACCGTAGCCCAGTTGTAACCCGTCGCTTAGGACGGGTCGTTGCAAGTAGGCAGGGACTGAGTAGCGGGTAGATTAGGGCTCACCTGTCTGTATCCCTACCCTGTCATTACACCGATACAAAAAGCCGAACAGAAACTAAGCAGATGAGTGCTCACACGAGCGCTTCAGCTGCTTCGTTCTAGCGATTGGAGGGGGTCTCAGTGCTTGGACCCACACCAATGCAGACTTCTGACATGTCACTATGATATGTCAGAAGTTTGTCAACATTTAGCTACACTTTAACAGCAATTTCTCACATTTTCAAGAAAATTTCAAAAGGCTATTTTTTCACTGACCAGTTCAGTTCTGAAGTGGTTTTGAGGGCCCTATATATTAGAAATTCCCCATAAATCACCCAATTTTAAAGACTGCACCCCTCAAAGTATTCAAAACAGCATTTAGAAAGTTTCTTAACTTAAAGAGAAACACAATTAAATATTTATTGCCCAGATTCTGCAGTTTTGAGAAATATCCCACACGTTGCCCTAGTGTGGTAATGGACTGAAACACAGGCCTCAGAAGCAAAGGAGCACCTAGTGGATTTTGGGGCCTTCTCTTTATTAGATTATAATTTAGGCACCATGTCAGATTTGAATAAATCTTGTGATGCCAAAACAAAGGAAACACCCCAAAAAAGACCCCATTTTGGAAACTACACCCTGCAAGGAATCCATCTAGGGGTGTAGTAAGCATTTTGAACCCACAGGTGTTTCATACATTTTATTAGAATTTAGACGTGAAAATAAATTTTTTTACATTTTTCCAAAAGGATGTCGTTTTAGGTAAAAAAAAAATCAATTTCCACAAGGAATAAAGAAGAAAAAGTCCCCCAACATTTGTAAAGCAACTTCTCCAGCGCATGTAAATACCCCATATGTGGTCATAAACTGCTGTTTGGGCACACAGCAAGGCTTAAAAGGAAAGGAGTGCCATTCTGCTTTTGGAGCACAGATTTTGCTGGATTGGTTTCTTGGCACCTGTCACGATCTGTGGGTATGTGGACCCACTAGGCCGCACCGCCATAGTGAGGAGGCAGCTGGCCAAACAACAGAGTACCCAATAATACAAAGTCCAGCACAAGGGTACCTGAATAGTCCAGACAGTCGCAGTGGCTAGGCACAGATGGTACTCCAGACGGCAGATGATGCAAAGCATGGCAGATGACACTAGGCATGGTGTAACACAGCAGGCGTGACCAGATGCACAGCAAGACTCCAACTTCCAAGGCACAGGAACAACGGTATCACGGGATACATGATACAGGTAGCAGGTATGGGAACACTGGGAACAGGATAACACTAAGGGACCATTTGCAAGACTAACACGGGTAAACACAACAATGCTCAGGCAATGAGTGAAGGGGCAGGGCCCTTCTTATAGTCCAGGGTGATTAGACAATTCTAAACATGTGTGCGCGCTGGCCCTTTAAGGCCGGGACTGAGCTTGTGCGCGCACTCTAGTGTTCACTACAGGCCAGTACAGCCGCATGTGCTGGCATCTCCGGGAAGGATGAGAGGAGTCTGTGGTCTGCGGCCGTGGACATTACAGCACCATGTCGCATTTGCAAGGCCCCTGAGGTACCAGTACAGTGGAAACTCCCCAAAAGTGAATCAATTTGGGATACTTCACCCCTTGAGGAATTAATCTAGGGGTGTAGTGAGCATTTGGACCCCACAGGTGTTTCATAGTTTTTATTAGAATTGGGCAGTGAAAATTAAAAAATTATATAAATATAGTTTTAGCCCAACATTTTTCATTTTTTCAACAAATAATGGAAAAAAACAACCCCAACATTTGTAAAGCAACTTCCCCAGAGTACGGAAACACCTCATATGTTGTCATAAACTGCTGTTTGGGCACACTGCAGAGCTTAGAAGGGAAGGTGCGCTATTTGGCTTTTGGGGCGCAGATTTTGATGGATTGGTTTCTTGGCACCATGTCGCGTTTGCACCAAAACAGTGGAAACTCTCCAAAAGTGACTCCATTTTGGAGACTACACACCTTGAGGAATTTATCTAGGGGTGTAGCGAGCATTTTAAACCCACAGGTGTTTCATAGATTTTATTAGAATTGGGCAGTGAAAATAAAAATATATTTTTTTCCAATAAGACGTAGCTTTAGCTCAAAATTTTTCATTTTCTCAACAAATAAAAGGAGAAAAAGCACCCCAACATTTGTAAAGCAATTTCTCCCGAGTACGGCAATACCCCATATGTGGTCATATCTGCTGTTCGGGCACACAATAGGGCTCAGAAGGGAAGGAGTGCCATTTGGCTTTTGGAGTGCAGATTTTGCTGGATTGGTTTCTGGCCGCTATGTCCCATTTGCAAAGCCCCTGTGGGACCAAAACAGTGGAAACCCCCCAGAATAGACCCAATTTTGTAAACTACACCTAGGGGTGTAGTGAGCATGTTAACCCCGCAGGTGTTTTGCAGAAAGTAGTGTGCACTTAATGTTGCAGAGTGAAAAGGGGAATATTTCCATAGATATGCCAATATGTGGTGCCCAGCTTGTGCCACCATAACAAGACAGCTCTCGGATTATTATGTTGTGTTTCCCGGTTTTAGAAACATCCTACATGTGGCCCTAATCTTTTGCCTGGACGATTGACAGGGCTCAGGAGTGAAAGAGTTCCATGCGAAAATGAGGCCTAATTTGGCGACTTACAAAGTATTGGTTCACAATTGCAGAGGCTCAGATGTGAAATAATAAAAAGAAACCCCTGAGAAGTGACCCCATTTTGGAAACCACACAGCATTTATAAAGGGGTGTAGTGAGCATTTTCACCTCACAGGTCTTTTCTATAAATGAATGCGCTGCGGACGGTGCAAAGTAAAAATAGTAATTTTTCCCTAGATATGCCATTTCAGTGGCAAATATGTCGTGCCCAGCTTGTGCCGCTGGAGACACACACCCCAAAATTTGTTAAAAGGGTTCTTCCTTGTTTAGCCATGCCATATTTGTGGACGTAAACTGCTGTTTGGGCACGCTGTAGGGTTCAGAAGGGGGGGTGTGGCATTTGTCTTTTGGAGTGTGGATTTTGCTTGGTAGTAGCTTTGTTTGGAGTTTTACTGGTATTTTAGTTTATAATGTGGGGGCATATGTAAGCAGGGCAGAGTACATCAGGGGCATAGTCAGGTGGTATAATAATGGGGTAAAATAATCCATACATGTGTGTTACGCTGTGATGCAATCCTTTATGCATAGGCCAGTATCGCACTGATAAATGGTGTCATTTTTTATCCCCCTTTTGGTACACACTCCGCAGCTTTGCAGTTTTGGGAATTTTGCTGGGAAAGCATTGTCCTGGTATAACACGGGCACCCGCGCTTTCAGCAGATATCTTTGAGTCCTCCCTAATTTTAGTACCTTGATAAATCGCCTCGTGAAACAGAAGAAATGTTCCCCTCGGGCCTGCACAACTGCATATTTTTCTTTTATGACTTATTGGAGCCTTAACTTATTTTATATCTTCATAGACGTAGCGGTACGAGGGCTGTTTTTTTTGTGGGACGAGCTGTAGTTATTATTGGTACCATTTTGGGGTACATGCGACTTTTTGATCCTTTATCCTTTTTTTGGGACGAAAGTTGACCAAAAAAAAGCAATTCTGGCATAGTTTTTTTTCAGCGTTCACCACGCGCCGTAAAATACATGTTAACTTTTTTCTGCTGGTCAGTACGATTCTGGTGATACCAAATTTATAACACTTTTTTATGCTTTACAACTTTTTGCACAATAAAATTAGTTTTGTAAAAAGAATGTATTTTTTCTGCCGTCATGTTGTAAGAGCTATAACTAATAAAAAAAAATTGTCAACTAAGCTGTATGAGGGATTGTTTTTTGCGAGACGAGCTATGGTTTTTATATGTACCATTTTTTATCACTTTTTATTTGAATTTTTGGAAGACAAAGTGACCAAAAAACATCAATTCTAGCAATGTTTTTTTATTTTTTATTATAGCGTTTACCGCGCGGGATAAATAACATAATATTTTTATAGTTCAGGTCGTTACTGACACGGTGATACCAAATATGTATGGTTTATTTATTTTTTTCAATAATAAATGACTTGATATGGGAAAAAGAGCGATTGTGTTTTATTTTATTACTTGAAACTTTTATTTTATTTTTTCCAACTTCTATTTTAACTTTTTTTACACTTTTTTTCTACACTTTTTTAGTTCCACTAGGGGACTTCTTGAAGGTCCAACTGTTTGATTGATGTTCTAATACATTGCACTGCCTATGTAGTGCAATGTATTAGAACTGCCAGTTGTTCACTGACAGCAAGCCAATCAGGCTCCACCTCTGGGTGGGGCCTAATCGGCTTCCGTAATGGCAGAGCAGGAGGCCATTGTTAGGCTTCCTGATGTCATAGTAGCAGTCGGCATCGCATGGCAGGGCTGCTGATTTGCTACAAACTACTAAGATGCAGTGATTGCTTTCGATCGCTGCATCTAAGGGGTTAATGGCAGAGATCATAGCTAGCTCCAGCGGACACCCACTGCTGATGACGTGGCTAAAAACCCCTCAGATGCTGCGATCTCCATTGAACGCAGGATCTGAGGGGTTAATCGGCCAGATCGGAGGCTAGCTTTGGTCCTAACAGTAATAGTATCTGGTAACATACAGCTGGCACCCGGTGGTGATAGTGCGGGCTCAGCCCCTGAGCCCGCACTATCACCGCGACGTAATGGTACTGCGCTTTGCTTTTATTCAATTCCTTGATTATTACACAAGATTGGACAGACCATATGTGCAATCTGTGCAATTGTACATGGTCTCAGTAGGTAAGAGGGCAACTTTTATCTTAAAGGGTACCTCTTACCCATAAGACATTAGCTCTAATCTAAGCTATTGTGAATACTGTTCTCAGTGGCGTAGCTATAGGGGTCGCAGCCATCATAATTGTGAATGAGCCCCAAAGAAAAGTAGGACCATGGCTCCCTGCACCACGCCTATCCGCAGTTACTGTAGTAATCCAGGCCTCCTTTGTAGTAATCTACACGGGCCCCTGTTAATACAGTAACAGTATACTTAACCTCATGTTAGGCTGACAGGCGTATAGCCGCTGAGCCTTGGGCTGTGGTGTTAAGGGGTTAAAATATTTTATCATAGGCTAGGGGAGTAGGTTTATGTGTTTGCCAATAACTGGGGTTAGGGGAGTGGTTATGGTAATCGGTAGGGCTTATAGGGACAGGGCCACTTCCTTCTACCTCTTTTGGCTGTTTGGTTTACCATGGACCGGCAAGAGCTCAGTGAGATCATTCGTCTGCAGGACGAAGGCGCTGGGTGGCTGCAGGCTCTTATTCAAGAGACTGCTCCACCTGATTCCCCTGTCATGTCGGCTAACCGCCACTCAGCTCAGACGTCTCGTCCGACCTCCATGCTTTCCCCATCAGCTGGGAAAGTCGAGTGGTGTCGACGGTCGAGCCGGTCGTGGTACAGCTGGCTCCCGCGATGCCTGCTCCTCCTCCTCCATCAACTTCGCCGGTGGTCCCAGGATGTGCTGTTGTCCCTGGTGAGCATGACTGCCTGCGGGCATGGAACGTGAATAATGTTTCTGATGCTGATTTGTTGTCTGCTGTTCATTCCCTGTTAACGGGTTTTGCTCCTCCGCTCACGGAGCCTTTGGTGCAGTCCGTGGTTGCGAAAACCTCGTCCAAGGCTTCAACCTCCACGTCGACACCTTCCTTACCTGTTTTCAGGGATACATATTTTTGTGGTATTTCCCCCCTGGGTGCGCACCTTTCTGGTGATACCAGGGAAAAGATGGTCGTTAATTTCGATTGATTCTCCTACTGTAGATAAAGAAAGGCGTTTTGAGCGGGGGGTGTCGTTTAAACACAGGGTAGCCAGGACATTTAATAATTGGATACAGGCTTTTGCGGTTTTAGGGTGTGTTTTGGGCTAGAAACTTCCTGACTGCGGTTATCAGTTATTTGTGTACTTGGATACTATTTTCAGTGCTTACAGGTCTCATGGCGGTTCTGCGTGATGGCGCTACGATGAGGAGTTCCGTAGACGCTTGGCGCTAAAGCCTGACGTTGGTTGGGATACTAAGGCTGCTAACGTATGATTGTGCCTTATCATGTCACAGAAGCCCTTTCTGTATACCCCCTCCTCCTCTGTCAATTCTCTGGGAGCGGGGGACGTAGTTGGGGGCATTGGCTTGCGCAAGTTCGGTACCTGCTGGCTCTTTAACGAGGGTTATTACAGGTTCTACGGGTAATGTAAGTTTAGACATGAATGTTCCACTTGCGGAGGTACTCACTCCGCCAGTAGGTGCACCCGGCGCGCCTTGCCAGCCTCCCGTCTTGCGCATCCTGGTAGGGCAGAGGATGCTGGTCCGCGTCCTAGAGATGCTCCCCTGGTTAGCGCGTTACCCCAAGACGGGGGTGGCCGCCCTGCTTATAGTTGGTTTCTCTCATGGTTTCTTCATTCCGTTTACTTATAGTGCAGAGCCTGTTTTTTCTAAGAATCTGAAATGGCTTTTGAGCTCCCCTTAGTCATGCGCGAGAAGGTGGGGAAGGAGGTGGATTTGGGTTGCATTGCCGGCCCGTTTCTTGTTCCCCCGTTTTTTAATTTGCGGGTTTCTCCTTTGGGCGTTGTTCCTAAGAAGGAGCTCGGCATGTTCCGCCTTATTCACCACCTCTCGCACCCTAAGGGGACTTCTGTTAATGATGGAATTAGCAAGGACATTGCGGCAGTTTCTTATGTGTCGTTTGATAGGGCGGTTGATTTAGTTTGCAAGGCCGGGAGGGGGGCCATTTTGGCTAAATCCGATGTCGAATCCGCTTTTCGCTTGTTGCCAGTTTGTTTTCATTTGTTGGGTTGCTATTTAGATGGGGGTTTTTACTACGATATGTGTTTGCCGATGGTTTGCTCCATTTCATGTTTTTATTTCAAAGTTTACAGTTCCTTCCTTGAATGGGTGTTACGTGACGTCACTGGTTCCGCTTCTGTTACTCATTATCTGGATGAATTTCTGTTTGTTGGTCCTGTTTCGTCACCGCATTGTGATTTTCTTTTGTCGTGTTTTCATTATATCTGCCGCCGTTTCGGGGTCCCTTTGTCTGAGGATAAGATTGAGGGCCCATGTACATCACTTTGTTTTTTGGGTATTGAGATCGATTCATTGCAAATGGTGTTTCGTTTGCACGAGGCGAAAATTGTGAAGATCAGGGATTTTTTGATTTGGTGCTGGCGTCGCGCAAGTTGCAGCTTCGCCAGATTCAGTCCTTGTTGGGTTTGTTGGTTTTTGTGTGTCGTATTATGCCAATGGGTAGGATTTTTTTCTAGGCCTTTTGCGTCCTTCTCATTTCATCCGCATTTCTTCTTTTATTAAGGCTGATTTGCGCGTTTGGCATACCTTTTTGGAGGAATATAATGGCCATACCTTTTTGCGTACCCCCTTGGTTTCTAATCGTGAGCTGGAATTGTTCACTGATGCGTCAGGTTCTTTGGGTTTTGGCGCCATATTTGGCTCGGCTTGGTGCGCTGCCCCCTGGCCCGATGAATTGTGATCCAGGGGTTGGTGTACTAATCTGACCCTACTTGAGCTGTTTCCAATAGTGGTGGCGGTTGATCTTTGCGGGAGCTCCATTTCTAATAGTTCAGTTGTTTTCTGGTCTGATAATTTGAGTGTGGTTTTTGCAATGAACAAACTCACTTCTTCTTCAGAGCCGGTGGTGGTGCTGCTTCGTCATCTGGCCTTGCATTGCTTGCAATGCAATATCCAGATCCGGGCTCGACACATTCCTGGGGTGTCGAATTGCATTGCTGATTCTCTCTCGTTTTAATTGGCAGGTTTTTCGTTCCCTCTGTCCATAGGCGGACATCGCGGGGATCCCCTGCCCGGCGGCAATCTGGAAGTTGCTGGATCCACACTAGTGCCTTATCTGAGATCGTCCCTAGCTCCGTCCACCTGGGCAGCTTACGGTAATGCGTGGAATGAGTGGGTGGAGGTTGCGGGGAATAGGTTGCTTTCTCCTACTGATGATGTTCGTTTGTCTGTTACATTGGATTACTTGTCGCGTTTGCATGACCGGGGTGTTTCTAGTCTCATTTCGCAGCTTAGGCTGGCGGGCATGTCTTTTTGCTCTAAATTAGGGGTTGGTCCGACGTTACTACATTTTTTTTTATTTCACAAGGGTTGGAAGAAGTCTGCGGTTCGGCGTTAATCTCATCATCCGATTTCCTTTTCTATGCTTCAGAAATTGATATCTTCCCTCTCTTCAGTGTGTTCTTCCCAGTTTGAAGTATTATTGCTTTCAGTGGCTTTTGTTTTATCCTTTTTCCCATGAGTACGTCCCGCCCAGGAGGATTATTATTAGAGGATGTAGTCGTTTCCTCTTTGTCCCTTCGCCTTCATATTCGGCGGTCCAAAACCGATATTTTTGGACGAGGTTGCTGGGTGTCTTTGCGTCTGGTCCCTGGGGTCACATGTCCGGTCGCTCTGGTATCTTCATTTCAGGCGTTAGTTCCCTCGGTGTGCAGTTCTTGGTCCATATTGACGGAAAACCGTTAACACGCTTTCAGTTTTCAGCAGTTTTTAAGTAGGTTTTTGCGCATGCAGGTTTCCCGTCTAGGGAGTTTGGGACTCATTCCTTTAGAATCGGGGCTGTGACAATGGCAAGCGAGTTAGGTCTTCCGGATGCTGTGGTTCGTCGGATAGGTCATTGGCGTTCTGAATGTTTTGCTGGTTATGTGAGACCTGACTTGCTTTTACAGTGATTTTTCTTTTACAGGTGCCCGACCATCGGTGTGGATCTTGGGACTTTTTTGGGCTGAGCACAGAGCCTCTATCCGACCTGGTGGGCTGTCACTCGGCTTCCAGGAGGCGGAAGTTTATTGGAGAGGTCTTCGCGGGCCTGCAATGGTTGGAGACCTTACCGAAATTCGTGGAAATCAGTAGGCACCGGCTGGTGCCTACAGTTCTGGTCATACATGTCGGAGGCAATGACTTGTGTTCGGTTCGCTTGGGCGAGCTGATTGCTCTGATACAATCAGACTTGGAAAGCTTTTCCTCTTTCTTTCCTCAAGTAATTCTAGTCTGGGCTGAGATTATACCACGGGTGATTCGGCACGGGGCAATGGATGCTGCAGCTATTGAGAGGGGCAAGAGATTGTTTATCTCAAGGATCTCTAGGTTTGTTCGTACTCGGGTTGGGGTGGTTATACGACACAGACAGCTTGGGATAACCGTTGTTTACTGCTCCCTGACGGTGTCCACCTTACTGATATTGGGTTGGATATTTTTCTTTCTGGGCTGCAGGATGGCATAGAGCAGGCTCTGTCTCTGTTGGCTGGGGGTCGGAGAGACGTGTAGGTGGACGTACACGTTCTCCTTATGGCGGGGAATGGGACTGGTCCTCACCCACATGCCCTCAGTTCTAGGCTGGCATGTGGGTTCGGTTTTTATATTGACCTATGTTATGTATATGTTATACAGTTGAGGTCAATTTATATACAAAAAGTTAAACGTGACTATTTTGTTTACCCAATAAGTTATTTGAATGATACAAGCTGTGGCCGAACCCTGAGTCAACCCACCTTATAAATAAAGCATTGTGTCGTGTTCATTTATTTAAAGGGTTATAGGTTTATTTCCTAGTCTACAGCTAGTACATGGTTTATATGCCACAGTCTGGTTTCTGAGTCAGGTCCGGGCGCGCATCCGGGCGCATTATGTGCCCATCAGACAGTAATCACACATGATAGGATTAGATACAGGTTGTATCTAATCCTATCAAGTGGGATACTGTCTGTTGGGCCTTGTACGGATGTAGCCATCTTTAACTTGACTCTCATAACTTGCTGCAGCATGATATCACACCACAAAAGCCATTGAAATATCAGTGAAAGAGTCATGATAAGGGTTCTAGCCATTGTTTATTTAATGCGTTAAAAGTCAAGGTAAAGACGGCTACATCTGTTTCTAATCCTATCAAGTGTGATACTGTCTGCTGGGCCTTGTATTTAATCCTATTATGTGTGATACTGCCCGCTGGGCCCTGATCCTAAGCCTATCATATGTGATACTTTCTACTGGGCCCTGTAACTAGCTTATCATGTATGACACTGTCTGTTAGGCCTTGTATCTAAGTCTATCATGTGTGATACTCTCTGCTGGACCCTGTATCTAAGCTGTCTGTATCTGTTACTGTATTTATAGATAGATAGATCTATATAATATAATATATATATAATAAAATATTTGGGTCGTGGCAAAACATATGTATTGGGGCTATTGCCCCTGATGTCTTAAGACCTTAAAGGGAATGTGTTGCCAGAAAAACATGTTTGTTTTTTTTTAATTAAACATTTAGTGTGTGGGTGATTAAACATTGTTCAAATTTTTTTTATTTTTTTCACGAGTCAGGAAATATTATAAATTAACTCTAATTTATAATATTACCCATTTCTGGTCACTAGATGGAGCTATTCCCAAAATTGCAGCATTGCAACATTGGGTGAAAAGCCCTCGCTCTAGTGAGCTCTCAGCATCCCCCCCTCCTTTATCCTGGCTAGTGCCGGGATAAACGAGGGGTTTGAACGGTGTAACCTCCTACACTGTGTGTCGCCATTTTTTGAGCTAACACACAGTGTAGTAGGTTTACATACAGTAGTAAACACACACAAACACGGAACATACATTGAAATCTCTTACCTGCTCCTGCCGCCGCGGCTCCCTCCGGCCCGTCCGCTCCGTCTGCTGCCGCTGGTCCAAGTGCACAAGTCCGGAAGCCGCGACCGGAAGTAGTAATTTTACTGTCCGGCCGCGACTTCCGGTCCACAGGAAAATGGCGCCGGACGGCGCCAATTTCAAATTGGACTGTGTGGGAGCGGCGCATGCGCAGTTCCCACACAGACGCCGTACACACAAGTGAATGGGACGGGAGCCGTTCACAGTCCCTATGGGACTGGGGCTGCCATATTCCATGTCTGTATGTGTCGTTAATCGACACATACAGAAATGGAACAAAAAATGGCAGCCCCCATAGGGAAGAAAAAGTGTAAAAATAAGAAAAAGTAAAACACAAACACACAAATAAATATAAACGTTTTTAATAAAGCACTAACATCTTTAACATATAAAAAAATAATTTGTGATGACACTGTTCCTTTAACAAGGTCCCTGGCTTCTAGTGCTGCAGTGATGAGTCACTTAAGAGACTCAGCGATGCAGCTGAAAGCTGCGGACCGTCGGCCATGAAGAGAAGTTGGGGGGTCCAAGAAGGGTTTTAGTACCGGGAGCCATGTGCCTTTAACTACACCCCTGACTGTTCTTGCACAGGGGACCTTTGCTGTTTGTGTCCGCCCCTGTTATTACAGTTCACTGAAAATGATTCATAGCGTCTCAGGTAAATAAGCAATGTTAGAGTTCATATGCTTTAGTTTCAAATGTATTTATTGAAATATTGCTTCAAAAAGTACATAACATTATCCCTACGCAGAGGGATGAAATATGTAATTATAAAATAAAAGTTGCATCTTAAACACATAGAAGAACATCTGCAGTATAGTATTGCAGGTTTAATCTATTCAGTGTTTGACACAATTTTATTCATGGGGACAGAGTATGGTGCTATTATATTCAGGGGCACGGTGTATAGTACTATTGTATTCAGTACTGTAGTCACTGTATGATCTGCAGAGAGATGACAGATGGTATAAAACTTTTTGTGAAATAGAAATTCCCAGCATATCCTTACCATTATTCAGGCTATACAGGGAGCTGTAGTTTTATGTCATAAAAACGTATATGGCAGGGGTTAAACTGAATTTGCAAATGATCTCTGTACTGAGCTGTATTTGTGCTGGTGCAGTACATATGTGCTGAGCTTGGTTCTGGTGCTGTATATATATATATATATATATATATATACTACCATTCAAAAGTTTAGGGTCACTTCGAAATTTCCTTATTTGTTAAAGAAAAGCACAGTTTTTTTCAATGAAGATAGCATTAAATTAATCAGAATTACACTCTATACATTGTTAATGTGCTAAATGACTATTCTAGCTGCAAACGTCTGGTTTTTAATGCAATATCTACATATAGAGGCCCATTTCCAGCAACCATCACTCCAGTGTTCTAATGGTACATTGTGTTTGCTAACTGTTTTAGAAGGCTAATGGATGATTAGAAAACACTTGAAAACCCTTGTGCAATTATGTTAGCACTGCTGTAAACAGTTTTGCTGTTTAGAGGAGCTAAAAAAATGACCTTCCTTTGAGCTAGTTGAGAATCTGGAACATTACATTTGTGGGTTCGATTAAACTCTCAAAATGGCTAGAAAAAGAGAGCTTTCATGTGAAACTCGACAGTCTATTCTTGTTCTTAGAAATGAAGGCTATTCCATGCGAGAAATTGCCAAGAAACTGAAGATTTCCTACAACGGTGTGTACTACTCCCTTCAGAGGACAGCACAAACAGGCTCTAACCAGAGTAGAAAGAGAAGTGGGAGGCCCCGCTGCACAACTGAGCAACAAGACAAGTACATTAGAGTCTCTAGTTTGAGAAATAGACGCCTCACAGTTCCTCAACTGGCAGCTTCATTAAATAGTACCCGCAAAACGCCAGTGTCAACGTCTACAGTGAAGAGGCGACTCTGGGATGCTGGCCTTCAGTGCAGAGTGGCAAAGAAAAAGCCATATCTGAGACTGGCTAATAAAAGGAAAAGATTAATATGGGCAAAAGCACACAGACATTGGACAGAGGAAGATTTGGATCACACAGAAGAACATTTGTGAGACGCATAACAACTGAAAAGATGCTGGAAGAGTGCCTGACGCCATCTGTCAAGCATGGTTGAGGTAATGTGATGGTCTGGGGTTGCTTTGGTGCTGGTAAAGTGGGAGATTTGTACAAGGTAAAAGGGATTTTGAATAAGGAAGGCTATCACTCCATTTTGCAACGCCATGCCATACCCTGTGGACAGTGCTTGTTTGGAGCCAATTTCATCCTACAACAGGACAATAACCCAAAGCACACCTCCAAATTATGCAAGAACTATTTAGGGAAGAAGCAGGCAGCTGGTATTCTATCTGTAATGGAGTGGCCAGCGCAGTCACCAGATCTCAACCCCATAGAGCTGTTGTGGGAGCAGCTTGACCGTATGGTACGCAAGAAGTGCCCATCAAGCCAATCCAACTTGAGGGAGGGGCTTCTGGAAGCATGGGGTGAAATTTCTCCCGATTACCTCAGCAAATTAACAGCTAGAATGCCAAAGGTCTGCAATGCTGTAATTGCTGCAAATGGAGCATTCTTTGACGAAAGCAAAGTTTGAAGTAGAAAATTATTATTTCAAATAAAAATAATTATTTCTAACCTTGTCAATGTCTTGACTACATTTTCTAGTAATTTTGTAACTCATTTGATAAATATAAGTGTGAGTTTTCATGGAAAACACAAAATTGTCTGAGTGACCCCAAACTTTTGAACGGTAGTATAGATAGATAGATAGATATATTTATATATATATATATATATATATATATATATATATATATATATATATATATATATATATATATATATATACATATATATATATATATATATATATATATAATGTACTGAGCTTTGTTCTGGTATTGTATTTGTGTACTTGGCTTTGTGCTGGAGCTATATATATATATATATATATATATAAGTACTGAGCTTTGCTCTGGTGCTGTATTTATGTACTGAGCTTTGTTCTGGTGCTGTATATATATGTATCGAGCTTAGTTCTGGTGATGTATATATGTACTAAGCTTAGTTCTGGTGATGTATATATGTACTGAGCTTTGTTCTGGTATTGTAGTTATGTACTTGGCTTTGTTCTGGTGCTGTATATATGTACTAAGCTTGGTGCTGTATATATTTACCTTATCATAAAGTAAAAGTAGATGTTAGGGCCGGTTCACATCAGCGTTCGCTTTCCGTTCAGGGTTTCCGTCTAAGGTTTCCATCATGGAAACCCGCAACGGTAAGTCAAGTGGAAACCACAGCTTCCGTTTGCATCTCCATTGATATCAATGGTGACGGAAATATTGCTATCCGTTTGTCACCGTTCCGGCAGGTTTCCGGTTTTTCGACGGAATCAATAGCACAGTCGACTACATCAACAGAAAAATAAAAAAGTTACGGCTCTCGGAATGCGGCGATGCAAAAACAAGTAATTTTTTTTTAGAGGATTTTTATTGTGCAAACATAGAAGAACATAAAACCTTTACACATTTTGTATCCCCGTAATCGAGCCGACCCATAGGATGTTACATAGTAATGTTATTTACGCCGCATAGTGAACAGCGAAAAAGTTATAACGCAAAAATCAATGCTGGAATAGCTGTTTATTTTCAATTCTCAATTAAATTAAAGTTAATAATAGTTAATCATATAATATAATATATGCATCCAAAAATGATGCAATTGAGAAATACAACTAGTCCTGCAAAACACAAGCACTTATACGGCTATATCGACGGAATTTAAAAAAAGTTACAACTCTTGAAATGCAACAGTGAAAAAACAAAAAATAATCCTTGGTCATTAACACGCAAAAAGGCCTGGTCATTAAATGGTTGAGGTTATATTCACGCACAGCAATTATTTTTTTCGCAAACCACAAACAATTTAAAGCTCCTGACCTCTTTACGGTCTCAATGTATTCTGCTTTTTCTCTTCTATGTGGCTCACTCTGCTTTTACAGCGAATTCAAAACCGTGCCAGATCTGTGGCCACCTAAACTGAAATCTGCATATAAATGATAATGTCTTCAGAGTTCGGGGGGACCCACACTTTGTGAACTACCCGGGGCCCATCGTACCCTTAATCCGCCCCTGGGGACAGGCCCACCAGTTATGATAGGCAAAACCAAGAGGAGAGCAACCCTGAAAGCACGTAGGGGGTACGTTAGGGTACATTTTATGTATCCTTTCAGGGACCATATAAGCCTGATGCAGGATTTTCAGAGACATTTCCATAAGGGAAACTTGCCAGCTGCCTTTGCTTAAAGTTTCACACATGGAATGTCATATAGGTAGAGATAATTGACAACCAATATCCTCCTCACTTTGTAACATAAACTGAAATTTACTATTATCCTGTGCCGTATTCATTTGAGCATAGAGTAAAGACATTAAACCAATCCTAGATGTGGTGTATAATGCCAGCCACTCATAGGAAGAATAGTCAATAATCCCAGGTTGCCCCACATAGGAATGTAAAAAGGAAAATACCTGATTAACTCTAAACTGTTCCTCAGGTGGAGGATTATGAAGGGAATGGAAGGAAGCCATGGAAAGTAGTTGGCAATTATAAAGGAAGTGATGAACTATAGTTAATTTTCACCCAATCCACCATTGAAAAGAAGTAGCAACTCGCCCAAGAGGGAATTGGAAAGTATGTGGGAGGAAAGGGCCGGGGGAATATTTGATTGGAAATGTAGCTTAAACCGGATCATTCTCCTTAGGGGCGGAGCAGAGCATAGGGTAATGTAGCACGTAGGTTCAGATCTCTAGGCAGTGGACATTTATGCCACATCAGAGCAGGCCAGGTGTAACGTCCGTGGTCGCTGACCACGAACTCCTTCCATCCAGTCGACGCCCTTCTCTCCAGAGATGTCTGCACATACTGCCGTCCTGTTCCACAGTGACCACCAGGGTGCGTTTGCAAGCTCAGTCCAGACTTAAGAAGCCAAAGCGCACGCATGTGGGTGAGTGAGCTGATTGCTCCCAGAGCACCCTGGGCTATAAGAAGTTCCCAGCCCCATCCTCCCATGCCTGAGCATTGTTATCTTATCCTAAGTTTGTCTTGCAAATGGTCCCCTAGTGTTTCCTGCTCCCAGTGTTCCCTGTTCCTGTATCCTGTAAAGCTGTATCCTGATCTAGTGCTGTGCTGAGCTGTAGCCGTGCTGTGCTGTATACTACTCCTGTCCTGCTACTCCATGCCTGACATCTACCTGCCCCCTAGTCCCAACCAAGCCTGCCTTGCTATTGTCCGAGCTGCCACAGGTACCCTATATGAACTATAGACTCTGACCTGAACCCTGTGGCCAGCTGCCATACCGCCAAGGCGGTACGGCCCAGTGGGTCCACGAACCCTACGTGACAGTCACTCAGGCCATGGACCCCGCTGGTCAATCAAAGACCATGGCGACGTCACTAGAGATGTGGGCGGATATGCTAGACCACCGGTCTCGACAGGACCAACTCCTCCAGGCCTACGTTCCTCCTACTACACATCCTGACAGTACTGTTCCTCAGACTACACCTCCTGGCAGTGTTGATCCTCGTTTTTCTTTGCCACTTCCTGAACGCTATGATAGAGATGGAAGTACCGGTCGTGGATTTTTGAACCAGTGCCAGATCCACTTCAGCCTGTATTCAAGGGCATTTTTGTCTGATGGCGCAAGGGTCGCTTTCATCATCTCTCTTCTTAATGGCAAAGCCCTTACAGGGGCGAACCCTATCTGGGAGAGACAAGGACTAGAGACCCGTCACTTCCAGGGGTTCCTCGGGACATTTCGCACGGTGTTTGAGGAGCCTGGACGAGTCTCCTCTGCTGCGGCTTCCTTGCTGAACCTACGCCAAGGAGACATCTCTCTGGGCGAGTACGCCATCCACTTCCGCATCCCGGCGGGAGAACTGTTGTGGAACAATGAGGCCCTGGTGGCTACATTCTTTCATGGACTGTCTCCTAAGATTAAAGACGAACTTGCCGCTCGAGACCTGCCATTTCCCTGGATGACCTCATCCTCCTGGCTGCCCGGATTGATAGAAGGCTCCGAGAACGGCTCCAAGAGGTTAGTCGGGAGAAAGGCCTTCCTAGTCTGGCCCCGTCCTCAGATGCCGATCCTCCTCAGGAGTCTGTGAGGATGGACCAATGTAAGCTATCTACCTAGGAGAGACAACGCAGACGCACTTCGTGACTCTGTCTTTATTGCGGCCTAGGGGGCCATCGTGTGTGTCTGTGTCCCCAAAAACTCCAAAGCCTAGGGTTGGTAAGAAAGACAACCTTGGGTAAAGAAGGACTCTCATCTAAGTTGTCCATACCCATGACCATAGTTTCCAGTGAGAAAACGCATCAGGTCTCTGCGTATCTAGACTCTGGATCCGCTGCTAATTTCATTTGTAGAGACCTGGTGGACCTACTGCAATTACCCACTACCCCTCTGGAGAGACCGATGATGGTTGCATCAATAAATGGACTATCTCTGCCAGACCCAGTTATAGCTGTGACCAAGCCACTGAGTCTCCAAGTAGGGGCTCTCCACTCCGAACTTCTACCGTTCTATGTCCTGCCCAAGGCCGTTAACCCTGTGCTGCTGGGTCTGCCTTGGCTCCGACTACATGCCCCAGTCCTGGACTGGAACTCTGGAGAGGTTCTCCAGTGGGGCCCTTGAGTGTCACAGCCGATGCCTGGTGGAGATTCGTTCAGTCCAGCCTCCTCTGCCTCAATCATTGGCAGGATTGCCTGGTCATTATGCTGCATTGTCGGACGTCTTCAGCAAAAGGTCCTATCGAGCTGATCCCTGGTGCATCCCTGGTGCATCCCTTCCCCATGGTAGGATATATCCTCTCTCCTTTCCAGAGACTCTGTCCATATGGCCATGGCTTCATATGGAAGTCTTCCTCCGCCACAGGAGCCGGGTTCTTCTTCATAAAAAAAAAAAGGATGGCTCCCTGCGTCCTTGTATTGACTACCAGGGTCTCAACCAAATCATGGTCAAGAATAAATATACATTGCCACTGATCTCTGAATTGTATGATCGTATACGTGGTGCCAACATTTTTTCCAAACTAGACCTGCGTGGGGTTTACAACCTAATCCGGATTCGCCAGGGTGACGAATGGAAGACTGCATTTAATACCCGTGATGGACACTATGAGTATCTAGTAATGCCCTTCGGCCTGTGTAATGCTCCCGCGGTCTTCCAGGAGTACGTTAATGACATTTTCCGTGACCTTATCTATGTTTGTGCTGTGGTCTATCTTGATGACATCTTGATTTTTTTCTCCAGATCCTGTGACTCATCAGAGACATGTCCGTCAAGTTTTGCTGCAGTTAAGAGAGAATCGTCTGTACGCTAAGTTGGAGAAGTGCGTGTTTGAAAAGGATGCTCTGCCCTTCCTCGGCTACATTGTCTCGAATAGAGGTCTCAATATGGATCCTGAAAAGGTAAAGTCCGTTCTGGAATGGCCACGCCCTCAAGGCTTGAGGACCATACAGCGCTTTCTGGGATTTGCCAATTTTTACAGACAGTTCATTCCAAACTTCTCCTCACTGACATCTCCTATCTCTGACCTCACTAAGAAGGGCATGAACGCCAAGGTGTGGACTCCTGAGTCCGAGTCTGCGTTCAATAGCCTGAAGAGTGCCTTCACGTCAGCTTCTATTCTCCATCATCCCGACATTTCTCTACAGTTCTCGCTGGAGGTGGAAACATCCTCTGTCGGTGCTGGTGCACTCCTGTTCCAGAGAGGTTCCAAGGGCAAGTCTATGGTATGTGGATATTTCTCTAAGCTCTTCTCTTCCGCAGAACGCAACTACTCAATTGGGGATCGGGAGTTAATGGCCAACAAGTTGGCCCTGGAGGAGTGGAAACATCTTCTAGAGGGCGCAGCTCATCTCATCCTGATTTTTACGGACCACAAGAACCTCACCTATCTCCAGACGGCCCAACAGCTGAATCCTTGTCAGGCCAGGTGGTCACTGTTCTTTACCAGGTTCCAGTTTGAGCTCCATTATCGCCTGGCCGACAAGAATGTGAGGGCCGATGTCTTGTCCAGGTCTTTCGAGACAGAGGACACCATGGAGATGCCACAGAACATTATTGATCCGTCTTGCATTGTCTCTGTCAATCCCCTGCAAGTTGGGGACATTCCTCCAGGGAGGACTTTTGTGCGCCTGGCTGACCGAGGGAGAATCCTCCGCTGGGGACACTCCTCTAGACTGGCAGGTCACGCGCGGACCCGTAAGACCCGAGATCTGATTGCCCATCATTTCTGGTGGCCCACGCTGCCCAAGGACAATTTTTACTTTGTTTCGTCCTGCTCAGTGTTTGCAGCTAACAATGTCGCTCACTCCAGACCTGCTGGCCTGCTCCAGCCATTGCCTGTGCCCGCTGCTCCCTGGCAGCATATAGCTAAAGACTTTATTACTGATCTGCCTCTCTTTGCTGGATGCAATGCTGTCTGGTTGGTGGTGGATCGATTTTCGAAGATGGCCCACTTCGTTCCTCTGACCGGTCTTCCTTCTTCTCTTCTACTGGCCAAGCTCTTCATGCAACACATCTTCCGCCTGCACGGCTTACCCCAGAATATTGTGTCTGATCGGGGGTTTCAGTTCACCTCGAAGTTCTGGAGAGCCCTCTGTGGACTCCTAGGTGTAAAGTTGGACTTTTCCTCTGCCTTTCTGCAGATCTGGCAGCAGACTCGATCCTCCATCCTGCTGGCGGTCAACCGCATGAAACGGAAGGTGGACACAAGGAGAAGAGAACCTCCTCAGTTCACATGTCTCCCTCCTGAAGCCAGTGGTTCTGAACTGCTTTACCAAGACTCTGCGGTTGCCTCCAGCGTTCCTTCAGACATCTTCGAGGTTAAAGAGATCCTGGACATTAAAAAAGTAAGATTGGAAGGGGTTTGGTCCAGAAGAGAGGTCCTGGGAGCCAGAAGAGAATCTCAATGCTCCTACCCTCATTAAGAGGTTTCTCTCTTGTTCTGGTCCCAAGAGGAGGGGGCGTAAGAGGGGGGATACTGTAACGTCCGTGGTCGCTGACCACGACCTTCTTCCATCCAGTCAACGCCCTTTTCTTCAGAGATGTCTGCACAAACGGCTGTCCTGTTCCACAGTGACCACCAGGGTGCGCTCATGAGCTCAATCCCCAAACCACACGCATGTGGGAGATTGAGCTGATTGCTCCAAGAGCACCCTGGGCCCCATCCTCTAATGCCTGAGTGTTGTTGTTGTTGTTGTATCCTAAGTTTGTCTTGCAAATTGTCCCCTAGTGTTTCCTGCTCCCAGTGTTCCCTGTTCCTGTATCCTGTAAACCTGTATCCTGATCTAGTGCCGTGCTGAGCTGTAGCCATGCTGTGCTGTATACCACGCCTGTCCTGCTAATCTACGCCTGCCGTCTACCTGCTGCCTAGTCCCAGCCAATCCTGCCTTGCTACTGTCCGAACTGCCACAGGTACCCTATATGAACTATAGACTCTGACCTGCGCCTTGTTGGCCAGCTGCCATATCGCCAAGGCGGTATGGCCCCGTGGGTCCATGAACCCTACATGACACCAGGAGTATGGAGTTAAAACAGAAGACTCAAGGGAAATCCAAAGAGGACCAGGAGTAGTCGCAGTAATCAGTGTAAGTTGAGCCAACCTAGCTGCCCGATATTTTACTAGATTACTAACTGTGTGGCCACCAAACCTTTTATGTAAATACATAATTGATTTCTTAATTCTCAGTCTTTTATGAGACCAAATAAAAGCAAAAATATCATCCTGCAATGTATTTAGATCATTTAAGGGTACAGGAATCGGTAAAGTTTAAAACAAATAAAGCAACCTGGGAAGCGCGACCATTTTAACCGCATAGATTCTACCTACCCAAGATAAATAAGGTTTATCACAATTTTTCAGATATTTTCTAATATCTTTAAATAATGGGAGATAGTTGATGCGATACAGACTTGCAATGTGTGGGGTCAGGAAAATGTATGACATCTTTTGAGGGCAGTGTTGAAAACCAAAATTCTGTTGAAGCAAATGGATCGTATGAGTATTACAAGGGTTCATATGCTTTAAGGTTCAAACAAGATGAAACACTATTATGATGATGCTGATTATTATAATATACAAAACATAAATTTTTGGCATCTTAAGGCCATTTTACACTGGCCAATTATCGGCTCAATGAGCGCTCTTCCGAACGCTTGTTCCCAATTATTGGCCATGTAAACATGGCAGCGATCAGCCGACAAACGAGCAAACGCTCCTTCGTTGCCTGATCACTTTATTTATGCAGCCTATAAAATCATAAATTTTGGCAGCATATCTCCCCGTATAAACAGGGGATGTGCTACCAAGTATGATGCAAACTGATGAGGACCAAACGATTGTATTAACAATTGTTTGTCCCCATACAGCTAAGCATTGTCTCATATAAAAAGGCCTGTTAACGAGCGCCGATCGATGATAGCTGCTCATTGTGGGCAGAAATCTGCCTGTGTAAACTAGTCTTTAATTTCTGCATATACTACCTGCTGTTTGAATATTTTCAACATTTCTGAATCAGTGACTACCAAGAGCACTGCTTCCTAAACTTACCGTCCACTTTATCTAATATCACTTTGATTCTTTTTACCTTTCCACTTTTGTTGATTTCTTAATTAAATAGGTCCAAAATTCTGTTCTGATTAGCTTAATAATTTATCTTTATAAGAAGCTCCAAATCCCCCGCTTTCCTTCATATAGTCATTAAATTAAAGGCTTTGACTTGTAAAATAAATATTTTTATATGTTAGCAGTTATCTTAAGTTAAAAAAGTAACAGTTTGCAGGCAGGTTTCAGGCTGCAATCTCCATTCCTTTATTCATTTTCAGACCGCCCCTTCCCGATATGCAGTTCGCATCCTGTTCCTAGTTTCAGACTTTCTGCTGTGGGGGTATCCCTCTTAGTAAAATATGCTGGATGTGAGTTCAGTGAATCTAGGATACTGCTGCCTTCATTAGCTCCTAATTATTAGCACAGTTTCATTCCTGTACTGCTTTCCACTTCTACAGCCCATGAGGGATCTCTTCTCTCTTGTGTTGACAGACACTGATGCTGAGGAGTGTGTGATATCCCCCTCTCTCCCAATGCACCATCTGGAGGGTGCTCTCTTCTTTCTTTACTGAAATACACAGCCTGTGTGCTCTCCTCTTTTTCTACACTATGATTCAGTACAGCTTGTGTGATCTGCCCACCCTGAAGACTAGAATGCTTTCCTCCCTCTCCACACTCTGGTCTGCTGTGTATATCTGCTTCCCCATCCATGCTGCTATCTCTAACACTGAGAGAAGGGAGAGCAGAGAAAGCCGACATAGCCAGGAGCAGTGTGCTGACTGATCTATTTCAGAAACAGCAGGACAACCAACTATGTAAAGGAGTTACGCAGGCTTTACAAAATGGTAGGCCAAATTTTTAGAAAGTTGCTTACTTTTGTGTTTAGGATGCAAATGAACAATAAAAAAAAATTCAGTGCAAAGGTGTCCAAAATTCTCACTGGCTGCAGTTACCATTAGATGAATCTTACGTTACACTGATTTATACAGCTCCCCTTGATTTCTATAATTAGTCAGTCTTCTGTAAGTTCCTAGGCTCTACCTTTTGGTAGCTGCTGGTATTCTGAATTATGTCGTCATTATTATTATTATCAACTCTGTGACTGTCTGCGGGAAAGTACATTTATGACTGTTTCTGTTTCTGTTGCCTCTGGCAAGCAGAATGGAGTAGTCTGCTGCACTGTTCTACCCAGTAAAAAATTAAAATTAAAAATACAGAAACCTGCCAAAAACATTGCCAATCCCTTTGTAAGTCAAAGGGGTTAATTAAAATGCATTACGATCCATCATATCCATCAAGAATCCTTTAAAGCGGAAGCCATGACAACTGTGTGAACGGAGCATAAAGCGCCTTTTATTTTTACTCTATGCTTTTTTTTAAAAAAACAAAATTTCCGTAAAGGAATGTTCAGAAACGTATCCCTGCAGGAATGCACTTCCAACTAGTCACTTAGTATAATGGTGCAGGAAAAGGTTAAATGACCACAACTTTGACAGAACAAAAGTTTCCAAAAGGTGTAAAGGAAATAACATGCTGTGAAAGGGGCTACATTACTAAGGTTTATAGATGATCAGTAAGGAGATTTAACATTTTTGTTTTATTACAGGATGGGTCAGATTTACTAAGTGTCTGCGCCTAGAATGTATTGAAAAATGCGACACAACTTGGCGCAATTCAACATTTTTAATTACAGAACATATGTTTGCCCTTCCCTAGACATTTACAGAAAAAGTTCCGGGAAAAAGGATGGGGCTTAACAAAACGGGTGTAGTTTAAAATGTGCCAAAATGCACCAAAGATCTGGTTTCAAATTCTGTTGCTAATTAAGCCAAATCAAAGGTGGTATAAGGAGGAGAAAAGTGTTTAGCAAGTCTAGCTAGATGCACCAAATTGAACATACAGCGTGCACCTCTTTGATAAATGTAATGCTTTTTCTGCCTGCCTGCTATAAGTTTACACTGACTAGGCTCAGTTTGCAGGAATCTATGATCTGCGAACTGTATTTGTTCTAGGGAATAGACAAGCAACCTAAAAACAGCTATAGAGTGCCGGCGGCTGCCTCTCGAAATTGCCGTTGGAATATAACTTGTCCGCTCTGCTACCTCGTGCGGGATTACCTCAGAATTCTTCGAGAGGCTCTGTGGAAAGCCCTCGTCCCTATAATAAAGCGCCAATAATAAAGCGCAGAATTAACTTTACTTGAGAGAAACTGCCAGGAAAATAAAATTTTGGATTGGAAGGGTGGATGCTTTTGCTAGGTGGCTGGCCTATTACCTTGAACAAATACAGTTTGCAGATCATAGATTCCTGCAAACTGAGCTTTGTTCTTCGGGAGGCAGCCACCTAGCACCAGCTATTGGGTAGAACACCTGGTAGTAGCTCTCATAAGTCTTATCTGATCTATGTTAGAGAGTTCCCAGTAGTGTTTAATGAAGGTCCCCTCTGAGGACCATCTAGCTGCCTTAAGGATGGAATCCAAAGGAATTTCTCTAGCCGCTGCTCTGGATGAAGTGGCGCTACTAATGGAATGCACTTTAAAGATACTTGTGTCTATCCCAGCGCTTTTCATGGCAAAGAGTATCCAACCCCTGATGGTATTGGCTGTGGCCTTTTTGAGTGGTTGTCTGAAAGTTACAAATAAATTAGTAATGTCTCCCCGCAATGGGAATGTTTTGTCACAACACAGGGGGATGGGTCAGTCACATCTAATAAAATATAAATTTCTATTGGACTTTTGTCAATATGTGAGGTCTTGGTCCTTTCCTTTAAAATAATGTGATAACCTCTGGGAGTCTGTGAGAGCCACGGCTCCACTACATGGATCAAAGTCAACTCCATTGGCCTAGTGTCAAGAAGGGTGGCAGCTCGGACAGCAGTAAGGCAGGCTCGGCTGGGACAAGGCAGCAGGTAGACGTCAGGTGAGGTGAAGCAGGTCAGACGTGGGATACAGTACGACAGGACTTAGGCACAGCACAGTGCTCGACCAGGATAGTATGGAATGAAGGGAATAGGAATAGGAACACACTAGGAGGCCATCACATAGACAAATTTGGGAAACATCAATAATGCACAGGCATAGAAGCAGGGGGCTGGATCCCTCTTATAGTCCAGGGTACTCACGGGTTCAAAGTTCATCAAAAGGTCCCGTGCGCGCGCTGCCCCTTTAAGAGTGAGCAGGAGCGTGCGCGCGCACCCTACGGGATCCGGCTAAGGTGAGTGGAAGCGAGCGCTGGCATCTCATGAGGAGGAGGCTGGGACCAGCGCTTGCCGACTAGTGGCTGCGGCTGTCAGGGGAGTTTGGAACTGACGGCCCGCAGCCACGGACATTACACCTAGCAACCATAGCAAGAGCTAAAAGATAAGCTAACTTGATACCGACCCAGCGTATAGACATACTGGAATAGCATAATTGGCTTAAATATGTCAAAAGAGGCTCGATATCCCAAGTACTTGAGTACTTTGGGATAATAGGTCTGGATTCTACGGACCCTTTCAAAAGCCTTAAGTATATTCTATTCTCCGCCAGATTAGGAATAATGACATTAAGATCAGAGCCTGCCCACATCTCTAGCTAGTGCTGTCTCAAGAACCAATTAATTTGGTTTTCCTGTGCGGACAACTCCGGCAATTAGAACAGCTGACTCTCGCTGCTATCCACATTAGTTGTGGTAGCTGTACTAGGAGGTCCATTGGACCCTGGAAACACTCTACTTTCATCCCCACCGGGAGCTTCTCCTCTATTGTCAGTGAGTGTAGTTTGGTGTACCACGGTTTCGATGACCACACTAATATTAACTGTGCTATACATTCTTCTTTTATATTTTGAAAAGTTTGTGGCAGCAGAGTAGGGGGAGGGAAAGCAGAAAGTTGGAAGGATAGCGCTTCTATCCTCCAAGCTCTTGGAGACCATGTGCGTGCAACAAATCTCTCTGAGCTGTGGACGCAAATAGATCTTTAGGGTCCAGAATTTCTGAATTATTAATTTGAAAAGCTAGGTCTTTAAGACAACTGTTGCCAATGTTACTTTTTGTCTGGAGATTGCATCTGCAATCTAATTTGTGTGTCCTGGAACATATTGTGCTGTTAACTCTAGCTTCCTGTCTATCGCCCAAGTCCAGAACTCTAGTGCTTCTGTACATGACCTTCTGGATTTGGTACCTCCTATCTTGTTGAGGTAGGCCACTGCTGTCTTGTTGTCCATCTGGACTAGAATGGACTGACAGTTCATCTCCTCCTTCACTAGAGACTGACAGGCGAGTCTCACTGCTCTTAATTCTAAGACATTTATATGTAGCTTTTTGTCTTTGCCTAATTAAGTGCCTCTTATTGCGGAGTTTAGTATATAGGCTCGCAACCCCATGAGAGATACGTCTAATGTTATCGTTAAATCTGCAGCTGGGGCGCGAGTAAAATTTAGAATTGGTTTTTTCAGGGATATGATTGCCTCTAATTCTCTCTTGACCTGTAGAGGGATTTTAAACACACTGCACCAGAGATTCCCCTCTCTGAGAAGCTCTCCCAACCAAAACTGCATCTCCTGACAGAGAGAGGGAGCCGTTTTTAATACTGGTTGTAGTGCTACAACTCTTCCAATGAGTCTTGCAAGATCTCGTAGAGAGAGCATATCTTTGGTAAGAATTGAGTGAACTCTTTCTTTTAAGTCTAACAACTTTAATGCTGGAACATGTATTAGAAACGTCTCTGTATTTAGGTGAAAACCAAAGAAAATTAAACTCGTTGTGGGCTGAAGAACTGATTTTTCTACATTTATGTGGAAACCTGAGTGTGACAGAGTGGACATTAGCATGTCTCTCTGTGTAATCAAGACCTCCTTGTTCTGATGAAATAAAAGCATGTCTTCTAGGTATATTAAGCAGAGAACACCCTTTTTTTTCTTAGAGTGGTTATGATCACTTTTGTTACCCTAGTGTATCTATATGGGGCATTTGAGAGGCTAAATACCATAACATTCCATTGGTAAGTATGGTTTCTCTATCTGAATTGGAGGAGCCGTCTGGACTTTGGAGAAACATATATAGAGTGAAATGCATCTTTTAAATCTATCTTTAAAAGGAAAACATCCCTTTGAAAAAGGAGTCTTAAGTCGGTCATACTCTCTAACCGGAAACTTCTCCTTTAAAAACTTGTTTAGAGGTATTACATTGAGGACTGGTCTGACTGATCTGTCCTGTTCCCTGACCGGAAATAAATGGCTGATCCATCCTTTCATTCCGATTGAGGTAAGAAAATCTTCCCTTCTGCTAACGTTCTAGAACTGCGTCTAAGCGTCCTGTCTGTCCTGGATCTGGGCATTCACCTTTGAAATTGAATTTTTTCGAGAGGAAAACATAAGTCATGCCTTACTATGTTTAAGACCCAGGGGTCCGAGGTAATCATTTGCCAATCTTGCAAATATTCTCTTGACGGTATTAGCGGAGCCTCCCTTACCTGACTGGCTTTTCTTGTTGTAGTTTCTGCAATAAACGCCTCTTGCTGAGGAAGAACTTTGTCCTCTGTTGATCTCCTAATGTGTCCAACCTTCATAATCACGGACCTGCCCTCGGGCAGTGGCGTAACTACCGTGGTAGCAGTCATAGCAGCTGCTACGAGGAACGCGGCATGAGGGGGCCCGTGCCGCCCGCCGACACGGTCCCCCCATGCCTGGTGGCGCTGCTAGTAGCCGTTATGGCTGCTACAGCGGTAGCGACGCCACTACAGGGCCCGCGTCGCCCAGCCTCTAACATTTATGGGCTGGGGGGCATGGGCCCTCTCATGGCCGGCGGCATCGCTAGCACCGGAGGGGGCCCCGTTGCTAGCGACAGCCACCCCCTCTTGCAGTAATTGTACCTGCGTCTATAGCACGCATGTACAAATACATGCATTAGCGCTGAATGGCACCCAACCATTCAGCGCCTTACAATGACGCTGAATGGCGGGGCAAAATAACTTGCCCCGCCAATCAGCGCCTTTCAACGACGCTAGTGGCGCGATTACATCATCGTGCCCCTTTCGTCGTTCAGCTCCAGCAGACCTGCTCAGAAGAGAGCAGGTCTGTATTGCCACCGGACGACGCAGGAACATGATCATGTGAGTATGTAAAGTTTTCTTTTTTTATAATAAATCTGTGAGTGGCATTATCTACAGGGGGCTCTATCTACAGGGGGTCTATATGTGGGGATGTGGAGCACTATATACAGGGGGAGCTATATTAGGGACACTATATACAGAGGTGGGCTATATATGGAGCACTATCTATAGGGGGATCTATTTGAAGGGCACTATCTATAGGGGTGGGCTATAAGTGGGACACTATATATAGGGGGAGCTATATGTGAAGCACTATCTACAGAGGTGGGCTATATGTGGAGCACTATCTCTAAAGGAAGCTATATGTAGGGCAGCACGGTGGCTCAGGGGTTTGCACTATTGCCTTGCAGCTCTGGAGTCCATATGTGGGCAATATCTACAGGGGGCTATTTGTGGGGCACTATCTACAGGGGCTTCTATTTTGGGCCACTATCTACAGAAGCTCTATGGGGGTCACTATCTACAGGGGGGCTATGGGGCAATATCTACAGGGGGCATGGTGTGTGTGTGGGACACAGTGTATGGTACTATTATATTCAGGGACACAGTGTATGTAACAGAGGTCTGCCGACGACCTGTAATTTACGCGTCGTCGTTTGACAGCTGGTAAAATTAACCTAGCCTAAAAATTCTAGACTGTTCATGTCTTTGACAGTGGGCAAACTTACAAAATCAGCAAGGGATCAAATACTTATTTCCTTCACTGTATTTGCTGCAAATTTGTGGTGTGGATTCGAAATTGCAAATCCGGAGCAATTTACAGTACAATACAAGCGGATCTGGTTTTTAAAACCCCATACACATGTAGATAGTGAATTTAACCTTTTTCAACACATAGGATTGAATCTGCAGCAAATCCATATTGAATCCGCCACGGCTGGACGCACCCTCATATATGCAGGTAATGTTGCAAATTTGACGCGGATTTTGTCTGCATATTTGCAGCAAAATCTGCAGCGAAAATTGTCTGCCACTTCTAGATGCACCCTGATGGAGGCTGATGCCATGAACATCAATCAGATAGCCGCTTGATGGCTTTATGACACTGGGGGAGCACACATTTTTGTCAGATTTAAAGAACAAGACAAGGGTATTTTTTATGTTTGTGTATATTATTATTTCAAGTATTCATTTGACGGTAGGAGTTAGTTGTTGTGTTCGATTTCGAGGACAATTGCTATTTTTAAATTAATAATGTTTTAACGTACAATATAATGTTTTTGTAAATGGATGCGTCTCTTTATACCATACTAAGTAAGGCCAAAGTTACTGAATGAGTATGTGTGTATATATATATATATATATATATATATATATATATATATATATATATATACATTTTTCTAAATGTATTTATTAGGGGAGCAGGCTACTAGTAAAATTAGAGTGTTTAGTTAGGAATCCACTAGCAATTAGTCATATTTGGTGTACATCCTGTGATAAAACTCATTGAAATCAGTTGTTAAATGCATCTATATACAAATATATTCACAATCAATACAAATAATCCTTTTGGGATTTAAGTCTATACAAAAGACACAAGGTCATTCATTAATATTATTGAAGGGGAGATTTCATCTTAAGTAACAGAATATTCCCTTCATAAAGCCGTTGTTTGGAAAAATCATGAATTGATTGTTTAGTTTTAAAAAACAAAAACTTGTAAATTTAGCTAAATAGATAAATTGTAAATAATACATTGAAATTAATTAAAATATGATATGTTCTAAATATTGGTAACATTTTCAAAAATAAACTGAAATTTAAAATCTGAGATGTGTGCATTGCTTACTAGCCACTTTATTTGTAAGCATATTGCAAACCTATCTGTTGCGGTTGAGGTGCATTTAGAATGCATAGAAAAACTGCATCTGAAAGACACATTAATGTTACAGAGATTTGGTGTGTTTTTTTTCGATGCGGTTGCGTTTTTTACTGCATTAAAAACGCATCAAATTGCAATAAAAATGATGGGGTTTTCGAATGTGTTTTTGGATGCGGTTCTAAGCACACCTTGACCTCAACATGTGAATGGGCCCTAAGGCTAAGTTAGCACAGGCTGTTGCAGTTACAACCCTGCAACGGAAAATCTGCAGCGGAATCTCATAAATCTACAGGTAAATTAGTCAAATAAATCCACAGCAAATAGTGCGTTTCTGCTCAATACTGATTTTCTGCATTGGTTTTACCTGCGAATTTAGTGTGAAACATTGATTGTAGAAAACGTTATAAGTAGGTGCGGATTTGCTGAAGTTTTAACTGGGGAACTGCAGTGGAATCGCTGTAAAAACTGCAATAAGATTCAACTGGCGTATTTTAGTGTGGAATTTATGCTACCCATTCAAGTCTAAGGCTGGGTTCACACGACCTATTTTCAGGCGTAAACGAGGCGTATTATGCCTCGATTTACACCTGAAAATACGGCTCCAATACGTCGGCAAACATCTGCCCATTCATTTGAATGGGTTTGCCGACGTACTCTGCCGACGACCTGTAATTTACGCGTCGTCGTTTGACAGCTGTCAAGCGACGACGCGTAAAATGACTGCCTCGTCAAAGAAGTGCAGGACACTTCTTTGGACGTTTTTGGAGCCGTTTTCTGATAGACAGCTCCAAAAACAGACGTAAAAAACGCAGCGAAAACGCCGTGAACAACGCCGTGAAAAACGCGAGTTGCTCAGAAAACGTCTGAAAATCAGGGGCTGCTTTCCCTTGAAAACAGCTCCGTATTTTCAGACGTTTTTGGTCACTACATGTGCACATACCCTCAGGGTATGTTCACACGAGGTCATTACGTCCGTAATTGACGGATGTATTTCGGCCGCAAGTACCGGATCGAACACACTGCAGGGACCCGGGCTCCTAGCATCATAGTTATGTACGATGCTAGGAGTCCCTGCCTCGCTGCCGGACAATTGTCCCGTACTGTAATCATGTTTTCAGTACGGGACAGTTGTCCGGCAGCGAGGCAGGGACTCCTAGCATCGTACATAGGTATGATGCTAGGAGCCCGGCTCCCTGCACTGTGTTCGGTCCGGGACTTGCGGCCGAATTACGTCCGTCAATTACGGACGTAATGACCTCGTGTGAACATACCCTAAGGCCCGAACACGCAGCATCTCTGCTCAGGCTGGGTTCACACGACCTATTTTCAGGCGTAAACGAGGCGTATTATGCAGTGGCGTAACTACCGCGGTAGCAGCAGTAGCGGCTGCTACGGGGCCCGGGGCTTGAGGGGGCCCGGGCCGCCAGCCGACACGCCCTCCCAAATGCCCGGTGGCGCCGCTAGCAGCCGTTATGGCTGCTACAGGGGTAGCACCGCTACTGTGGGGCCCGCGCCACCGAGCCTTACACAGGCACTCTCATGCCTATAGGTGTCACTAGCACCGGAGGGGGCCCCGGTGCTAGCGGCAGCCAAATACATGTATTAGCACTGAATGGCCGGGCATGTTCCGTGCCTGACCATCCAGTGCCTTACAATGACACTGATTGGCTAGCGGCGCAATGACATCATCGCGCCGCTTCCATGCTTGGAAGGTGCTGATTGGCGGGGCAAGTCATTCTGCCCCGCCAATCAGCGTCATTGAAGAACGCTCATTCAGCTCCTGCAGACATGCTCAGAAGAGAGCATGTCTGCATCGCCAGTGCGAACAAACATCGGCAAACATTCATGCCCATTCATTTGAATAGGTTTGCCGACGTACTGTGCAGATGACCTGTCAAACGACGACGCGTAAAATGACTGCCTCGGCAAAGAAGTGCAGGACACTTTTTTGCAACGTAATTTGAGCCGTTCTTCATTGAAGTCAATGAAGAGCAGCTCAAGATTTACGAGCGTCAAAGACGCCTCGCATAATGCGAGGAGGAGCTTTTATGTCTGAAACGACGCAGCTGTTTTCTCCTGAAAACAGTCTGTCTTTTCAGACGTAAAAGACAGTTCACGTGTGCACATACCCTCAATGAAAAACAGCTCCAAATACGTCCCAAGAAGTGTCCTGCACTTCTTTTGACGAGGCTGTATTTTTATGTCCCGCCTTTTGAGGGTATGTCAAACGACGACGCGTAAATTACAGGTCGTCTGCACAGTACGTCGGCAAACCCATTCAAATGAATGGGCAGATGTTTGCCGACGTATTGTATCCCTATTTTCAGGCGTAAAACGAGGCATAATACGCCTCGTTTACACCTGAAAATAGGTCGTGTGAACCCAGCCTGACAGCGACGCGTAAAATGACAGGTCGTTGGCACAGTACATCGTAAAGCCCATTGAAAGTAATGGGCAGATGTTTGCCGACGTATTGGAGCCGTTTTTTCAGACGTAATTCGAGGCGTAAAACGTCTCCATTACGTCTGAAAATAGGTCGTGTGAACCCAGCCTAAGAACACTTTCCGCACAACTTTTCTGCGTATTTTTTCACAGCGTTAGGCCTTATTTACACGAATGTGTTAAATGTCCGTGGGACGGCCGTTGATACAGCGGCCGTCCCACGGATCTATGTAATTCAATGTGGCCGTTCACACAGCCGTTGTTTCAACGGACCATGTGAAGGGTCCATGCGAAAATAGGACATGTCCGTTCTTTTCATGCATCACACATCCCTCCATAGACTCTCAACTATGGGGGATGCATGACATCGCGTCCCGCAGTTTTTCACGTCCGAGATGCGCAGCTTTCGTGTAAATAAGGCCTAAGGCTGAGATTTTCTAAAGTTTCATTCACTTTGCTGCTAATCTAAATGCTGCAGAATTTCCGCACAGTATTCCATCGCTGAAATTCCGCAGCTTATCCAGCCTGTGGGAACATACTCATATATAATTATACCTTTCCTTATATACACTGTGTAGTATAGAATACTTAAAGGGAACCTGTCACCACAATTTCACCTATTGAACTTTATTTATCCCTCACTGGCTGCTGCCATCAAAAGTTCATTGCCGTTATCCCCTCTCCTAAACTCCTCCTCCGACTGTAAATAACGGTCTGCAAACATTTTGCGCCTTTTATCCGGTGTCCCTTTGTGCGCACACACCAGAAGAGGACATCAATGCACAAGCGCGGGATTTTGTGTGCTGGGGAAAGGTGAGGAGTCGTCAATCAAAAGTAAGGAGGCGGGGTAAACTCGGAAAGACTTGAGGAATGAAGATATGACACTCTTCAAATGAAGATATGACTCTTTTCAAATGTATATATGAGAGCCTGTTCACATCACCGTTCATTTCCATTCCGGGGTTCCGTCGGAGGGTTCCGTTAGGTGAACCCCGCAACGGAAAGTGAAACTGACAGCACAGCTTCCGTTTCAGTCACCATTGATCTCAATGGTGACGGAAACATCACTAATGCTTTCCGTTCGTCACCATTCCGGCTGGTTTCCGGTTTTCCGACGGAATCAATAGCGTAGTCAACTAACCGTAAAACTGGAAACCAGCCGGAATGGTTAAGAACGGAAAGCATTAGCGATGTTTCCGTCACCATTGAGATCAATGGTGAATGAAACGGAAGCTGAGCTGTCAGTTTCACTTTCCGTTGCGGGATTCACCCGACGGAACCCTCCGACGGAACCCCGGAACGGTGATGTGAACAGGCCCTGACTCTTATGCTCATTAGCTTACGGTGTGGAACACTAAAAAACTGAATACTAAAGCTACAGAGCAAACTAAGAAGATAATTATAGGTTATATAGAAATTATTTTTTACCCACTACCACCAGGTATTGCTAGTTTAATAGGTGAAATGCTGGTGATAGGTTCCCTTTAACCCCTTCCCGTCGCAGCCCTTTTTCAGATTTTCATTTTCGTTTTTTCCGCCCCACCCGCCATTATTTGTGGGGTAGAAAATGAAAAAAAACAGCGATTCCTCCATTGTTTTTTGCGCGCCTTTTTTACGGAATTCACTGTGCAATTAATACAACATGTTAACTTTATCTGTGGGTCAATACGATTACGGCGATACCAAATATATATATAGTTTTTTCTATATTTTACTACTTTTACAAGTGAAAACCTAAGTGTAAAAAAGACAATTTATTTTGTGTCGCCAAATTCCGAGAGCCATAACTTTTTTATGTTTCCGTCGATTAAGTGGTATGAGGGCTAATTTTTTGCGGGATAAGCCGTAGTTTTTAACCACTTCCCGACATCCGCCGTATATATACGGCGCTGTCGGGAGGTGCTTCCCGCAAAGCGCCGTATAGGTACGGCGCAGTGATGGTGCGGGCTCAGAAGCAGAGCCGGCACCATCACCGCGGGGTGACAGCTGTATTATACAGCTGGCACCCTCCTGTAATTGCCAGGACCGGAGCTATTCTCCGATTCGGCTGATTAACCCCTCAGATGCTGCGCTCAATAGAGTTTTAACCCGACCAGCAACCCAGTGACGCAATCGCTGGGTTGCTGTGGCAATCGGACGCCAGAAAATGGCGTCCGAGTCTGCCTTGTACGGGAGCCGATGAGGACCCGCCTGCGGCGTGTCCTCATAGGCTTGCTGTCAGTGAATAACTGACAGCGCTAATACACTGCACTACGTATGTAGTGCAGTATATTAGAGTAGCGATCGGGGCATCAGGCCCCCAAGTCCCCTAGTGGGACAAGTCAAAAAAGTAAAAAAAACTTAATAAAAATGTGGTAAAACAATAAAAACACACACTTTTCAAATAAAAATAAAGCTAAACTGACTTTTTTCCCATAGTAAGTCTTTTATTATGGGAAAAACCGTAAAAATTAAAAAAAACTATACATAATTGGTATCGCCGCGTCCGTAACGACCCAAACTACAAAACTATTATGTCATTTATCCCGCACGGTGAACGGCGTAAAAAAAAAAACATAAAAAACAACGCCAGAATCTTTGTTTTTAGGTCACATCTCCTTCCAAAAAATGCTATAAAAAGTGATCAAAAAGTCACATTTACTCCAAAATAGTACTAATAAAAACGACAATCCGTCCCGCAAAAAAGAATCCCTGACCCTGCTTTGTGCACGCAAAAATAAAAAAGTTTTGGGTCTTAGAATATGGCGACACAGAAAACAAATGATTTTATAAAAAAAGTGATTTTATTGTGCAAAAGCTGCAATACATAAAAAAAACTATATAAATTTGGTATCGCCGTAATCGTATCGACCCGCAGAATAAAGCTAACATGTAATTTAGGGCGCACTGTGGATGCCGAAAGTAAAACTATTCCAGAATTGCTTGTTTTTGGTAATTTCCTTTACCAATAAATGAAATAAAAAGTGATCAAAAAGTCGTATGTGTTCTAAAATGGTACCAATAAAATCTACAGCTTGTCTCGCAAAAAACAAGCCCGCACACCGCTCAATCAACTGAAAAATAAAAAAGTTATGGCACTAGTAATGCGGGGATGAAAAACATCTCAATGCGCAGGCCGGAGGGGAACATTTCCTTCAGTTTCAGGGCCCTAGTATTTAGGAACTAGGAAAGGGAATGGACATGGCACATCCGCTGGAAGCGAGGGTGCCCGTATTATACCAGCGCAAAACTTTCCCAGCAATATTTCCCAAACTACGAAGGAGGAAAAAGTCCCCAAAAGGTGCAGAGCGTTACAGAAGGGGGATAAGAAATAAAACCGTTTATCAGTGTGACACCGGCCTGCGCATAATGGATCGCTTCACATCGTAACACACATCTATGGATAATTGTATTATTTACCCCATTATTATACCCTCTTATTATGCCCTGATGTACTCCGCACAGATTACATATGCCACCACATTATAAACTGAAATACCAGCAAAACCCCAAACAGAACTACTACCAAGCAAAATCCATGCTCAAAATGGCGGTCTTTCCCTTCTTAGCCCTACATTGTGCCCAAACAGCAATTTATGGCTGCAAGTAAGGCATTACCATACCCGGGAGAACACGCTTTACAATTTATAGGGTAAGATTTTCTAGGTGCACAACATATTGTGCGGTGAATGGGCATATCAGTGGAGAAATTGCAATTCCACGGCGTATTAATTTCTGAAAAACACCTGTGGAGTCTAAATTCTCACTACACCCCTTGATAAATGCCTTTAGGGGTGTAGTTTCTAAAACGGGGTCACTTTTGTTTGGTACATCAGTGGTTTTACAAATGCAACATGGCGTCTGCAAACCATTCCAGCAAAATCTACGATAGAGATAAATACCGCTCCTTTTCTTCTGAATGCTCCCATATATGTAAACAGCTGATTATAACCACATATGGGGTGTTACCGTACTCGGGAGAAATTTCTTTACAAATGTTGGGGTGCTTTTTCTTCTCTAATCCTTGTAAAAATGAAAAATGTTGATCTAAAACTACATCTTGTTGGAAAAAAATATATATTTTTCATTTTCATGGCTTAATTCTAATTAATTCAGCAAAAAAACCTTTGGGATCAAAATTTTCACTATACCCCTAGATGATTCCTCAGGGGGTGCAGTTTTCCAAATGGAGTCACTTTTGGGGTGTTTCCACTGTACTAGTACTACAGGGGCTCAGCAAATGTGACATGGTGCCCAGAAACCATTCCAAAATCCAAATGGTGCTAGTTCCATTCTGAGCCCTACCGTGTGTCAAAACAGATGTTTGTGACCACATGTGGGGTATTGTTTGACTCGGGAGAAGTTGCTTTACAAATGTTACAGTGTTTTTTCTCCTTCAGTCCTTGTGGAAATGAAAAGAAAATACCTAAACCTACATTTTCTTTGAAAAAATGTAGATTTTCATATTTACAGCCTAATTCCAATAAGTTCTGTAAAACACCTGTGGGGTCAAACTGCTCAATGTACCCCTAGATAATTTCCTCATGGGGTGTAGTTTCCAAAATGGGGTGATTTGTTGGGGGTTTCCACTGTTTTCTCCCCTCAGGGGCTTTGCAAATGTGACATGTCCTCAGCAAACCATTCCTGCTAAATTTGAGTTCCAAAAGCCAAATGGCGCTCTTTCCCTTCTCAACCTCGCCGTGTGTCCAAACAGCCGTTTATTACCACATGTGGGGTATTGTTTTACTCGGGAGAAATTTGTTTACAAATTTTATGGTGCTTTTTCTCCTTTAGTCCTTGTGGAAATGAAAAAAAATGTGCTAAACCTACATTTTATTTGGAAAAAATGTAGATTTTCATTTTCACAGCCTACTTCCAAAAATTTCTGCAAAAAACCTGTGGGGTCAAAATGCTCACTATACCCCTAGATAATTTCCTCAAGGGGTATAGTTTCCAAAATCAGGTCACTTGTTGGGGGTTTCCACTGTTTTGTCACCTCAGGGGCTTTGCAAATGTGACATGGCCTCCGCAAACCATTCCTGCTAAATTTGAGCTCCAAGAGCCAAATGGCGCCCTTTCCCTTCTAAGCCCTGCCGTGTCTCCAAACAACCGTTTATTACCACATGTGGGGTATTGTTTTACTCGGGAGAAATTGCTCTACAAATGTTGTGGTGCTTTTTCTACTTTAGTTCTTTTGGAAATTAAAAAAAAAATAGCTAAACCTACATTTTATTTTAAAAAATGTAGATTTTCATTTTCATGGCCTAGTTCCAAAACTTTTTGCAAAAAAACTGGCGGGTCAAAATGCTTGCTACACCCCTAAATAAATTCCTCGAGGGGTGTAGTTTCCCAAATGGGGTCACTTTTGGGGGGTTTCCACTGTTTTAGTTCCACACAAGACCTCTTCAAAGCTGACATGCTGCCTAAAATATATTCTAATAAAAAGGAGGCCCAAAATCCACTAGATGCTCCTTTGCTTCGGAGGCCGGTGCTTCAGTCCAGTAGCACACTAGAGCCACATGTGGGATATTTCCTAAAACTGCAGAACCTGGGCAATAAATATTGAGTTGCATTTCTTGGGTAAAACCTTCTGTGGTACAAAAAAAATGGATTAAAAATGATTTTCTGGAAAAAAATAATGAACTTTGTAAATTTAACCTCTACTTTGCCTTAATTCCTGCGCAATGTCTAAAGGGTTAAGAAACTTTCTAAATGCTGTTTTGAATACTTTGAGGGGTGCAGTTTTTAAAATGGGGTGACTTATTGGGGGTTTCTAATATCTAAGGACCTCAAAGCCACTTCACAACTGAACTGGCCCCTGTAAAAATAGCATTTTGAAATTTTCTTGAAAATGTGAGAAATTGCTGCTAAAGTTGTAAGCCTTGTAACGTCCTAGAAAAATAAAAGGATGTTCAAAAAACGATGCCAATCTAAAGTATACATATGGGGGATGTTAAATCTTGACATGTGTGCTATCTGAACCGCCGGACTGCATTTAGCGACACTTAAACTGGAAAGCTGGATTGTTGAAATAAGCACGTGGAGAAATATCTCAAATTTTAAACCTAGCAGTATTATTATAGTAATGTCGTATTATTATTCTAGTAATATAGTGTTATAGTAGTTCAAATAACTAATTGATTAACAATAATTTTGTATTGTATCAAATTTGAAAGTAATGCGGCCCGTCAACTTCCCATTTTTTCTATATGCGGCCCACTTACCCGGCCGAGTTTGAGACCCCTGGACTACACAGTGTATTTCCCATTGAAATCAATACAACCACAGGGCCTACGAAAAATAATATCATCACATGCCACTGCTACGTGATACAATTATCTAGATTACTACAATAATTTCATAATTTGTATACAAATTGCATCATGTTACTGCAGCAACAAACAAATACAGTAACTAACCTTAACCCCTTAAGGACCAAGCATTCTTTTTGGTTTTTCCCTCCCCGCCTTCCAAGAGTCATACATTTTTTTTTTTTTGTTGTTGATATAGCCATATGAGGGCTTGTTTTTTGCAGGACAAGTTGTTTTTTTCAATAGCAGAATTTTTTGGTGTATATATTAGATTGCTTATCTTTTATTAATTTTTTTTTAAGGATGGAATTGAAAAAAAGCCAGCTATTCGAGCATTGTTTTTCATGTTTTAATTATTTGCCGTTTACTATGCAGTTTAAATAACATGTTTACTTTATCCTATGTGTCAGAACGATTAGCGTATGTTCACACGCTTAGCAAAAAACGTCTGAAAATTAACTAGCTTTTTTTACGTCCGTCTTTGGAGCTGTTTTTCTATAGAGTCAATGAAAAACTGCTCCAAAAACGGCTCAAGAAGTGACATGCACTTCTTTTTCGCGGGCGCGTTGGAACAGAATGACGTTTTTCCCATTGAAATCAATGGGCAGATGTTTGGAGGCGTTCTGCTTCCAATTTTTTGGCAGTTTTTCAGCCGTTTATGGCCCAAAAAACGGCAGAAATTAAGCCGTGTGAACATACCCTAAGGGTATGTTCACACGAGGTCATTACGTCCGTAATTGACGGACGTATTTCGGCCGCAAGTACCGGACCAAACACAGTGCAGGGAGCCGGGCTCCTAGCATCATAGTTATGTACGACGCTAGGAGTCCCTGCCTCTCCGTGGAACTACTGTCCCGTACTGAAAACATGATTACAGTTCGGGACAGTTGTCCGGCAGCGAGGCAGGGACTCCTAGCGTCGTACATAACTATGATGCTAGGAGCCCGGCTCCCTGCACTGTGTTCGGTCCGGTACTTGCGGCCGAAATACGTCCGTCAACTACGGATGTAATGACCTCATGTGAACATACTCTAACGGTTATACCAAATATGTATAGTTTTTTTAATGTTTTACTACTTCTGCACAATGAAAACACTTTTAAACAAAAATTATGTCGATGTCGCCATATGAGGACTTGTTTTTTGTGGGACGAGATGTAGTTTTCATTAGTATAATTTTGGTATACATGGAACTTATTGCTAACTTTTAAATTTTTGGGTGGGGGAATGGAAAAAAAAATGTTTTTTTTGTTATTTTTGTTTTTTTGTACGACGTTCACCCAACACTTTAATTAATGAGTTAACTTTATTACTCGGGTCGTTATGATCGTAACAATACCATATATGTGTGTGTTTTTTTGTACTTCTAGTAAATAAAACCCCTTTTTATTGAAAAAAATGGTTTTATTTAAATATCTACAGTAATTATTATTTTTTTTATAAACTTTATTTAACTGTATTAATTTTTTTTTCTTATTAGTCCGACTAGGGGACTTTACCATACGATCTTCTGATCGCTTATATAATGCTTTGGTATACTATCAGTGTAAACTGACAAGCAATCTATTAGGCCATGCCTCTGTCACGGCCTAATAGGCATACAGCCAGGACAGACCTGGGGGCCTTTGCTAGCGGCGGTCGGTGATTGCATTCGCAGGCCGCCGATTGGTGACAGAGGGAGCTCCCTCCCTCTGTCAAACAACTTAAATGTCTCGGTCGCTATTGACCGCTGCATTTAAGGTGTTAAATAGCCGGGATTGGAGGTTTACACAATCCTACCCGTTGCAGCGGTAGCCCGGCTGTCAGCCATAAACGGACTCCCGCGGCAATTGTGTGGGCACAGCTTCTGTGCCCGCACGATCTCCTTCACGTACATTCGCGGTGAAGTGTGCTAATGGCTGCATTTTGTGCCGTGCATGTACGTGATTATGTGCCAACGGGTTAAAGAGGATGCCTGGGCATGGGGCAGATTTTCATACTGATGACCTATTCAAAGAATAGATCATCAGTGGATGATCGGTGGGGTTCCAACACGGACTCTGCACCAATCAGCTGTAACAGCCTCCGGGCACTGGATGTTATGCAGTAGACTGTGTTGGAAGCAGATGGCTCCGTACACTGTATAGCAGCCGTGCTGCAGTACTGCAACTCTGCTTCTATTCATTTGAATAGGAGCAGAGCTGCAATACTCCAGCATGTCCGCTATACTGTGACCGGAGCCATCTGCATCCAACACCGTCTACTGCATAACATGTGGTGCCCGGAGGAAGCCGGAATAGCTGATCGGTGCAGGGTCTGGGTTTCGGGTCGCACCGATCATATACTGATGACCTTTCCTGTGGATAGGTCATCAGTATGGAAAGCCTCCCCTTGCCCGGAAAATCCCTTTAAGGTATCCTTACATTTAAGACAGTTGTATCCTTCAAACAGAAACCAAACCTTAGGCTTATCTCCCAGGCTGAACCAAGGATCGAACATGCCGCTCCTCTTTTCCCCTGACATCTGCTACTGGGGAACAGGCAGGAGGCCCCGATCCCTATACACATTAGATTCCGCCAATATTAGTCTAATGTGCATGAGCAGCTTAAATGGACACTAACTTTTCAAACAACTTATGCTTATCTAATAGTATACCTGATATAAAACAACTCTGTAATTTATTTACTGTTAAAATTCAGTTGTTTTATCCATGCAAATTCTGTATTAATGGCTCTAGGTGTCTCCCTTCCTGTAATGTGCTGTCCACTTCCTGTTAAGAATTGGCTGACCCTGTTTACAGAACAGAAGTGACGGCTGCAGAAGGTGAGGGTGTGTCTCTTCACTGCCAGTTATTATATATTTTTTTGTGTATTTTTTTTTTCTTTCACAAGGTGGGAAGTATTAAAAATGAAATAATAATTTGATATGTTTTCCTATGTTGGCCACCAGAGGGAGCACTTCCCAGAATTACAGCAAGTTAATCAGGCAAAGCAACCTGTCTCAAAGTTGCTCCAAATGTGGGAGGGAGACTCGCCCCCACCTCCCTATTTTTGGCTACAAGTCAGGAAGAGGTGGCTTCAAATTGCCAAGCAGTGTTCCATACCTCCCAACTTTTGAATTCGGAAAAGAGGGAAATTTTTAAGCCACGCCCCAAACCACGACCAATATCCCGCATAAACACATCAAATCACGGCCAGATCCTTCTTCAAATAACAAGATCATATTCTCACCGCGGATGATCTAGACCAGGGGTCTCAAGCACGCAGCCCGCGGGCCGCATGCGGCCCCTGGGGCTGTCATCTGCGGCCCGCGGGACACAGAGCCGCTAATATCGGCTCTGCTCCAAGACTCTGGAATTCCCTGACATCGCTGTCCACATATGAACAGCGATGTCTGGGGCTTCCCCAGAGCCGGAGTCCAGTGCAGAGTGCTAGTATCGGCTCTGCTCCGGGACTCTGTGGAATTCCCTGACATCGCTGTCCATATATGGATAGTGTGTCAGGGTCTTCCCCAGAGCGGAGTCCCGAGCAGAGCGCTAGTACAGGCTCTGCTCCGGGACTCTGTGGAATTCCCTGACATCGCTGTCCATATATGGACAGTGTGTCAGGGTCTTCCCCAGCGCGGAGTCCCGAGCAGAGCGCTAGTACAGGCTCTGCTCCGGGACTCTGTGGAATTCCCTGACATCGCTATCCATATATGTACAGTGTGTCAGGGTTTTCCGCAGAGTGGAGTCCCGAGCAAAGCGCTAGTACAGGCTCTGCTCTGGGACTCTGTGGAATTCCATGACATCGCTGTCCATTTATGGACAGTATGTCAGGGTCTTCCCCAGAGCGGAGTCCCGGGCAGAGCGCTAGTACAGGCTCTGCTCCGGGACTCTGTGGAATTCCCTGACATCGCTGTCCATATATGTACAGTGTGTCAGGGTCTTCCCCAGAGTGGAGTCCCGAGCAGAGCGCTAGTATCGGCGCTGCTCCGGGACTCTGTGGATTTCCCTGACATCGCTGTCCATATATGGATAGTGTGTCAGGGTCTTCCCCAGAGCGGAGTCCCGAGCAGAGCGCTAGTACAGAGCCACAGTCTAAAAAGGGGCTGCCCAATCTTGACATGTGTGTCTGCCAAACGCTGCCAACTGAGCCACCGGACTGCATTTAGCGACACTTAAACTGGAAAACTGGATTGTTGAAATAAGCACATGGAGAAATATCTCAAATTTTAAACCTAGCGGTATTATTATAGTAATGTAGTATTAATTTTATAGTAATGTAGTATTATTATTATTATAGTAATATAGTGTTATAGTAGTTCAAATAAGTAATTTATTAACAATAATTTTGTATTGTTTTACATTTGAAAGTAATGCGGCCCGTCAACTTCCCATTTTTTCTATATGCGGCCCACTTACCCTGCCGAGTTTGAGACCCCTCATCTAGATTTACAAAAAAAAAACTATGGATATCACCAATATTAAGGATCCGGTTATATCGTCTTTATGTTACTTTTCCTAACTTGGATATAACATTTGCTCATCATGGCAGCAGCAGCTGCAGGACAAATCAAAAGGCTGAGAACAATGAAAGTCAAGAGGGAGACCCTGTGGTTGATGACTTTTCAATTGACAGGTAGCAGAGTTACATGATGGGGATTTTTTTTTTCCAGTTGTGTAACTCTGCTACCGGTCAATGGAAAAATCATCCACCAGAGCGCCCTGTACACAGCGCCACACACAGCCCCCTGTAGATAGCTCAACACATAGCCCCCCCCTTTAGATAGCGCCACACAGCCCCCTGTAGATAGCTTCACACACAGCCCCCCTGTACATAGTGCCACACATAGCCCCCCTGTAGATAGTTCCACACACAGCCCCCCTGTAGATAGCTCCACACACAGCCCCCTGTAGATAGCTCCACACACAGCCCCCCTGTAGATAGCTCCACACACAGCCCCCCTGTAGATAGCTCCACACACAGCGCCCTTGTAGATAGCTCCACACACAGCCCCCCCTGTAGATAGCTCCACACACAGCCGCCTGTAGATAGCTCCACACACAGCCGCCTGTAGATAGCTCCACACATGGCACCCCTGTAGATAGCTCCACACACAGCCCCCCTGTAGATAGCTCCACCCACTGCCCCCTGTACATAGCTCCACCCACAGCCCCCTGTACATAGCGCCACACACAGCCCCCCTGTAGATAATGCCCCACACAGCCGCCTGTAGATAACTCCAAACACAGCCCCCTGTAGATAGCGCCACACGCAGCCCCCCTGTAGATAGCGCCACACGCAGCCCCACTGTAGATAGCTCCACACGCAGCCCCCCTGTAGATAGCTCCACAGGCAGCCACCCTGTAGATGGCTCCACAGGCAGCCACCCTGTAGATGGCTCCACAGGCAGCCACCCTGTAGATGGCTCCACAGGCAGCCACCCTGTAGATGGCTCCACAGGCAGCCACCCTGTAGATGGCTCCACAGGCAGCCATCCTGTAGATAGCTCCACAGGCAGCCACCCTGTAGATAGCTCCACAGGCAGCCATCCTGTAGATAGCTCCACAGGCAGCCACCCTGTAGATAGCTCCACAGGCAGCCACCCTGTAGATAGCTCCACAGGCAGCCAACCTGTAGATAGCTCCACAGGCAGCCACCCTGTAGATAGCTCCACACGCAGCCCCTCTATAGATAGCTCCACACGCAGCCCCTCTATAGATAGCGCCACACACAGCCCCCTATTGTACATAGCACCACACAACCCCTTCCCCCCTTGTACATAGTGCCACACAACCCCCTTATACTTTGTGCCACAATGCCGCCAGAGCGGAGAGCGGTAGAGGTAGCCTACTGCTGCCACTCTCCGCTCTGCTTTGACGTCACTCACCGTCAGAAGAAGGCAGGAGGTCTTGCAGCGGCGTTCTCACTGGTGTCGATGCCGGCTCGGGAGTGGACCAGTCCAATCACCTGACCTGTCACCGGGCCTACATCGATCCCAGTCAGAACACTGCCGCAAGACTCCTGCTTTCTTCTGAGCTTATCACTGCTGCAGTCGTCTGGCATGCAGGGCGCCTGTCAGCATTGATCAGGTGTTTTGATACAGCTGCATCGCCCAGCGGGACATTTTGCAGACCGCCCGGGACGGCAGGACAGCGGTGAGAAACCGGGACTGTCCCGCGGTATCCAGGACGGTTGGGAGCCATGATGTCCATCTCCCATTTTCGGAGTGATTGTACAATGGTAGGACGTGCTGATCACAGCAGCAGCTATAGGACACACCAAAAGGTTGAGAATGATGAAAGTCAAAAGGGTGGTGAATGACAAGTCCACACGGCGTCTATGATGTGTTTTTTGACACAATTTATCCGCCGAAAAATGCATAAAAACCGCTTTCCATCTACATCAATGGGATGTACATACAACGTTAGTACATACAACGTGCTTTTTCCTATGAGTGTTTTTAAAAAACGCATTGCTTAAAAAAAGAAGCGTCGGGTTGATTCTTTGGCACGTAAAACACGCCAAATGTTCCCATAGTTGATGGGAGCCCTAATTACGCACCAAAAACGATGCATTAAATGCATTAAAAAATGAGAAAAACGCGTCAAAAAACGGACCCGACTTTACATCAATGGAAAAACGCACTGTTAGCACATGCAACGCGTTTTTTTCCCAGATAAATTTTTTTTAAACCGCGTGGCGTAAAAAAAGAAGCATTGGGTCAATTCTTTGCAGTGTAAAAAGCGCCAAATGATCCCATAGTCAATGGGAGTCCTAATTACACACCAAAAATCATGCAAAAAACGCTCTATAAAACAATTGATTAGGCTTCCCATTTACATCAATAGGAAAACGTGTCGTTAGTACATACAACGCGCTTTTTTACTCAAGCGTTTTTTTTATTTTTCACATTACTTACTTAATTTTTTTGTTTTGCAGGCTCCATTGGATCGTTTGGACTACGTTGTAGATTCGTTGGACTACTTCGATGATCTATGTTTTTTTTTTTTTAAATCAAATGGTTAACAAGGGTTGTGTGGGGGAATTAAATTTCAATTCCCAAAATTTTTTTTAGGCCTCATTTACACGAGCGTGTGCGTTTTGCGCGCGCAAAAAACGCTGCGTTTTGTGCGCGCAAAAGGCACTTGGCAGCTCCGTGTGTCATCCGTGTATGATGCGCGGCTGCGTGATTTTCGCGCAGCCGCCATCATAGAGATGAGGCTAGTCGACGCCCGTCACTGTCCAAGGTGCTGAAAGAGCTAACTGATCGGCAGTAACTCTTTCAGCACCCTCGACAGTGAATGCCGAACACAATATACACCAACCTGTGAATAAAAAAAGACTTTCATACTTACCAAGAACTTCCTGCTTCCCCCAGTCCGGGCTCCCGGCCGTTGCCTTGGTGACGCGTCCCTCTCTTGTCATCCGGCCCCACCTCCCAGGATGACGCCGCAGTCCATGAGACCGCTGCAGCCTGTGATTGGCTGCAGCCTGTGCTTGGCCTGTGATTGGCTGCAGCTGTCACTTTGACTGAACTGTCATCCCGGGAGGTCGGACCGGAGTTATCGGTAAGTCAGAACGTCTTTTTTTTTTTTACAGGTTCATGGATTTTCGGAGCGGAAGTCACTGTCCATGGTGCTGAACCAGTTTAACGCTTTCAGCACCGTGGACAGTGACAGTCTCCTGACGTCGCGTACCCGAACATTTTTTACCGGTTTCGGTCAAAACGAGTTTGGCCGAACCCGGTGAAGTTCGGTGCGCTCATCTCGAATTTGACACTCCGTTTGGATGTTTGTAAACAGAAAAGCACGTGGTGCTTTTCTGTTTACATTCAGGAGTTTGACAGCTCTTGCGCGAATCACGCAGTTCGCACGGAAGTGCTTCCGTGCGGCATGCGTGGTTTTCACGCACCCATTGACTTCAATGGGTGCGTGAGTGCGCGAAAAACGCACGATTATAGAACATGTCGTGAGTTTTTTTCTGCGCACACGCGCTGAGCGCAATTCACGCATCGTCTAAACTGCCCCATTGACTAATATAGGTGCGTACGACATGCGTGCAAAGCACGCGCGTCGCACGCGCGTATAATACGTTCGTGTAAATGAGGCCTTAGGGTGTATTATCACAGTGCGGTATAGCCTTTTTTTTTTTTGACGCACGACCTAAAACCGCATCGAAAAACGCATTCATTTTTACTGCGATTTGCGAAATCGCTGCAAATCGCGGCGGTTGTGGTTTTCAGCCATGCGGAAACAATGCATCAAAACCGCACAGTGTGAATACACCCTTATGTCTCTGTTTTTGTAATACTTTATTAGCGCCTTAGTAATAGCAGTTGTCTGTTTGACTACGTCCATTACTAAAGCAGGGCTTAGTATTAGCCAGCAAAATAGCTAGCACTAACCCCCAATTATTACCCTGGTAAACACCACCACCAGGGGTATCGGGAAGAGCTGGGTACGATCCAGTACCCAACCATCTGGAGTTATGGTTGAGCACTGGGATGGCCGCAGGCTGGTATTATGAGGCTGGGAAGAGCCAAAAACTGTGGCCCTTCCCACCCTGATAATGCTAGGGTGCGGCTGCTTTATTGTATCTGGCTGGTTATGAAAAATAGGGGGTACCCCACATCATTTTCTTCTATTATTTTTTTTATTTTATTTTTGGGAGCGGCAATTCAAATGAATTGCCGGGCGGTCCTGTATTCACAGCAGGCGGGGCGCGGCAATTCATTTAAATTAGCAGCAGCTCCGGCAATGACTGCAGGTGCTGCTTCTCTTCAATCAAATGGCGCCCCTTTCCTCTTGCATCGGGGGTCATTGTGTATTGCACATGCCACAGAGCATGCGCAGTTCACAATTATGGTATGTTCACACGGCCTATTTGCCGTAAACGCCCGAAAAACTGCCAAAAAATCGGAAGCAGAACGCCTCCAAACATCTGCCCATTGATTTCAATGGGAAAATCATCGTTTTGAAAAGCGGCCGCGTAAAAAAACGGGCGCAAAAAAAAGGTGCCTGTCACTTCTTCAGCCGTTTTTGAAGCCTTTTTTCATATATTCATAGAAAACAGCTACAAAAACGTCCGCGAAAAACGCAGCGCAAAACATGAGTGGTTTAAAAATGGCTGAAAATTAGGAGCTGTTTTCCCGTGATAACAGCTCTGTATTTTCACATGTTTTTGATTAAACGTGTGAACGTACCCTTAGAACGGCACCAGCATGGGAAATAGGGTCGGCTCTCGTCCCTACATTCCTTTGCCCTGTGTGTGTTGAAGAGACACATACACAGAAGCTAATAAAGATGGCTGCCCCCACAAAACTAAAAACACACAAATAAGTAAAGTTACATTAGGGAACACCGTTAAAATAAAAAAAAACAAATAGGCCCATAACTTAACCCCTTCCCGCCGCAGCCATTTTTCGGATTTTCACTTTTGTTTTTTCCTCCCCACCTTCCAAAATCCATAACTTTTTTATTTTTCCATCAATATTGTCGTATGAGGGCTTGTTTTTTGTGGAACGAGTTGTAGAGTTTCACAGCACCATTTATTGCACCATATAATGTAGTGGGAAACTGGAAAGAAAATATTTGTGGGGTGGAACAGGAAAAAAACAGAGATTCCTAAATCTTTTGGGTGGTTTTGTTTTTACGGCGCTTACCATGTGTTAAAAACTGCTTTTAACTTCATTCTGCGGGTCAATATGATTACAGCGATACCAAATGTATACAGTTTTTTTTATGTTTTCCTACTTTTACAAGGAAAAAAAACTGTTAAAAATAAATAACTTTTTTATTTTTCCCTCGTTTTAGCGGTATAAGGCCATATTCACACGAACGTGTGCATTTTGCGCGCGTAAAAAATGCAGCGTTTTTCTTGCGTTGCTGTTCTGTGCATTTTTACGCGCGTATGTCATCCGTATGTCACACTTTTTTTACGTCAGCATAATAAACTGAAGGAGGTGTTTTTTATTTTCCTTATCATTTCTTTAGCAACTATTGCGTGAAAAACGCATGGCACACGGATGTGCGTCCGTGTGCTGTCTGTGACTTTCATGCACCCATTGACTTCACTAGTTGCGGGATGCGCAAAAAATGCACAAGTTTAGGACATGCAGTGAGTTTCACGCAGCGGACACATGCTGCGTGAAAAACACTGTATGTCTGAATGGCCCCATTGAATTGCATAGGTCCGTGTGACGTGCGTTGTTTTTACGCTCGTGTGAATAAGGCGTAAGGGCTTATTTTTTGCGGGGTGAACTGTAGTTTATATTGCTAACATTTTGGGGTACATGAGACTTTGTGATCACTATTTATTTCATTTTTTTCTGGGAGATGAAGTGACCACAAAACAGCAATTCTGAAGTTTTAAAATTCTAAATAATGATATATTGTAATAGTTCAGACTTTTACGTCTGCGTCGATACCATATGATATTATATTAATGTTTTCATTTTTTTACATTGTGTTTGAGGGAAAATGGGAAAATATTTTTTTTTAACTCTAAATTTTATTTTACAGATTTTTACTTGTTTTACTTGTCCCCCTAGGGGATTTCAACCAGCGATCATTGGATCCCTTTGCACGATATACTGCAATACTAGCAGGGCTTCATAGGAATACAAGGATGGCGTACCTGGGGGCCTTCATTAGGGCCCCAGGCAGCCATGCCAAACGATCACGCCGCGGGTGGGCCACTGGACCGTTACAGGGGGTCGTCCCCTCCCCCCTTTTTTCAGTGATTTAAATGCCGCGGTCGCTTTTGACTGCGGCATTTAACGGGTCAAACAAGCTTGTTACCCCAGCCGACACACTTGTCCTACGGAGCGGGCTCAGCCCGTGAGCCCGCTCCATACTCTCCCACCCGTCCTGCACCGTATATATACGCCGGATGTGTGCAACGGGTTAAAACACATCAAATAAATTTTTGAAAAATATTATGACACCTTTCCTTTAACTTTCTATTGGGACGGGAGGGGGAGCAGGAGGAGGGAGCAGAGAGAGAGAGAAAGTGACTCAGCAAAACAGGCTGCATGTAAGTCTATGGAGGGGGAGGGGTGAGCAGGGAGAGAAAGTAGGAGCAGAAAGAAATACACAGACAAGCTGCTTCAGGCTGCTGGTAGGATGTAATTCCTCTTTGTCCTACAGGCAGCATCACTAGGTTAAGCTCCACCCCCTTGTCAGGAAAGAAGCACACAATTGGTTAGCAATAACAGGCAATTGAAGTCTATAAGCCCCCTCCCTATGTCCTATGTAACCTAGGCAACCATTACAGTAATCATGTTTTTTATCTTTTGCTAGGTCAGGAGCATTTTTTTTTTTATTTAAAAGAAAAATTAAATCACTCTCTCTGCCAGAATGTAGGAGTGTCCTGCACATTGTAGTTGCTCCCTGCCTGAGGTGCTCATGATTAGGACAGGTGGAGCTAGATGGCACTGTGCCCAGGATCCCCCTGAAGTTTGTTACCTCCTTCTAGAGTTTTGGCCCATTCCTCGCCCCTCAGACGCCTAGGTTTACATGTAGATGCTTTGGCTGCCTGCATCATCTCAGTAAGAGCGGGTTCCTTATACATCCGGGTTTCGTAACCAAACCGGGAGTGACATTTCCGCGTGGCAAATCCTCTAGATTAATTGCTCGTAAATACCCACAAAGGTCCTTTAATAGGGCCATTAATATTAGTAAAAACAAAAACCGTTCTGATCTCATATTAAACAAAAGAAAGGACAAGAACAATGATAGTTGTCCTGTCCTGGTAACCACATTTAGCAAACCGTTTTCTCAAATTTGAAACTTTGTTTCTAAATATTTGCCCAAGCTGTATGAGGATGACTTGTTACATCATGGGTGTACATTTTCTACACGTAGGACGCCCACATTGGGAAGTTTATTATCCCCGAGTTTAGTCAAACAAAGTGTAAAACCTGTGAGTACCCCTTGAAAAAGCTACCGCGAAACGCGCGTCGGGGCTCCTGGCGTGGAGTTTACTTTTGGGTTATTCTTACTACACCTGGGTTGGTATAGGTTCAGGGACCGTACTTTTATTCATGGTGACTTCCTGTTCTCTTTCTAGCTCTGTACACACTGTACTTTGTTTGCTGCCATCCCTGTGCATATATTGATGGGTCTATTTTCATGTTGATGTGTGATGACATGGGTGTCTGAACCTTATGTGTGGTTTGCAGAGTTCCTCATACTATATGCACACAGCTTGTTTGACCTAATGACCCGCATTGCTGCTATATATACAGCACTTTTGTGTACATATTATTTTTTTGAATAGCCCCTCTGTTCTCTATGCCAGTGTATTTTAAATTGTCTGTTGTATTTTAGGTCCTGATGGCCAACATGTTTTTATGATTTAATGTAATAAAGGATTTATATATTTTTGCAGATACAATTTGTATTTGGTGTTATTCTTCCCTCAGTGGAGGTGTGATATGTCCTCACATTCAGCTATAGGTATTTAATGTCTATTTTCTTTTTGATATGTGCAGACGTTTATTATAACGTGCATCGTTTGGCTTGTCTCAGTATAGGTACTTAAAAGTGTAAAACCTGGTTTATGGCTTAGCTGCTGAGGTTTTTACAGATGCGGAGGCTACATCTGTATGTGTTGTCCGTATGCTCAGTAAATTCATAGTTGTAACCTCTGTTAATTATGGCAAGTGACACAATATAAATAGTTTTACTAACTGTAACACAAAATATGTGGTTTATAAAGTTGATTGTATAATTTGCCATGTTAGTTGCATAGATTGCACATGCCGACAACTAAAAGAATGCATTCGGGAACATTTGAATGGAGCAAATAATTCACAGTTGCAAAATCAGTCTAATGTAGCAAAACATTTCTCTAATGTACGTCAGGGGATCTCTCCGGTCTCCGTTTCTCTGGCATAGAAAAGGTTAACCGCCCAGCTTGAGGCGGGGATTGAAGACAATCCCTTCTGAATAGAGAAGGATTTTAGGTTTTAATCATGGATAGTGTTTGCCCTAAAGCACCTTATTCTACACTATTAGGGCAGATACAGACGGACGTTGCGTTTTTGCGTGCGCAAACAACGCTGCGTTTTGCGCGCGCAAAAACCATTTGACAGCTGCGTGTGTCATCCGTGTCTGATGCGCGGCTGCGTGATTTTCGCGCAGCCGCCATCATAGAGATGAGGCTAGTCGACGGCCGTCACTGTCCAAGGTGCTGAAAGAGCTAACTCTTTCAGCACCCTCGACAGTGAATGCCGAACACATCCTATCGAAAAACCTGTTGAAAAAAAAGAAAAAGTTCGTACTTACCGAGAACTTCCCGGCCGTTGCCTTGGTGACGCGTCCTTGGTGACGCGTCCTTGGTGACGCGCCTCTCGACATCGGGCCCCATCTCCCTGGATGACGCGCCAGTCCATGTGACCGCTGCAGCCTGTGCTTGGCCTGTGATTGGCTGGAGCTGTCACTTGGACTGAATTGTCATCCCGGGAGGTCAGACTGGAGGAAGGAGCCGGGAGTTAGCGGTAAGTCAGAACTTCGGTTTTTTTTCTACAGGTTCATGTATATTGGGATCGGAAGTCACTGTGCATGGTGCTGAAACAGTTTAACTCTTTCAGCACCATGGACAGTGACTATCTCCTGACGTCGCGTACCGATAATTTTTTTGCCGGGTTCGGCCAAAACGAGTTCGGCCGAACCCGGTGAAGTTCGGTTCGCTTGTCCGGCTTCGCTCATCGCAAAGACACTCCGTTTGGATGTTCGGAAACAGAAAAGCACGTGGTGCTTTTCTGTTTACATTCATCCTTTTGACAGCTGGTGCGCTGTTTCAGTCGGTTCGCACGGAAGTGCTTCCGTGCAACCTGCGTGGTTTTCACGCACCCATTGACTTCAATGGGTGCGTGATGCGCGAAATACGCAGAGTTATTGAACCTGTCGCGCTTTTTGCGCAGCAGACAAACGCTGCGCAAAAAGCACGGACTGTCTGTACTGCCCCATAGACTTGTATTGGTCCATGCGTGCCGCGTGAAAACCACGCGGCCCGCACGGACCGAATACACGCTCGTGTGAATCCCCCCTTAGATGTGTGTCTTTTAATGGACTGATTATATCTCTCTGTGAAATGAGACCTAGTATATTCATGTAATTATGCTTAATTAGGTTTCATGTATGAAGCAGGCGTATATGTGGGAACATATGTTTATCTGCCTACCTATATAATGTTTGCTCAGTCTGTATTCACCATGCTATGGTTAAGGGCCCTAGAGGGACCAGAAACCTGTCAGAGGCGGACGTTTTCGTATCTGTTGTTTCTATGAAGTCTTGTTGTTATTAAAGGAATAATTTTTTAACCGGAAAATTATCTGAGTGCTGGCTATTACCTCCAGTTACCTATATGGTTGGCTAATCCGAAGTTTGGTTTGCGGATGAGTCTGGAACTGCTTCTGACATTTCTGGCCAGGAGACTTAAAAAGGAGCTCTGGCAGTGTTGTCAGTTGCATGTCCCCAGGAGAGCTGAGCATAGGTTTTCAGGTCTTACTGTTATACCTCCTATTGCCCCTCTTACACCTTCTTTGTCAGTTTGGTTGGAGTCTGTGGGAATTTTTCTGAAGTCTGTCTAATTCCTCTTTCTCCTAGGATGTCTAGTCGTTCCTCTTCTGTAGGAGGGAAATCCATGAGAAAGTTGAGACACAAGGTGTGTTCAGGTTGTCAGCAGCCCCTCCGCGAGGATGCCAACTTTGAACTATGTTCTGGATGCTTTGCTTCAGATACTAATCCCCCTGCTAATGAAGAAGCAAGACAGTTCTTCTCGTGGTTCAAGACTCAGTCGGCAGAGGCAATGGAGGATGTTAAGTCCTCCAAGACAAGCAAAAGTTCTAAACAACACAGGGGCAAGAGTAAACGCCATAGTAGCCGTGACTACATCATCTGGTTCTGTGTTAGAACTGCCAGAAGGAAAAGTTATCTCTGAGAAATGATTTCTGAGGAGTCAGATATTAAAGTTACGGAGGATTATTACCTATTTTACAAAGACTGTGTTCCAAAGTTGATCAAAGTAGTCAAGGATATCATGGAGACGGATGAATCTCAAAATGATGTAGTGAATAAGGATAGTGTCACGGACACTGGGTTTGTGGACCCACTAGGCCGCTCCGCCGTAGCGGGGAGGCAGCTGACCAGGTCACAGTCTAAGCAGAAGTAAATGGCAGACAGTAATGCTTGGGTACCTGAAATAGTCCGGGCGGTGGCTGTGGCTTCAGCACGGATGGAGGCAGGTGCAGCAAGTGGCGCCAGACGTGGCGGGCAGTATCCGATGAGCGGTAGACACTTGACGTGACAGATGGCACTTGATGTGGCAGAAGACACTTGACGTGGCAGATGGCACTTGACGTGGCAGATGGCACTTGACGTGGCAGAAGACACTTGAACGCGGGTAGGCACAGGAACAATACGGAATACAGGGCACGGGTAACAGCTGGAATGGGAGACACTAAGGGACCATTTGCGAGACAGACTGGGAAAGACTAACAAAGCTCAGGCAAGGATTAGAAGGCCAGGGGCCTTCTTATAGACCAGGAAATCGTGGCAGTTGATGATGATGACGATTTCCTAATTGTGCGCGCTGGCCCTTTAAGGCCGGGCGCGAGCGTGCGCGCGCACCCTACGGGACCCAGCCGGACGGAGCGGAAGTGAGCGCTGGCATCTCCTAGGAGGGAGACGGAGGCCAGCGCTCACAGATCCATGGCTGCGGGCGTCGGGAGGTGAGTAAACCCGACGGCCCGCAGCCATGGGCGCTACAGTATCCCCCCTCTTACGCCCCCTCTTCTTGGGGCCAGAGTGAGAGAGGAACTTTTTAATAAGAGTAGGGGCGCTGAGGTTCTCTTCTGGCTCCCAGGACCTCTCCTCAGGACCAAACCCTCTCCAGTCCACCAAATAGAAAGTCCTTCCTCCTACCCTCTTGCGGTCCAGGATCTCCTTTATCTCGAATACATCAGAAGGACCGCTGGGAGAAACTGTGGAACTAGAGGTCTTGCTGTAGCGGTTCAGGATCACTGGTTTCAGGAGGGACACATGGAAGGAGTTAGGGATTCTGAGGGTAGGGGACAGCCGCAGCTTATAGGAAACAGGGTTAATTTGTTGCAGGATCTCGAAAGGACCAAGGAACCTGGGAGCAAACTTGTATGAAGGCACCCTCAAGCGAATGTTCCGAGAGGACAGCCAGACTTTAGTCCCAGGAAGATACTGAGGCGGCTCTCTTCTCTTGGTATCTGCCTTATGCTTAATGTGATCTACCGCCAGCAAAATAGAGGACCGGGTCTGTTGCCAGATTTGCAGGAAGTCCCCATATGCAGAGTCAGCAGCGGGTACCTGAGATGAAGTCGACACTGGAAGAGGAACTCTGGGATTTTGACTGTACACGATGTGAAACGGAGTGGAAGTGGTGGACTCACTTGTGTGGTTATTATATGAAAACTCGGCCCATGGAAGAAGCTGTACCCAGTTATCGTGCTGTGAGGAGATGAAGTGGCGGAGATAATTTTCCATGATCTGGTTGATTCTCTCAACTTGCCCATTGGACTGGGGGTGATAGGCAGAGGAAAAGTCCAAACTCACATCCAGGAGTTTACAGAGGGCTCTCCAGAACTTGGAGGTAAACTGAACCCCCCGGTCGGACACAATGTGAAGAGGCAAGCCATGCAAGCGGAATATGTGCTGAATGAAGAGACTCGCCAGTCGAGGAGCAGAGGGTAGGCCGGTCAGCGGGATAAAATGTGCCATCTTAGAGAACCGGTCCACCACCACCCAGATGGTGTTGCATCCTGCTGAGAGAGGAAGGTCCGTGACGAAGTCCATAGCGATGTGCTGCCAGGGGGCACTGGGTACAGGCAGGGGTTGAAGCAGGCCGGCAGGCTTTCTGTGAGTCACTTTGTTAGAGGCACACACCGTGCAAGCAGAGACAAAGTCCAGAACATCCTTAGGTAGCGTGGGCCACCAGAAGTGACAAGCGATCAGGTCTTGGGTTTTACGAACACCGGCGTGCCCAGCTAGTTTAGAACTGTGTCCCCAGCGGAGAATTCTTTTTCTGTCCGCCAACCAAACAAAAGTTCTCCCCGGAGGGATATTTCTAAGCTGCAGAGGATTGGCGGTGACAACGCAGGATGGGTCTATGATCGTCTGAAGGGACTCCACTGTGTCCTCCGTTTCAAATGATCTGGACAGGGCATTGGCCCTCACGTTCTTGTCAGCGGGACGGTAGTGGAGCAGAAATTGGAAACGGGTGAAGAACAGTGACCACCTGGCTTGACGAGGATTCAGTCTTTGAGCGGACTGAAGGTAAGTGAGATTCTTGTGGTCGGTGAAGATCAGGATGGGGTGAGCAGCGCCCTCCAGAAGATGTCTCCACTCCTCCAGAGCCAATTTTATAGCCAGTAGCTCCCGATCTCCAATGGAATAATTGCGCTCAGCAGAGGAAAACAGTCTTGAGTAGTAGCCACATACTACTGCCTTTCCTTTGGAGCTCCTCTGGAACAGAAGTGTGCCTGCACCAACAGAGGAAGCGTCTACTTCCAGTGAGAACTGCTGAGATACGTCAGGGTGATGGAGGATCGAAGCTGAAGTTAAGGCTTTCTTAAGGCTAATGAATGCGGACTCTGCCTCTGGAGTCCATACCTTGGCGTTCACACCCTTCTTGGTAAGGGTAGAGATGGGGGCCGTCAGAGAAGAAAAGTTCGGAATAAACTGCCGGTAGAAATTGGCGAAACCCAGGAACCGCTGTATGGCCCTTAGGCCTTGAGGACGTGGCCATTCCAGGACAGACTTTAACTTCTCAGGGTCCATCTTAAGGCCTTGATCCGAGATGACATAGCCCAGGAAGGGCAAAGACCTCTTTTCAAAGGTGCATTTCTCTAACTTGGCATACAAGCGATTCTCTCTTAGTCGCAGAAGAACTTGACGAACATGCCTCCGATGGGTCATCAGATCTGGGGAGAAAATGAGAATATCATCGAGATAAACTACAACACACGTATAGAGGAGATCTCGGAAGATGTCATTAACTAACTCCTGAAATACTGCGGGAGCGTTACACAGTCCGAAGGGCATCACTAGGTATTCGTAGTGCCCATCGCGGGTGTTAAATGCCGTCTTCCATTCGTCACCCCGGCGAATCCGGATTAGATTATAGGCCCCCCGCAGATCTAGCTTGGAAAAAATGTTGGCTCCTCGTATGCGATCAAACAGCTCGGAAATGAGTGGCAACGGGTATTTGTTCTTGACCGTGATCTGATTGAGGCCACGGTAGTCAATGCAGGGTCGGAGAGATCCATCTCTCTTTTTAACGAAGAAGAATCCTGCCCCGGCCAGGGAGGAAGATTTTCAAATAAAACCCCTCTCCAAGTTCTCCTTGATATAGGCTCACATCGATAAAGTCTCTGGCAAGGAGAGAGGATATACTCGTCCACGGGGAAGAGAAGCATTGGGAACCAGTTCAATGGGACAGTCATAATTCCGATGTGGAGGCAACGTCTCGGCCTCGCGTTTGCAGAAGACAGCCGCAAAACTGGCATACTGAGAAGGTAGATCGGAGAGTGACTGAGGCAGAGGGGGCACAACAGGACGGACTTGTGACAGCCAATGGCTATGGCATCTGGAACCCCATTGAAGAACTTCTCCAGAACTCCAGGCGAGTGTCGGGGCGTGTAGACGGAGCCATGGCAGACCCAGCAAGATAGGATTGATAGCCTTGGGTAGTACCAGGAAGGAGATCTGTTCTGAGTGAAGAGCTCCGACCCGTAATGTCAACGGCTCAGTGATGAGCATGATTGGATCAGGCAACGGTAGACCGTTCACAGAGGCAACTGCCAGGGGTCTCTCCAGACGGACTGTGGGTAGTTGAAACCGATCCACTAGATCCTGGTGGATAAAATTAGCAGCCGCTCCAGAGTCAAGATAGGCGGAGGAAGGATGTGATGTCTGTCCGGTGACGATGGCCACAGGCATCGACAATTTGGAAGAGGTTTTAACGTTTGGAGACGTTCCACCTAGAGTTGCCTCTCCGACCAACCCTAGGTACTGGAGTTTCCCGGTTTCTGTGGGCATTGGCGCACAAAATGACCCTTGAGGCCGCAATACATACAAAGTCCAGAGGAGCGTCTGCGCTGCTTCTCCTGTTCAGATAACCGGACTCTGTCTACCTGCATGGGTTCCTCAGGTAGCGCACTAGGAGTGGACAATAGTGGTCTCTGGACAGAGGGTGCTGGTCTGTGGGCCCGGCTCTCCTGACGAACCTCTTGAGAACGCTCCCGGATTCTCATATCAACCCGGGTGGCTAACAGGATGAGGGCATCCAAGGTAGAAGGAAGGTCGCGGGCTGCCAGTTCGTCCTTGATGTGAGAGGACAGTCCCTGCCAGAAGGTCGCCACCAGTGCCTCATTGTTCCATACCAGCTCAGCTGCTAGGGTACGGAAGGAGATCGCATACTCCCCTACTGTGGAGCCTTCTTGCTTGAGGGTCAGCAGAGTGGCTGCGGCAGAGGATGTTCGACCCGGCTCCTCGAACACGGCACGAAAGGACTGCAGGAACAAGGCTAGGTCCGAGGATACAGGTCCTTGTTGCTCCAAGATTTGGTTCGCCCATGCGAGGGCCTTGCCAGCGAGGAGGGAGATAATGAACGCTACTTTGGCCTCCTCGGAAGGGAAGAGATGAGGCCATAGCCTAAAATGCACCGTGCATTGATTGAGAAATCCTCTGCATGCTCTGGGGTCACCGTCGTAGCGAGGAGGAAGAGGCAGAGGAACTGAGGATCCGGAACAAACAGGGGGAGCAACAGGCAGTGGCACGGCAACAGCTTCAGGAGGAAGAACCGGGGGTGGAACCGCGAGTAGATCCATGCGGACCAGAATAGAATTCACCGCCTCAAGGAGTTGATCCTGACGTGTGCGTAGGTCCTGCATCTCTGTCTGAATCTTCTGTACTGGGGTCTTGGGCTGGCCAGCGGGTTCCATGGCCTGAGCGTACTGTCATGAACACTGGGTTTGTGGACCCACTAGGCCGCTCCGCCGTAGCGGGGAGGCAGCTGACCAGGTCACAGTCTAAGCAGAAGTAAATGGCAGACAGTAATGCTTGGGTACCTGAAATAGTCCGTGCGGTGGCTGTGTCTTCAGCACGGATGGAGGCAGGTGCGGCAAGTGGCGCCAGACGTGGCGGGCAGTATCCGATGAGCGGTAGACACTTGACGTGGCAGATGACACTTGACGTGGCGGATGGCACTTGACGTGGCGGATGGCACTTGACGTGGCAGAAGACACTTGAAAGCGGGTAGGCACAGGAACAATACGGAATACAGGAACGGTAACAGGGCACGGGTAACAGCTGAAACGGGAGACACTAAGGGACCATTTGCGAGACAGACTGGGAAAGACTAAGGGTATGTGCACACACACTAATTACGTCCGTAATTGACGGACGTATTTCGGCCGCAAGTACCGGACCGAACACAGTGCAGGGAGCCGGGCTCCTAGCATCTACTTATGTACGATGCTAGGAGTCTCTGCCTCGCTGCAGGACAACTGTCCCGTACTGTAATCATGTTTTCAGTACGTGACAGTGGTCCTGCAGCGAGGCAGGGACTCCTAGCATCGTACATAAGTATGATGCTAGGAGCCCGGCTCCCTGCACTGTGTTCGGTCCGGGACCTGCGGCCGAAATACGTCCGTCAATTACGGACGTAATTAGTGTGTGTGCACATACCCTAACAACGCTCAGGCAAGGATTAGAAGGCCAGGGGCCTTCTTATAGACCAGGAAATCGTGGCAGTTGATGATGATGACGATTTCCTAATTGCGCGCGCTGGCCCTTTAAGGCCGGGCGCGAGCGTGCGCGCGCACCCTACGGGACCCAGCCGGACGGAGCGGAAGTGAGCGCTGGCATCTCCTAGGAGGGAGACGGAGGCCAGCGCTCACAGATTCATGGCTGCGGGCGTCGGGAGGTGAGTAAACCCGACGGCCCGCGGCCATGGGCGCTACAGATAGTTTCTTTTACTTCCCTAAAAAAACGTGCCAGGGTCCTTCTAGGCAACCCTGATTTGAAAGATATGTTACAAAATGAATGTCTATACCCGGAGAAGATACTGGATGTTGGTGCCCGATTTAAAGCAGTTTATAAATTAGATCCTAGGAGAGGACACACGTTGGCGAGGCCCCGTTGGCGCTGAGCCAAATTCCTTTGCATCCTCCAAACTAGAGCTTTGGGCAGTGAAGATATATACTCCGCTAAACTCCCCATCAACTGATGAGCAGTTGGAGACCCCGGGGGCACAGATCGCTCTTCCGGTCATTCGGAGTCTAGTGAACGGGCCGGAGCCCCGGACTAAATTTTGAAGCGACTATGAGCCACGGCAGCCTATTCCCCTTGCCAAAGGAGACAGACATACGGGATTGGTCACTGGGATGAGGGACCACCATCGGTGGGTCCCAACCACTAGAGAATACGCTCCTTCAGCCATCCGGTGTAGGCGCCGCCGACCACGGCTTCTATAGGCCAAGTACCAGGATAACCCGGCCTAAATTTGCGGCCCATTACTGGGGTAAACACAGCCATCTGAAACCAATGATTGAGACCCTTATTGATGCGGACCTCATTGGAAGGGATCTTACAGCAAATATTGGATAGACATCCAAGTTATATCTCCTCCTGCACACTCCATAGAGCGGACATATTATCCTCTACTAAAATATACATCTTGCTCCTCATTTACAGAGTGCGTATGTTCAGATTTCTGGAATTAATACCAATTTGCACCAACGCACTTGAGATAAGTTATATGACTAGCTAAAGTTATATCGTCTTCATCAGACGTATTATATAATCGAGACCTGGAGGTGCTGCTTGTAAGTTGATACCATCACATAGTGGACATTTTCCATTACTACAACTAACTGTTACGTCATGGACCTGTTCTTATCCAAGTTTATTATTCAACCAATAGAGACCCTAAACTGTGGTGACCACGATACTATGGGTCGGTTTCTTGACTCCTTGATGCCTTCTTCCGCATAAGTCCCGTGGAGCGAACACATTGACTTTGTGATGTGCACTTCCCGTGGAATACCTCTGACAAGCTCTCGTGACTTCAATATCCTTATATCCTTGCTAACCGCCAAAAATTTCAGCATACCAGTTTTAGCGACGCAAAGCCAACTCCCAGACTACTATGACGAAACCTCCCTCAGCAGTGGCTGTGGCCAAACTTAAAGGCTTTGCCAGAGACTCTCTTGATAAGGGTGCGAGCACGTCTTCCACCCAACACCCTACTGTTGCTCTCGCTGAAATTCCTTCCATAGACTCTGAACCAACCTTGAGGCAGGTCTCTGAACAACTAGCTGCAATAGCTACCAGCAACACTTCCCTTATGTTCAAAATGAATGAAGTTAAATTAGACTTAGGGTGGATTTTCACGCGCGTTGCACGGACCTATGTTAGCCTATGGGGCCGTGCAGACATGTCCTATATTTCTGCGCTGTTCGTGCATCACGCACCCATTGAAGTCAATGGGTGCGTGAAAATCACGCGCACCACACGGAAGCACTTCCGTGGGACGCGCGTGATTCGCGCAACGTAAGAAGTACGATTGAAAACAGAAAATCACCATTTGCTTTTCTGTTTACAAACATACAAACAGAGTGTCATAATGATGGCGGCTGCGCAAAAATCACGCAGCCGCGCATCATATGGTGATGACACACGGAGCTGTTAAGTGCCTTTTGCGCGCGCAAAACGCACACACTCGTGTAAATCCTCCCTTAGGCCTATGTCTGGGACAGAGTTAACAGGTACAGGACCGGGCTATTTTGATACTTCAGGACCAGACACCGTTTAGTCCTTTTTAGCACTCGTTAGTTAAACGGCTATAACTTTTTTATTTGTTGGGCTAACGACGTGATTTTTGCGTTGTTTTTTCCGTAGACAATGCAAGTTTATTTTTTTATAATTTTTATACATATCCTTTTTGCTATTTTACATTTTTTTAAATAATAGTAAAAAAAATAAGCTTTTTTATATTTTAGCTATTTTTTTCTGGTAATGACATGGTTTACCCAAAAATAGGCCTTTTTCTTGTGATCGTCATTGTCAACCGTAAATTTTTATATATTACATGTCTATTTCAGGCTAATTGGTTCGGGGCTCGCGTTACGGCAATGATTGGCGCAGGGAACGTTTTTGTTGGGGTGGGTATTTTATGTGTATTAATATTCATTTTTTTTGCACTTTATATTACTTTTATTTTTTATTATCATGGTCTGTCCCTCAAACTTCAGAAAAGACCGCTGCCTCTATTCATATACACAGCGCTAATTGAGCGCTGTGTAGAAGAGATCAGAGAAGATATCGGAAAACAGCATTTCCTTACTAGAGGATACTGCGACGCCAGTATGGAAACATGTATACTGCTGTTAATAATGCTGGTTAATGTACATAAGCTGCATTCGTACTGAAGCAGAAACATGAAGGCACGGCCAGGGGCGTAACTAGGAGGGACTGGACCCCATAGCAAACTTTTGACTAGACCCCCCCCTACCCTAGGTAACACGGGCAACCCCCCTTATAGGTAGTGCCCCCTTGTGCCATAAAGCCCCCTGTAGACAGTGCTATACAGCCCCCCTAGACAGTCACACCCCACTTGTAGATAGCGCCCCCACCTCCCCCTCTAGATAGTGCCATACAGCCCCCCCTGTAGATATCGCCATAAAGTTCCCCTGTAGATAGCGCCATACAGCTCCCCCTGTATACAGTGTTACACAGCGCCCCTCCCTTGTGTATATAGTGCCACACAGCCCCCTGTAAATAGCGCCACACACAGATCCCTGTAGATTGCGCCACATACAGACCCCTGTAGATTGCACCACACACAGATCCCTGTAGATAGTGCCACACACAGAACACTGTAGATTGCGCCACACACAGATCCCTGTAGATTGCGCCACACAGCCCTCCCCCTTGTAAATTGTGCCATACAGCCCCCCTAGTAGATAGTGCCACACAGACCCCCTTGAATATAGTGTCACACAGCTTCCCCCCTTGTATATAGTGCCACACATCTCCCCCCTTGTATATAGTGGTGCTACACAGCCCTCCTTGTATATAGTGCCACACAGCTTTCCCCCTTGTATATAGTGCCACAAAGCTCCACCTTGTATGTAATGCCACGCAGCTCTCCCTTCTGTGTAGTGCCACACAGCCCCCCTTGTATATAGTGCCACCCAGCCCCCCCCCTGTATAGTGCCAGACAGCCCCCCTTGTATATAGTGCCACACCGCCCTCCCCTTGTATACAGTGCCACAGCCCCCTCCCTTATATATAGTGCTGCACAGCTCTCCCTTGTATATAGTGCTACACAGCTCCCCCCTTGTATATAGTGCCACACAGCCCCCCTTGTATATAGTGCCACTCAGCCCCCCTTGTGTATAGTGCCACGCAGCCCTCCCCTTGTATAAAGTGCCACGCAGCCCTCCCCTTATATAAAGTGCCACACAGCCCTCCCCTTGTATAAAGTGCCACACAGCCCCCCTCCCTTGTATGAAGTGGCCCTCATTTTCACGCCCGTTTCTTTACGCGGCCGTTTTGAAAAACGGCCGCGTAAAAACAACCCGACAATATAGAATGCCGTTTTTTCCCATTATAATCAATGGGCAGATGTTTAGAGGTGTTCTGCTTCCGATCTGTCAGCCGAAAAATGACCGAAAATAGCCCATGTGAACATAACCTTAAAAGGGAAAGAGCGCCATTTGGGTTTTGGAGCTCAAATTTAGCAGGAATGGTTTGTAGAGGCCATGTGGCATTTGCAAAGCCCCTGAGGGGACAAAACAGTGGAAACCCCCCACAAGTGACCCCATTTTGGAAACTACACCCCTTGAGGAATTATCTAGGGGTATAGTGAGCATTTTAAGCCCACAGTTTTTTTGCAGAAATTATTGGAAGTAGGCCGTGAAAATGAAAATCGAACGTTTTTTTCAAAGAAAATGTAGGTTTAGCTAATTTTTTCTCATTTCCACAAGGACTAAAGGAGAAAAAACACTGCAATATTTGTAAAGCAATTTCTCCCGAGTTAAACAATACCCCATATGCGGTCATAAACGACTGTTTGGACACACGGCAGGGCTTAGAAGAGAAAGATCGCCATTTGACTTTTGGAGCTCAAATTTAGCAGGAATGGTTTGGGGAGGCCATGTCGCATTTGCAAACCCCTGTGTGACCAGAACAGTGAAAACGCCCAAAAAGTGACTCCATTTAGGAAACTACACCCCTTAAGGAATTAATCTACGGGTGTAGTGAGCATTTTGACCCCACAGGTGTTTCATAGGTTTTATTAGAATTGAGCAGTGAAAATAAACACAATCCTTTTTCAACAATAAGACATAGCTTTAGCACAAACTTTTTCATTTTCTCTACAAATAAAGGAAAAAAAGAACCCCAACATTTGTAAAGCAACTTCTCTCGACTGCGGAAATATCCTATGTGTGGTCATAAACTACTGTTTCGGCACACAGCAAGGATCAGAAGAGAAGGAGCGCCATTTGGCTTTTGCAGCTCAGATTTTCTGGATTGTTTTCTTGACACCATGTCGCATTTGCAGAGCCCCTAAGGTACCAGTACAGTGAAAACGCCCAAAGGCCATGTTCAGACGTGGCGGAATTTTTCCGCTGCAAATGTTGGTGCAGATTTGGGGCAATTACGCAACGAATCTGCACCAACATTTGCATATTTGACAGGTAATTCAGACGTTGCAGATATCACAGCGGACTTGCCACAGAGTTCAGTTTTTGCATTGCAAAGGCTGAAATCTGCAGTGAAATTCCGCTTCTTCTCCGCAATGGAATGAGTATGCTCGAGAGGGAAAATTCTGCACCTCAGCCTAATTTCCGCACAGTTATTTTCTGCAACGTCTGAACTAACTTTCCAAAAAATGTATAGAAAGAAATGAAAAAAAACGGCTGCTGCAGAATTCCACTGCGGACTGTCCGCACCGGAATTCAACAGCAATTCCGCCACGTCTAAATGTGCCCAAAAAGTAACTCCATTTAGGAAAATAAACCCCTTAAGTAATTCATCTATCGGTGTAGTGAGTATTTTGACCCCACAGATGCTTCATAGAATTTATTAGAATTTGGCAGTGAAAATAAAAACAATCCTTTTTCTTCAATAAGACGTAGCTCAACAAAAGGAGAAAAATAACCCCAACACTTGTAAAGCAATTTCTCCCAAGTACGGCAATAATTGTGGTCATAAGCTGCTGTTTGGGCACACAGTAGGTCTCAGAAGGGAAGGAGCGCCATTTGGCTTTTGGAGTGCAGATTTTGCTGTATTGGTTTCTGGGCTCTATTTCGCATTTGCAAAGCCCCTGTCGGACCAAAACAGTGGAAACCCCCCAGAAGTGACCCCATTCTGGAAACTACAACCCTCAAGGTATTCACCTAGGGGTGTAGTAAGCATGTTAACCCCGCAGGTGTTTTGCAGAAATTAGTGTGCACTCGATGTTGCAGAGTGAAAATTTGTTTTTTTCCATAGATATGCCAATGTGTGGTGCCCAGCTTGTGCCACCATAACAAGATTGCTCTCTAATTATTATGCTGTGTTTCCCGGTTTTAGAATCACCCTACATGTGGCCCTAATCTTTTGCCTGGACATTCGAATAGGCTCAGGAGTGAAAGAGTACCATCCGAAGTTTAGGCCTAATTTGGCGATTTACAATGTATTGGTTCACAATTGCAGAGGCTCTGATGTGAAATAATAAAAGAAACCCCTGAGAAGTTACCCCATTTTGGAAACTGAACCCCTCAAGGCATTTATTTAGGGGTGTAGTGAGCATTTCCCTCCACAGGTCTTTTCCATACATTATTGCGCTGTAGATGGTGCAAAGTAAAAATTTTAAATTTTTTCCCCAGATATGCCATTTCAGTGGCAAATATGTCGTGCCCAGCTTGTGCCACTGGAGACACACACCCTAAAAATTGTTAAAAGGGTTCTCCCAGGTATGGTGATGCCATATATGTGGTAGTAAACAGCTGTTTTGGCACACTGTAGGGTTTAGAAGGGAGGGAGCGCCATTTGGCCTTGGAGCGTGGATTTTGCCTGGTAGTAGTTTTGTTTGGAGTTTTACTGGTATTTCAGTTTATAATGTGGGGGTAAATGTAAGCTAGGCAGAGTACATCAGGGGCATAGTCAGGTGGTATAATAATGGGGTAAAAAAAAACAATAAAATAATCCATAGATATTTGTTATGTTGTGAAGCAATCCTTTCTGCACAGGCCAGTGTCGTACTGATAAACGGTGTCCTTACTTATTCCTCTTTTGGTCCATACTCCGCACCTTTGCAGTTTGGGGAATTTTGCTGGGAAAGTGTTGTCCTGGTATAATAAGGGGAACCTTGCTTCCAGCAGATATGTATGTATTATACAGCTGACGCCAGGGGATAGTGGCACCGACTCAGCTTCTGAGCCGGTGTCCACCATTTGTCATATGGATACGGCAAAATGCGGGAAGCACCAGCTTTCCATGACGTATCCATACGACAAATGTCAGGAAGGGGTTAATATTAGGGAGAGAAATAGGGTTTTAAACACCTCCAAAGATTCTCTGTCTCTGATAGGGTTGAAATGCTGCAAGATCATGTTTGGTAAATAAATAAAGAAAATGTATTTTTTCAAACCAGAGTGCTGCAGTTATTCTCTTTTTGCCTGGACTGGTACATACAGGGATGATGGGGGTTTAAGAGCGGGCTTTAAGATGGGGCTTTAAGAGCGGGCACGAGCGCGCACGCGCACCCATCGGGAGACAGTCTCGATACCCGGAAGTGAGTGCCGGCGCCTCGCAGGGGGACGACGCAGCACAGCAGCAGGATGTCCATGGCCGCGGTTGTCGAGGGGTAAGTTAGAACGACGGACCGCGGCCATAGACTTTACAATAAGGATGGCAGGCATCGACACTAACAAATATCACAAATATAACTAACATGTTTTACCTCTGACCTGTGAAATGTGGCACTTTCAGGATAGAAAGGGCAGTAGAATAAATGAGGAAGGCCAGATGAATTTCTTGGGGCGGAGATAAGTTTGAGAAGAGTAATGAAAAGCATCATGGGACATGTAATAACTAAAACAAAACTTCAGGTCCCACCTAGAGCCAGGACAAAGCATGTAAACTGAGATAACGAATAATGGTAGGAACTTTTGGACTATTTTTTGGGGTTGAAAACAATATAAATACAGTATAAATCAATGTTAGAGGTGTTTGGTGCTTTTTTTTTTTTATCGACGTCGGATAACCCCTTTAAGGGCGGATTCACACGAACGTGAATTGCGTCCGTGCAGGCCGCGTGAAAACCCATGGACGCATGGACCAATAGAAGTCTATGGGGCTGTACAGACAGTCCGTGCCTTTTGCGCAGCATTTGTCCGCTGTGGAAAAAGCGCGACACGTTCAATATCTCGCCGTATTTTGCGCATCATGCACCCATTGAAGTCAATGGGTGCGTGAAAACCACACAGGTCACACGGAAGCACTTCCGTGCGAACTGCCTGTTTCGCGCAACAGCTGTCAAAAGGATGAATGTAAACAGAAAAGCACCACGTGCTTTTCTGTTTGCAAACATCCAAATGGTGTGTCATAATGATGGCGGCTGCGCGAAAAGCATGCAGCCACGCATCATATGATGCTGCCTCACGGAGCAGGTAAGTGGCTTTTGCACAGGCAAAATGCTGCGTGTTTTGCGTGCGCAAAAACGCCACGTTCGTCTGAATCAAGCCTAAGGCTGCGGCTTCACGTGTTGTAGAATGAGCTACAGCAATACATTTTAGTTGAAAAAAAATGTTTTATGTCCCATTTCTTCTTTTTTCTTTCAATTTAATGAAGTTTTCTTTGTAACAAAGTGCCATTTTTTAGATGACATATTAATCCTGAGGCAAAAGTCATGTGACGAAATAGCCTCTGCCTCACTGGGTAGCCCTTAGGCTGGGTTCACACGACCTATTTTCAGACGTAAACGAGGCGTATTATGCCTCGTTTTACGCCTGAAAATAGGGCTACAATACGTCAGCAAACATCTGCCCATTCATTTGAATGGGTTTGCCGACGTACTGTGCAGACGACCTGTCATTTACGCGTCGTCGTTTGACAGCTGTCAAACGACGACACGTAAAAATACAGCCTCGTCAAAAGAAGTGCAGGGCACTTCTTTCAGACGTAATTTGAGCCATTCTTCATTGAAGTCAATGAAGAGCAGCTCAAAATTTATGGCTGTCAGAGAAGCCTCGCAAAATGCGAGGAGGAGGAATTACGACTGAAACGAGGCATCTGTTTTCTCCTGAAAACAGTCTGTCTTTTCAGACGTAAAAGCCTGCTACCGTGTGCACATACCCTTAGGCCTAAACATCCAGTTATAGTGATAGTTAATCTTTCTCCAAATATTACTTTATGCATTTCAGGTTTCTCAGGTTAAATTTAGGGTTATATTACATCATACATTTTATCAGAATAAGGCCCCATGCACGCAACCGTATTTTCATCCATCCTTAAATACTGTCCGTATATACGGATCCGTAGTCATCTGCAAACTTATTCGCATATACAGAACGGTTTTCGCAAATATAGTCCGTAGTGCATCTGTATATACGGATCCACAAAAAGAAGAAAAAAAACAGAAATGATGTGCAACATTTGTGAACCTGGTGTCGCCTAGCAACATTTCCATAATTATGGATGGCTATGGGTGCACATCCGTAGCCGTCCGTAATTACGGAAGCTCCCATAGACTTATGGGGAGTCCGTGACCTAATTACAGACAAGAATAGGACATGCTCTATATTTTACGGATCATTTCTATGAAACTGACAGCTATCCGTAAAAATACGGGAAGGTGTTCGTAGCCCATAGAAATTAATAGGTCCGTAATTACAGTCTGTTATTACCGTTCGTAATTAGGGATGAAAAATACGATCGTGTGCATGGGGCCTTAGATGTCGGTTTATCGTTTACTCAAGGGAAATCTGATGCTATATGATTTAGGTCAATTTCGCATGAGAGAATTCCTTCTAATATAGAGTGCATTCATATAGCATCTGTATTTCTGTTTTTGTGAAATTTATTATTTTGAATAAGGATGTTCTTTAACCCCTTGGAGACACAGCCCATTTTTCAAATGTGTCACTTTATGTGGTAATAACTTTGCAATAGTTTTGCTTATCCAAGCGATTCTGAGACTATTTTCTCGTTAAATATTGCACTTTATGTTAGTAGAAAAATTTGGTCGATAAAATCAGTATTTATTTGTAAAAAAAAACAAATAATTTAAAAAAAAAGTAAAAAAATTTGCATTTTTCGAAATTTAAATGTATCTGCTTGTAACACAAATAGTAATACCACACAAAATAGTTACTAGTTAACATTTAACATATGTCTACTTTATGTTGGCATAGTATTTTGAACATCCTTTTATTTTTCTAGGACGTTACAAGGCTTAGAACTTTAGCAGCAATTTCTCATATTTTCAAGAAAATTTCCAAAACCTAATTTTTTAGGGACCAGTTCAGTTCTGAAGTAGCTTTGAGGGTCTTTATATATTTGAAACCCCCATAAGTCACCACATTTTAAAAACTGCACCCCTCAAAGTATTCAAAACAACATTCAGAAAGTTTTTTTTAACCCTTTAGGAATTTCACAGGAATTACATCAAAGTGGAGGTGAAATTTACAAATTAAATATTTTTTATAGAAAACCCATATTAATCCATTTTTTACAGAAAGTTTTACCAGAGAATCGCAACTCAATATTTATTGCACAGGTTCTGCAGTTTTTAGAAATATTCCACATGTGGCCCTAGTGCGCTTATAGACTGAAACACAGGCCTCAGAAGCAAAGAAGCAACTTGTGGATTTTGGGGCCTTCTTTTTATTAGAATATATTTTATTAACCATGTCAAGTTTGAAGAGGTCTTTTGGTGCCAAAACATAGGAAACATGCCCAAAAAGAGATCATTTTGGAAACTACACCCCAAGGAATTTATCTAGGGGTATACTGAGCAATTTTACCCCACAGTTTTTTTGCTACATATATTGAAATTAGGCCGTGAAAATCAAAATGTAAACTTTTTTCTCATAAAATGTAGTTTTAGCTCAGATTTTTTTAATTTCAATAAGGAATAAAGAAGAAAAACCACGCCAACATTTGTGAAGAAATTTCTCCAGAGTACGGCAATACCCCATTTGTGGTCATAAACTGCTCCTTGGACACACCGCAGAGCTCAGAAGGGAAGGACAACCATTTGGCGTTCAAATTTTGCTGTAAGGGTATGTTCACACACACAGTTTTCAGACGTAATTCGGCCGTTTTACACCTTGAATTACGCCTGAAAAAACGGCTCCATTACACCTACAAACATCTGCCCATTGCGTTCAATGGGTTTTACAATGTTCTGTTCCCACGAGGTGTAATTTTACGCATCGCTGTCAAAAGACGGTGCGTAAAAAGACGCCCACGTCAAAGAAGTGCATGTCACTTCTTGGGCCGTTTTTGGAGCCGTTTTTCATTGACTCCATTGAAAAACAGCTCCAATAACGTCCGTAAAATAAGCCGTGAAAAACGCGAGTACTTACAAAAACGTCTGAAAATCCATAATTTCAGACGTATTTTGCTACTGCGTGTGAACATACCCTAATTGTTTTTGGGTGCCATGTAGCATATGCAAAGCCCCTGAGAGGCCAAAACAGTGGAAACCCCCCAAAAGTGACCCAATTTGGGAAACTAGACACCCCAAGGAATCTATCTAGGGGTATAGTGAGCATTTAGACCCCACAGGTCTCTTGCAGAATTTATTGGAAATTAGGCAGTGAAAATGAAAATTCAAATTTTTTTTCTACTAAATTGTAGATTTTTTTCATTTTTACACGCGATAAAGGAGAAAAAGAACCCCATCATTTGTAAAACTATCTCTCCCGAGTACGTAAATACACCATATGTGGTTTTAAATTTCTATTTGGACACACGGCAGGGCTCAGAAAGGCATGAGCGTTATTTTGCATGCAGATTTTTCAGGATTATTTTTTAGGCGCCATGTCGCATTTGCAGAACCCGAGGATCGAGTACAGTAGAAACCCCTGAGAATCTACTAAATTTTGGAAACTACACCCTTCGGGGTATTCAACTAGGGCTGTAGAAAGCATTTTGACCCCACAGGTGTTTCCTAGATTTTATTAGAATTAGGCAGTGAAAATGAAAAATTTTATTTTTTCAAAAACTATCTAGATTTAGCTCCCAATTTTTCCTTTTCACAAGGAGTAATAGAAGAAAAAACACACCAAAATGTATTACTCAATATCCACCAAGTATGGCAATACTCTATATGTGGTCGTAAACTGCTGTTTGAGCACATGGCAGGGCTCAGAAAGGAAGGTGCGCCATTTGAATTTCAGATCTTACTGGATTGCTGTTCGAGTGCCATGCCACATTTGCAAAGCCCCTGAGGTACCAGAGTACAGTGGGAACCCCTGAGAAGTGACCCCATTTTGGAAACTACACCCCTCAAGGCATTTATCATTTCCCAGGACATACGACAGGGTTCAGGAGTGAAAAGGAAACATATAGTTTTAAGGTCATTTTGTCGATTTATGCAGCATTGGCCAACATTTGCTGGGCTCTGTGGTCAAATAATAAAACAAACCCACAATAAGTGAACCCATTTTGAAAACTACACCGCTCAACGAATTCATGCACAGTGGATAGTGCAAAGTGGAAATTGCAATTTTCCACTGATATGTAATTTTTGTGCACAATATATTGTGCCCAGTTTGTGCCACTGAAGTCAAATACCTCATAAACTGTTAATAGGGTTCTCCCGGGTATGGTGATGCCATATATGTAGATGTAAACTAATGTTTGGGCAGTGGGCAGTCGACTGCGCTATTGATGCCTTCAAAACAACGTAACCCTGTCACAACAAAGAAAAGCGGAAACCATTAGCAACATTTCCATCCCCATTGAGATCTGCGTTTCCGTTGAGGGGTTCCCCCGACAGAAACCTTGGATGGAACCCCTCAACGGAAAGACAACGATGATTTGAACACAGCCTAATACACTGCACTACATACGTAGTGCCGTTTATTAGAGCTGTCAGTCATAGGGCATGCCCCCACGTGGCGGATTTCCTCCGCAACTGGCCGCATCAATGCCGCACCTAATCCGGGTTGCGGATTACGGCTGCAGATCTGCCCAAAATGTGCAGTAAATTGATGCGGACTAGCTGCTGCAGACTGCGGTCAAAGTGCTTCCCTTCTCTCTATCAGTGCAGGATAAAGAGAAGGGACAGCACTTTCCCTAGTGAAAATAAACGAATTTCATACTTACCGGCCGTTGTCTTGGTGACGCGTCCCTCTTTCGGCATCCAGCCCGACCTCCCTGGATGACGCGACAGTCCATGTGACCGCTGCAGCCTGTGATTGGCTGCAGCCGTCACTTAGACTGAAACGTCATCCTGGGAAGCCGGACTGGAGACAGAAGCAGGGAGTTCTCGGTAAGTATGAACTTCTATTTTTTTACAGGTTGCTGTATATTGGGATCGGTAGTCACTGTCCAGGGTGCAGAAACAGTTACTGCCGATCGCTTAACTCTTTCAGCACCCTGGACAGTGACTATTTACTGACGTCTCCTAGCAACGCTCCCGTAATTCCGGGAGCCCCATTGACTTCCTCAGTCTGGCTGTAGACCTAGAAATACATAGGTCCAGCCAGAATGAAGAAATGTCATGTTAAAAAACCAATACGCTCCGCACCACACATAACATGTGCATGACAGCTGCGGACTTCATTGCGGAACTTAGAATCTCCATTGAAGTCAATGGAGAAATTCCGCCATGAGTCCGCAACCAGTCCGCCACTGCTCCGCAACAGACAGAGCATGCTGCGGACACCAAATTCCGCTCCGCAGCCTATGCTCCGCAGCGGAATTTTACTCAAGGTCTAAACGAATACTTTTAAATTAAAGTGGAAGTCAATGGAGAAACGGCTCCGCTGCGGATTAACGCTGCGGAGTGTCCGCAGCGGAATTCAAGTGAAATTCCGCCACGTGTGAACCCAGCCATACACGGACAGCAAGCCTATTAGGTCCTGTATGTGGGCATGGCCTAATAGGCATCTGTGCTTGGCAGCCAGGAGGCCATTGTTAGGCCTCCGTTTGCCATAGCAACCATCGTCACCACCGCAATTGCGTCAAAGGGGTGCCGATGGCATACAAACAAATTAAATACTGCGGACTGCAGCATTTAGGGGGTTAATCATCGGGGATCGAACCTCAGTCCAGTCCCTGCCGTAGACTGTAAGCTGTGATATACAGCTGACACTCGCTGGTGATGGAGCAGGCTCAGCTTCTCAGCATGCTCCATCACTGTCACGTACAGTTCCGTGACCATTCACTAACCCCTTGGTGGTATATGTACAGGATAGGTGATAAATGCCTGACTGCAGCAGGTCCGACCATTCGCAACAATCAACAAAAACAAACAAAAATGAGGGTACCATGTCCCCCATTTGATTGTGGTGACGCCTGTGCACTGCTGCACCATTCATTCTCTATGAGACTGAGGTTCAACAGGAAAGTGTTTTGGTTTTTGCTGCAGAAATGCAAGTAAGGGAAAAAAAAATACATATTTCCACTTTAAAATAAAAAAAAGACTTTACTCACCTACCCTGGTCTCCTGTGCAGCCCGCCTCCTATGATGACATTTTGACCCATGTAACTGCTGCAGATAAGCACGGGCTGCAAAGATCACATTGGACAAAACAACATCCCAGAAGGACGTGAACACAGAGACCAGCCTGGGGGAGCAAGGACGTGGTGTAGGCTATCAGATGGAATTTCCAGCAGAATATGGGCTGGAATTGTTGCAAAGTTTTCTTCAACAAATCTGACCTGTGTCAACATACCCTCAGGCTGGCTTTACATGCAGTGTTTTTAGAGAAAACTACATGTTTTAGTGGTGTTTTTTACAGCAAAAACCACTGCGAACAGATGTTAGCTCAATGTTGATGCTGAAATATAAAATGCACTACATAGTTACATAGTTGATAAGGTTGAAAGAAGACACATGTCCATCAAGTCCAAACTATAATCCTACCCCCATGAGATGAATTTCCTCATTAGGTCTGATTCACACGCCGAAAATATATGCCAATTTAAATTGCATCAAAAAACACTTCCAAAAACGGTAGCATTATTAAAATGTAACATGCATTTTTTTTACGCCCTTTTTTAGTGGAATTTATGGTGGAATTTTTTATGCTGTGTCATTTTGTATATCCTATTTGAAACACACCCAAGAAAAATGCCATACTTAGGCCTAATTTACACGAGCGTGTGCGTTTTGCGCACGCAAAAAATGCAGCGTTTTGCGTGCACAAAAGGCACTTAACAGCTCCGTGTGTCATCAGTGTATGATTTTCGGGCAGCCGCCATCATTTTGACACTCCGTTTGGATGTTTGTAAACAGAAAAGCACGTGGTGCTTTTCTGTTTACATTCAGAGTTTGACAGCTGTTGCGCGAATCACGCAGTTCGCACGGAAGTGCTTCCGTGCGGCATGCGTGGTTTTCACGCACCCATTGACTTCAATTGGGTGCGTGATGAGCGAACAGCGCGCAAAGAAAGGACATGTCGTGAGTTTTACGCAACGAACTCGCGCTGCGCAAAATTCACGCACTGTCTGCACTAACCCATAGCCTAATATAGGTGCGTACGACACGCGTGAAAAGCACGCGCGTCGCACGCGTGTATATTACGCTCGTGTAAATGATGCCTTAATTTGCACAAAAAAAAATGCTACTGACCATAATATCACCTCAGAACTGCTACAAACTAAAACGCAGTTGTGTGTAGTACATTTTTTATTTTACTATGCACTTTAATGTAATATATGGTCGCAAAAAAACTCCACAAAATGCTCACAAAAACACCATTAAAAACACAGCAAAACGCTTTGTGTGTGAATACAGCGTTTGGGGAGAAATTCCTCCCTGACTTCAAATATGGCAATCAGAATAAATCCCTGGATCAACATCCCATTTCCAGAATCTAGTATTCATCACCTGTAATATTATATTTTTCAAGAAATACATCAAGACCCTTCTTGTACTTGCTCAAAGAATCAACCACCACAACATCCTGTGGCAGAGAGTCCCATAGTCTTACTGCTCTCACCGTAAAGAATCCCTGTCTGTGATGATGGTGAAACCTTTTCTCCTCTAGACGTAGAGGATGCCCCCTTGTCCTTTTTAGGGCTTGTCCATGCATAGCGGAATTGCTGCGTTTTTTCCGTCCACCATTGCGGATGGAAAAAAACGCAGCAGGAAACAGTAGTTCTAAGGGTATGTTCAGACGTTCACACTGTTCTCCAGAAAACAGCTCCGTAATTTCAGCCGTAATGAACGCTGCGTCCATTACGGCTGAAATTACGGAGCTGTTTTCTGGAGAAAACAGCTCCTGAATTTCAGACATAATTGCTCGTACTCACGTTTTTCGCGGCGGCAATTACGGACGTAATTGGAGCTGTTTTTCAATGGAGCCAATGAAAAACGGCTCCAATTACATCTCAAGAAGTGACATGCACTTCTTTGACGCGGGCGTCTTTTTACGCGCCGTCTTTTGACAGCGGAGCGTAAAATAAATGCCCGTGTGCACAGAACATTGTAACCCCATTGATTTCAATGGGCAGATATTTGCCGGCGGTTTGGAGACGTATTTTCGGACGTAATTTGAGGCTTAAAACGCCCGAATTATGTCCGTAAATAGGGTGTGTGAACATACCCTAACAGTAGAAAAAATCTCATCCACATACTGTATAAATACTGAGCAGAAAAAACCCAGAAATGAACCTGCGGTGCAGAATTTTGTTCCGCAGCATGTCAATTGTGTTTGCGTAATGGCTGCATATTTGCATTGAATACAATGGACACATAAAACCCGCGACAAATAGAAGTTGTTGCGTTTTTTGCGGCGGGTTTGCAGTGATTCCGCCGCAAAAAACACAACTCTAAATAAAAAAAAATCCACTATACTTACCTAGGAGTCTGTATTTCTAGCTCCAAGCTGGCCTCCTGGGATGACGCTTCATCCCTTGTGACAAAACGCAGCATGCTTTGGATATGGCATTTCCGTAGTTTTTTTCCATTGTCTAGAGGAGCCAGAGAATAGGACTTAAAAAATGCCAGAAAAAAAATCTTGTACAAAAGAACACCAAAGATAAACGCCACTAAAAATGCCACAAAAAAGCATGTTTAACCCCTTAGTGTCTAAGCCTGTTTTGGCCTTGTGGACACAGCCGATTTTTGCAAATCTGACGTGTTACGTTATGTGGTAATAACTCCAGAATGCTTTTGCCTATCCAAGCGATTCTGAGATTGTTTTCTCCTGACATGTCGTACTTTATGATAGTGAAAAAATTTGGTCGTTAAATTCAATATTTATTTGTAAAAAAAACACCAAAATTTTGAGAAAATTTGCAAAAATCAGCATTTTTCTAAATTGTAATATATCTGCTTTTTAAAACAGATTGTAATACCACACAAAATAGTTACTAGTTACCATTTCCCATATGTCTACTTTATGTTTGCATCATTTTTTGAACGTCCTTTTATTTTTCTAGGACGTTACAAGGCTTAGAACTTTAGTTAGAATTTCTCGCATTTTCAAGAAAATTTCAAAAGGCTATTTTTTCAGGGACCAGTTCAGTTCTGAAGTAGCTTTGTGGGCCTTATATATTAGAAAGTCCCCATAAATCACCCCATTTTAAAAACTGCACTCCTCAAAGTATTCAAAACAGTATTCAGAAATTATTTGAACCCTTTAGGCATTTCACAGGAAATAAAGCAAAGTAGAGGTGAAATTTACAAATTTCAATATTTTTTTTATGAAATTAATTTATAATACAGGTTTTTCTGTAACACAGAAGATTTTACGAGAGAAACGCAACTCAATACTTATTGCCCAGATTCTGCAGTTTTTAGAAATATCCCACATGTAGCCCTAGTGCGGTAATGGACTGAAACACCGGCCTCCGAAGCAAAGGAGCACCTAGTGGATTTTGGGGCATCTATTTTATTAGAATATATTTTAGGCACCATGTCTGGTTTGAAGAGGTCTTGTGGTGCCAAAACCGTGGAAACCCCCAAAAGTGACCCCATTTTGGAAACTAAACCCCTCAAGGAATTTTTCAAGAGGTATAGTTAGCATTTTTAGCCCACAGGTTTTTGCTAAATTTATTGGAACTGGTCTGTGAAAATGAAAATCTACTTTTTTTCTGAAAAAACATACGATGTTTTAGTTATTACAAGGAATAAAGGAGAAAAAGCCCCCAAGATTTGTAAAGCAATGTCTCCCGATTACGGCAATACCCCATATTTGGTAATTAACTGCTGTTTGGACCCACGGCAGGGCTCAGAAGGGAACGAGGGCCATTTGGATTTTGAGCGCAGATTTTGCTGGAATGGTTTTCGGTGCCATGTCGTGTTTGCAAAGTCCTGGAGGGACCATAACAGTGGAAACTCCCCAAAAATGACCCCATTTTGGAAACTACACCCCTCAAGGAATATTTCTAGGGGTATAGTTAGCATTTTGACCCTACACGGTTTTTGCTGAATTTCTGGGAATTATGCCGTGAAATTGAAAATCTAAATTTTTTCTAATAAAATGTAGTTTTAGCTCAGATTTTTTCATTTTTACAACAGATAAAGGAGAAAAAACACCCCAATATTTGTAAAGCAAACTCTTCTGAGCACAGCAATACCCCATATGTGGTAATAAACTGCGTTTGGACACATGGCGGAAGTTAAAAAGGACGGAGCGCCAATTGACTTTTGGAGCTCAAGTTTTGCTGGAATGGTTTGCGGCCCCATGTCACATTTGCAAAGCCACTGAGGGGCCAAAATAGTGCAAACCCGGCAAAAGTGACCCCATTTGGGAAACTATACCCCTCATGGAATTTATCTAGCGGTATAGTGAGCATTTTGACTCCACAGTTTTTTTGCTGAATTATTGGAATTATGCAGTGAAAATGAAAATCGACATTCTTTCCACTAAAATGTTGAATTTTTTTCATTTTCACAAGGAATAAAGGAGAAAAAGCGCCCAAACAATTGTAAACCCATTTCTCCCGAGTACGGTAATACCCCATTTTGTAAACTACACTCCTCAAGGCATTTATCATTTGCCTGGACATATGACAGGGCTTAGGAGTGAAAGGCGCATGTGAGACCTATTTTGGTGATTTTCGCAGCATTAGCCCACAATGGCAGGGCTCTGGGGTCAAATAGTAAAACAAACCCCCAAGTAGTGACCCCCATTTTGGAAACTGCACCCCTGAAGACATTTTATTAACGGGTGTAGTGAGCATTTTGACCACACAGGTTTTTTTTTTCTATTAGAAATGAATCCTCAGTGGATGGTGCAAAGTGAAAATTGCAAATTTCCACAGGTATATGCCATTTTAGTGCACAATATTTTGTGCCCAGTTCATGCCACTGAAGACAAATACCTCAAACTGTTAAGCAGGTTTTCCCGCTATGATACCGTTACGGACGGTATGGCGATGCCATATATGTGGACGTAAACTGCCCGTTGGGCACGCTGCAGGGCTCAGAAGGGAGGGAGCGCCGATTGGCTTTTGGAGCGCAGATTTTGCTTAGTGGTAGTTTTGTTTGGGGTTTTGCTGGTATTTCAGTTTATGATGTGGGGGCATATGTAAGCAAGTGTAAGCTGTGCGGAGTACATCAGGGGCATAATAAGAGGGTTTTTATAATGGGGTAAATATATAATAATTCATAGATATGTGGCCGGTGTCGCACTGATAAATGGTGCCAGATCTTATCCGCTTTTGGACACTCTGCACATTTTGCATCGCCATATTCTGAGAGCCAGAACTTCTTTATTTTTTCTCCACCGGAGCTGGCTGAGGGCTTATTTGTTGCGGGACAATCTGTAGTTTTCATTGGTACCATTTTGGGGTACATGAGATTTTTTGATCACTTTGTATTTAATTTTTTTTGGCAAGCAAGGTGACCAAAAACATGCAGTTCGGATGTTTTTTTATAATTTTTTTTACGGCGTTCATCATGCGCTATGAATGACAATTTTACTTTATTCTGCGGGTCGGTACGATTACGGCGATACCAGATGTATATTGTTTCTCTTATGCTTTGCAGCGTCTGCGCAATAAAATCACTTTTGTTTCAAATAATTTATTTTTTGTGTCACCGTATTCTGAGAGCCATAACTTTTTTATTTTTCCTTTAAAAAGCTGGGCTTGTTTTTTGCGGGACGGGCTGCAGTTTTTAATGGTATAATGTTGGGGTACATGCAACTTTTAGATCCCTTTTTTTATTCTGTTTTGCGAGGGGTAGTGACTAACAAACAGCGATTCTGGAATAGTTTTTTATTTAAAAAAATTACGGTGTTCACCGTACGGTTAAAATAGCATGATATTTTTATAGTTTGGGTCGTTACGGACGCGGGGATACCACATATGTATACTTTTTTTATGTTTTTTTGTTTTTCCTATAATAAAAGACTTATTGTAGGAAAAAAGGCTGTTATAGTGTTTTTTTAAACTTTTCATGAAACTTATTTTTTTAACTTTTTTACAACATTTTTATTAACTTGTTTTATTAACTTTTTTTTGTGTCCCACTAGGGAACTTGAAGGCATGAAGCCCTGATCGCTATTCTAATACACTGCACTACCTGCATAGTGCAGTGTATTAGAGCTGTCAGCTATTCACTGACAGCAAGCCTATTAGGATTCGCCTCCCGGCTGGGCCTAATAGGCTTCCATACTAGGAAGCGATTGTTAGGCTATGGTTGCCATAGCAACCATCGGAACACCCACGGGTGCCGATGGTTGTCATTAGCAACCATAGGGTGCGATCTAATCACTTAGATGCAGCGACAGCTGCATCTAAGTGGTTAATCGGCCGGTTCGAAGCCTAGCTCCGGTCCTGGCCGTTAGAGCACGATGTCAGCTGTGACAAACAGCTGACACCCGCGCCTGTGGCAACCATCGTGGTTGCCGACAGGCTACAAGACACTTCGATGCATCGATCACGTTGATCGATGCATCGAAGGAGTTAATGAGCCGGATCGGAGCCTAGCTCCGGTCCTGGCCGTTGCAGAGGGGTGTCGGACAGCCGATACCAGGTGGTGATAGCGCTGGCTCAGCTTCTGAGCTAGCGCCATCACATACACCACGTCATGGAGCTGTGATTGGTCAGTCTGCTTTGACTGACCAATCACAGCGATCGCCGGCAGGAGACAGCTGTGATTGGTCCCCTGCCGTCTTACTGTGCCGATCAACTGTCATAAACAGTTGACGGCATAGTTCTGTCACCTTGTCCTTTGACAGGGTGACAGTTTTTAGCCAGGACGCACCGGTATGTCCCGGTGCCTTAAAGCACTGAAATACAGGACGTACCGGTGCGTCCTGGTGCGGTAAGGGGTTAATTTCAATAATGCTACCATTTTTATGGCACATTCACACGTGGCAGAATTGCTGTTAAATTCCGCTGCGGACAGTCCGCAGTGAAATTCTGCAGCAGCTGTTTTTTACATTTGTTTCTATACATTTTTAGGAAACTTAGTTCAGACGTTGCAGAAAATAACTGTGCAGAAATCAGGCTGCAGTGCAGAATTTCCCCTCCGCAGCATACTCATGACGTTGCGGAGAAGAAGCGGAATTTCACTGCGTATTTCAGCCTTTGCAATGCAAAAACTGAAATCTGTGTCAAGTCCGCTGTGATATCTGAAACGTCTGAATTACCTGTCAAATATGCAAATGTTGGTGCAGATTCGTTGCGTAGTTGCCCCAAATCTGCACCAACATTTGCAGCGGAAAACTTCCGCCACGTCTGAACGTGCCCTTAGAAGCGCTTTTGGATGCAGTTTAAATTGCCAGAAACTTTCTGTGTGTAAAGTAGGCCTAATTTTGAAAATGCAATTTTTTTATGGCCTTTTTGAAGTCACTGACCACAAAATTGCCTCATGAACGCCACAAACCAAAACGCAGTTGTATGTAGTGCATTTGATATCTTACTATAGAATTTAATGTAGCATCTGGCCACACTACAAAACGCAGCAAAGGACACCATTAAAAACGCCACGAAAAATGCACAAAAATGCATAAAAAAATGTTTCGTAGCCATGTCGACACGTCCATGGTTTCATCGCATGTGACCTATGATTGGTACAGACTTCTGGGCAAGTATAAGATTATTTTTTTTGGAGTTGTGGTTTTTGCGTCGAAATCGCAGCCTTTCCCCCGGAAAAATCTTAACATCTGCTATCTGTTGCGGGTTTTACCTCCTATTGAATTCTATGCGGAAAACCCGCAACAAAAAAGCAGCAATTACGCAACGACAATTGACATGCTGCGGATTAAAACAATGCACCGCAGGTCAATTTCTGAGCTTTTTCCCCGCTTATCATTGGTTCAAATCTCATCCCATTTGCTGCTACTGTATTATGCTGCGGAATTTCCGCACAGAATTCCATTGCAGAAAATCCACAGCACTTACGCTACGTGGGGACTTTAATGGCTATGTACATATTCGAAAGTGATATATATATTTTTTTAAATAGAAATGTCAGTTTGGTGCAACTTTGAAATTCATTTTTTTTTTTTTATTATTTTTACTTTTTAAGATACAGCTCCTGTATACAGAGAAACTATATCGTTCGCTAAGACCTGTATCCATCAGGTGCACGGGACTGACTAGTTCAGTGTCAGCCGGTCCTGCATAGATCCACCTGTAATCTATCACATCTAAGTTATGGCTATACACGTTGTGCCTCATGACGTACACACTATCCCTCCATGTTTCACTCACTTGCACCCCATTATCCATTTATTTCTATTGAGGCACTTCATTTATTACTGCCCCCTATATTTCACTTATAGTATTACACTTGCACACACACTATTCATTTATTATTTCTTACTACACCTCCCATGCACCACACACCACTCCCCTCAAGACTAGTGGGAGTGGCTATTATTATTTAAAGCACCTGCTCGCCCTTTCATCAGCATTTCTGGCCTGGCTGTGTCCATTTGTAAGTATGGCCTTTTTCGGTGTTTTTGTATATGTCCCTGTGTTTTTATCGGTTCTGTTTGTGCATCAGGAACGTTCTGTTCCAGTTTAGGATTTAGGGACTCGCAAGTCTGGGGATCCTTGTCGTGGATTGCGAGCTTGCGTCCTTTTGGCCAAAATGATTACCAATACCCCAGGTATTTTTCATTATGATGTATATTCGCTTCTCTTGGACACAGCCGGGTCTTTGATGCTGGGAGAGCATGGTGTGTTGTTGTTTGGCATAGCAAGCAGGGTAGCCCGCTCTATGAATTATCAAGGCGTCACAAATAGGCTTCTACCTGGCTATACACGTTGTGCCTCATGACGTACACACTATCCCTCCATGTTTCACTCACTTGCACCCCATTATCCATTTATTTCTATTGAGGCACTTCATTTATTACTGCCCCCTATATTTCACTTATAGTATTACACTTGCACACACACTATTCATTTATTATTTCTTACTACACCTCCCATGCACCACACACCACTCCCCTCAAGACTAGTGGGAGTGGCTATTATTATTTAAAGCACCTGCTCGCCCTTTCATCAGCATTTCTGGCCTGGCTGTGTCCATTTGTAAGTATGGCCTTCTTCGGTGTTTTTGTATATGTCCCTGTGTTTTTATCGGTTCTGTTTGTGCATCAGGAACGTTCTGTTCCAGTTTAGGATTTAGGGACTCGCAAGTCTGGGGATCCTTGTCGTGGATTGCGAGCTTGCGTCCTTTTGGCCAAAATGATTACCAATACCCCAGGTATTTTTCATTATGATGTATATTCGCTTCTCTTGGACACAGCCGGGTCTTTGATGCTGGGAGAGCATGGTGTGTTGTTGTTTGGCATAGCAAGCAGGGTAGCCCGCTCTATGAATTATCAAGGCGTCACAAATAGGCTTCTACCTGGCTATACACGTTGTGCCTCATGACGTACACACTATCCCTCCATGTTTCACTCACTTGCACCCCATTATCCATTTATTTCTATTGAGGCACTTCATTTATTACTGCCCCCTATATTTCACTTATAGTATTACACTTGCACACACACTATTCATTTATTATTTCTTACTACACCTCCCATGCACCACACACCACTCCCCTCAAGACTAGTGGGAGTGGCTATTATTATTTAAAGCACCTGCTCGCCCTTTCATCAGCATTTCTGGCCTGGCTGTGTCCATTTGTAAGTATGGCCTTCTTCGGTGTTTTTGTATATGTCCCTGTGTTTTTATCGGTTCTGTTTGTGCATCAGGAACGTTCTGTTCCAGTTTAGGATTTAGGGACTCGCAAGTCTGGGGATCCTTGTCGTGGATTGCGAGCTTGCGTCCTTTTGGCCAAAATGATTACCAATACCCCAGGTATTTTTCATTATGATGTATATTCGCTTCTCTTGGACACAGCCGGGTCTTTGATGCTGGGAGAGCATGTTGTGTTGTTGTTTGGCATAGCAAGCAGGGTAGCCCGCTCTATGAATTATCAAGGCGTCACAAATAGGCTTCTACCTGGCTATACACGTTGTGCCTCATGACGTACACACTATCCCTCCATGTTTCACTCACTTGCACCCCATTATCCATTTATTTCTATTGAGGCACTTCATTTATTACTGCCCCCTATATTTCACTTATAGTATTACACTTGCACACACACTATTCATTTATTATTTCTTACTACACCTCCCATGCACCACACACCACTCCCCTCAAGACTAGTGGGAGTGGCTATTATTATTTAAAGCACCTGCTCGCCCTTTCATCAGCATTTCTGGCCTGGCTGTGTCCATTTGTAAGTATGGCCTTCTTCGGTGTTTTTGTATATGTCCCTGTGTTTTTATCGGTTCTGTGTGCGTTACAGATTCTGTTGCGGCTTTGCCTAAAATGGGCATTAAATTGATGCAGACTAGCCGTTGCGTATTGAGGTGAAAGTACTTCCCTTCTCTCTATCAGTGCAGGATAGAGAGAAGGGACAGCCCTTTCCCTAGTAAAAGAAAAATAAATTCATACTTACCCGGACGTTGCCTTGGTGACGCGTCCCTCTTTCGACATCCAGCCCGACCTCCCTGGATGACGCGGCAGTCCATGTGACCGCTGCAGCCTGTGATTGGCTGCAGCCATCACTTGGACTGAAATGTCATCCCGGGAGGCCGGACTGGAGGAAGAAGCAGGGAGTTCTCGGTAAGTATGAACTTCTATTTTTTTTACAGGTTGATGTATATTGTGATTGGAAGTCACTGTCCAGAGTGCTGAAAGAGTTACTGCTGATCGTTTAACTCTTTCAGCACCCTGGACAGTGACTATTTACTGACGCCGCCTAGCAACGCTCCGGTAATTACGGGAGCCCCATTGACTTCCTCAGTCTGGCTGTAGACCTAGAAATACATAGGTCCAGCCAGAATGAAAAACTATCATGTTAGTAAAACCAATACGCTCCGCAGCACACATAACATCTGCGGACTTCATTGCGGAATTTTGACTCTCCATTGAAGTCAATGGAGAAATTCCGCAACGAGTCCGCAACAAGTCCGCTACACGTCCGCAACAGTCAGTGTATGCTGCGGACACCAAATTCCGCACCGCAGCCTATGCTCCGCAGCGGAATTGTC